>NW_027273876.1:19887500-21087500 GCF_046630095.1 Trachinotus anak | reverse complement strand
GAAAAGCATCGATGAAGTCTTCAGTCAAAGGCATCAACATTGTTCCTCCTCCTCCTCTCCGTCATGACCCGAGTGCTAACAGCAACTCCATTAGCTTTAAAGACAACAGAACCAGGACATGGTGGAAGTTGCCCTCAGGCACATATCAGAGATCAGCTTATGCTCCTTAAATCACAGTCTTAGCAGCATGCAGCGGGGAAATCTTAAATCTGCCCTTGGACGGCACATCTGTTAGCAACCATGCGCTCCTGCCTCAGAGACTGGGAGCTACAAACTACACCCATCAAATTTTCATTGATCTCCCATCTCGCAAATCAGAGTGGGCGTCTTCTCGTTGTCCTCATCAGCATGCTGTCAGGTACTCATGCGCCTGTTTATTCCACACTGCTACAGAAATCACAATGTGATGGAGAAACAGAACTTTTTAGCTCATCAAAAATACACGAACAGATCATCTCTCAGGGGTTCGGGCACATCCCCGAAGAGGCAAGTAGAATCAAACTGGACTCTCAGCCCCATCCCACCCCTCCACTTTCTGCAGCCTCAGCACCAACACTCAGTATTCACTCCACCCCGGTAAAGACAGCGGCAGGGGCAGTCCAGCGAGGCGCTCTTTTTTTATTAGCATTCTGCTCTGCTGCCGTCCCGGTTGCTTGATCCGCAGAAACAAATTGGGAATAGCCTTTGATACAGGGGTTGAAAACACTCCCAGGGAGTTCAGAGACACAAGAAGTGCAGTTTCCTAATCACACACAGGCAGGCACACACAAATAAATGGAAATAAGCACAAAGATGCATGCATTTTACATGCACAGCACCAGCTGAGGAGGGATGCTCACACCCGTCAATTTACAGCTGTCACACTGGTTGTTATATGTCAACCCCTGGCTTGCCTTCAGCAGTGTGCCATTCAGAGAGCTCTAGTCAAATCAGTCACCACAACTCCTTGGACGTGAAGTGGCCTGCTCCCCACAGTCCTTGAGATGCGTGGCAGAGAGTGACAGGCCCTTGAAGAGATGTTTAAGGCCTTCTTCTTTCCATCTGACTGCCAGCAGCGTCATGTCTGGCTGTACTGCTGCTGGACGCTGTCCTCTCTTTATGCAGCTACACATCGACATCCACCGCACACAAGAAGAAGACAGGCCTCTTCCTCTTCACAGGGAGATAAGCAGACAGAAGAAAAGAAAGACAGGTAGACAGAAAGAGAGAGAGGGAGAGGGAGAGGAAGATGGGCAGGGAGGGAGTGTCATTCCTCATTGCCTCTTTCCTGCTGGTCTGCCTCCTTCCTCAGTGAGTCTCTGTAAACTGAGCCACAGAGAGATAAAGCAGGAAGAAAAGAGATCACACACATACATACACACCCATGGGGCTACAGGAACACACAGGACAAACACATGGTGGGTGAGGGAATGCTGTTGTGATCGATGCCCAGCGGCAGAGCAGGATATGCAGTTTGAGGGACCTGTTAGAAAATATGTAAAAATGAGTGTCTCATCACTTAAACGTGCTGTGTCTCTGAAATTACTAACATGTGGCTGCAGCTCTGAAAGCTCTAGTAATTAATTATTATTTTTGGGCTTCATGGACATCAAACATCATCTTATGAATGTTATTGTGGCAAATATTTCAGCAGAGTTAGCAACAGTAGCATCAGAACCTGACCAATAATTGAGTTTTGAGGCTCATATTTAAGTTATATCTATTAATGACATATCAGCACCATTAAATATCTTGCAGTTGGCTAAATTTGGTGCATATTGTGGCAATATTTCTAAATGACCTCTAACATATCTTTGGCATTACTTATTGACTGATATACACCATACAGATACAGTGCATCTGGAAAGTATTCACAGTGCTTCATTTTTTCCACATTTTATTATGTTACAGCCTTATTCCAAAATGGATTAAATTCATTTTTTACCTCAAAATTCTACGCACAATACCACATAATGACAAAGTGAAAAAGTTTGCTTAAAACTACTGCAAATTTATTAAAAATAAAAAACAAAAATATAACATGTACATAAGTATTCACAGCCTTTGCTCAATACTTTGTTGAAGCACCTTTGGCAGCAATTACAGCCTCAAGTCTTTTTGAGTATGATGCCACAAGCTTGGCACACCTGTTTTTGGGCAGTTTCTCCCATTCTTCTTTGCAGAACCTCTCAAGCTTAATCAGATTGGATGGGGTTGGTGCACAGCCATTTTCACATCTCTGAAGAGATGTTCAAGTCTGGGCTCTGGCTGGGTCACTCAAGAACATTCACAGAGTTGTCCCGAAGCCACTCCTTTGTTATCTTGGCTGTGTGCTTAGGGTCGTTGTCCTGTTGGAAGATGAACCTTCGCCCCAGTCCGAGGTCCAGAGCGCTCTGGAGCTGGTTATCATCAAGGATGTCTCTGTACATTGCTGCATTCATCTTTCCCTCGACCCTGACTGGTCTCCCAGTTCCTGCTGCTGAAAAACATCCCCACAGCATGATGCTGCCACCACCATGCTTCACTGTAGGGATGGTACTGGCCAGGTGATGAGCGGTGCCTGGTTTCCTCCAGACATGACGCTTGGCATTCAGGCCAAAGAGTTCAATCTTAGTTTCATCAGACCAGAGAATTTTGTTTCTCATGGTCTGAGAGTCCTTCAGGTGCCTAACTCCAGGCAGCTGTCATGTGCCTTTTACTGTCTTCTGTCTGGCCACTCTACCACACAGGCCTGATTGGTGGAGTGCTGCAGAAATGGTTGTCCTTCTAGAAGGTTCTTCTCTCTCCACAGAGCAATGCTGGAGCACTGTCAGAGTGACCACCAGGTTCTTGGTCACCTCCCTGACTAAGGCCCTTCTGCTCAGATTGGCCGGGCGGCCAGCTCTAGTCCTGGTGGTTCCAAACTTCTTCCATTTACGGATGATGGAGGCCAGTGTGCTCATTGGGACCTTTAATGCTGGAGAAAATTTTCTGTACCCTTCCCCAGATCTGTGCCTCGATACAATCCTGTCTCGGAGGTCTACAGACAATTCCTTGGACTTCGTGGCTTGGTTTGTGCTCTGACATGCACTGTCAACTATGGGACCTTATATAGACAGGTGTGTACCTTTCCAAATCATGTCCAATCAACTGAATTTACCACAGGTGGACTCCAATCAAGTTGTAGAAACATCTGAAGGATGATCAGTGGAAACAGGATGCACCTGAGCTCAATTTAGAGTGTCATGGCAAAGGCTGTGAATACTTATGTACATGTGATTTTTTTGTTTTTTATTTTTAATACATATGCAAAAATCTCATGCAAACTTTTTTCACTTTGTCATTATGGGGTATTGTGTGTAGAATGTTGAGGTAAAAATTGAATTTAATCCATTTCGGAATAAGGCTGTAACATAACAAAATGTGGAAAAAGTGAAGCACTGTGAATACTTTCCAGATGCACTGTATCTGATATATAAAGTTGTGATAAGTTAATATTGGTGGATAATTCGGTCACATCAGGCAGGCAATAATAGCCACCGAAAAAAAAAAAAAAAGATGAATATTCATTCTTCTTTTAGCTCTGTTTTTGGTCCCCACCAGCTCCTGAGGGGAAATCTTTAGCTGATAAACTGTGTGAGTCTGCTGTTTGGTGACGCATCTGCTCAGTCACCATATTGGAACGGTCAGGACCGTAACTCGCATCATTCTGAGCTGATTTTCAGAAATTGAACATGATGCTGGTAACTTGTTGGATTCAGTTACTGGAGGTGGATATAAGTAGCTCTAGGCCATTAACATTCTGAATAGCCACAACTTCCCCAAGCATATTTTTTAACATTCTCAGTTCAGTTCAACTCTTTATAATAATGTATAATATGAATCTTTACCTCTAGCTAGTGGCCTGACAAGTTGGTTAACAGCTTAACAGGTTGAAGTTGGTGTCTGAATCTTCTAAGTCATTGTTTTTGTTGTTTTCATCCAGGTAACTGCTGCACTCTGCTTCAGTATCGCTCCCCTTGCTCAGGTTTCCTGTACTGGATTTTGCCCTTCCAACTCGAAATACAAAGCATTTCATCGGTCACGTCTTATAAATGACAAAATCATATACTACACATGTACATCTGCTATGGTCTTAAAGGGAGAAACACGTGGATGTCACATCTGTTCTTAATGTGTTGACAAAATAACGAAGACTAATTTAGCACCCCAGGTTACAGTTAAGACCATCTCTCTGCAGTATGGTGGACAGGCAGATGCATAGTGGTGACACACGGCAGCGGCCAATGAGGTGTTTGTGTATCTATGGGTTTGTCGGCCAGAGGAGAAAAGCAATAAGCTAAAAGGCTAAAACACAACATCTAATGGAGCCTGAGTGATAATCGTTCTTATTCCATTTATTACTATGAGCAACCTCTTTGACAACACACAGTCATTTGATGTATATAAAAAATATTGATTACGGCGCTTTAAGGATCATAACTTCTGACTGCACATCATACCTACAGTATACGGCACTTAAACTATTCCACCTCTCCCTCTGTTTCCTGTCTGTGTTTAGCTTTTGTGATTGAGAACCAGGAGCCAAGGAGTCAATGATTCCTGTCCAGCACTTTCGCACAAGATTTCCGCTTCATATAAACTTGAATAAATGGTATTGAATGCAACCTTGGCCCCTGGTGTTGCTCTCTATCAATACTACCTCAGCTCCTATTTACTCCCTCCTGTCTTCCCCATTACCCATGATGGAGTGAAAGATCCATCACTCCAACCGGCTGCTTTGTTCAGCCAATGAACGCTTGTAAATAACATAAAAAAAACCCCAAAACAAAACGGAGTCAGTTTGGGAATTCATTTAATTCATATAACTCATCTCTTATGTTGACTGACTGCAGGATAATGAGGTGATTATCAGATACAGACTTTGAAGCAGCTCCCATTAAGTTGGGTAATGTTGCTGTTTTCCCTGTGGATTTTATTTGCTAATTTTTACTGTTTAAAAAAAGACAATGAGAGGCACGACATCTGAAATATCTCAAGAACAAGAACAAGAACTCTTTTCCTTGCAAATAATGCCTTTAGCCACCGAGCCGCATGAGGAGGAAAAAAGCGCTAAGTCATTTTCTTCTGCCAGGATTGGCTGAGTGCTGTGTGTAACAAGAGAGACTGATGTGTGCTGTCAGATAAATTCAGGCTTCAGTGCCACTTTCGAAATTACCCTGATAGAAAAGAGATGGTGGTCTGGTGTTGAGAGGCAACCTCAGCTCAGGTGTGACTGAAGTGAGTCTTTTACTCCAAAGATTCCTGGTCCCTTTACTACTCAGGCTGCTCATGGTCAGACAGCAGAGGAGCTCATTTTAAACTCAAACTGTTTTGTTCATTTTCGACCCATGTACTTTGGTCAAAACTGTATTATTACCAAAAAGATATACAAGTTTAGTGCTTTTCAAGGGCATGAATTTTTGGTATCAACTGGTTGTGTGATTTTATTGGTGCAACATCTCTGTGGGTGGGCACAAAAAATGATTTGTGACTTCAATTCCACCTACCACAACCATCTTGGGTCGATATTGTAAGTTGCTTGTTAGTCCCATCGGTGATTTAAAGCAGCTATAATCGATTTGTGTGATAACAATGTATCAAGTGACAATGTGAACATAATTTGACAATATGAAAGGGGTCACGTGAGGAATCTGCTCCAGGTTGAACAGATTATTCCCTCAGGAGTTTGTTGGACTGCAGATGAATACACCACGGGGTGATCAGGAGTACTACCAGGAGTCAGCCAGAGTTTGTGACACCACATCTGGACCCATGAAAAACTTTTTTAAAGCTGAAACTGCTGAAAAAACAAATGGAATAGCTTTCTTATGATGGATTTTGTGTTCCTATCTCAAATTTTATTGATTCACAATGAATTTCATCGGTCACATCTTAAAAATGACAAAATCATACACATGCACGCCTGCTATGGTCTTAAAGGGAGAAGAGACAGCTAAGAGACAGCTAACGCTAACTAGACCCTGTTCATTGTATCATACAGGATGATGGCATCACTGATGACTCAGCAGGTGTTGAACTAACATGAACAAAAAGACACAACTCCAGTGGATATCAGTGTTTGTGTTAGCAAGCATGGCTAACTAGCTTCCACTTTACGACTGGAAACTAGTTATCCTTGGTTGCTAACTTCTACTTCTACTTTCTGCAGTGGAATGCAAACTTGACGGCACAGTGGGTTTTCCTAAATACTTAATGTTTCACAGCAACCAAGCATCAACCTCACAGGCTGAAACCTGAAGCTTCAGCAGTGAAGAGCTGAGAGCTGCAGTTCCTCTAATGACCACCAGAGTCTGGCTCCAGCAGGGAGTCAGTCCCAGAGACTCCCATGTTCACATGTCCAACTTTACAGCAGAAAGAAACATGTTTACAGCCTGGTACAAATATATATTTGTGTATTTTTATATAACTCACAAATATAACTCACAAGTTTTATTAAGGCTTAAAGTTATGCATAATTAAGTGACAGGTGGGTGTTATCACGATGTGCTAGCTGTCTGCTCAGTGTCACTTCAGCTAATTAGAGTCACTGAACGTGACCTCTCTGTGTTTGTGGTGTCGGGGCATTTTAGAGGATTTTTCATGTAAATATCAGACAGATAATTTGACTTGTTGGTGAGAAAGTCTGTGCCCTTGTATTTTGAGGTGAGTGAAATTCTAGTATTATTTTATTCTTATGTTAGCACTAATTAACAGGTGTGTCTCCACTCACCATATCTGGCATCTTAGTTTAGCCTGTTCACTATCTGCTTAACCCGCAAATGAATCAGCTTTGGGTTAACCTTCGAGGAAGGCAACCAGGCGCTCTGCTGTGCTAACGATGCTAACGGGAGGGTATGCTTGTCAATTAGCTGGGTTAGGCACTGCCAAGACGGCAACGGCACAGCAGCTCACTCTGAGCTTCAAATCTGCTCTTCAGAAACCTGTGGATGACGTCACAGAAGCTACGTCTTTATTTACAGTCTATGAAAACAACAGATTCTGGAAAAAGGGGAAAAACATATTTTTTCAATGTAATATGCAGGGTTATGGTGTCCTTAAGTCAGTGGTGCACCGCGGGCGATACTCTTTTGGAAAATGGAAAAACATGCAGATGCCTTACTATTTACAGTTAACAATATAGTTGCTCTTTTACAAATGAAGTGAATTCAACTTCGACTTTAAAAACTGCAAAGCATACAATTAAATCAGCTGCTGTCGAACTGTAAGATTTAAATAAACAAGCTGAATTATCAAGTTTAAGAGAGTTACTGACTTGCTTACAATCTAATTTGTTTTTTAAGCAATGTAAATGAGCCCATCCATCAGCAAAATGCAAAAGACTGAGACTATCTACAGTCAGGAGTGGCATAACAATGTTTAATTTTCCAGTTCTCTCCTCTCTCAGCAAAAATGACTCTGTTTGTTTTTTTTGTCAACTGAGATGTGTATCTTTGTATCTTTGTGTGGACATGTCATGCTTTTGTGTCAGAGATATCCTGTTGCCATGACTACCTCCTCCACACTAGTATCCTGCTATCCTGTGAGAGCGGAGCTGGTGCTGATGTGTGATTTGTGTTTTGGTAATCAGTGTCCCTTCACTGTATTATTTTTCCAAAAGATTCGAGCTCTATATTAGGCTCCTGTCTATTTGGTGTCTTCCCTGAGATTAATGTGAAAATACAGAGAATCTCCACAATAAATAAGCCCCACAATATTCTATAATATCCCTATAATATTCCTACAAGTTAAACTTAATGTGTCCCTGAGGTATAGTAGGCTCCTTATTGAGCTGATTTTATCATTCCTTGTAGCACCCCCATGATATCAAATTTAACACTCCTTTAGGACATACAATGCAGCTGATAATTTTGCTGTGATAAGTGCATGGTATCCTTCTATCAGTTAGCACCAGACACTATAGTTATAATACATCATGAGGGCTCTCAGACAAAAGGTAAATCAAGTTAACAGCGGTGAAATAGTTTGCTGTGAGATGCACCGGAGCAGATAAGGAATCACTGCAGGTCTAAATCTCTATTAACTGCCAGCTTCTGCAGCGCCGGGAGAAAATATAAATGCTGACGAAGTTTACACACCTGACAAGTGATGACAAGGTTATCGTGACTTGGGCCAACACACGTCCTGGTTGTGTTAATCTCCCAGCCATTGTGATCCCATCGTGTGTCTTGGACATGAGTAGTTTATGATATGGAGCTGGACTGTATATAACATCAGGTGCAGAGGGCTTATCTGAATACCACAGCTTCCACTGCTTATCTGTGAAACCTCAGCTCCCACTTTATGTCTTCTATAATGTTAGCACTACAGCTGCTCTTTGGGATTTACTGTAAGTGCCTGAAGTGGATCTCTTCATGAAAGCCACACAAACACAGCGTGTGCGTCTTGGAAAACAGCAACGACTTTGTGATCGTCTCCCGAAACAACCCATGTGAGTGTTTACTGATCTTGTGCCCCTGTTGGAAGGATGACATGATATTATCTGTTACAAAAACTCATTCTGAGGCTGCTGATCTCCCGTGCATACTAATGCTCTTTTGGAAATTTAAGCTTGCTAGCTGACATCCAAACATGCACCTCCTTCTGTGATAATGCTGTTACTACAACCTACAAGCTAATGATTTTATATGATGGTTTTATATGAGGGATGTGGTTAGCTAGTCACCCCCAATACTGGTCTTTATGTGTCCTAGTGATCCACCCAGGACCCAAGGCTGGGTCCACATGATGTTCAGTCTACTCAGCTTGCGGGGTATTACTGCAGGTCTCAGGTCTGTGTGATGGGACTGACCACACACTTGATCATCATCATCACAGAGTATAAAAAGTGTTTTTTGAGGTGAGATAGAAAGTGTGAACTGTGAAGTGCAGGAACAAATAACATGCATTATTTATTTCAAGTGTGACTGCTCATTAATTGGTGCTGCATCAAGCTGCTGCCGGAGTTTATTGCTTTTTTCATTTAAAAATTTGGCACAAAAGAGAAGAAGCAAACATCAGATCAATGTTAAAATGAATGTCCATACACAGCTGCATGGAACTGTTACCATGGGTAAAAAAAACCATAACATGCATAATGCATGTAAATCCCTTTTGAACTGACGGCCTTAAGAACATTAACTATGAAACCATATTCACATCAGAGTAGAGACAATTGGTTGATGCATCAAAATGTCAATAAATAGACAAGTAATCAGCAGCTTTTAAAATAACTGAATAATAATTTAAACCAGCTGTTCCCAACTTTTTCCAACTCATGACCCACTTGAAAATCTCGAAAATGCTAGTGGCCCGCATCCCACTTGCAGTACCTTCACAGCTCACCAGGGGCCACAGCCCTCAGGTTGGGCAACACTGGTTTAAGCCATTATTATTTACTTTTGTGATCATTGGATTTTGGATTGTTGCTTTTTGCAGAAGAAAACAATTGAAGATTTCTTTAAGTTTTTATTAAAATAGTTTATAAATAACAAAATAAAGATATATGATGATATATGATGAAATTAGTTGCAGCCTTAATACACATTAATCACTTTGAAAGGCTTATAATAATATCATCAATCAAACTTTATCTAAAGTAAATGAAATTATTTAATTAAAAATGTCTTTAAATGCATTCTACATTGTGATGAACATGCCTCAGCAGGTGAGTTTTATAAGGCTGCGACAGTTTTAGTTTCTTCTAAACACCTGTCTTCATTCAGCTGCAGTCATTGTTCTCCACAAGAAAACTGAATTTCAAACATCAAAGCAATTACATGAAGTGATCATTTGTACAATAAGAGAAACTAACAATATTATGAAAATGAAATCAAATGTACATCAACCAAAACAGAAACAAGCCAAACTCCCACTGTAATTAACACATTAAGGCGCTTAAGAGGGAAGACACAAGAGGTTTGCAGGCCTCTTTTAACAGTAATAGCTACATCAGTAGTAATGCCTGGTGAGTGGTTGCACAGTGGGTGTAGGGACACACAAGGGGGTGGTTTCTTTTTAAACTTTTCTAAAGGAATAGCTGAACATTTTGCAAAATAAGCTTATTCATTTCTCTCTGAGAGTGGGAAGAAAAGATTGATCTCAATGTCTGTAGGGAGTTGGAGTCAGGATATGGTTAGCCTTGCTTCGCATGAAGACTGAAAGCTCTGTCAAAACCAACAAACCTAAAGCTCATTAATTATCCCCTTTGTTTACTCGCTTCACAAACACAAGTTATGACAATGTGAATTTGCAGGGGTTATGTGCCAGAACATTTTTCCTGCTTCATACTTAATGGCCAGACATGAGGTTAACCTCTTTGTGTCTTTTAACCAGGATATTTCTGAGCTGGGACATTTCCATGCTCAGGCTGGTTTTGTTTTCACCTCTCTGTGTCATCATGGCTGTGGTGGGAAATACCACAGAGGTGGTTTTACTTTGGTAGGTGCACTGTTTATGTGTGATAGCATCAAAACTGTGCAATGAAACTGTGCAGGTGTGTGGTTGAAAGATAAAGATAAAAAATGGACACTGGTCTTAGTAAGCTTGCCCAAATTAGAGGGGTAGGAAGTAGGTAAAGGGGGAGTGCCCCCCCACCCTCCCTACACCACCAGTGATGAGATACACCATCTCGTAATGAGGTCACACCGGTTTGTCAACATGTTGACATCCTGACACGAGTGCTCAGTAGTGTTTCCTACGTTATTACCAGGTGTTACCGTGTGTTTTCACCTTGTGAGTCTCTCTGTGTGTTTGTGTGTGTGTGTCATCATAGCAAAATGTGGTCCTGTACACAACTACTGTAGCAGGAACTACCACAGAGGTGGTTTTGAGAACCTCTGTAGTTTTTGTCAATAGTGTGGCAACTGTGCAAGATACAGTGAGGAAACTTTACAGGTGTGTAGCTGAGATCAAGATAAAGATGATGACTACTGAGTACTCAGGTGTCGGAACATCAACATGCGGACAGCGGCTGCTGTGATAGTTTAGCTGTTGCTCCTATATGACTTTCATGCAAAAAAGAACTCCAGTCCTGCACATGAGCTTGATGAGCTATAACCAGTGATTGTTCTTAATCAGGAAGCTGAGGAGCGTTGGCAACACATAATTGAAATGGTATACAGGAGCCTGGGTGAAAGCATCTTATCATTTAACGTAACAGCTCTCCAATCATGCTCTCAAAAACTGTTAACATTACAGGGAAGGTGATTAGCAAGTCACAGTTGCAATATATTTGACAGTGCTGTGCAGAGATGCCTCACACCCACTACACTCAGAGTTTGAACATATATAAAAGGGCTTTTGTTCCCTCCACTGAACACAGAATGACTGCATTAAGGAACACTTGTTACTCATCCTATTTTTTTTTATTTGCTCTCTTATTTTTATACAAACTATCTGCTGCCACCTGCTAATCTTGACTGCAGGTTATAATATAAAGAAGTGTCTGCAGGCAGTCAATCAGAACTTTAATAACAGGTAAAACTTGGAATGAAGGAACCCTGCTCTCAACCCTTTTTTATCAATAATATGACCAAAGTCTCAGCAGGCTGTATCAGGCAGAACATTTACGTAGCTAATTGTTCTCATTCCCCCTGTGCACAGAAAAAAAGAGGTTATGAAGCTAAAGCATCTAGTCCAATTACTGCTGAGCTGTCCTAAATTCCACTGCTTCATGTCGTGTTCAAATTTCACCCTTCAATTGACTTAATGCCCGTGACTCAATACCCTCACTCTAATTTAATACTAAAAAGAGCTTTTGACCCACGTACTTGTGGCTCTCATTATTCTGACTGCCTCCATTTATCTTGTTGTAGGGACTGTTCACTGCAGGAGGATGACAAAATGGCATCAGCAAAATGCCACTAAGCATTTTTGAACTAGATGTGCATTGATTAGTTTTGTAATTAGCAGCCAGTGGTTTGATGCTGCTCGACAGGAAAGCCGTCATCATGTGGATTTTGTGTACATCATAAATCAGCATTACAGGTGAAGTCATTTCTGATTTTGATCACTACTAACAACCTATCTCTGGATTGTCGCACTTTCACAATCCATCTACCTGTATTTTGTTTTGTTGTTGTAACTTTCATTTTCTTCACATTGTGCCTGATGCAGTAAAATAACTTCAGATGTCACAGTCTCTCCTAAAGTGCCAAATCCTGCAGTGAGGAAACATTCCAGCAGGAAACATTAGTCTGAACATTATAGGGATGCAGCAACAGGGAAGCAGCTTTGCACAAATTAGTTTGATACATGATGCAAAATAAAATGAAATTTTTACCACTGCCATCTGGAGGTAAATTTACACACACCGCCATAAAGGACATAAAAATATTTAAAAATTATACTGTAACAGTGAGACAGGGATTAGGCTTGGTGTCTTGGTGTTTATGTCCTAAAGTTTCATATTCAAGTGTATTTTAGTGTCTGTTAAAGCACATTTCTTGCTAGTTTCTGTCCCTCTTTAACAACATCATCTGACTTCCTCCTTTACTCCATCACAATTCCTATGGCCACTACATTTACCCATTGGTCTGCAGATACAGCACAATGGCACCAATTGAATCAAATCAGTAAAGCTGTGGGCTGTAAAAGCAAAACAATGAGCTGAAAGACACTAAAATGAGGGAAATTTGAGAAGCTCAATGATAATTTTTATATGTTCCAATATGAACCAGACAACAGCCCAAAGTTTCATTTTAGCCATTATGGACCTAATGTTTTTTTTAACATCTGATATAATCTGGTGATTTTCTACCCATGGAAGTGAAGGTTAGCATTGGCTGAAAATGAGAAGCCTACTTACATTACTTGGAAGTTTTCAACACTGATCTTTGCTAATAAAAAGAGATAGATGAGAGATGAAAGGTTTGAAAAGAGATCTGTTACAGTCACAGTTTACCAATATTTTGCCACGAGAAACTGGATTCACATGTACCGCACGTTTATGCACATGCTTGTGTGCTCTCACTCTGTCATATGGTGCTGCACAAGTAGCCTGGATTGGGCTTGTCCAAGCTTTTTCAATGGAAACAGCTGTAGAAAGTGGTTGAACATGGAGTTGATGAGTAGGTGTGGAGTTCACAAGCCTGAAAAACCGAAACAACCTAAAAGAGGCTAAAAGTAGAACTACAGAGGTGGATGGTAGTTCTCTGTGGGTTTGTACGTACAAGAAATACCTTTTCCATGACACATATTCATTGAATCCATTGTTGACATAAACACTTTTCATTGGTGGAGTGTTTATATTTCAGTTCAGTTGGTTTGAGGAAAAATGCAGAAGATTCACTCCCAAGTCAGACTCTGTGTCACATGATACAAAAGTGGATGCTATTTGCTTACAGTCCAATCAGGAGACACTAGTTTACAGTCTCATAGCTTTACTGATCTGTTGGGCTCAACAACTGGTTCCTGTGGATTCTGAGGGAGCTTTGATGCTGGTGTCAGTGGGAAGGGAGGTGTTTAGATCAAACTCAATTATTCCTGCATATGTTTCACATTAAAAGCCTACCAGGAAAGAGCTGCTGGAAGGCTTTTAATGTGAAACATCCTTGCAGAAAGTGTCTTGTTTCATTGGTAACTTACTACAAAATTAAAACAAGACTATTGATAAATGGGCATTGATCAGTAAATGGATGATAAAATACAATAGTAACACAAAAGGAATTAGGAATTAACAATTAAAAAGCACCAGCACTGCTGGAAAAAGAAGTTGACTCTGGAACTTTGGAGGACTTTTATTTCCTCTCCCATTTTCGTCAGGTGTTGGGAGCACTTACACTGCTGAAAGCTTGTTCAGAGAACATTAAACTTTAGTGCAGTGAAACATCACATTAGTGTCAAAACATATTATAACCATTTGTCCTTTAAAACTGGCACCTCGGGGCCAGTTGTTTGTAAATGGACCCCTGATAGCACTTTACTGCCAAAATGTTTTTGTGTTTTGTCAATACAGAGCAAATTCAATTAAAGAAAAGCACAAGCTAACTGTGGAAAACACCCGAAGTGGATGAAGATATTAAGAAGAGGAAAACACAAGTTTGATCAGCTCTGTGTTTGTATTTACTGAGTGTGACATTGCCTCCAAACAAACCTACCGAAACTCGCCTTGTGAATGTTGGTCTTAGCAAGGATCAATTTCCCAGATGATTGGTGCTTGGATGTGCAGCTGTTTGTGGATCAGGTCTCTGAGACGAAGGCGCTGATGAATTATTTCAGGGTCTGCTGGAGGGATGGTGGGGACAAGCTTAGATGGGACAGGAGGTGTGTGTATGTGTGTGTGTGTTTGGTTGTGTGTGCATTAGAGAAGGTACACTTGAACACTGTCATTTCACAGACTCCTCTACAGACAAAAACATCAGATATTTTAGTAAGATATTTTCCCAGACATACATGGAAATATTTTTGATGTCTGATGCTGGCTTTTACAAGCGTGTACTCTGCATGTGGGTAAGAAGTTGTAGTGAGGACCTCCTCTCTTCTGGGAGATAATGGTGGGTTTGATTCGCTCTCTCTCTCTCTCTCCCTCTCATTCATTCATTTATACATTCCTTCAGTCACCTATCACTGATATGTCTCCTGGGTGTGTGAATTCACAGGAATTAGCCGTTCGCCTATTAAGCAAACCAGTTAATATTACATGACAAATGTTTTTATGAAAATTTTATGAATAGTCCAACGTCTATGTCTGTGTGATAAGAAATGGCCAGCAAAATTAAAGCCTTGTTTGCAGTGTGACCACAGCAACCGGTCCTCCAACCTGAACAACCATATAGGTCGTTTTTTTCAAACCTCTGTTATGACCCAGACGAGTGTCTCCTGACATATCGCCTCTACGGCAGTAGGCGTACTGAACTTTAGTTGTCATAGTTACAATAATAAACACATGGACTGTACTGAGAAACACTAAAGTACTCCTTCAACATTTGACGAACTTTGTTGCCATGGTTACAATAATAACAATGAACGGTCATGGAGAATAGAAACAACATAAACTGCTCCTGTCACATGGGAATCGAACACCGCTCTCCTGGGTCATATTCATCCATCCACCCCAACCTCCTCCTGACGTGGACTTTGTCGCTCTATAAACTACGTCACCGCACTTTTCCCTTTGCTCCTGTCATCATCACTACGACCACGAGATGTCGCCTAGCAACAAAACAAAACAATGGGTCATAGTAACCTGCTGACAGACGACCTGCTCATCTATTAGCAGTATTAAAAATCATCCTGACAGTTAATCAGCCCTTTACTTCATTCTGAATAATTCCTTGACGAGCTGGACTATGATTATTGTTCAAACCATTTGCTTCTCTTATCAGCGTTATGTGATCTCTGTGCATGAATTAAATGAATCCTACAGTTAGCAAATGTTCCAGATCAATTCCTCTCCCATTCCTTGAAACAAAGGAATGAATATTCATTAGAAGTTAAATTATAATTGGGCCGTGAAAGGTCGTTTTCTGTGCTTTCACCAGCTGGTTGGTGAAACCTCTGACTGCCTTTGTTCCACAGTTGTTCTTTGCTTCTTCCGTCTTCAGCTTTTTATTTTTGCTCTTTGTCCTTCAAGATTTTCCTGTAACACAAGTGAAGTCAGCACTGAAACAACCACTTGGAGTCCGACTGAAAGGGCTCAGCTAGATGTAGTATAGACAAACTTTACATCTGCTGTCTGTGATAAGTCGATGTTGGAAAGCGCTCAGAGTTTTCAATTTGAAGTCAAGAGAAGTTGATTAACCCCCAGCGTTCAGCTCTCTGGAAACTCTGAACCACATACTCCATTTCACTATCTCCGAACGAAGTGATCAGTTCATTTTGTTACTGAAATATTACATTTTAATCCATCTGTTCTGACCTCTTTGTTGTGTGTTCATTATTAATGCCTCAGCTTTAATAATAACAAGTACATCAGCTATGTTTATTGACAACATCTTAATCAACTGTCTGGACTGATGGCTGATATTTCCAATCAGTTCCCTGTAATTCAGTTACTTCCTACCAAAGGAAATTTGAAAACAAAACATCACAGGTTTTGCAAAAAGAACATGGAGTCATTCACGTCTTTGATTAATGGTGTTTCATGGGGAGAGGTTTTCGTGGAAAAGGCTTATCAGACATTTTTAGTGCTCTTCAATTCCGTTTTCAAGGAATGTTTTCCACTGATTACTACAAAATTATGAAAAATGGAAACCCTGGATTACTGAAGAATAAAAAAAAAACATCTTTTATGAAAAATAAACTATATAAGAAAGCTGTTATAAGTCTCACCCCTTCAAATATTAAAAACGAGAGGAAATACAAAAATGTACTCAATCAATAAGGAACTTCGAGCCTCATCAATCAATTATCAAATCAAAAAAAAAAAAAAAAAAAAGGTAAAAAACAAGCTATGTAACCTAGTCTCTATGTTTTTGTATTGGCTGGGGGCTACACACCCCGAAGAGAGCAAACTAAGAATTAAGAATTAAGACGTGGGGGGACGTCCCATCAAAGACGCTTAACCCTTCAGAAAAAAAACTAGTTCTTTTAATTTCTATTGGCTAAAAAAGGAAAAAAAAACATTTTCAGCTTGTGAAATGATGTTCAGAAACATTTTCATGTTTCTTCACACGTCTATTAAACCTGATTTACAACCACAGGCTCTTAATTTATTTATAATCACCACGTCACTAACTCAGCAACCTACTGGCTCCTATTTTACTTACAGCAGCAGAAACAGAGTCGGAGCAGTTTTCTAATCTTTTAAGTAAGAAATGAATCAGAGAAACGTCGGGGGGGTGGGAGTCACTGTGTCCACTTCCACAGTCTGACTTCTGCTGCTGTCACAAACATCTGTCACGAACTGCTGTGAGCTTGTTTCAGGCTTGTTTTATTAAGAAAGTCCTGCATACTACACACTACACCTTTAAAGAAGAATGGTGCTCTTTATAACCTGAGAGATGCAGCTGATGGTTTTAAGAAGTTTTTTCTAACTGTTGGCTTCTCCCTGCCATCAAATATCAAAGATTCTCATAAGACCCCTTGTAGTCTAATTAAAGGTCAGTTTAATTCACTCTGCAGTTTTGAGCCACCCAGTGCTGCAGAGTGGATGGTGTAATGATAAAATTAAAACATACTGCCGAGGGACATGATGGAATTAGAAGCAGTTTCATGAAGAAAGATATTGATGACATCCTCCAACTTAAATGTTGTGTTTATCTTTTCAATTTGGTTTTATCCAGCATGTATAATTGTTAAAGTTATACCACTTTATAAATCAGCTGATCCTAATCATTTTTGGTAATTATACCATATATATTACTCTGTTTTTCAAAAGTTCTGTTGGAACTTGTTTATACAAGAATCTCAAAACAGCATCCTTTACAACCATCCATACGGCTTTCAGAAGAAATACTCCACTGAACCTGCACTGTTCAAGCTTGTTAACAATATCTTTTTAGATTTGACCAAAGCATGAAACTCTTATTTCGATCAGAATGTCGCTCTCAAGGCTTTATAATAATGTCTCACTAGTATATATCACAAATAATAAAGGACTGTGAATAAGGCCCTGGGTTACCCCCCAAAAATATGCAACCATTCATGGATAAAAGTTGTTCTTTCAACAGTTTAAATAGTTTATACAGTAAGCCACTTCAGAGCTCATTTTTCAAACATGCTTGTTCATGCTCAAATACATGAATTCCAAGCAAGACCTTCCAGATACTTATAGGCATAGTTTATCATCAGAAACTCATTCATATTTAACAAGTCATCAATTTATTTAAAAATTGAATTTAGAAATTATGGAATTTACTGAATATGACTCTGACATTGTTATTTTCTCTGCCAGCATTTAGAACACAGCTAAAAAAGTCTTATTTCATCTTGAAGCTTATGATAAGATGCTTCTGTTGGTTGCACATATGGACTTATTCTCACTCACTCACTTTATTTGACCCCAGTGGGGCCATTAGGTGCACAGCAGTGATACATGCATTCAAACATAAAAACACAGGGCACATAAACACAACACAAAGACTGAGAGATCAAAGATAATAAGTTAAAACTGTTCTTTATCTTTTGGTCTTGGTGTTGTATTTTTGTTGTTTATGTTTTTCTTCTAGTTTTTAAAAAAGTGTTATTAATGCGTATGTTTGCTTGTGTGTTTTGTATATTAATATATTATTGGTGTTGTTTATTAGTTGCTAGTTTGTTTTTGATGACCAACAATGTCTTCTTTATTATTTAAATAAGCCTGTTAGGTGTCCTTCCTTTTCTGCACTGTAATCACTTGTATATCAAATATATTGTATTCTTTTTATTGTGCAACTAAACTAAACTAAAGAAAACAATCAGGCCCTTCCAACAGGCACATCTGAACTGGCACTGCGCCAAGTTGACATACAGAGTGTTTGCATCATCATAGCTGGTTTAAAAAAATTACTCATATCCACCCCAGTGCGCTGCATGTTCTCAGATGTGGACTCACTGCAGCTTATTTAACTGAACAGTTGAAGTTTGCAAACACAGCTGAAATATCTGCTTCAGAAGGATGTGTTTCTTAATTACTCATTTGATGCTGGTGTCACTGAGCCCACCGGGCGTGCTTTATCTTTGACAGAGAAGGTGTGTGTGAAGGATGGTCCTGCTGCACATGCAGTATCAAAGCAGACTGTCTTCTGCATGATAGAACTGAGCAAAGACACTTAAATTATTCAAAAATAGCAGGAGAAGGGCTACTCTAAGATCTCCCGCTGTGCAAGCTCTGTAAAATCCCTTAAAAATGGAACAACACAGCGGGGGCCGGCCAAAGGAAAAGGATAAAAAAAGAAATAGTATAGCCCTGCATACAGTTATTTGGACTGCAGACCTGGCCAAGGTAACATGATAATCTTGTTAATGTATTTTACTTGAGGCAAAACTTGACCAACTAAGAAAATTACAGCTCTGACCATCAATAAATTAATCTGTCTCAACTACAAAACACCTAATGTTGCAATCCTTCACTGTCTGATTCTGAAACCCTGAGGTTCACTCTACCCAAAACATTTCTGGACTTATAATGGAGAGAAAAAGCTTAAATAGTTTTGCAGAATGACAACACAAATTGAGTTCCTTTTTTTAAAGACCAAAAACTTGAAATAAACTATTTGCATCATGTTTTGTCGGACCATGTCTGAAGAGGAAGGTGTTTAAAGATGATCCAAATAGCCACACGGAGGCAGGGAAAAAAGCCTGACATCATAGGGAGGGACCGGGCGCATTACTTCAAATGGGGATTATGGACACAGTTTAGACATTCTACCCTCAAAGGCATTCATAGTGTTGCACTCTATGGTACACACGAAGGGTGACAGAAATAGTTGTGTGAAGAATTAAAAGAAGAAAGCTTGAGAGACAGAAAAAACCTGCATAACAGATGTGGTTTGGAGTCTGATTGTGAGATGTAGCGCCACCAATTTTTGTCGAAACCCCTGTTTGAAGCTTTCAGATGCTCTGAACTAAATGCTAACATCAGCATGGTAACATGGTCATGATGACAGTGCTAACAGGCTGATGTTAAGCAGGTAATATTTACCATGTTCACAGTGTTACCTTAGTATTCTCAATGGGATATTATCAGTTTCACTCAACATCAAAACCATTAAAGTCAAGGTGGCGCTAGAGGAAATGCTGGTGATAAACAGCGGCAAAGTGACCAAATGACTGATCAACATAGCTGTCCCTATATAGCCGAAGTGTTAGCATAGCTAATAAACAACAATCAGCTATCAAGAGTCCTAGACACTGTAGTGACAATGACAATGCTAAAATGCTGATGCTAAGCAGGCATAACGCTCACGTTTTAATATCATGCTAACTTTTGCTAATTAGCACGAATTAGTTTCATGAGTATTTAGCCCCGAATCAAAGCATTAGACATGTTAAAATTTTGACCAGAAGATGGTGCTGAAGGAAAAAGTCAGGGGGTCACCAAAGTCCTGAGGATTCATGGTAGGTTTGATTAACTCTACCAAACTTAATGGCAACCATCCAGCAACATTCAAGCCATTTTACTTAAAAGCAAAACTGTCTGCCTGATTGTGTTGACAGAGGAAACAAAGATAATTCATAAAAGTTCATGGCAATCTGTTCAATAGTGATTTTTTTCCTGATGAAATTAGTGTCTGGATGAATTTATGCTGCAACAAGTGAACCTGAACAACCATTTTGTGTGTCCCTACCCTCTGATACGACCCATAGGAGCGTCCCCTGGATTAACACCCTACCGGTGGCAGGAGATATGCCACAGATAAACTCTTACAAATCACATTTGAAAAATAAACTAAGCCTTCAAGATTTTGTTATGCTTAGACTCAAAAACAGCGTGGTTAGTTTTATGGAAAGATCAGGGTTTAGGTTAAAGTATGTATCTCATTAAGGTTAGATGACCTTTGTCATCATAGTTGCAATATAAATACATGGTTAATGTTATAATTAAGAATAATTATCATCATGGTTAAAAGAAACAATGTAGACTGTTGTATCCAGTGTTTGACCCATCCATCCATCCATCCATCCATCCTCATCTCTACATGGAGTTTGTTCCTGTATAACTACATCACCTCACTTCCCCCTTTGCTCCCATCATTCAGTTACTACGTCCACTACAGGCCTATGACATGTGAATGTAAATGTGTCATTTTGGGTCAATGCCTGAAAAGATTGATGCCGTCTCACACGACTCCTCGATATCGCTAAATAAAACGTGACTTCCTAGCTGCTTTCACAAACAATTCATATGGTTGTTTTTATGGGAGGACAGTCTCAATAGAGCCACACTGGCTCTAAGCTTTCATGGCTAAAAAACAACAATTGGTGAGAAAAATGGGAGAGAATTAAAAAATCACAAAAGAAGCAAAAAAACAAAAAACAAAACATGAATTATTTAATAACTCATGGACTGTCTCTTTTTAGATGTTTGACCCCCTTTTTTTCAAATCAGCAAAAGTAACAACAAGGGTTAAAGTCATATGATTTGCTCTTAACATTTAAATCCTACTCCGACAAGGTAAGGCAAAAGAGAGACAAATAGTCACAGCTCTCATCACCCAAAAGCTTTGGGCATAACCTATGAACATTTCACAGATAAATGAGAGTGTCAGAAATCCCATAATGTGATTTCCACCCACATCTCCCTTCCCTCTCCAGAGCACAGCTTTTTAACGGTAACAAAGATTTCAGCTCAACATTGTTGTAGCTCAGACTCTGTGAATCCAACGGCACTTCATGATGCCATAAAAAGTTTCTCTCTTTTAATCCTGCATTGCTATTTAAGTCAGACGCAGAACCCCCACATACCACCAACGTTCAGGGGCTTTTGCAGAGCTCTGTGAGAGATTATGGACATTATGGTTTACTGTTGTCTTTATCAAGCTTGTACTGTACTTACTGACCCACTCCTGAGCAAATGATGGATTTTGATTCTCACCAAAACCGCACACAACTTCTGCCTCACCATCGACAACTCCACTCGTCTCATTCCTCACACAACCTTCATTTAGGAATCCTTTTAGACAGCAACCTCTCCTTTGAAAACCACATCAGTCAAATCACCAAAACTTCTTTCTTCCTCCTAAAAAACAAAACATCTCTGTCTCTGTCCATCACTGTTGTCGGAACCCTGAACCATGCCTTCAACATCCACAATCAACTACTGCAACTGTATTCTCTATTGTGCATCATCCAAAGTCCTAAATAAACGAACATCCAGTACATCCAGAACTCTGCTGCACACCTGCTCACTCAGTCCTGCTCCTGTGACCACATCACCCTCATTCTCCAGAAGCTTCACTCACTTCCTGTCCCAGAACAGATACATTTCAGAGTCCTTCTTCTCATTGACAAAGCCCTCCATAACCAGACCCCCTCCCGCCTCATGGACCTGCTCTATCACCACACTCCTTCCCACAGCCTACACTCCTCTGATGCCACTCCTCAGCCTCATCTGGCTTACTTGATCCACTTTAATGTGTCTGCTCCCAACATAGGACAGAACACTGACAAACATCATACATCACCTTACAGCCTTACATCATATTATTGCCCAAGTCTTAACCATCACTGACTTTACAGGCAAAATGGATAATGTAGTTCCAAATCTTACTTAATGAGCAGAATGTATTATATGTGCACTGTCTCTGTATTTGCATTACCATTACTTCAATTAGTCCAATTCTATTAATAAATCTGCAGCTGAAGTGCAGGTGATGTCAGTCTGTCAGTAAATGTTTGCTTCAGGCTATAAAACCATGTGTATGGATTATATCTTCTATAATACAACTGGAAACATCAACCTCTTTTTCATGTGCCTAAAATACTTCAAAACCCATAATGCATTAACAAAAAATATGACAGTACAGTATCCTGCTGCTAGAAATGCTCACGTCAACACCAAATGTGTATTAATGTTTTACAGAAAATAATCCACAACAAATGCACCACTTTGTTCTCTGAGTTATGTTTGTTTAAAACTCCAGTGTCGAGCTGTTCAAGGAAACTAAAAGAACAAAATGTAATCATATCTTTTTAAGTTGAACCTAAATGTTTTTGTGGCAGTAAAGGAAGTCGCTCCTGGGGACCTTTCATTGGCTAAAAAACCAGGGGGGAGGTCTCACAGTCTCTCTCGCTTTTTGCCAGATGACCATGACATCATAATTGTTCTAATAAGGTACTGTATAGAAGGCCTGACCTGCGGAAGATCCTTTTCCTTTTTTTGGACACTCTTGCATAATTCTAATTTCACACTTCTTCTGCCTCCGCCCTCACAGCCTGCTGGTGTTGAATTATAGTGAGGAATTAAATACCTTGGGGGAACTGCTAGTCTTAGTATAGGGATATTATTGAAGGAATGCCTGCTGAGAAACTACATATTTAAATAAAGCCCGTGGCAAGCAGTGCCCATTTCGAACAAATCTGACCCCAATGTTCAGCTCATCGGAAGTGGTCTGGACGAGGAGAGGAAGAGGTTGTCCAAGAGAGCTCTGGGCTATGCTTTATTCACATCTCTGTGACCTTGGGACTTGGAGATCCATTAAATTGTGATTAGGTTTGATGTTATTCTGCTGACTCAACGAGAGGTGTGTGCTGGTATCCCTCTCAGAGGAGAAGCCTCATAAACTCAATTCAGCTTATCACTGTGTCAATATCACCAGAATTATGAATAGTAATAAAAAACAGCCCAATGTAGGGGGGGAGGTGGTAACATATTTATGCACTCAGACTCATTGCTCCTGCACACACACATTTGAACATATGCTCTGTCTCACACACCCATCACTTCAGGTTAAAGAGGACGTGGGAAAAGACATTCACTCTGTGTCTCCTGTCCAGACTGATGATTGGAGTGGAGGATTAAGTGGAAGCTCCAATCAGGTATAAACATGAAGCTAAGCTAGCCTCTAACCTGACTGCTATACAGTGGAGATGACAGGGTGGAGGTCATTCTGCAGTGCTGTCTAGACATGACTAGACCTGCTAAAATGCTGTGGTCCTATGAGCTGAATCCTCCTCTAACTCAGCAGACAGACCAGTAATTCATCAGCGTCGGAGGTTTTCGGACAGTTCAACATGTTTCAAAGCAGAACAGATTTCCATATTCTGCCTTTTATCCCTACATTCAAGGACACTTAAAACAAATCTTTGTAACTGCAGAAGAAGAAATAACACTGTCTTTCTCTTGCAAATTAAAAGTTAAACACACTCAGTTCAGTACGTTTGCTTCTACTTTCCTTGGTCTGGTATCACTGCACTTGCATCATATTGTTTAAATCATAATTATGAGCAACCATCAGCCTCCAAGTTGTGATTCCTACTCTGAGATATTGTGGATTTTTGCCATGTTGTTGCCTTTTTTTTTTTTTTTCGGTGAATTGCCACAAGGCTGATTGTTAACACCACTTGTATCTATGTCATCACCACCATGTCTCATAAATATAGTGCAGACATATGTAATTTTAAAGCATTTAATCTTTTATCTTACCAGCCCTTTCCTGAATGACGACCCTTAATTTGAATGTTTTAGAAAACAAGAATAAAATTGTCTTCAAAGCAACTGACTGAAGAGCTTATTGGGAATTAAGTGAAAGCCAATGAGATTGTTATAAAGAATACTATTGTCTTTTTACTAAAATAATAGCTGTAAAACTTTGTTGAAAGATAATTATCCAGCCAGATTTGAAATTGCCCAGCACTTTAGCCAAAAACATTTTATTGCTTCTGCGTTGTGCAGTTGGCCGTGCACGCTCTGAATGTAAACTTTACAGTGGACGATATCCTGCAGATGAAAATAACTTTTCCACAATCTGCAAAGTTTTACACACATAAAATCTACATGGTTTAAAAATTGATAATACAAAGACTAATAATCGATCTTGTGTGCGGTTGGTGGTGTCCTGTCAACAGCTTTACGATGTATCTGTTATAAGGGAAAAATGCCTCTTTGGGCCACACTGGATTTTTCTGTCGCAGTCCCACATGTCAGCAGCAAGGCTGAGTGATGGCACTGTATTCAGCTCTCTTAACCTAACCTCCTGCATATCATGCAGAGAGGACCCTTCATAACTACAAATCATAACAAAATTAAAAGGCTTAGGTGTTATGTTACTTGGTTATTGAGTAAATATGTCTGCTACACAACACACCCTAACTCCTCATTGTCACACATGTTGACCAAGGTGACTAGAGAAACAACTTATAACAATTTGAGATGATAAGTCACAGTGTAATAACTTGCTCCTGCTGCCTTTTAATGCTTAGGAAGAAAAGAAGGTTAAGGTCATTTTCTAATGTGCAAATATTGCTTCCACACACATCTGTGTATAATAATACATACAATATCATAACTGTGTTGGCATGGTGGTGCAGTGGTGTCCCTGGCGATTGTCCTGTCAATGAGCAAAGCACTGCACCTATTTAAATTAGTGAAGAAATCAGAGATGTGGATGGTGACACAGAGGTCTGGACCAGGGCTGTGCTTAGTGCCACAGTCAGGTTACATGAGTTAAGAGAAAGATAACTTTAAGAAAAAAAGGCAGTAAATGTTGAAAAGTTGGAATAATACATGACACTTGGAAAATTCTTCCTTTTGCATAATGTTGACCTTCACCTTTTTGCAAAAGTAATACTTCCTATAGTTGCTCTGAAGGGCAGACTGTGTGAGAGAAACTTCAAGCATTAAGGAGCCACTGAGGAGTGGTGAAAAAGAAGGAGAAAGCGAGAGGGAGGAAGAGAGAGAACTGGAGACTTGAAAACATTTTGTATTTGTACATCTGAGTCCTGGCTCGGTGCTCTGTTGTCTGCCTTTCATAAAAGAATTTGCTGACAAAGAGGGAAATGTGTGGAAAGTGTCTTCTCCTTCTAGTAAAAATATACTGTATATTTTCGCTCCATATTTTGATACCACCTGTCTAGTGCTGTAGGTGAAGTTGTAGCCTTCAAAGAGAGAAATATTCAAAGCTGTATTATTTTGACACCATACTGTTGGAATACAAATGTCTCGCTTGCATCAAAGTCTGGGGAGAGGGTTACAACAATACCGTCACTGATCAGAACTGCTGGTGGCTGGCAAAAAAAAAAGATTTCTCCTCCAAACAAATTATTTCCTCATACTGTAAAAAGCTTTACTATTTCCACCAAAAGTCAGCGGATTGAAAGTAGGACATCAATATCCTTCTAAATGCCCAGATGTCAGATACTCTGTTGCATACCTACACCCACGAAATCAATTACCTAAGCTGGGAAGAGATAACATTTGAAGGATGCTGCATACAGTACGCTTGTTATCAGGAGGCTGCAGTTGAATCCAATCAGAGTGCTTGAGTGTGAAACCCATCCCAAAACGAGCATTATTTATCCTGGTATGACACAATGGCTGCGTTTGTGGCTGAACCCACCATAACCTCAGCTCTGAGCTGGGGAGGAGAGAGAGAGAAGGGAAGCAGAGGAGCTTCCATTCAGGTGGAATAATGTTCTGCAGTTTACTCCAGTTGCTGCTGTGTCGGCCACGCTACACTCAAACTGCCTCCAGTGGTCATGCTTTTCCCTCCACTCCACTTACTCCACTTCCTGTTTCTGTGTCGACATTCAACCTCGAGCTGCCAGCCTGAGTGGCTTTAAAGGGGATGACACGAGTGTTTACACAGAGAGGTAAAAAGACAACCTTCGACCCTCTGATACGACCCGGAGGAGTGTCTCCTGGAAAAGCGCCCCCTATGGTGGCAGGTGCACCAGACCTTGGTTGTCATAACAACAGATATGGTTCAGTTAGATGTAGGAAAACATTGTGATTTGGGTTAAAATAAGTACTTCCTCAACATTAGATGATCTTTGGTTACAATAATAACAATGAACGGCCACGGATAATAGAAACAACATAAACATGGGAATCGAACACCGCTCTCCTGGGTCATATTCATCCATCCACCCCAACCTCCTCCTGACGTGGACTTTGTCGCTCTATAAACTACGTCACCGCACTTTTCCCTTTGCTCCTGTCATCATTACTACGACGACTAGATGTCGCCTAGCAACAAAGCCTAATAGAGAGCTGCAGGGATGACGTGTTTCTGTAGACCAACCCTGAAGTCACTGTCATCCAGTTCCCTCCACTAACAGCCAATAGGATTTCTCCGTTGTGTTTTGGATGATTAGAGAAAATCAGCAGCAGTTTCTGACCCTGACAGGTTTGGTTCAGCAGGATCATCTTCACTAATGACTCCACTTTATGATGTTTGAAGCCTAAACACAACCAGCAGCAGTAAAAAGCTCATGTTAGGCTGTAAACCAACGACACCACGGTCACATGACTTCACCGTCACCACCACTAACCTTCAACTTGCAGTTTAACTGGTGAGTAGATGCTTATTTAGACACTTGTTAGTGACCGGCCTTTTTAGCTTCAAGAAATTCAAACTGGGGGATTCACTGACAAATTTAATGTCAGAGAATAAAACCTGAAAATGTCTTGAGCTTGTGTTAAACACAGACCTTATTTCAGCTATATGGGACCCCTAAGTGCTAAAATGCTGACTAATTTCCAGGTCTGCAGCAGGTTATAGAGGACAGGTGATACCTGAAGCTAAGCAGATACACCAACAGTCAAAGAGAAATATATACAAAGAAATAGAGATAAACCTACACTGACACACAGTGCCCCTGATAACACTTTTGTGTGGTTGTCACCTCAGCTGGCTCTGACTTTTCCGCTTCAAAGAACTCATGCACAAACAATAACCACAACCAAAGCACAACATCTCCTTGGTCCCTGGTGAGAGAGGGAGACAAAAATGGTGTGAAGTTTTTAATGTGCAATATAGTTTTTCATTCCTGGCTGCGATGTGTCTGTCTCACTTCTGCATTAATCCTCGGCTGCCACACACAAAACAGCATCCAACTCTGATTGTTGAGAAAGTGGGTTTTTACTGAACTCAAATGACTTTTTCCAAAACTAGGAGGTGGGGTTGGGGCGTTACTGCAACACAACCCAAAATCCAGGGCATAGTCTCAATCCAATTCAGTTCAAAAAAAAAAAAAAACTTTATTCTGTCTGGACCGTCATGCGCTGCAGATAACTGGATGCACTGCAGACAGTACATATGGAGAGGATAAGAAAAGGGCAACAAAGGACTAGACAGCTATATGAATATAGGAATGGGCTGAAAGGCCTGCCTCAAAAGAAAAGAAAAAAGAAAAAACAAACTCAAGTACTTGACAGGAAGGCTCAAATTCACAGTATCAGCACACCCCTTTTGAATTAGTTCTGAGACGACAAATCCAATATAACAGTGCTGAGGCAAACTGGATGTCAGGGGATACGCTAAGCTGATCATCTCCCAATCTCGCTATTTGGAAATTAATTTTGTGTCTTAAGTGCAGTGTTGTGTGTCGGAACAGCGGAGTGCTTCACAACACGATGTGGCAGCACAGGCAGCGTTCAGCTGCTGGTTTGATAAAGAGCGTAAGGAGCTGCAGCTCAGTGAATCTGACTGGGTGCTTTTCATTGTAATAATGTTTTTCCCTCCTTAAAAAAAATACATCATCCTGCAACGTGGCAGCTACTGCTACTATTACCGTGACTTAAAAGATCACTGCAGATTATCACAACCTTTTAAAAAAGATTCTGACACAGATATAATAAACATTATCATCCACATTAACATTTCCAGACGTCATGACTTGTGTGAGATGATTCGTCACTTAAAAAGTGAATTTTTACACTACAGATGGAGCTCTTATCCCGACAGAAGCTCCACAGAGAAGTAATAAAAGATGTTAACATTTACACACATACTGTGCAAACAGATAGTTGAAAAGTGAATATAAAAGGTACAACTCTGTACTCCTCTTTTGATCTTCTTTGATAAGACATGAGGCGACTGGAGTCACGAGGTCCATTTTCATTTGTTAACTTGCAGTTCTATTAAATATATATGCATTTGTACACTGCTTGAACTGAGTGATGGAGGAAAGACTCATAATGTGTGTTGTTCAATTTCAAAAACTATATAAAAAAAAAAAAAAGGCCTCATATTGAGACCAATATTCATGTAGTGAAATATCAACATGCAGCCAGCAGGTTAGTAACAGGAACAGACCGAACGGAAATGAGACAGTCTGGTCTATGGAGGACATAGACTCCGGATCTGAAGAGTGAAGCCAATGCTGAAGAGCCTTAAACCTGCATTCTGTCTAATGACCATCATTCTCACTTGATAGAGTTTTGTTTATGGTCTCAGTCTCTAGTTTCAAGTCTTCTTCAACACAACATGATGTTCACTTTTTAAATTATGATCCATTTAGAGGAAAACAGACCATAAAGCAGGGATAACTTGAACATAGTGTCCAAATTTATAATTAGTCTTTTACCCATTACATTAACAAAGAGGGTTAGCTAGATGGGACCCAAAGGAAAATAATAAGTACAAAACCTGAACTGTGTGCACATGTAATAAAAAAATTAAAAGGAGACCCAGGTCTTTTTATTACTGTCTCCGTACTCCAGTTCACATCTGGTGATGTGTTTCGTACAGGTAGATAGGTGGAACCTGTCCACTGAATTGTGTCAGGTTGCGAGTTTGTCTTCCCGCACTTCAAGATTGAGGTCTACGGGGTTCAGCCCAAAAGACCTAGGCTCGCCATCCACTAAGGGAACGTATCCAAATTCTACAACTTGTCTCAAGGTGATCATCAGGAACTCTGCATCTCAGTCTTCAGAATCCAATCTCAACAAAAAACCTGACCTATGAACAAGGTCAGTATGAAATTACATTCAATTTTAATGCATAAATGTTAGTCATTTACCAGATAAAGCTTAATTATACTTGTCTTCACATTCTATTTCTAATTCTATTGTACAACTATTTAGATAAAACATTCAGTATACATAATTACACCAAATCACATTATGAAACCAAATTAATTTGTTTCAACAGGTTAATACATAATGTAATTACTAACCTTTGAGGCAGTCAAATTCAGGCTATGTTGTAGTATACACAGTTAGCTCAACTTCAGTTAGCTGAACAGCATGTAAAAATACCAAGAAACGATACTAACAGTAACTTAAATATGACGTCCAGCAGTGTTAAAACACACATTATAGCACATAAAACATTAACTAAATACCAATATGAGCCATACTATGGTTTTGTAAATATGCCAACATAAACATTATTAGCCTTCAAACTGACAAAAGAGACCGTTTTTCACATAGCTAGCACCATTAGCATAAGTGAATGGACTTTCCAATGCAACAGGTTAGCATAAGTGACTAGCGCGACATTAGCTTCTCAGCTAGCAGGTTTCTATACAGTGCAAAGCACCGGGAAGCAGCGGAGAAAAATGGCATCAGGCCTCTACTCTCGGCTGCAACAGCGTTCAGTTCTTTTATCTGCTTTGTAACCTTAGATTTTTAACATAAAGTATGTATTTCTGACATGAAATTATATGTTTTCAAAGAGTTATTTCCATGAATTGTTTCTCTCTCGTCAGAGTCACAACAGAGACTGGTGCTATGACCTTTCACCTTAGAGCATAACCAAACCAGGATAAACCAAGGCAGGATAAACAAGCTTATTGGTCAATGTTAAGAAACATTAGAGCAGCCATTGGTTAGTCTTCAAAGGCATGAAATAAACATTTCTTTTCAACATAGATTATTGCTTTGTAATACTTTTAAATTTACTATGAGGGTTTTTAACAGGTTTTAACTTTTGAAGTGTTTATTTTAACCACAGTTTTTATTAATTAGTGCTATCTTTACAGTTGTCTGTTTTATATTTTTTTTAAAGTGGGCCGCACCTTCATAATTAGTGGTCTGATGGTGTGTGTGAACAGGGAGGCCTGGGATATAGTCAAATTCCTAACCTCAATCATTGTTTCAGTCTGCCCCTGCCTATCACTACTACTCCTCTCATATTACTATTAATGCACACACTGAAAAACCTCCAACCAAAGATGTTCATACATATTGTGAAGGAGGGCTGTGGAATAAGTTCTAGTTTAGTTAAATTATTATTAAAATGAGGTGAGCTGACCACCAGACATTTGTTATGGAAACAGTCAGAGAGGCAGAGTCAACCCTGAGCAGCCCCACTCCTCTTGTCTATTCACAACCATCCCTACCTCCTTCCGTCCAGGGACACGACTCCATAGCCTCTTCTTTCTCTCATCCCCTCTATTTCCTGTTTTCATCTCAGCCTCTGCTCCCCACAGACAAGAGGAAGAAAATGAAAGTAGGTAAAGGTGCTCTCTGCCTCTCACTCTCCCTGCCTGCATATTTCATTGGATTTATTCTGGTTGTCCTGCCTTGGCTGTCCCTGTCCTACTGCTTCCGCTCTTACCCGAGGGGCACACGTATCCTCTGCCCACATGTGCAAATGCTGTACCCATGCATGCACCTTGACACATTTGCATGTTATGCCCATAGTGTCTGATGCACATACACTTTCCCCGCATGCATTTTCAGTCTCCTTCACTCTTTGACTCTCTTTTGGGAAAATACCTTTAGAGTAGCTTGAATAATTCTCTTTGTGCAACACAAGGCTCTTCATACTCAGAAAGGTTAAAGAAACCGAAATCTGTTCCCTGGGGTCCTTAGACACTCAATAAAAGAATTTGCATTGCATTACTGCACCTCCTCGTAAGAGTGCAGCTTGTAGACCAGTATGTATGAAGCAAGGTTGTGTTGTATTGGACTGTGCGAAAGTTATCTCAGAATATCCAACAGAGGTAAAACTGAAAGCTGCTCTAGTCAGTGTTTTTGACTGTGAAAGGGGTCGTTGTGGCAGAAATACAGGAAACCCAAACCAACAGTGAAGTTGTGCTCAGCTCTACTCGGCCTGTTAGCCCCTCAAAGGTCATCGTTTCGGTTTTACAGTCTGTGCCCTCACGCTTGCAACAGTTGGCTCTGATAAACCCACTTCACACGACCTACCCAACATCCAACAGGAAGACAGATTGAGAGACCATTCAGCTAAAGAGCCCAGGAATTTCCTCAGGAGTTGACAGAGACCAAAACAGTGAGTGAACGTTGGAAAAATGAATGCTGCTGCTGCTGCTGCTGTCAGTGCCTGTGTAAATAAGCCAATTTCGCTACAAAATTAGCAGCAGGCAATTTTAGAGGAATCTGTCAGTGTTGTGTTTATGTTGTGACTGTGGATTGAAAACATGAGTTGATCTAAGTAATAACATTTCAAACTCTAAGTGTAACTTAAAGGCCCCATATTATAGAAAGTGTGAGATTTCCATGTCTTTTTTGATGGTCATGGTCTAGGTGCTGTATGTGAAAGTATCAAAGTCTCAGTCCACAGAGAAATGCACACAGCCTGTATTCAGACACTGAGCCTAAAAACGAGCTGTTAGGACTTCTGTAACTTTGTGATGTCACAACAAAACGGTCACCACTCTCAGAATCGTAGGAGCTGCCATTTTTTTTATAAAGGTAAAATGTCTCACAACAGACCATAAATAAGCTTTGTGGTGCTACAGAGATGCCTCACCCTACAAATCATATTCTCCAAATGTAAGGTGTTTGTTTGGTACAAGGCCCGACAAAAACCACATCATCAATATTTTTAATTTTTTTCAGTGAAAATGAAATACAAACATGACCCTCCCAACTGAAATCGTGGTATTGCAATCACAATATCTGCCAAAATAATCGCAATATAATCTTTTTTACATAGTGTAAAATATGGAACCATTAAAATAGTCAAACCTCCAACTTTTCTCCCCAGTAAATTTCACACAGTCCCTGCACATTTTCACAGTTTAATAGGGCGAGCAACGCTGAATAAATGTAGCCAGTCACTAAGCTGTGAATTGCAAATGTGCTCAGTTTAATTATTATTGAACTTTTGAATTCTACTTAGAAGAATATTATCTGTACTTAGCATAAATCACAATCACAGATATAGTGGTAATCACTGCTCACTTCTAGTGTCACTCAGTAATAGCATCGTGGGGAGATGACAAAATCTTAATGCAGGGAAAGAAACACTAAGTGTTATTGTTAGTTAAAATGATCTCTGTGAATTACTTGTCACTACTCACATCTTCTAATTTGCAAGTCACTTAATTAGTTTAAATAATAAAAGTTTTTCTCCCCAAAGCAGCCCACCTGATTCAAATATTGGATTAGTTAAATCAGTCTCAGCTAAGAGATGCTTAGACCTTACAAAGAAAACTGACGGGAAATGTTTAGATGTCTACACTGTATAAAATTATCACATGCATATTTCTGTATTCTCACCATGTGAGAGAAAGTTTAACGCTTGATTTGATCACTGACTTTACAACCTGCTTCTTTAGCTGGGATTTGGGCAAAGACTCAAATTGCTTCACAGTGGAGCTGAAAAAATGCCAATGGTGTCACTGGCATAAGCAGCAGAAAGTGTCCCAGTGCAAAAGAGAGAAGAGGACATGAATAAAAGATGGCCAAGCACAGCCGGGAGCTCTCCATTATTAAAGTGAGTTTCTACATCAAGGAACATGGAAGCTTGAAGTATTTGCGTGTTTGTGCGCATGTGCATACCTGAGTCTCATGTCACACAACTGCTGGCACATGGAACCCCAACGTGTTCTTTATTAAAAATACATCATTAAATGAATAATCATGTCAATTAAATGGGTGAAATAAACAAATCAACTACTAACTGAAGTCAGATCATTCTTATGAAACATTATTTAATTTCATAGTCACTGAATTTTCATTTTTTATTTTGTATTAGTTTTTTTCAAATTACAGAGTCTGTTTTATTTCTGACATTTTTCCAGATAATATTTCACATAAAGTTTTAGCTAATTTTGTCTATTTATCTGGGGTGACTACAGAGTTAACAAAAGGGACAAATAGTTAACCATGTACAAATCAAAAAATTATTGATGTGGATTCAGTGTAGTCAAGCATCAGAAAATTAATTTCACACCAAGTAGCTGTGATGGCAGAGATTTTGAGCTAGGCTCAAAGCTAGTGCAATTTTCCCCCAAGTACTGTTGATTAAGTTTTTATATTTTTTCAGGGCAGGAAAGTCATCATTTAGGTTTTGAATGTGTGGCCAGTGTATTCAAATAAATAATGCCTATTTGGAAATTAGCTCCAATTTTGAGATGCAGCCAGAAGTAGTTTACCAGTGGTTCTGATGTCTGATGTCTCTGTAGCATTTGAAATATGATTTAAATCCTTCCTACATTTTGGTCTCAGAGTTAAAATATAATATTTGTTGTTGCTAAGTTAGTTTGTCTTAAGATAAAACTTAAGACAAGCTCCCATCTTGATGTTTTATCTCTGAGAAAGACCTACACTGTGATGCTGAGTAATAAACCAAGCTGATGACCCAACTTACTCAGTGAGCCAGCTTGATAGGCAGCATGTGCCGCCTTGTTAAGTTCAAAAAGATAAAGAGCCGTTAGTTTCTGTGTTCACCTGCAGAAACTAAATAGCTAATTCAGAATCACTTTGCTATTGTTGTTCCTTCAGCTAACAGGAGCTTGTTGAGTATGCAGCTCAGGCAGGGGAGATGTGACTGGCTGGGGGGGGGGCACCACTAATTAGGAAAAATGCAATTGCAAATGCAATGAAATAAAAACAGACTTTTGATGAATAAGAATTTGTAACGTGAAAAAAAAATCTAAAGTTATAAAATAACATTTCATATTGAGTCAAGTTTAATTTCCTAAATTATTTCACAAATAATCGATCGTCATTTATGCAATGTTTTAATTGTGGTTATTTATTTTGTAATTATTAATTTGTTTAATATTGACCACTTTGGGGCTCCATACTCAGGAAGTCATGCGTTAAGGTGAATAATGGAAAAAATTGTGTTTTCTGTTGTTCAGGCAAACTATATAACATCTCGTTACATTTCATGTGTTCAGTACTTCCTGTTTTATCTGGACATCACTAAAATATCCTGTCGTGTCAGTCCCTGCCCTCATGTGCCTTGGTCATTGTCACCTGCTCATCCCCACCAGCAGACCCTGTGTATATACTGTCCGCTCTCACTTTCCTCCTTTGTCACTGTGACCTCTGTGTGGGTGCTTTCTCGTGTTTTTCCTCGTGTTACCTCCCTGTGGATAGATTCTATTGTCTGGTTTTTGGTTTTGGAACTTTTGGCTTTCAAGTAAAGAAAGTTCATCCTTTTACCTACATGTAACCGGTCTCTTGTGTCTGTGTTTAGGTCTTTGCTTACTGCCAGTGTTTAAAAGTGTTTTTGCCACTGACAGGTTCACATTGTTCTTGTAAATGTCTGACAACATCATGGAAAGGATTCCTACAGAGGTAGACCTTAGATCCTAGAGTAAAAATCTTTTTGTTTAACCAGAAACAGCTGTTCTATCTCTATGTTTAAAATCACTGACAAAAACAGTCATTTTCCCTCAAAGAACACAAGATTTGCTGGTAAATAACAAAAACACAAACTGGTCAATCGAAGCAGCAGTAGACCAGCAACTACCGGGTTCTGTGAGATAAAATTACTGTTATTGTCAATGGAGTCTGGTGCATTTTTAAGAAAGAGACATTCGGTTATCAGAGGTCATCTAATAGTAACTGACCAATCTTACGTGTTTAGAGGTCTGTATGGTTATATTGAAGCCTTCAGGTGATTCTGTGAAAGTAGACATGGTGAATGGACTGTGCATAACAGCACTGCACTCTGTAGTCGCTCTTTTCACAGATTATAAAGCAGAAACTGTAAAAATTACTCACATTTGTTCATAGATCACTGACGTTCCTGCTTCAATATAGAACCTGGACCTGCTCTATGATCAGAAAAGACATGGAAGTCTCACTTTACACAATATATGACCTTTAAAGTACATAACCTTTTGATACTTAAGTGCATTTGTTGATGGAACCTCTGTAAGAAGGATTTAAATGCAGGACTTCCTTGTGACGGCATATTTTGGTACTTTTCCTCAAGCATCTGAGTAACTCTTGCACAACTGATCACATGCAATTTTTATGACTTCCATTTACTCAGGTATGACTTACCCACCCCCACAAAAAACATCTCTTTAACCCTGTCTTTACAAATACAGTCTTTACAAAATGTTCAAACCAATTAGCTGATGTGCATTTTAAAAACACAAACATATGAAAATTTACTACACAAACTGAGTAAAACAACAAAGCATTACTCAGATCAACATGAGGAAAAACTCCCCACCCTCAGTCTCATCTTTTCTCTTTGTGTTCATTATCACACAGCCCATGGCTTCTCCATTCAAGGCCTGATTTGTTAAAAGCAAACTGATGTTTCTGTGTACCCACGCAGCAGATGAGTAAGCAGAAGTTTAAAATGTGTTGTGAAATATTAAAAATGAGGCATGGACGTGGAGCAGAACATGAGGAAACAGACAGGGTGAGAATGAAAGGGGGCTGCGGGGTAAGTGCAACACTTAGAGGAGCAAACACACAAGTTTGTCCGAAGAAATCCATCAGTGCACAGACTGCACGCGCTCACTGTGAATGACAACATTTATTCAGGAAGTCGCCATTTTCATTTCACTCCTGTGTCTGAAACTGACTTGATCCACTCAGTGCACATCCGGCTGACTTTGATTATATGTGGCAAGTGGAATCATCACATTGACATTGTCTCATCTGGTATGAGCGGGAGCAGCTCTGTGGTCTTCTCCCACCATCGCTTCCATTAGCTCCTCAGTGGGACACAGTGCAGAAGGAGCAGACATTTTACTATTGTGTTACGGAGGGCGTGCTCCTCCTCACTCTCTTCATCCCCCTGTTTCCTCTCCCTTCTCTGATGTTTGCTCACTGTACATGTGAGATGATGTTTACATGTCTCTGGGAAGCCAATTAAAAGCTAGCCTGTGGCTAGGCTGCACACGATGAAAGTGCATGACGTGACACATCCTGAATATATTCATCCACACGCATCTTGTAATTCACCTGTGGAAATCATGATGTTCTGATGAAGTGTTGTTGGGTCTTGTATTGGTTTACATGCTACGGAATCAAATCGGCGGCATCAATAAAGCTCAAGAACAGAAGGTAAGCCGTTCCCTGTGGCCACAGTGGTAGGTACAAAGACATTCATGACTCCAGGCGCACACACACACACACAAACACATACACACACACACACACACACACTACGGTGGTTGAGAAGGGACATGGAGGATGAGATGTACGCACATACGCTCGTGTGATAATTCACAGAAGGTCACATGTGTGTATGTGTGTCTGTGTGAGCACCTTGCGACTGCACACATGCACTACATGTGCACGTGTGACTCTCAACAGTCAGGATTCATATTAGGGACGCTTCAAGTAGACACAGGGAAAGTATAAAATATGGGACCTTTAAGTTTATCCTACTGTAAATGAAATCATTAGATTTGAATCCTGATGCAACAATATATACAGTACGTAGCATTTACTCGTGTAGAGGCAGCCAGTTTCTCTGCTTCATATACAGTTAAGGCCAAAAGGTCACAAGATGAATCAGAAGGGTCATGACAGCAAGGTTCTGCTGCACAGAAATCTGCACATTTTTCATCTTTTCTCAAAGATTTTCCTTTTTATTGTGAAATATTGGTTCATTTAACCTCCTTGGGCTTTGAACTGTCACTTAAATGAAGCCATCTTAGTTCAGAGGAGAAATGTCTCTCTGGTGGAGCTGATAACAACTCAAAGACATTTGAAACTTACATAGGATCTCAATGAGACACTGCTAATTCATAGGGGGGTGTCACAAGCCAAACTATTTAAACTTTAATCATACATCATATTTTAGAATCTTAAATGTTTTTATGTGTAACATAAAAACATAACTACTAACTTCTAAATAACTACTAACTAGGGCTGCATGATATGCAAAAAAAAAAAAAAGAAATTGCACCTATCTTGGAAGATATTGTGACTGTGATATGAGTCACCGTTTGAGTTTGAATGATTGTTGCCTTTTATTTTCACAAAAAAATAAAAAAAATAAAATGATGATTATGTGATTTTTGTTTGGGCCACCACACTTATGGTAATAAAAATACAAAACAATATTGTGACACATTTTATTGCTCCTGTGATTTGGATATTGCACTTTCCCATATTTGATTCAATTTAAATTATATTTTGACTAATTGTGAGCTGACGATTATACTATAGGAACTGGGCGTATGTTGGACCCGAAGAAAACAAACATGTGGGTCAAGTATGAACTGGATTTTTTTTGCTATGAAGTTGTACTGAAGTATAGTACAGTACTGTTTTAATAACTTATCTCACTCCAGTTCTCACTCTTTTGACCAGGTTTAACATTTCTGTTGATACACAGGGGCTTAGATAAACTGACACTCCTTCTTCTTCTTACTGTTCCAGATTTCATTGATGTCTTTGATAACACCACCTTATCTCTTCCAAGAGTGTGGATTAATAAGTGAAAAGAGAGAACTGTCAGTGGCATCTGAGTGACAGGTTTAACCACTCTCCCCCACTAAGACACACTCTCTGTGTGTCCCTTTTCTCTGGGAGTCCAGCTGCTCACCTGAGTTACCTTGTCTGTCCTGATTCAACCTCACTGTAGCTCAGTGGGTTTGAGTTGGTATGTGTCCGTCTCATCATCTCAGCCCCCTACCTTTAATGTTTTTTGGTGCAATATCCTAATGGACTGCACCTCTATATGTATGCGTGTCTACAGTTAGGCAACTTGCTGTAATAACCTAATGGACTTGCCACAGGATTAAGGTTGGATAACTACATTGTTTAGGACAATCAGTGGATTACAGCAATTAATAGATTGGAAATGAAGGTGGGAGTCAGCAAGGTGGGATAATCTGAGGACACAGAGAGGTTATATTTTAGGACAATAAAGCAAAAATGGTTTATACCAAAATAACAAACTTGTCCACCTTTTAATCTGAAATAGCAGGACAGTGTTCTAGTGAAAAGCTTCTCCACTGTCAAATACAGCTGATGGATGCTTAAAAATAGGGACATTAAAGGGTCACAACACATTGTAGAGGATTTTCAGAAACTCGGAAACACACAAATTTGTTCATTGTTGCTTCACAAAAAAGAAAACGGGTCTCTTGGCCCTTTCACATCTCTCACTGGATGTTGAGTCCATAGGGCACAAAGAAGTTTTTCTAGCTCAAGCTGAGACGCAGCCCACATTTCTACGGTACATGACTCCCTGCTGGTAGAACCTGTGGCTGTTCCAGGGCAGCTGAAGCTTCCACACAGTGGGACAGTTTTCCTGGTACATGTTCAGGGTCACTGCATCTACATATTGTACATCATGTTGGATAAGATACTTTATGCAACTTTTAAGGAAAAAAGAAACATTCATGAAAAACACAAGTTTTGATTGTGTAACAAGATCACAAACACTTTTACAAACCCAGAGTTTCCACAGAATCTGAGCTACTTTTGTTTATTTGATTGGCTTTAAAAATGGTTGCTCCCAGTGATAAAAACCATGAAAAAGCTTATAGCTGCTTAAGAATGTCTCTGATCAGGGGGACCTATAATGCATTTCTGGGTTTTCCTTTTCCAATAGTGTGTTATATAGCTTTTCGTACAAATCAAAATGGTCTACAAAGTCGCAACTAAAGGCCCTTTTGCTGTATGTCAGCAAAAAAGCAGCAGTACACTGCATTTTTTGTTACCCTTGATATTTTTTTGGTTATGAGCATGTGAAAGAGTGTATATCAGCTTCTCACCCTCAACGGTCGCCATCTTGGCTACGTGCAGGAAGAAGAGGGACAACAAACGTATTTTTAAAGTTGTGAAAGGAGACAAATTAACAAATGAATCATTGTATATTTTAAAGTCAATTGAGCAAAGCAGCCTGAACTGTGGAAACAACAATCACAGTCACATGCCGTGATTGTCATTTCTGGTGAGCTCACAATGACAGTGTTTGATTTGGAACAACACTATCCTGTTGAAATTCACACACTACACCAGTGAGTATACTGTGTACACAGAGTACTACATGTGAGTGTCCTGACTGAGACTGATGAAACACCTCGTTGGGAGTCCAGGCCTTACTTCCTAGATCTACTGACATCAGTACATCCCTCGGTGCCGCCCACCTCCAGGCTGGACAGCAGCACAGCACAACAACTACTACAACAAAGATGGAGTTTTTAGTTTTGTATCCAGGCTGAAAAGACACTGTGTTCTCAGTTGCCAGCAAAAATCTTCTGTATCTGACACCAGCAAAACCACAAAGGACCCAGTGGCTGGAATTCATTTTTTGGTTCCCTTCACTGTTCAAACATAACTGTGCTCCAGCGCGACACTTACTGGCCAAAAAAAAATATCTAAGCCTTGTGACTGGATTCAAACCTCTGTGTTACAGAGATATAATTATCGAGCAGACGTCTTCCTCGTCACACCACTGATGTGCTCAGCAGGTAGTTAGTTTTACGCTGATTGATCACTGGTGGTAGTCATAACACAGGCAGACGCTGGCGAAGCCTCACAGTAGCAAAACCCAGGTGTTGCACAAATATACATATTTTGTGAAACATGAAAGGCTGCCCAATACTTTCAGACATAAAGCAAACGTGTCTGCAAGGTGGCGCTGATAATTTCAGTGGTCAACACCACCTGTCTGTATTTGAGTGGGGGAATTTGGACAGAAATCTGAGAGCAGACAGTTCATAAGGGCACAGAAGCAGTTTGAAAGCAGGTAGAAAGGTTTAAACTGTGTCAGCAAAAGTACATCTGAGAACACAGCACCACAAGAGCCGGGGCTATTTCAGCGAGAGGGAAGGATTTTGAGAAATCTTAATGTGGAATCAAAAAACTGTGCCCTCATACTGAAACTAAAAGTGTTCAATAGTCCTCATTCAAGCTCATTTATGACCAAATTGAGTGAAGAGTGAGGATTTTCATAACTGATTACAAATCTCCATAACCATCTCATAAAATGACAAACAGAAGACCCCTCTTCAAAAGAGGAATAAAAGGTGAGATAGTTTTATGTCGGACAGTTTTATCAGTTAAATCTTGCAGCACTAAAGCCTTAGTTCATTGAAGCCGACCTACTGTGCTGGTGAAAGGTTGGTGCTGGAAGCTTGGTGACGTAGTCAGTGCTCATAGGGATAGTTGTTAGTTGGCAAACTACTGCAGCTGCTGAGCTAACTGCGCTAATACTCTAGGCAATCAGGAGCATGCAAGCCCTAGTTACGAAAATAGATGGTGCAACATTTCCTGTGTTTTGGACTCTGCAGCTCTCTGTTCCCAAAGGTCAGCACAAACTACCCACAATGTATCCAAACCTTAACAAGCATGGGGACGAGCATTTTTATTAATGCTGGACTCTCCTCATTTTTCATCATCATCTCTGTGTAATGAAGGACTCCTGGACTGAATAATTCTACTGGTCAGCTGTATGCCTCCTGTCCTTCAGAGGACATCTTTAAAGGCTTGTAAATGAAGCACAGTCTTGGGGCAAATATGTCTGCTCTGAATGATAGCCCTGCTAACCATTCATACCACAGAGGATATTCATAGTCATGACATTTAGAATATGTTTGATGTGGCTTGCCTTAATTTTACTTGAATTTATGATGCGCGTGCACACACACAAACACACACAAACACACACACACACACACACACATACTTGTACTTCTATCTTAGTGAGGACACTCATTGACATAATGCATTCCCTAGCCCCTTACCCTAACCTTAACCATCACACCTGAGAGCCTAACCCTAACCCTGACCCTAACCTTAACCTAAACCTGATTCTAACCATAACTCTAAAACCAAGTCTTAACCCTCAACATGTGATTTGAAGGTGTCTCAAAAAGTGAGGACCGGCCAAAATGTCCTCACTTTCCCAAAATGTCCTCACTCTGTTAGTAAAATACTTCTTTGGTCCTTACTATGTAGCAAGTACAAGTATACACACACACACACACACACACACACACACACACTAGGGGGGTGAAAAGGGACGCAGAGGATGCTTGAACATAAGCTTGTGTGATTATTTACTTCAAGTCCTACATGTATCTATGTGTGTCTGTGTGTGATTAGTGCAAATACATTTCATTGGATGGATAGAAATTGACATAAATGTCAACAACTCCTCCACTTGTATGTAACTTTGATTTAGGTGATGTAGCTTCTAGGCTAACCATATTAAATGACATCACTCAAATTCACTGTGTTTTAGCTCAAGTAATGTCTTTTGTCAATTTGACGATCAACATAGTCAAACAATGGAATTGAATGAAATAGCCTGTTAGCTTTTTTTCCTGTGGCACAGAGCTGATATGGTCTGTCTGCCACTAAAGTTCAAATTTGTCAATGTACTTCAGGCAAATTCACAGAGGTTCCCATAGGAATGAATGGACTTTGGTTGACTCGCATATCAACACAGAGCTTTGTGAAAGTGTGACACAGGTTTGGTGTGTGTACCTACACCTGCGTGCACATCCTGTGACTGAACTTCCACACACTCGTGTGACTCTCATCAAATTCTGTCTACTGAAGAGCTTGTTTTTGCCACTGACAGGCTCTGATTGTTATTATGTGTCTGACACCAAGAAAGATTAAGATCCTTTTTGTTTGACCAGAAACAGCCTTTTTAACTCGATGTTTGAAACCACCGGACTCCATTGACAAAAACAGTAATTTTACCTCACAGAACACAAGAGTCAAAACAAACTTAAACACAATAAACGATGGAGGCAGTGGTGGCAGCTCTCATGTTCTGTGAGGTAAAATGCCTGCTGCTGTGCAACATAAACTATATGTGACCATGCACAAGGTGAGATACATTAGAATTAATGCTAAAATAGCATCATTCCATTATAATTATATAAATTGTTTAACCAAATCAGAATTATAGTAACTAGGCAAGTAGTATTGGCTACACACACACACACACACACACACACACACACACACACACACACACACACACACACACACACACACACACAATCTAATTGGATAAGTCTATTTCCATGGTTCATTTTCAACCCTTTAATTTCTGAAGCAAATTTGATGGAAAATGAGGCTAAAATTACAATTAGAAGAGAACAATTATTAAGTGAAAGATATTAAATATAACATTTAAAATGCTGATATGTTTGGTGAAGACCTGGAGGACCCTGAGGGTTCCCCACTGCTTAACACATACACATTCAAATTATAACAAAGCTACACAAATGATGAAAACTGACAAAACAACAACTATCAATCACACTAGGTTGTTAATGTGTCCACAGCTGGTTTTCTTGGTTGAAGAGTTTAGATGAAGCCGGACTGCGATGAAGCCGGACTGCCGAACCCCCCCCCCCCCCCCCCCCCCACACACACACACACACACACTGTAGCTGCTCTGATCTTTTCCTTTCCCACGCCATCACTGCAGTAACAGGCTTCCTGGGCATTCTTCCCTCTTTCGCCTGTATTCTCATGTAATATCTATGTTGTTTAGCCCAACAGATAAAGATCTGTGCAATCCACGCTTCCCTGTCTCTAATGAATACACACACTCACATACTATACACACACCCCCTCCCACATTGATGGGAACCACCACCCTTATTACATCTCGCTGCCTGCATATATTATTGCAGCCCTTTCCCTTCGCCTCAGTGTGACAGGGACAGATTGAGGCGGCCTCTGATAGCTGCAGTAGCTACTGTTATGGGAAATGGAGCTGCACAGTTACATTTACTCATTCTATTACTTTGATTGATCTTCTGGGCTACCAGGGAGCTATTTTATGGTTAGGCTGCGATGTGTCTTTCAGAGTAATGCAGAAAAAGATTGAGGACGGGTATTAAAAATGCTTAAAAAGTAGAAGTTTGTTATCAAACACTGCAGACTTTGCAGCTGGCGACTAGGTAGTAGGTCTTTGTATGCCTCAGCATGCCTGGTCCTATAGTCCATAAATGTTGTATTGATGCTGTTATGTTAACTGTAAAAAAGCTGAACAAAGGCAGCAGTCACCCCTAAAGAAACATGGATTGCAATGGTGTGTGGCTGATGTTGGCAAGCATACAAGGTACATTTTCACACTGCCTGTTCACACATCCAATCCCTGTTATATGATAGGCTAATTGTGAATTACATAAAGTTTACATGCTGCAGTTTCAGAATGTAAATGAACCTTATTCCCACCAAAGAGCATCAAAATTAATCTTTCCTGTAAAACTAAAAAACTAAAAAACAATAGATAATAACAATGATCATTGGACAAGTAAAGTAATACAAAAGTGGTATAAATGTCTTTCTGTAGCAGTGGTGGAGCCTAAAGGTTGTGCAATAACCAGGCCTATCCATCCAGTAGTTCTACCCTCTACGCTCCCAACGCCTCCCACACACACCGGGGCTGGGGAGGGATGGAAACTAATCAAAGGGTTTGATGGGGGAAACAGACAATTTCATGAGCCAGCTCTTGCTAATATGAGTAATATTAAGATTGCTGATGACTGAGAAAACAATCTCACCACGAGGCCATTTTAGTTGCTGTGTTGGACTTTCCAGTATCACATGATCTTCATCAGTAGATGGTGCTGGACCAGCTGTCGTGCAAATCTGGATGTTCAAGGTTTCCTTTTTTCAGCACTTTAAAGAAGAGCTACATGCATATTGAATTTTTTTTTCTGTTGGCATACCTTCATACCGTAACAGCCCACACAGATGAAGTCTGAGCAAGACAGCAATTTATGTGCAGCCCTCAAGGGACTGCTGGTCTTACTCTAGACAGCTATGAACATTACCTGGCTGCAGTACTGATCTGTAGAACCAATCTTCATATTTCTTTATTCAAGCTGAAAGATTTCCATATGTTGTTGCGATTAGTGAGAGATAATGAGAATGATGTTCCAGCTACAGTAAAGCTGGCATCACCATGTGACAGCTCTTGGACAGATAGTTGGGACTCACATCCATGATCAAATGACCAGATCTGCGGGCTCCTCATCGGACAGGACATGATAAGGGGGCCTAAAACTGCGGTGTAGCATCCTGAATTGCCCTGAGTTGCTGTTGTTGCCTCACAGACAAAACAGTGAGTAACTGGGTTAGATAATGTGACTCTGTATATAACCCGACATCTCACTTGTTCTGGACTGGAGAGTGCTGTGGGTCCATTTGCAAACGTATCAATTAAACTTACAGAAAGACAAGAGTTCGACTTTGTGCTTCATTCAATAGAAACTGCCAGAACAGTCGTCTCGTTAGAAGGTATATAATGTGTCCCACTGTGAGCACAATGCACATTATGACGTCTGTTGCTACCAGCTGGAGAAGCAGGCCACCAATCAGAGCTGTGATTTCCACATAGCCACATCTGTGTGAGAATAACAGCCACACCACTGGCACCAAGTGTGGATGAGATGTAAAGGAATTTGTACAGGTTGTTGTAAATTAACTTACAGGAAAAGCTGTTAAATCCTCACATTTGGTCATTAATCCTGAAGCGCTAACTGCTGCGAGCATCCACTGCCACAGCGTCTGTGTCGACTGAAAGTGACCATGATGGGACAGATGTGTCCCTTGTAAATGATTGGTTAGGCCAAAGCAAAACAAAATATGTCCCAATCAGAAATCAGGCTGGACATGGTCTCATACTGAGTCTCATTATCAGGCCAAAATGATATAAAAATGATGAGTTTATGAGACTGTCCTGTAAAAAAAGAGTGTGCAGAAGGTTATTATGAGCCATAGTTACATTTTGTTGTTAGCGGTCGCAGTACTTTAGACTCTGGGTCTGAAAAGTGCAGCCAATTACATATTGGAGGCCTCAAAGTGGGTGACGTCACAGTGGGTTGACACTTGCTGGTGACGCAGTACATAGAACGAGTAAGGAGGAGGTTGGGGAGTGTGGGTGGATAAGTCTCTTTCAGCCATGACAGTTTTAAAAACTTAACCACATTGTTATCGTAACCGTGACAACAAAGGTTGTCTAATGTTGAGGATGTACCTATTTTATCCCAAACCACAGTCTATGTCTAAACTTAAACCGAGCCTTGACTGTCTATTATTGTAACCATGACAACCAAGGTCCGGGACGCCCGCTGCTGTAGGGGCAGTATTTCAGGAGAAGCTCCTCTGGGTCGTGCGAAACCTGTGTGGTCGTCCAGGTTGTAGATTTATTCCAGGACTAAATGATCTCTTCTGGAGCTAAAAGGTAAAACTAATTGACTTGTGGATGTCACTGACTCCGTCTTATGAAAACACTGTAGACACTACAGTGCTACAAGCAGACCTTGTATTTTATTATCTGTCTCAAAGAAGCCGTGTTGTGTTTGAATCCTTATCTTCCATCAGCTGGTTGCTCCCACCTGCTCATCTTTGGTTGATTTGTGTCTCTAACTTTTGGCGTCTTTGTTCACACGATTGGGTCGAACACATCTGCTGTTCATTTGAACCAGACGTTGCCAAAAGTTGAAACGTTTACCTACTTTGTGAATGTTATTCTTGGCCGAATGTGAGGACCTTTAAAAAAAAAGATTAAAATTCACCTCTTGTTGTGGTGTGAACTGACTTAATCAGAATTCTCAGCCAGAAACAGAGCAATGACACAGGACGGCAGTGCATGGGGAGCATGCTCATGAAATAAAAAAATGAAATGATTTAATAAAAGCAAGCTCTGATTTCACCTTCAAAAAAAATAATACCATAAATGCTGCGTTGCTGTGGATAAGAGGTTGGAAGCAGAGGAAATCAAAGACAAAGTAGAAACTGGCGAAGCCTTGGAGCTCAGCTTCACCTTTGCAGCAAGAGATCCACTCAAGGCAACTTCATTTCCATCCCCATCGAGTTCTCCTGTTGTATAATACATCTCTAGTTACTTAGTAACCAAAGCTAAAGGTGCAACTTTGCAAATGAATAATGATGAAAGAAAAGTACAGTGTTTGTCCTGTTGCCAAGGCACCAGGTGTATAAACATGACAGCTCATACATAAATGTTTAGGTGGGAATTAAAAAAAACCTTTTATCTTAATTTCACCACATAAACTTCTACAATACAATTTGTCCACATACGGCCATTGATCACAGCTTTAAAACTGAATTTGCTTTAACACCAGGTGACTTCAATAAAGACTCCAGGTGACCTTCAGGTCGTGTTAATTCAATGACGGTTGGATTCAGTCTAAACTTTTTCGAGCTGAATATCTTTTGGCCTGTAGGTGAGTTCACCCAGTGACAGAAGGTGACTACCATTCTGTGTGAAATGAAAAATAACCCTTTTCAGAAAGAATAAATGACACTGGTGGTTTCATCTGTCTGTAAATGAAAAGGGACTCTGGCAGGTCTCTGTTGTGTCAGTGTTTCGTAATGGTTTTATTAAAACATGACAGCACTTTCAGTTTTTACAAGACATTTGGACTGAGGTGTAAAGAAGAGGGGGAGGAGAACATGTATCTGTGAAGAGCAGTGTTATCACATCACTGAAGGAGTCTTTATGTCATTTTCTAATTAGAGTCTTAATTAATGACTATCACGGGCATGAGAAAGGCCACTTCCTCTTCTCACTTGTGGATGTTCTAGTAAATTCTATCATAGAAACGTTGTAAAACTTCATATTTATTATGAAGTTTTACAACATTTATGATTCTCTTACCTTTTGATAAAATTAGATGTTAAAGACTCATCCAAGATGAACTGGGTCTGTACCGACCATCGCAGCACAATGCATGCTGGTTAATTTCTGATTGGCTTGATCCTCTAGAAAAAAACCTTGAAAAAAAAAACAACAACAACAAAAAAAACCCCGCAATGATTATATCATGAGGTTGAGGCAGCTGCAGTGTTTGGAGCCAGGTGCCACATTGCTCTCCACTGACTGTGAAACCTCAGGCATGATGAGAAATGCCTGGCTGTCTCCTGATTGGTTTTTGTACTGTGAATGTTTATTCTGTTTGTGGAATAAGTGTGTGTGTGTGTGTGTGTGTGTGTGTGTGTCGTTGGTGCCTTTCATCAGTCAGACAGGATGACTCACCTCGTCTTTGACAGATAGTTCTCAGAGACTGCTTCTCGTCTACAGTATGAACAGTGCTGATGGTTGAAGTCATGAAACAACACAAATCTTTTTCTAACACGTGGGGTGTGAAAATAACATCTGTGCCGAGCTGACAGATCAACAGTGAAGATGCTTTTTCTGCTTCTCTCTCTGTTTATTTTGACTATTGATTTATGTTTTGAATGTCTTAACTTTGAAAGGGACAGGCCCACCATTCAAGTCTGATAATGCATTTATCTTCTTGATAGTCTCCCTGTCAAAGAGAAGAACATCACCACCACAGCTGCTGCTGGAGGCTGAGTACAAGCTGATAGATCGCTCGAGTAACATCATGTTCCATCAGAATCAGATGTTTCTGTGTCCTGTACAAACGGCTCGTCCACTTTCCAGGTGCTCCTCCCTTTAGTTCTTTCAAAGAGCAACTTAACGTCGGGTTAAAAAGTTGTGTTTCACTGTCCTGGCTGGCTTTAAGTTTCAAGTCTGTTTCACCTCTGATGTTGAGAGGGATCAGACATGTACTCGATGACCAGATGTGTCATACGTGCGTGTTTCTCCCTTTGAGACTGGATGAGACTGAGACTGGTGTCAGGAGGGTGAACTCCATTATGGGAAATGTATTTTGTTTGTTTTTTTGGCGGTTTTAGCTGCAAAAAAGTTTTTAAAGTTGCGGTTCGGACAATGGCTGACGACCTGAGTGAGGGGAAACTGAAGACATTACAGAAGTTACCTGGATGAAAACAAGTAAAACAACAACTTAGAAGATTCAGACACTGACTTCAACCTGTTCAGCTGTTAACTAGCTGGTCAAAGCTCAGGGTGAGAGAGGAGGAGGAGGAGGAGGAGGAGGAGGAGCCAGTGTCACAACTAGCTAGAGGTAAAGATTCACCTGATGCAACACTATCACTGTCTCAGCCTCTGGAGCAGATAGAAACATGACATAAAACTATTTCAGACCTTGAACCTTTGGTTTTGTAAACCATTGCCTTTACCCTAATATTCACCAACATTTTTGTAAGAAAATCAATAAACATTAAAAAAAGATGAACTGAACTGAGAATGTTGACAAATGTGCTTGTTTTTCCAGCCATTTGCAATTTCCAAGGCAAAGCCAATTAAATTAGAATTTACAATAAAAGTCAAAGATTTAAGCTGCCAAATGGTCTTTATTCCATGTTTCTATCTGCCTCAGAGGCTGAATAGTAAAAGTTTAATGAATGTTGAGTTTTCCAGAAAACCCTCAGGTTTTTTTTTTTTTTTAGTAGGACCCTCAGCTTTTAATGGGTTAATCACACCAGGCAGTGATGTCACAGTGTACTGACAAACACTGGAGTACATGTCTACATCAATACAGCTTCATGAGAAGAAAAAAGATTTTGAGTAGGTGTTAAATTTTTTTTTTCTATTCTCTTTCACTCTGTGCCACACGGGACTAAATGACATTTCCATAAATCTCATGTACTGGCTGATTTTAGCTTATTGCAGATATATTGGTATATGGCAGTCGATAAGTGACAAAATATTGCAGAACAGAAAAGCCAAAGATACGTTTAAGGTCTGGTAGTTCAGAAACAGTGTATGACATGGGTTTCCACCACAGCACTGACAGGTTCATTCTTACACTGCAAAATGTCTCACTTTTACAAACTTGTTTGTAAAAATATTAAAAGAAACCTCATTCAAATATTTGTTTATCTTGGACTGTAGATTCATTGATAGCTAAATGTTCACATCAGTATCAGCTTCAAAATACACTATACTTACAATTGGCTCGGTCACAGCGTCTCCTGGTTTATAAATCTGATTCTATTTTCTTTGTGCATAAGAGACAATAATTAAGTAAACAGTTAATTACAGTGCTCCTCAGAGGGAGGGACAAGATGTGCATTCAGTGTCTGTGCACATTTAACATTGTGCTGCTGCTGACAGCATTCAACACCTAAACACATATCAACAGTATTTTCCTGTGGTGTTGCAGCATCAGCCCTGACCACCTCCCTACAACTGTTGTGTGGCACAAGAACATCACACTTCCTGGAAAAAAACAAACATTGTCAGTGAACAGAATCCAGGCAGACGTTACACTGCATTGAATTAAGCAGTAGCATTATAAAATCATCATTTTAAGAGTAATGGTCTCTGAAACAGAAACGCATCAGCAGACAGACATTACTTTCATCACAGTGAACTGGTATTTTTATCTCCTCTGTAACCAGTTGGTACTGTGGTGCATCACAATGAACCTAACTGTGCTGTAAAGTAGAAAGACAGACAGTCTGGATCAGGATCAAACAGCAGCAGTGTTGTTAAGAATTATAGGAATTTGCGTTTGTGTTTCCTGCCTGTTTAGATTAAAAAAAGCATGACGCACAGTTGTTACTTAGAAAGCTGCTTTGAATAATGGATATTCAAGGTTTTACCAGCTTCTATTGTAGCCGTGTGCTGGTCAGAATTAAAAGCATGATCGCAACCAAACAAATGATCAGTTTCATGGCTAATTAATTAAATTTAAGACCATGCACCTCCATCAAGGACATCTCTGCTGGGTCAGGTACATGTGCTGGTCTACCCTCCACTGCTCCGTCCATCACAAAATGATTGACAAAGCATTGACTGGGGAGGAAAAGAGGTGACACTTGATTTGTCAAGAGCAAGTCTGATATAAAATCCACTCCGTTTCCAGCTGTGTAGCAGATGTGCACCAAGAAATCAGTCTGTGTTCTACATGCTCGGAGCCATCCCTGCAACTGTATTTAATGCTGTGCACCACTGACTCATGAATATAGAACCATAAATAGGAACTAGGTCAGGATGTGTAAGTACATTACAGATTGTTTATGAGGTTTTATTTTCAAAATGTCAGCTTTAGGGAGCTGAAGTGTTTCGTATACCATCCCTATAAATTTACCCTGTGTACGAAATGATGTGCTTAAAACAGACAGATGTGTTTATTTTATTTTTTATAAAATGTGTTGGCATGGAAAAGTGTCAGAAATTATGGGAGCAATTCATTTTTTTAAAATGTACTTTTAATAATGTAGATTGCAGTAATGTTGCTTTCCAGTTATAATTAATGCAAAATCACCAGCTGAATATAAAACATCCAGGTGTTCTGTCAGTCAGCAGTTGTCACACTAAATGATGTAGAGGAGGGAGGAAAACAGATTCTAGAACTGAGTAACTTAAGTGTAATTTTGTATTTTGATAGTTACACATTATCTAATTTGATGTAAATAAGGTAAAATAAGGTAAATGATCAGATGGGAACGTCTGTTTGTGGCTAATTCATTCTGTTAAATTCCTGACGCACCTCAATGTGACTACATTGTTAATTTCAACATCTGCAGGAAGTGTTTTATTTAAGGCACCTTATCAACACTCAGAAACATGCCAGACAAGTAGAAAAGACTGGAATTAATTATTGCTCCTGTGAAAAACTGAGGTGTGACACCACTCTGTTGTTGTACTGAATATGTTCAGGAGAATGTACATTTCCATAGCACAGAAGCACTGCTGGAAACAGGACACTGTGAGCTGACAGAGGACTCACTTATTAAGTGCAGTTTTTTTAATTGCTGTTAAATTACCATCAAGGATAACATTTCCTGTAGATATTTCACATTATGAGCCTATCAGGAACAAGAGGGATATGGGCCCAATTCCAATGTCCACCCTCATGGACTCACAGACTTTAAGGGCCATCCCTGGTAAGTCCATGAGGGCTTAGGGCTGTTCCACTGTCAAACCATCAAGGATTTTCTCAGACATTTTGGGCCCTTTATGCACACTTTGCATAAATCCACATTTCTGCAGACTAGCTCTGTGACATTTACTATGCAGGTGGAAAAAAAAATACTAGAATTATCGCCTCACAGCTGTCTGCCTCCACCTCTCTGACTGCTTTCAGATTGCACCCCTGTTGATCCAGAGTCGTATAAAATATTAACCTTTTGTGTGAAATTCTGTCGTAATTGCTGTGTGAACTCTTGAATAATGGCTAAAAAGTTCTTTGTGAGGTCACACTAACTTTGACCTTTGACCTTTGACCATCAAAGTGTAATCAGTTTCTCCTTGAGTCCAAGTGGACATTTGTGCCAAATTTGAAGAAGTTCCTGCAAGGTCTTACTGAGACAATGTTTTTTGAGGTCACCATGACCATGACCTTTGACCTTGGCCACCAAACCTAAAAGAGCATTTATATGCCACTGATCGATGTACATCTAAACAAAAAATGTAAAATTCTTTGTTTTAAAGACCCGCCTCCACCTAGTATGTCCATTGTGGAATTAAAACAGATTCAGACAGCCAGGGATTCATATGTCTCATACCTCAGGAGCCAATCCTGTCAACTTGCAGGGATGGGGGGTGGGGCTTAATAAACCTTGACAGTCCTAACAGACTCCTCATCTGAGTCTGGGTCTGACTGAGGCTCCAACATGAGGCTGAGTCTCTGATGTTTCCTCCTCTAACATCTTCATCCTCTCTGCTCTTTCACCTGGACACCTGGAGCCAGCAGGTGGTGGGTGGGGCCAAGGCCTGATCAATCAGGAAGTAATGTTCTTCAGCCCCAGTTTTTTTTTTTTAATTTTTCAATTTATTTTACTTTGTATGTGGGAAAACCATGTTAACAAAATATTACTTTAAAACATGTCTGGAGAAACTTAAAACGCTGCAATGAGCAATAAACAAACCTTCCAAAAAAACCCCTGCAGCATTCTAAAGCTAAATTAAGCTTAATTAAACCACTATGTGAACAGGAGACAGTACCATACGTCCTCTGCATGTTAAGGACACTGCTGACCTGGTTAGGCCAGGACGAGGCCACAGCAGTAAACCCTCACCAACCCTAATCACACATCAAGGACTGACTACTCCTGACAAGCACTCAGCTACATAATTGATTGGCTTATCCAGAGATGGTTGGTCAGCAAACAAGCAGCCACATGAAGCAGACATGGGTCAAACCAGCGTGTAGCAGATGCACAAGTCATGTACCGCTCTGCACTGTCACATTAAAAATAAACCAGTGGCACTATGTGTCCATCTGGAATTCACTGCAAAACAGTGCGCATGCAAGGTAGTTGACGTTTACGTTGAAAGCAGTTTGTAAAACAGTTCTACAAGAACCTAGAGAACAATTAAAATCAAGAAGTGTTTTTTTTCATATTTGTGAATAAGATAAATAACAATGAACATATTCATTTTAATATCCAACTGCCTCTCAGCCTTAGTTTATATCACTGATCAGGTGAACTGTCTGAGTTTACAGCTGCCTGGCAGAGGTGGCGAATGACAGCAAGGGGGATGAAGAAAGGAGGAGGAAGTGGTTGAAATCCCAGAGAGGTCTGTCGGAGGAGAGCGATGTAACACATCTGGCCTGTCGGCTGCTCCCAGGTCTTTAATATTCACAGGAGCTCCCAGGAATCCGCTGTAAAAAACCCACAATGAATAATTGATGTGGTGTGGTGCCACAGAGCTCCTTCCTTCTGTTAATTGGATTTGAAGAAAAAAAAAGAACAGAGAAACAGGTAATAAAATAAACTAGAATTACCTCCTCACGGCTGTATGCTTCCACCAACCAGTCGCTGTGCAGTTTACATCCATATCTGTGCAGACTCATGTACATCGTGAACACTTTGTCGGAATTCAGTAAAAGGTAAGCATGTGTATTTGCGGAATGTTATGATGTCACAGTGAAGTTGACCTTTGACCTTTTGGATATAGAATGTCATTGCTTTATCCCATTAGACCCTTGTCATAATTAGCATATGAATTCTTGTATTTTGGGAGGTCAGTGACCTTGACCTTTGACCTTTGAACAGCACAGTCTAATCAGTTCATCCTCGAGTCCAAGTGAATGTTTGTGCTAAATTAAAAGAATTTCCCTGAAGGCTGGGATATCATTTCCATGAGAACGGGTCCGACAGACAACCTGAAAATATGATAAAATAACAAACTGATAAAAATAAAAAGACACTATTATCATGTTACTGTTAAAGAATGGTCAGCACTGCCTCAATTAATCATTCTTTTAAAGACATGCTGTCCACTTGGTGACCTTTGATGAAATGGAAATAATAAATCTTGAGATCACTTTGTAAAACTATCTGTATTTGGGTCCATTTGGACTGTGCATGCAGCCTTGTGGGGGTGGAGCCACCTGTCCTGGGATGGAAACAGAAATTATGCCCATGTTTGCACAGGTTACAATTTTCAGAGTAACACCTGTTACAAAAGAGGTAAGGACTAGATTTCCATACTTTGACCACATGTTGAAAACTGAGCCATGTCCAGTGAAGCAGATGAAGAGATGAGGCTGAAAACTCCATACAAAATATAGAAGATTTTTTTCTTTTAAAACTGTTTTTCAGTACTAAATACTAATCATCCTAGATCAGGATGATTTGCAGAATGTGTAAAAAATACAGCATATACTCTACAATAGTCAACTATTCTCCAGCATATTCACCCTCCAAACACCCCCCCCCCCATTGTTTAGCCTCCATATTGTACAGGGTCAGATGCAGGGCACCAACATTTTTGAGATTTTCAAGGGACCTAGAGCTGCACAGGAAGACTGAATCTTTATCAGTTATCCAATGAGCGCTCAACACGTGACGGCCCCTCCTCCAAAGATTGATGCAAAAGCACACAACAAAATGAAAAATAAAACACATTCAAAAGATAACTGCACAAAATGACTAATAGGCTGTGTTTTTTACACACTTTGTAAATCACCTTGCTGCAGGTGCTGAAAGTGGTTGGTGAAATGTTTTTTTCCAGGTAGTGTGTTTGTGTTGCTGAGCGCCTCGCTGGCTGGAGAAATTCCATTTGTAAGAAGCATAAGCCCCTTTGCCTTTACACATGGTGTGTTGACACGTTTTACAAACATACCGATCATCTTCTCCTCTCTGCTCAATCTGACACTCGTCTTCACTAACACCCAAACTTAAATAACCCGGTTATTTCAGAGCAGCTTGGTTTCCAAGAAGTGTCTGTATAAAGCAAAACACACCTTCAGGTATGCAACTACGGTCGATGAACCCGTCCACTCTCAGCAAAAGGTTTTCAGTCCAAACAGCACACAGGAGATGTGCATTTTCTGTGTAGCTGCAGGCTACAGCCATTTAAACAGCACAGAGAGGGCAGCCCATCTGTTGGCTAATAAAAGCAGGTTAAAGCAAGCAGGGGAGAGAGAGAGACAGAGAGAGGGAGAGAGAGAAAGGTCATAATATAGGCAGCAGTCCTTCATGTTTCACTGCCCCAATGCAGCCTTTATACCTTTGGTTACTCGCAGTCCAACGACACTCGCTGAGCTTTTAAAACAGCTCCACACATTGGAGGAAATTTATGGAACGCAGCAACAGAACAGGCTTGTTTCAGAGATCTAAAGGCTGTTATCTGTGTGTGTGTGTGTGTGTGTGTGCAAGAGACAGGAGAGAATTCAATAACCCATTACATGTGTTTTACACGCAGTTTTGAAGGACGAACCTCAAATGTGTTATTAGTTCAGGCTGTATTTTCCTCCACAAGCCCAGTGACATAGTCCAGTGTTTTCATCACAGGCTTATGTGGTGTTGGTGTGAATGTCCAGCTCACCACTGACGCACACAGATGTGACACTGGAAGCATCCAGTGCCTGTGGAGACAGAGGAAGAGAAAAAATCTGGATCTGATATGCTCATTAACTCTTTTCCTGAAGCCCATATCGATGCCTGAATGATGCAATATTACACATACATAATGCATAACGTTATTACGAGAGCTGCTGTAAGCTGGTGCTGCAATAAAATGCACACAAGACATTATAAGTGCTTAGTAAGGTCACATATCCCATTGGATTTTAATGACTTTTCTACCCGTTCGCATCAAAGTTTGTGAAGGCGTTATCAGCATCAAAGTGGGCTGAGTGGCTATAATGTATAGAGAGTGGTTACAGCAGCTTTGTGACAGCTCTTTATATACTTCAAGTAAAGTATGGATGCTGGTACTGTTACCTGTTAACTGTTCATTATGATATTATGTCATTTTAAAGCTGAACTGATCAAAACTTCTATTTGAACAATGAGTCATATTGTTTGTAATGTTAAAGGGGATGCTTGTAGTGACAAACTGACAGAGGATTATCACCCATCTCTGCAGATTCCCTGCAGGTCTGCACAGAGTTTTAGTGTTTTTCAGCTCATAGTTTTTCTAAGGAGACGTGTGAGACCAAAACTAAAAGGAGAGTAAATATTAGACTTTCATTTGCCAAATGGCCAGAAACACAACTCCAAATAAATGCTAATCTTACTCTGTGTTTGCTGGATGTGTAAACAACTGTTTGCTCAATGTGATTGCCATAGCAACTTCTTAAGGTGATCATATGTTCATGTTTATGGTTATTTCTGCCTCCCAAGAATTCTCTTGTCTGCTCATAGTTAAGGTGTAAATGTGATCATTCAACATCAGCTCCAAATACATTCATTTGTGTAAATAAGCTTGAGGAGATGGATTCCACTCTCATGTTAGTGTGTGAGGTACACAGCTGGAGCTGTTGAGCCGAGCGTCACACAACAACTGGAAACCAAGCGGCAACTTCCAGGGCTGAAAAATGAAGCCACACTGCCACAAGGCAGAGTGGCTTTATTAAGGCTTAAAGTTATGTAGAATTGAGGGCGTGGCCTGTTTGAGTGACAGTTGGGACAGAACATGAGGAAGTCTGTGCTCCTGTTTTTTTTTTCTGTTTATCTATATGTTAGCTCTAATTAGCAGGTAAAGATGTTTGTGCTCACCATACCTGACTTGTTAGCTTTGCTTATTAACCAGCTAATACGCCAGCATATGAATTACCCTTAGATTAGCCTTTCACCAAAACGATGCTAACAGAAGCATACGGTTGCCAAAGTTCTTGGCTTCACATGCCCCATCTTCTTACCTGTTTTTGGATTATCCAGGTGTTAGGGGCGGAGTCAGGCACTGCCAAGATGGCGACGGTGGAGCAGCTCACTTTGAGCTTCAAAACCGCTCTTCAGATACCTGTGGGTGATGTCACAGAGGCTACGTCCATCTTTATTTACAGTCTATGCTGGAAACAGTGGAAAAACAGCTAGCCTGCCTCTGTCAAAAGTTTACCCACCAACACATCTAAAGCTCAATAATTAGCATGTTGTAGCTCATTTGCCCAACCAAAAAGAAATGTAAATGGCAGCTTGTGGTTTTTAGGGGGAGTGACACACACCTGGCAACCTCACTGTGACTACAAGACTGTAGAAAGCTGCACATGGTCACTGAAAGCAGTTGTTGTTTCCCAGGGAACAGTTACAGCACAGAACTCCACTAAAACCCAGCTACAGCTCCGTACTTACTAACACCAGAGTGATATTAACTTCTCATCTAACACACTCGGTGTGTGTGTGTGTGTGTGTGTGTGTGTGTGTGTGTGTGTGTGTGTCCTGCCCGTGTTTTTATTACAGATGTGTGCCTGTCTGCCACCACTTTTAATATTTTACTCTTTTAATGTGGGATCTGTAAATATAATGGCTGAACCACCCTTGTTCTATTGATTACCAATACATCTCTAGTTTACATGAAGCAGTCATTAAGGTATTAACAGAAGACAGCACCACAAGGACACCAGGACACGTGCTGTTTCTGTTTTTTAATAAATAATCAAACTTTCTTCTTGAAAAATAAGAAAACAGGGATGAACTGTAAGAGGTCTTTCAGGATTGATCCTGCAAATGGACTCTCCTGTGAAGCCGACTTTGAATATGTAATTTAACTACTTCAAAATAAAAGTCCTTGTCCACCATCTTAATGTCAGCCTTAACAATTTGGTCAGAATTGCAGTTTGACACTATCAACAGGGTGTGAAGGAGCGACGGTGATGATGTCATGACCAAGACTTCTACCTATTGTATTTCAGAGATACCTACTGAAATTAGCATGCTAACCAGTTAGCTCCAGCCCGTCCCGTCTTGTAGCACCACTTTGTGACACTATGCTATGTGGGTCAGTGTAGAGTCTAGTCTGCCCCTCAGTCCTACATAAGAGGACGAGGAGGAACAACTTCCTCCAGACCCTGGAGTTACGCAACAGCTCCAGACTAGTGTTGTGTCTTTCCACCGCTGGAGACAGCTCTCGGCGAGTAACGAGACAAGGTTTGATGCCGAGCTCCTAGCTTTTTATAACTACCTCTTTTCCATCAAAATTAGCAGGTAACCCTGCTAATAAAAGCAGATGAACCCCTTTTTCACCGCCTGTCTGTTTGCCTGACACACATGCAGTTCCAGAGCACACACACAGAGACAGTGGAGAGAGAGTCAGCTGGTAGCCTCTGTGCAAACTGATAAAACTGATCCTCCGTGTCAGACGCTTCAATTCGTGATTGTGTCTTTTAAAAACGTACATGGAGGCTCCAGCTAACTCCGTCATCCCAGAGCGCAGCAGAGCTGTGGTCTCTCTGGTCTAACAGCATCGTGCTGGACAGGTGACAGGTGTGTGTCTGTGCTCTGAGAGACGTTACAGCAGGAGAAGGAGGGAAAACCAGCAGGTTTCACCCAGGTCTTTACATCAATGCCGATCAGAGCCAGAGTAGAATTTTTCCTCTTCCTGTCCAGCTGCTGACTAGCTAGTTATGTCAGTAACTTATTTCATAACTGACTGTACATTGAGATTGTATGGATCCAGTAGACCAAGTAAATACAAGTGGATCAGTTCACCACTTTACATTAGTGTTACGTGATGAGGCAGGTTTGAGCAGGGGAGCAGGAGGGCGAAGGGGAGAAATGCTGTGGAGGAAGTAGCATGATCTTAGCTTTAAAACAAGGTCTGGGTGATAACATTTGGAAAAAATGAGACTGATTTATCTGCTGCTTTATCTGTGTCCAATCTTGTTTTTTTCGTATTTATTCAATTAAATTAATTATTATTGCACCAGAAGGATATGAAGAGGTTTAACCCACCGGTAACGAAACAACAAGTATGAAATGTGAACAATTTGATTTTAAGATTTTCTTCTGTTGTGGTCCCTAAAATTTTTCTCCCATCTTATTGCATCTGTCGTTTCACACCACGGCCAGACAGACGCCACAGGAACACAACTCACTATACACAAATTAAGAACACAATGTGTGTAATAATGTTGTCTCAGAGGCCTGAATAGGACTCATCTTAAAAAGGGGAGTTAGAATGAAAAGAATAGTGAAATTAATGAGCATCCTCTGAGACAGAGTTAATCCAGGGTGATTTGTGCTGTGTGGCTGTCAGAGGTTTAGACGCCTCAGAGGAGAATGTGGTTATGCAATCAGTCGATTATGCAGCTCCTCTTCACTCATCATCATCGTTCTGAGTGGGACAATTTATACAATCAGAGCTTAAATATCATCCTCTTCTGAATTGTTCGTAAACAGCCTTAGTTCACTGGTAAGTCATTTCAACATGCCAGTAAATGTTGTGGAGAAACGAGACTGATTTCTGTGTAACCAAAACTCAGATTCTTTACTCAGGAAAAAGTGTTGTTTTTTTTATGTTGCACTGATGTAGAGTTAGTGCTGGTGAGCCCACGTTACTCTGGTTCTCCCCGTCAGGAAGAACGTTTTCTCTAAGGTTTTACTTTGGCTTTGCACAAAAACTGCACCTGATGAATGTAATAATACATTAATGATGTTTTAACCCTGTCACCTGTCAAATTATGTTTATATAAAATTAAACTGCAACAGCAAATATGTTCTGTAGGAAACGTAACCACTGGCTGGATTTCATGAACAGATGAAGTGCTACATTAATTAACAGCGGGTGGTTTGGGTGGATGATGGGCGCACCAGAAACCAGGGCTCACCGCCACAGTCCTGGCAGTGGTCTGGGCAGCAGAAGCATGTAGGTGCATTTCATATAATTTCTAGAGGACGGGGTTGTGGATGAATACATTGAGTTTCTGTAGACTGTGAAAAACAGAACCAGTAGGTCTCTGCATGATAGATTTAATGTTTTGGTCGATTGCAGGAGGTTTCTGTTGATATTTCAACCCTGCATAATATTACATCTGTAAATCTTAGTTTCAGGTTTCAAGCTCCTCTGATCAGAGGGTTAGGTCAGCCTGTGTGGTTTATTAAATCAGAGCCTCTCACATATGACTTAGGCCAACTGGTCCGTTCGAAGACCACGTTTACAGAAACAGTGAAGCTGGATAGAGACAGTGAAGCACAAGAGACGGATTGAAAAAAAGAACAATTAAAATCAAAAGTAGCAGATGCAAAGGCCTATGATTTTTAAACATGTTTGAAAGATGAGACGGGGGATTTAAATCACCATCAATGCTTTTGGTTCAGGCTGTCAAGAAATACGCTTAAGGTCACATGAGTGAGGCCGTTAAACTGAGTGTTATTGACTATGTTTCTATGAATGGCCACCAGTGATAGACTGTGGTTCTACTGGGCAGCTCCCAGTTATAAATGTGTGTAACATCGAGAGTGTGAAGAAGGTTGTTGCTAGGAGGAAGCATCAATGCCTCATCAATCTTCCTTCATAAGTGAGGGTTTAGAGGGTGTAACTGATATCAAACAGCCTTGTTTCCAGGGGCACTGACTCCAGTCTCCCCCTCACTGATCAGAGGGAACAGTTTGACCCTGCTGCAGCAGGGCTGATTGAGAGCCCCACTGCTGCACACATCTGGACAGGTGTGTCTCAAGAGTCAACACACATATGGAGATTTGCACATTTTCGATTTGGCTCAGCAGCTGTTTCTCTCCACTCCAGCTCCCTGCATGCCGCCGCCTTATTATGCTCTTATTAATGTAATATCATTAAATGTCCCCCCCCGAACATCTGAGTGCAGCAATTTATACACACCTCATAACATTCATTCCTTTTGGCAGGGCCAGATAGCGGTCGGGTCCAGCGAGATCTACGGCGCAGTCACGAGTGTAGAACTGATTATTTGTCAGGATGTGGAGGAGTGGGGGTGGGCAGGAGTAGGTGGTTGGGAGGGTTAGGGCATTGAATCATTTGGCGTATTTATTATCCGTTCTCCTGCTTTGGCTCAATCCTGCGTCTCCTACATCAGGTAGAATAATGGCCTCCATAACCTTGGGGGCTGGTGGCCTCTGAGAACGCTCTCCATAGCCCACCCCCCCTCCCTGCTATCTTTTCATTACAGATCTGTACAAAAAAAGAAAGGACACGGATCAGATAGCAAACACAAAATGCACATGTGCACGCACACTCCCACATGCTTTGAGGCAGTATTTCTCTCCACATCAGGCATCAGGGCTACAAGAGGAGGCATCCTGAATTGATTGGGAGATAATGAAGGAGGCAGGGAGAGAGGGATCGATACAGCGGGACCTCGTCGACAGGAACAGACAACACAGGGCTGGGTGCTTCACCTCACACAGGGCCAGTGTGGATTCAAAAGCTATCATGATCTGGACCCACTTCTGTGTACGTATGTTAGCTTTAAACCAGTACGATGATCTCTTTGATTGCTTTGGATAAATATTTCCTCCTGTGCTGAGTCTCTTTAGATTTGACTCTTTACAACCAAAAAGTAGGCTCCATATAAAACACTAAAGAGGCTTTCATGGCAGGTTTGCAGGCTCCCTGCCTGCTAGGAAAACTACAGAAATAAAGCCAGACCTCTGCATGCAAAATATAATAAAATCACCTTGACAAGATGTCACTTGCGGCATTAAATTTTTACAGCTTGCATTAGTTTTGGTGTTGGACTCGTGTGCCTTGTCACTGACCATAAAACAGTCCAGTCATTTTGGGATCCTCATGATGGTGAAGGGAGGATGCTATTTATCCCTGTACACACAAAATATGTGCATATTAGTGGACTATGGATGCGCAAACATTACACCCACATTTTAGAGCTGAATGTCTGGAATTTCCCTGCAGGGATTTGCTGCTGTTCAGTCACACGGACATCAGTGCGGCACGCCAATGATGTTGTGCCAGTATGCTTTCTGAACCTCTCTGATGGGGGGCATCGAGGGAGGCCCACCAGTCAATTATTGTAACTTTCTGAAGCAGATGTTCTGACAGTTCTACCCACTGGCAGAGGTGCAACAGCCTTCAAGTGATAGTTCAGGTTGTGTAACATGGGATTATGTGAGGTACTTAAACATAGTCAGTGTACCACCTGCAGCAGATTCAGATTAGCTGCTCCAAGTAGGCTCGACTCATGAAGTACTGTATTTCTAGACCAGTTATGTTTCACTCCTTCTGACTCAAACATCTGATCTGTGCAGAGGGCACTGTGGTTGCACTTGTACTTAGGAATACAGTAGTTCAATGGTCGAATGATCTGAATCTGCTGCAGGTTATACACTAATTATGTTAAAGTACCTCTCAGAGCCCCACCTCAAATAACCTGAACTTATCACTTTAAATTACTGCTTCCATCACTTTTCTTGGGCACAGTCAAGTCACCATTAATCAAAGAAACCATCAGGAAATATCTGCTCTTTATCCCCATTTGTAGGGCTGTCCCGTAAAGGTGGATGAGTCGATGCATCAGTCCAGATGATCCTGAGTTAACTCACATTTTATAAGTAGCCTAACATTCTTGTAGCAGGCTGTAAACTGAGTCTTGTTTTGAAATAACCAAACCACTAACCACAAACTGTGATGGGAGTTCAGACGAGTGATGGGGGTAGAGGGTCAGCATGAGGCAGGGAAATCTGTCAGCCTGGAATAAGAGACATGCTGCGGCAGGATTTTATAAACTGAGCTATGACCAAAACTCCATCTTGTACTTTCTCTGTGTGGAAATCTAAATGATACTTTATTAATCCCAAGGGAAATACCTGAAATCAGTAATAATGTTGAGCGTGTGTAAAAACAAAAAGTATAGATATGAAAAAACATGAAATAATGAGGCACAACCAATGGACCAATAAATAGACAGAAGATGGACCATCCCTACTCAGATCTATGGAGTGAACCACATCACATACTGTTGAGTACCAAGGCTGGAATATGCATGGTGGTTTTCTTAGTTCCACTACAGAACCTGGAGGCTTTAGTTTCACTTCAGCTCATTATTGTTTAAAATATAATTCTCTGTTGTTGATTGCATATGTAAATGTGGTTTTCTGCACAATCTATTGCTTTGTTTCTTTGGCACGAGTTGTGTCCGACCTTAGATAACCACCTAGTAAACCGCTCACAGGGACCTGATGACTTTTTCCTTCTGCTCCCTGTAGAGAGAACAGCATTGTGAGGCATCCATCGGCGGACTGAGCCCATGTTGTTTGGCATGTGCCGTCATCAGCACAGGAGGCTCCTCTCCTCTTTGTCCCCTGATGGCTGCTGGATGTGATTTGAAAGACTGTGACAAGTCACGGTAACCCCGGCAGAGCTTCCTCTGTGCACGGCTGATAAGCTTCAGCTGTATCACGGAAACAATGCGAAGAAAGCTGCTGTCAAGAGAAAGCCACCAAGAGCTCTCTGATCAGCGCTGTGACTGCGAAGCTGGTGTTATTGAGCATGTCTCTGAGGGGGGGTAATATTGACATATCAACACATTTAATATTGGAACGGTACAAAACAGGTACAGGTACAATAACTCAGATCCTCCTATAGTGAAGCATTTTCCAAAGTGAACTTTCCAGACACATTTATTGGGCTGATAACATTACTCAAACACAGTGTATGACCATTGTAAACAATAAAACAGAAAAAAGGCATCAGTTCCAACTGAGAACTGCTCCAGAATTCAAAGTGTGCCAAGCTTTTTAAAATTCTCAACTTCTTGTCTTTTTTTTAAAATCCTCTTAATATATATTTTGAATGTTAATTCATTACTTTTCTTAACATATTAATTTTTCTGCAGTATTGATAATTATAATATGTACAAACGAGGCCAAGACACTGGTTGCTCTGAGGCTGTTAGAAAGCCTGTGAATCTCTGTTCGTCTCCCGTGACATGACTTCCGTTTCGGAAAATGACAAGGTAAGGCTGTGTTCCCTCTCTGTTGGTTTTGCTGATTGCATGCCTTGTTGGTGACTGTAATGAAACGTCCGTGTGAGACTTGTTGACCACTTAGTCTTGACCGGCAGGGTGGGGGCAGTGACTTAGTCCTTGGATTTTCCCACTGATAGCAACATCGTTATGTACAAAGGCTTTTAAGTCCCAACGTTGTCCTATTGGTTGGGAAGCTAACAAATAAATGCTTCCACGCTTTTTTCCTTTTTTTTTTAAATGGTTTCCAAGTGTCTTTTTTTTTGTTTTCTCCCAAAAAAGTATTGGTATCAAAATGTCCAGATATAGTTGTGCAGTGGGGGAAGGACTTGTGTTACATGTGTAAGGTCAGGGGTTCAAACGGTTCTGTATGTATGAAAAGAAGAGTCTCTTTGCTCGCAACGCAAAGTTCCTTCATCCGGATAATGTCTGGTGTTGTTTGTCTTTATACAATGCCATGAAATAATCTTAGATGAGATGCAGCCTTAAGCCCGGGTTCACATCCTTCCCTTCTCCACCCTCCCCTCCTCCTTGCCCCTCGCCCCGCTCCAGCTCCTGCTCTCCATCTCTGACACTCGTCTCCATGCTCATCCAAGGGAGGCTACTTTAGCAACCACTCGTTCACTGGAAGAGAGGAGAAGGACAGGAGTGAGAATACTGATTTATATATGCAGCGTTCACCACAGTTGAGCTATTCTCCAGCATACCCCCCCCCCCAACCCTCTTCAACCCACCCACACCATATTTCATCTTATAGTGATAACGTCGTACAATTTCAAACGAAAGGCTCTTGAATGAATGGATCGAATGTGCATGTGGTGGTAGGTGACTGGGGGGGGGGGGGGGGGGGGGGGGGGGGGTGAATTGGTGCCATTATGTTTTGAGTGGCAGCCTTGACAGAAAATTATACCAAGAAAACACGAGGAGGTGCCAGGAGCACGAGTAAACATTGTAATTTGATAAAAAGGAGTCTGGCAGTTACGAGGAGGAAAGAATTTATTGTGCGATCATAAACATGTTTCCTCTCATCAGGCAATGAAAATAAAACAAATGAAACACACACACAGTTACCAGCTCCCGAACCGCCCTGACTCCACATTCAGCTGCCCTGATGGTCACCTCTCCAGGGAGGGGAGGAGTGCGTCCTGTTGCTTGCACTTTAAAGGCTGACCTTACACAAATCACCAAAGACACATATTCCCCCTTTTAATGAGACACCCCCCACCTCTCCGCTTCATCTTGAAGGCCTTTAAATCTCCAAACAATTAAATCAACACTTCTGCTTTTGTTTTTTGTTTTTTTGCTCTCTGAGAGCCTCTGGAGTTGGTTTGTCTGGCGATCAGGAGGGTGTGAGGCGCAAATCTCCCCACAACTGCTGCACAGAATAAGAATTTCATCTTGTTTTTGGGGGGAAGCAGGTGGAGCAGAGCAGAAAGGAGAACAAATGAGAGAGAGAGAGATACAGACAGAAAAGACAATCAGTGCAGTAAATCCTGAGCAAAACATGACAAAAATAACACGGTGAGCACCGGGGGCTGGTGCTACCTCTCGCCCCCCCCAAAATATTTACTCTTCAGGGGTGAAATTCAACATTCTGTGCAGCAGATATATTGGCTGAAACAGAGCGGAGGAGATGACAAACAGACTGCAGCGACACCTCCCAGGTTGCAGTCAGCTGTGACGAGCCAGTTTTCAGCCAGTTCAGTCAGTCAGAGCCCAACAGGTGCTCCGACCGTCCTGCCATCTGACTTTCCACGCCTACTTCTCTTCAACGCATCAATCTGAAGTTTTTTTGTTTTTTTCAATCAACCGTCAACCTGAGACCCAGCTCACCACTCAAATTTGATATAAAGTTTATTAATTAGAACAGCGAGCCCAGATCAAGCAATAATCCCCTGGAATTGATGTGGATGCGTTTCTAAAACAAATTAGAATCAGGGGCATTTGGGAGCAATTTTCCCCCTGAAGCTGAGAGTTCAGTGAGTAATAACACATCGTTGCTACTGACCAAAAAGTATATCTTATCAGTTCCTGGTCAGAAGTTCAAGTAGCTGCAGGGATTGACAAACTAATGGGTTTAATGAATTAACTCCTAAATAGAGCAGAGGTGAAAACTTATTCTCTTATTCCTAATGTACGGAGTCCTGAAAGCGACAAAAGGCAATAAAAGGAAATATAACTGAATATGAAGTATTATTACTTATATGAAGCAAGAAAAGTTTAGATAAAAACATTAAGGTTTACACTTTCTCTTTATCCGTCTTTACTCTTTTTTTACTTTACCTCTAAACAGTTGATAACATTAATTAAGTTTTTATTATTACTATTTGTATTTTTATTTATTTGGGGTTTTTTATGCATTTATCTTTAACCATCTTATCTTTTTTTTTTCTTGGCACAAATTCACTTTTATCATTTGTTAGCCTGTGGGCTAAAATGTGTGCATGATGCAGTTTGCATGAACTTTAACTATGCAACTTAAGAAAACACACACACACACATCGACACAACACAAACAAATTCAGAAAAAATCTTCATCAATTTGACATTACATGTGACACAAATACAAATACAACACAACATAAGCATTTCCAGGGGACACAAAAAAGTGACGAGCCTGGCTGGGACACATTTACATGGATGTGTTATAGTAAATGTGTAATAATAAATCCATGTGCACTCGTTGTTCAAAGCTTTCAACTTCAAAACTCACAAATCATTGAACAAGTGTGTCAGTGCCTGGTTCATCAGTTTTTTATGTCCCCTGGAAACACTTGTTGTGTTGTGAGTCTTTGCAGTGTATTTGTGTATTTGGTTGTGTTGTGAGACATTTTCTGAACTTGTTTGTATTTCATCAGTTTGCATGTGCATGCATGCATTCTCTGAAGCTGCAGTGCACTGACCTCTCACCATAGTTATTCAGTGATGTCACTGATGTAGTTTTGTCTCATCTGACAACCTTTTGTTGTCTTTTTTAATTTTTTCTCAGTAGTACGCTATAGTAGTCACAAGCTACTGAGGAGGACATCTACTCTCATTATTATTATTATATGTGATATTGGCTTTTTTCATGATATTTCCATGGAAAATGTCAGAGATGGAGCAGGTGAGAAAACTTGGCAGCGGAGTGAACTAGGGCTTGTTTCTACCTCGGTACTGGAGCTTCTGAGCCCTGTTGTTGGGGCAGTCTTTGCCCTGCATGCTGAAGTTGATGTTGGTGCGGATGCAGCGGTTGTTCAGCGGCTGGACAGGGCGAACGTTGTCGCTCATGCTCAGGAAGATCTGAGACGGCTGGTTCTGGCTCAGCAGGCGCAAGGAGTGCATCTACGATGAAGACAGACACAGGGAGGGAGAAGAGAAGCCAATGAGAAAAAAAGTTGGCAAAAGCATCATGTGAGCCAGGCATTTTGATGCACTGCATTATTTTCCAGGCAGACAGTCGCAGGATTAGACGGAAGGAGAGCAGAGAAAGTTTCACAGGCAGAACAATAGTTAAACTCCACGGCAGAGAAAATCCTCAGCTGAGATGACAATCCTCAGTGGATTCTGGGAGTTTTGTGTTTGGCAGCTGACGCTCACCTGCATACGTGTGAGGTACACGGGCTTGTTCATCAGGATCCATGTGGCTGTCTCAAAGCAGGGAGGGATGGTCATCGACCCATCGTACGTGATAAAACTATTTGTCTCCGGGTAAATCTCCTCTATGTTCAGGCCGGTCAGTAGATAGGCATCATCTGCAGGGAACAGAAGACAAAAGAAGACAAAAGAAGAGGGGGTGTCAATGCGTCATCTGTATGGAAGCTGTAAAAAACTAATGTTTTTTTTTGTCTTTTTCTTGAACTGTATTAGGACCACTTAAATTTATCTTTATCTTTAATTTATCTGCTCAGGTTTGTGAACTACTGTATTAAAGCAACAGCAGCTCGCTGTGATCTGGGCCTGTCATACTGTACAGACAGTTTCAAACCCAGGTGTGGACCTGATATTTAAATCCCTCAAATGTTTGAAAAAATTATTACAGAAAATATAAACTCACTGACAGATGTGCAGATGTGAGACAGGAAGATAGAAATGACAGAGTGTCCTGGTAGTGGAGTACACATAGTTCTGGTCTGCTTCACATATCTTTATAGAGAAAATGACCAGAAAACACATCCCTTTCTCCCCTTTATTTGGGGTACCCTTCAGCATTAAGTGGTTTAACTCCTCCACGTGCTGGCTGGATCCAGACCGCCCTCATGTTAGGGTGGGAACTTGTCCAAGAATGGTCACCTGGCTCGAACAATTATCTACAGGCTGCCTGATACAGTGGAGGAGCATCACAGCACCGTTCTGATATATCGGGTGTTTAATGGTTTTTCCAGCTTCTTTCTTCTTTTTTTGTGTGGTCGTAGTAATTTTCACCATATATATCTTTTATCCCACGGTAATGGTCCATGTCATGTCAGAAATGGCAGACAGACAAAATTAGCAGCTAACTAGTGACCACAGTCAAACATTTTGGAGGTAAAGACCCACGACCCACCCAAAAGAGCTAAAAGTGTGGTCAGGAGTTAGGAGGTAGAGCAGGTTCCTCCAGTCCACAGGTTGGAGTGTCCTTGAACCACAAATTGACCTTGTTGATGAACCATTGGTGTGTGTCCATTCACACACAAGACTACCATTTCAATCAGTAGTATTGTAGAAATAGCAGTTTTACAAAAAGAAAAAAATAATTCAAGGCTGGACTCAGAATCAATACTGGTTTGAGTCAGTATTGATTTTTCACAATCATCCGCATGTTTTTCCTCTTAAAAAAATGTTGTGATTACAGCATGAATGATTGAAATGTTTGGATTTTGAATGGCTCGCTGGATTCTAAGCATCAAAGAGTCTGCTGCGGATGAACTGTCTCTCCGTCTCTGTCTGAACTCTCTCCCTGGTTCTCTACATGATAAGCATTTACTGTTTATGATATGATGAGTAGTAACTTGAGATTTGGACATAACAGAAATGTATAGTGTAGCATAACTGTAATTTACATATAAATGTTGGGTCTGTCCCACAAGGCTGATCCCCCCAGATACTGGGCTGAGGTGGGCTAGGGCTGGGTGATCCGGCCAAGAGCTCATATCACAATCCATGATCTAATCAGCTGAACTCATGTGATCATCATCATTAGTTGTGCATATGGTCTCCTGGACACAGAGGCTGTCACTTCAACTCAAGCTTAAAGACCCAACCAGCAAACCTCTGCATCCCCTTTCTGATTTTATTCTGAAAGTCCTGACTGGAAGTTGTGATTCATATCTTTCTGCCACTTTGGAAATTACTTTGGATGTTTGTCCACTCACCACTACTTTTCACCCACAATGCTGTTTTCTTCTGAACTGGGTCACAACCAATCACACTTTTTGCTTTATTCATGTGGAGTCTTCGTTTGGACAGCGCTGTTATTCATTTATGAGGTGCTACATGTAAGTCTTTTAGTTTGAAAGTTCAGTGCCTGTCTCCCTGCCTGCAGACAGGTCTCTGGTCCTGCAGACAGACTGTATCTCCACCGTCCTGGACTACATGTGCTGCTACGCCAAACTCACGCAGGCTGCAGATCAGCTGCAGTTAGCAGATAGCTGTTTCACAGTTAACAGTGGGCTGGTTCGTAGAGACTGAACTTTCAAAATTAAATATCTAAATATAGAAACTTTTAATGATGCATATGATTCTTTTGTGAAGTAGATCATATGCCAAAGTATGATTGTCCATCTCTAAGGTGGGGTACACCATGTACCGGCCGCCAGACAGATACTGTATTTAGTGACGTAGTTGTCATTGACATGACTTTTTTTTTTTTTTGTTCCATTGTGGGACTTTTTCAGGGCTTTATGTTGAGATTACAGTATATCTGACAAAATGTGTTCCACATTGTGTTCCAATAAAATGAGGAGAGTAGAACAAACTGAGTAACAAATAAGGAGTAATTTCAGACACAGCTCCAGAGATTTAGAGATAGTCTTGTCTGGGTCTCATCACTAAACACTGGGTATGTTATTTGGAAGTTTTGACTTTATTGAATGCATCCTCCTCCTCCTGTGTGGGCTGTGAATGTAACCCCCCCCCCCCCCCCATACTCATCTCGCACTAAGCTCATCTTTCATAACAAGTTTTTCTCACTACTTATTTCACATATCATTTAGTGTTGTGTAAATGACAGGCTGTTGGTGATGCTGCACAAAACCTCTTTTATCCAAACTGTCTCCACTGTCAGGACACTAATTAGACAGACTGCAACTCTCGCTCTTCCTCTTCACACTCCAGTTGCACGCTCTCAATAACTTGTCATCTGCCGGGCCTCTGCTGACAAAAGGACTGTGTGTTTTGATGAGTCACTGTGGTGGACTGCTGCAGCTTCAAAGCTAATCCAGCTGTGTTCTGCATCACTATTACAAACTGCATTTTGCAAACAGTATTCCTTTAACCCTAGAACACTAACATTAAAATTAGTAACACCATCACTAACATCGGGTGAAAATGCCTCTTGAAAAAACCATAGATGGGAGGAGGGAAGCAAACATACCATTAATGACATCAATGAGCAGCCTGAAGCTACCCAAGGACCCATGCAACTCAGACAGCAGCAACACAATGAAAATCACATGACAAGAATTGTGTGGGTGAAAATCACCCGACGTTAGTGTTCTAGGGTTAAAACAATATTAATTTATAAAAAAAAAAATAAGCATGACCGGCTTAATTTGAGAAAATCCCCATAAAAAGCTTCTGATCCTCTCTATGTGCAATTACCACTCCACCTACAGCAGCTGAGGAGCAGATCTATCACTCATCTTTGATCGTGTGGTTGTAATAATTCTGTGTGTGTGTGTGTGAGTCAGTGCGTGTGAGACGGCGTATCTGAGGCAGTTTTGACAGCTGTCAGAATCCATGCTCTCCAGCTCCTCCAGCTGGACCTGGAGGACCCCCCCAACCACCTGCCCCTCGCCTGAAGCCTCCTGCTCCTCCCAGTCACAAGGGGTCAGTGTGTTTATCCAGTCACTTACTGCTCCCCCCATTAATCCAATTATTTGTCTCTTTTTTCAAGCTGGCCCCAGGCGATCTCGATGCCGATGCCGCATCTTCAGAATGGCGGGCTGGCAGAGGGAAACCTCTGGAGAGCAGCTGTCTAACATGCTTCCCCACCAACAGCATCCTCCAACTATCAAGAGTTCTCATGCAAACCTCTCATCATCCTGCAGCATCCCTTCACTCACCACTTTGAGATGTAATAATAATAATGAGATCCAAAAAGTGAAGGACAGTCAAACAGAAAAACCCTTTCCTCAAACAGAACTTGTCCAATCATAGCTTAGCAGGCATGGCTGCCTGTCAAGCTTCAGATTTCTTTACATGTTGGAGCAGTCTGCATGTGGCTGTGGTAAGAGAGATTTGGTATGTATAAATAAATACACATGCAGTATAAAGATATATCCACGGTATTGTTATAAAGAGCTTGGAAGGCATTTTCTTTCTTTTTTTTTTTTTTACTGTCCAAAACCAAAAACACAGGAATAAAAGTGTAAATTACAGAATAAACAATGTTTGTCTGCTCTAACATAAACACTGGCATTTCTTAACCACCCACAGCAGTGAGCTTTGTTACTTCCAAGCGCAGCTGCTCTATACTACATTCATCTGTAGAGTTAGAGGTAAAAAACTAAGTGTACAGGTAAGTAATAACTAATTGTAAAAACAGCAATTAATACATTTTTTTTCTTATAAATTTATTTATTAATCTATTATTAAATTGACTAAATTACAAAGTATTTGAATTTATATAAATAACTGGATTCACAAGTTGAATTAAGAATACAGACTATAATCAGGAATTTTCCCCGCTGCTTTTCCTTTTCCTATTAGCTCTTCGATTTGCTTTGTCATTTAGCTTCTCCATTTAACCTTTCCATGACACTTTGGACCTCGCATCAGTAAAACAAGGTAAAACAATGCAAATTAGCCATGGGATGTAATTAGCTCTCTGAGTGGCAATCACCTGTGGGAAGGAGATGATCAGGGTGGGGGCTGTAGTTGAGGGTGTCTCCACCAGTGCTAGACTCTGAGGATCGGCGCTCCATTTCACCGGCATTGTCCCTTAAAATTCTTTACATATCAGTGTTGGACATTTGAAGAGTGTGAAACATATGACTAAATTGGTGACTAAACAGTGTGTGAAAAGAAAGCTGGGGTATAAGGCTGTCTAACTAATCAGAGAGCTTGTTACATCCTGTGGCTAATTTGTATCGTTTTACCTCATTTTACCAGCGCAAGGCCCAAAGTGTTATGGAGGAGGGGCTAAAGGGAGAAGCTAAATGAATGAGCAGTTGAATAGCCAATAGGAAAAAGAGAAACAGCAGGAAAATGGAAATGCAAATGGAAAGGAAATTGTCCTTTTAATGCCCAATTAAAGTCTGAAATCTTAATAAAATTTGTGAATCCAGGTATTTATTTCTATTTTTAAACTGTGTTCTCAAGTAGATTTATTCATAAATTCATTAATTAATGTATCTTTAAATCATGCATTATGTTGTTTTTGTAAACCCCCTTTTAATTTCAACCATTCATTGATGGATAAATATTTCATTTGTAAATTATTTTCCTCTTTTTATTGACCATTAGTATATTTGTTTATATTTATTTAGTATATTTATTCATAATTTAATCAATTAATTTGTTATTCAGTTATTACAGTTATTGAGAGTTGTACAGTTGCTATTAATGAATGAAATTCTTTATTTTTATTTCCATGACACTTGTGGTCCTCCGTAGAAACTGTTTTAGTTTTACCAAACCATAAAACATACATAACTTCTGTTTTATTTGTTGAAGTGTTGAAGCTAAGCAGCAATTTTCCTTAATTAAATTACTCATTAATTAGCTTCACGCTGCAAAACAAGAACAATATTGTTTCTTTATTTCCATATCTTCTACAAGAACCATCAACAGGTCAGAACGCTTATTGTTTACCTGGGACAGCGTTAGCCTCATTCCATTAGCATGGCATTATGTATTGACATCAAGTGCATATGAAAGACCCCTTTGCAGAAACACATGGAGCTAACTTTAGCTTAATCAGCAAGCTTGTTAATTAAAGCTAATGATATCTGCCACAACACCTGTCATTGCAACTACAAGACTGACAGTTGTTGACTAGAAGTGAGACGTTTGCATTTATTAATATTTGTCTCAAACCAGGGAGCTATTGTCTTAAAAAGTGACTAAAACTTTCAATAATAAATCTGCCACTGTCAGTAACAGTAAAGGGGGCAAGACTTAGTGAACAGTTCAGTGGTGTTCAGTAGTACAGATGTTTCGACATTTAGAAAACTGCACAGATACTTACTTTTATACGTTATTCTTGTGATGGTGTCTCTATTCAGCATTCGGTTCAGGAATGAGTTCGATGTCTCAGCAATCTGGAGTAAAGGACAGAAGGAAAGAGGGAAAAAGGTGCCGTTAGACAAAAAAACAAAAAAAACAGGACTGACCACATAATGAATTGACAGCCCATTCAAAATTAAACTCCACTTAATCCACTCAGCCCAGCACTCTAAAGAATAACACCAGTGTAATTTTTTTCCCATCTATCACCTTTAATGCTCATGAAATGTCTAAACCCACTGATGTATTTTGCACAGTCAGAAGCTCCTACACTCTCTTCTGCTGCTGCTTTTGCTTTCTGGAAAACAAAGGCTCCCACTGTTTTCAAGAAACCATTAAAAACAGCTCAAAGGCACACACTGCTGCCACGACACAACACACACAACACACTGCCGCCACGACACAACACACACAACACACTGCCGCCACGACACAACACACACAACACACTGCCGCCACGACACAACACACACAACACACTGCCGCCACGACACAACACACACAACACACTGCCGCCACGACACAACACACACAACACACTGCCGCCACGACACAACACACACAACACACTGCCGCCACGACACAACACACACAACACACTGCCGCCACGACACAACACACACAACACACTGCCGCCACGACACAACACACACAACACACTGCTGCCACGACACAACACACACAACACACACAACACACACAACACACACAACACACTGCTGCCACGACACAACACACACAACACACTGCTGCCACGACACAACACACACAACACACACAACACACACAACACACTGCTGCCACGACACAACACACACAACACACTGCCGCCACGACACAACACACACAACACACTGCCGCCACGACACAACACACACAACACACACAACACACTGCTGCCACGACACAACACACACAACACACTGCTGCCACGACACAACACACACAACACACTGCTGCCACGACACAACACACACAACACACTGCTGCCACGACACAACACACACAACACACACAACACACTGCTGCCATGACACAACACACACAACACACACAACACACTGCTGCCACGACACAACACACAACACACTGCTGCCACGACACAACACACACAACACACTGCTGCCACGACACAACACACACAACACACTGCTGCCACGACACAACACACACAACACACACAACACACGGCTGCCACGACACAACACACACAACACACTGCTGCCACGACACAACACACACAACACACTGCTGCCACGACACAACACACGCAACACACACAACACACTGCTGCCATGACACAACACACAACACACTGCTGCCACGACACAACACACACAACACACTGCTGCCACGACACAACATGATCCATCTTTTAGCAAATACACTGTATTTCTGTCCTATCATAACTTTACGGTGGATAACGCCAGAATGTGACAGGATCATTGCCAGTGAACCTGCTGAACTGCTCCACCCCTGTCACCAGAACAACAACAGGACACAGTAATGTAACAGGAACACATGAAGTGAACAATTAGCTGCATATTAAATCCATATGTCAGAGACTTAGATGAGAAATTGATACCACTTTGGTGTTTGTGCGTTAAGTATGTAGTTGGAGTCAGGACATGGTTAGCCCTGCTAAACATTTTAAATATGCAACTATGCCTAAAACCACAAATTGTTGTTTTTCTTCTCTTATGTTGGTGAACAGGTTTAAAAAAACAAGATACAACATGTTAATTCGTGAGGTTAGTGTGGATATTTTTTAAGTTGGACAAAGCTAGGCTAGGCTTCTCCAGTCCAAACCTGGGAATACACTGTATATAAAAGCATAGTGAGAGAAGGAGGGAAATTTAAATATTTCAGAGGAGGGCTGGAGAAGAATATGTCAAGCACAATGGAATCCATTCAGTTCTGTTGGAAAAATATTGTCAAGTTTTTATTATGTCCAGATGAAAACGATATCAGGGAAGTGGTGGTAGATGTTGGTGTGAGACTATGTGGGAAAAATGACGCCAATCATTTCCATATTTTCTGGAATTGCCGGTTATTGTGCTTTATAGGCAGGAAATTCATGAGCACATTAATAATGTATTTAGAGGCACTGCTCCTTTTGGATGTAAAACTGTATTAATGGGCGACATCTCGTTGGAAGGGTGGAATATCAGTAATAAGAAACTACTTCTAGCAGCAAATATAAAGGCTGTCGGGAGGAGCCACCACTGATGAATGGATGAAGGTTGTCGTCTTCTTTCAAAGTCTGATTCTTGTGAGAAAATCTACTGAAATTTGACCTGCAACTGCACCACTGCACCAACTGACCCCAAAAGCAGGAGAGCCACTTTTTAATTCTTAACTCCACTCTGCTTGACTAACTCCATTGTTCAGTGAAGTCTGAGGAGCGAGGAGCAGTTCCCAACTCTGAGACCTGCTTGCTAATAGTTTGAAGGAGGCACCTCCCACTTCGTGTTCACCCCTGTGCCCTTCTTTGACTCCTTCCTGCCTCCCTCTATCCTTCACTCCTGCTCCGTGGACTTCACAACTCTTAACTGTCGAGATGTCTTTGGGCGAAATGATTAAAAAGAGATGTGCCTGTCCTCACCCCTTCGCTTGCTGCAACTGAAATGACTGTGCTTTTTACAGACACTCAAGCCGCTCACTAGTTTTCCCACTTTCTGTCTCATTTTCATAATTTTTTCCTAGAAAAGCACCTGAGGGGATTCACTCATCCTGTCTCCTCCATTCCAGGAATGTCCTCACATCAGGTAGGAGAGAGGTACAGACTTAGCACCATATGGCTGAATGTCGATCAGACACACGATAACCACCAGATACATCTTGAGGCTCCACGTGTTTCTTTCTGTTACATCGATCAACAGTTGCATTAGTGAGAGTAATGTTTTCACAGAAGTCCCCACGTAGCTCACCCACTGCTGTCCTCAACAGTGCCTCACGACTCCATGCCTCGAATCGGGACCCGTCCTGGCATTCTGAGTCACAGCGATGAGATGGGAAACTTGGTGAGGTATTACAAAGCACGAGGCATTTAAAGGTGAGAAAAACCAGCTTCTGCTCTGAGGGAGATGTGGCTAATTACCACCTGTGTGCTCCGCGCTACTACTGAAGAGGCTGACCTGGTGAAACACGCTCAAGACAGTGGGAGACATTACTGAAGAGAAGAAAAAACATTTGGAGTGCAGTTGGGTGGGTGTGTGAGTGGGTGGCGGGTGAACATATTTTTTTTTAATGGCTCATCTCTTTGTATATTACTGCAACTTTTTTTGACATGTAGGCATTAATGAAATTGTCTTCCCTGGACTTTTACCGAGCGTCGTGCTCCAGTATTTATCTAAAGCTGAACAAAAATAGATCAACATAGTATTGTAAAGTGGTTGGGCCAATTTTTGTATAATTCTTTCACGATGATTTAATCTTAAAACTGTATTAGACAGCTTTCCAGGTTGGTGACCATAAGCACCAATACTAATCAAAATCTTCAAAATCCAAGGTGGCTGCCGGGTGAAGTGAGGTAAGACGAACATGGGAAAATGGACCAAAGCTAAGTCTCATTTAGCCGGGACTGGACACCAGTATGTATTGCAGCCCTGCTTTTTAGGAGTAGACATATAAAGCATCTGTAGTGCAGCTGTAAAAAGAGAGAGTTCTTGAAGTGCTGTGTTAAGACTATCCAGGGCCCCTGCTCTAAACAAAGAACCGCTGACAAACACTTGTTTTACAAATTGGTAGCTATCATTGGCCCCTCTGCTTCTGGAGGTAAAGGTCTCATTATTATCTGTATAGACAATGTCAGGTGTCTCACAGCTGAAGCTTCTCCAAGGCTCAGAGAGATGTTAAACTCTAGTAGTTGAATAATCAGTAGAGAAAAGATCTGGTTCTTTGATAGAAAGTCAAAGATACATTAAACATAAGGAAAGAAGTTAAGGATGACCTCCAAGGTGTCTTTCAGAAAGTAACATCCAACCTGCACTGCCAGAAAGTGAAAGCTGAAGATAAAACTGAAACACAGTCTGCAGCTTAAATGAATAACTTTCAGGTTCTGTTGTATGAATTATGTTGTGATTGATTGATTGACCCTCTGACTGGATTCTTCTCCATAGTGATGACAGCAGTGACTAAACAGGTCTCTTGTTGAAACTGATCACGAGCTCATTAAACTCTTTTAGTATTGTTATATGAAGAGGGATACTGCTGTGTTTTTGTGCTTTGAACTTTAAGGTTAAAAGAAGCTTTAACACTTAAACAGGGGAACCAGCTGATCTTTAGCTTCAGCTAGTATTAGCAGCACAGGCAACAGATTAGATGTCACTTACTGGAACACAGTGGTTGTTGGGTCTGTATCGGATTTCTTTTGGTTTCTGCATGGGCTTGTGACTTTTTTTTATTTTTTAAAGAAAAATATATTTTATAGCAAAGGCGGCAGATTAATATAGCTACTGCTAAATCCTTGAAGTGCTGCAACTCTCAACAAATGAACCAGACTTTTATTTCTGAAACTGTCAAACTTTTTTCCAATGTTGTTATGTTATTGTGTTTATAAGATGTACAGCACCTGTAAGATGCATGAATAGACTTCAGAATAAGCACCACATGTCGTATCGGGTCATTATATTATTGGTTGTTGATGGTTGTTGCGGGGCCACTTCCGCAGGCCATCATATACTTCCACTTCCAAAGCCCAGCTCCTCTCTCGCATCTCGTCCCACACTCTCTCCTGCTGGTTGGATGGGGAATCAAGGAGGGTTGACCTAGGTCAGCGTCTCCTCTGTCTCTTCAAGACTAAATGATGGCCCCATTGACATTGGGGAGCTAATTAGTGGTTAGCAGCTGAACTTTTCAGCCTTGGTGTGCACGGCGCTGAGGATGTTGGCTGCCTCTCTGATCTCCGAGCCTCTCGCTCAAGATGGAAACCTCTCATACACAACAAAGAGACAGGGGAGTGCTGCCACCACCCCTTGCACTGCTGCTCGGCTCTGACACAAAGCCAAGGAGCACATTGTTTTGGCTCTGCAGGATAATTGGATTGCTAATTGTTTGTGAGTCGTGAGTTCTTCAGTTTAACATTTAGAGGATTTCAGTAAAAGACACGGAGGGAGCAGGAGAGTGGAGTGGACAGGTGGGAAGATTTCTCTCAACCATGTATGTGGCTGCCATGTACTGACACAGATAACGACCCTATTCTCTGTCTTAAAAGATGAATCAACCATGATACAATGATTTATTGCATTATGCAAAATCAAGTTCATATTTTGCATAATTTGATTCTACCTAATTTCCCTTCATTTACAGGCGTATGGCACAGACACATGTCTTGGTTTGACCATATATAAGTGAGGCTAGATCAATGTTGCATGTGAATGGCAGCTTACATGCTCTGGGACACCTGTGGTTTTGTGCCGAGAACGTGGACTTGTTTATAGATCTGTTGTTGAGACAGACTGAGTTCACTCGGGTGAAAATACTTTAGAAATTGTTATTTGCGTAGTTCTGTGATAAAAGTCTTATAAACACATCTTAGATTTGTTCATGTAAGTCAATACTTTTTTATATTTAATGCAACCTCAACAACCTTAAGCATCACAAACAAGCCCAAACATACAGTCACAAAAAAATATCTGCAGCAGATGGTCTGGAGCCCAAAGAGCCCTGATCTCAGCGTCACGGAGTCACTGTGGATTCAGCCTGAGACCACAGAACAACTGAGGCGGGTTCTCCAAGATGTTTGGAACAACCTAACTGCCAAGTATGTGAAAAACCAAGGAGAACTGATGCTGGTTTTTTCCTGTTTACTGCACTTTGAATGAAGTCACGTGATAAATAAAAACTGCTCCTGGCATGTTTCTGTCTATGAATTACTGTTGTAAAATAAATGTGATGATGTGGAAATCTTCATGGACTTTGTGTCTCCTGACATTTGAACACGTCACAGTTGGAAAAACACAGGTGTGAATCACACACTGAATGGCGTCTGAATTCCATTTAGCTGCCTCAGTGGATGTTTCTCTTGTTAACGTTATTGCAAACACCTGTGCTTTCCCCATTATTGTGAGTCAAAATGTCTGCTGTGAAAAAAGACCCATTATTATTATTATTTCTTTTTCATTTTTATTTTCCTCTGGAATGAATATGATTTGAGTTTTTGCCACCAGGCCTCCCATCATACCCTGGGTCATGTAAACCTGAAGTGAGATGTTGCCATGGAGTCAGCTGCTTAGCTACAGGCTACACCTGCCTGACAACAACATCTGGATTACTTTACTGAAGCAATTTACTCCACTAAAAAGTCTGCAACTAGCAGATTCCAGCAGGGTGTGTCCCGCTTGACTGAATTGTGACACTGCATAGGTTACAAGTTCACACAGAAATTGCACCAACCGGGTTCAATGAGTTAATAATTTAAAGCTAAATGCTGTTTCTGAAGTTGTTTACAGCATGAGAGGGAGTAAAATTAAGAGGGAAAACATAGTGTTTCTCCACTTGAATGAACGCTTGGTTCACCTTTAATTGAGTCTTGTCTGCACTCAACATGATGTTAAGCCCTGTTTTATTTTTCCCCTACACGTTCCATCTGTGTGTTGTCTACCATAGCTGTCTGGTAATGCTTCAGCTCTGATTAAAGCGTAGAGGAATGCAGAAAACTCCTGTCCAATGCAATGATTAGTATTCAGTTGGCTTTCCAGTATATGAGCCATTACAAAATGTGGTCACAGCAGCTGAAGGGACATGTTGAGATAAAATTCATATTGAGTGGCTAAAACCTACACATTGGCACACAGGTAATTATTAAACATACGTATGTGTGAGACTTACCTTCATGAATATGGACACTATGACCAGTCCGTTGGGGCTTTTAGCAGCTTCTGTGTAATTTGTGTACAGCTCATGATTGTAGTGGATCAGCTGAACCTGGAACACACAGAAGAGGACATGTAGAGATTTAGTGGAAGGAAATCTGACAACTTAAACACTGAGAGTGAGACACAAGGCTGATCTCCATAGTGAGTACAAATTAGAAACACACCCTTCTAGAAAATCTATATCTTGGTTGCCTTGTGTCAAGAATCCCTCATTCTGCTAAATCCTTCCTGCCTGCTACATGTCAGATGATTTAAAAGAGAAAATCGATATGGGATCAAATCTCTCCCATGGATTCTCAGAAACAGTCAGTTTAATGGAAAGAGTCGGTGTTTGCAACATTTTATACTCGCTGTAGATGTGGAAGGTAAGTAATAAGGGAGATAAAAAGGCAGGGATGCTGTCATCATTTGATCCAAGGCCAGCCGGCTCTCACAGGCTGAGGTGAGAGAGGATAAACTCTCTCCCAGTATGAGGTTAATGTTTCTCTGACACAGATGCTTCATCCACTCCAGCTGTTCAGTATTGCTGCCTTTTAATGATGTTTGGACGTGGGCAGGAGGTACTGCGCAACTTCCAACCTGTAAAAGTGGTTTTAAAACCTGCTCCGACAAAAAGCACATAGACAGGGAGTTGAGAGGCAGCAGAGATGGATCCATCTGGAATATATATTTTTATAATATGTTTTTTGGGCATTTTGTATCTTAGTTGACAGGAAATGAAGGGACATAGTGATGGAGAGTGTGTGGTTGTTAGTGCCTCCACCTCAAGGCCAGCCAGGTGCTCCTAAATTTACATATGTTCAAATTATTTTTTTTAGTGAGAGCACTGAGGTGTTGGTGTCAGTCTGGTTGGTCACAGCCCAGATATTAAGCGTTTGGACAGTTACACATTTTTTGTTCCTTGGGCTCTGAGCTTCAACAGGTTCAATTTCAAATAAAATGGTCAAAGTACCAAGACTCATAATTGTGCCCAAAGTTTAGGGGTTCAGAAGTAATCAGACAAATAAACGTGAACTCAGACGATCATTACATTTAATATTTTGTTGAAAATTCTCTGCAGTCTCCAGGCCTCTCCCAGGCTTCACTGCAGCCTCCTTCAGCGCCTGCTCTTTGTGGAGCCTCTCTGCCTTTAGTCTGGACTTCAGTGAGTGCAATGAGATCAGGGTTAGGCTCTTTGGATGCTTTGGTGGTATGTTCAGGAATGTTGTTCTTCTGAATGATGAAATGTCGTCCACTGGGTTTTGATGTGTTTGACTGAATCTGAGCTCAGACTGCTCCTGTGCATCTCTGCATTCATCCTGTTGTGTCTGTCAGCAGTGAAATCATCAGTGAAAGCCGGTGTGCCAGTTTCAATGACAGCCATACAAGCCCGAGCCAGAACAGAACCAGCATCATGTCTGACAGATGAGGTGTGGCTTTGGGCGATTAACTCTTCCTTTTTCTTTACACTTTCCTTTCTCTACCATTTTGACTGAGGTTAATTTTTGTGTCATCAGTCCATTGAACTTGTAGATTTCTGCAAACTGCAACCTGACCTTTCTGTTTCTGAGGTTGACCAGGGGTTTACAACTTGTGGTGAATCCTCTGAGGTTCTGGTCATAAAGTCTTCTCTTCTCTTGTCCACCTACATCCCGGAAGTGTGTGGGACTTGTTTTGCAGCCATAAAGAGGTTTTTCTTCACCATGCAAATAATTTTACACATGCCCTTTGGTGAAGTCACAAAATCCCCCACTGTTGAGTTTGACAAACCAACTACATCTGATCGATATATGCTTTTTTTCACTTTCATGCTCACCTCTTCTTTTCTCATATTTCGAAAAACTCCACCTCACAATCTAAATGGCAGCTTGTGACTCTCAATCAACTGTGAGGCACGTGTGAGCTCTGTTGAGTTGAAACAACATACAACTGCCCAAGAATGTGTTTATACCTGTTTCAAATGGCCACTCTTAAAGGTCAGCATCTTTTTCTGTCACAGAGGGAGAGGAAACTTGATAAACCAAACATATGGGGTGTAAACTTTTGCAGTTTTTCCTCAAGGCCATTCAAATATTTGTGTAAAGAATTAAAAGTGTGCTTAAAAAAAGAAACTGCAGTGGTCTTTCTGTCTGTCAAGCTGTCAAACACAAAATTGCAGGGTTGTTGTGGCAAAGACATTGAACCTGGCTCAACCTTTGCAACAAGGATGAAGACATCATCAAACCAGGCATTGCATCTGACAATCTATTTCAGTCTGACCCCTTGAATTCTTTATTTTAATGCAAGGCCATTTTCAGTTTACCCACTTACAATATGTGTATTGTCAGAGTGAGACAGTCTGGACAGTAATAGACCAGTGTGTCCTTGTGGCTACTACATCTGCTGGTCATTGTATCAACAAGACTTTAAAAAATAGGGAAAAGAAAGATTACCTTGTCAAATCTGTTCATGCAGGATAACTGCAGTGCTCTTGCTGAGTCCTGATTTTTAAATAGTTGTTAAATAGCTGTTACACTTTTAAATAGTTGTTACAAAATTATCAACTTCTTATGGCCTAAATTGGCAAAACTTACAGCCATACTACTATAACCTGAGGCCTCTACTTTATTAACTTTAGGCTGTAATTCTCCATTTAAAGGTCCCATATTTTACTCTTTCCTGTGGTTTATCTGAAGTGTTGATCTCCATCTGAAGATATATCTGTGGTTTTAATAACCAAAAACCATCTCAGTGTAGTTTTACATCTCCTCTCTCAGGCTTCTCTCTGGAGCTCTAGTAACAACAGGTCAGTCAGCAAATAAGAGGAGAGGATCTGAGCCCCCCTTCTGATTGGCTGACTGTTTTCTGAGTGATCTAATAAAAATATAGCAGATTTCAGGTAAACACTCCCACAAGGTTGGATGGTGGGTGGGGTTTGGGGCGTGGCAACTGCTTTGTTGTGAAATCACAAAGTTCCAGAAGTCCTGACGGCTGGTTTTAAGGCTCAGTGTCTGAATACAGGCTGTGTGCATTTCTCTGTGGACTGAGGCTTTGATCCTTTCACAGTATTAAGACCTGCTAAGACCTAGACCTGCTTTATAATCAAAAAACTTTTAGATTTTGATTTTATGTAATATAGGACCTTTAAATAGTAATATACACAATGATCTGCTATGAATATAAAGGCAGTAAAGCACTCATATCAAGCATAAAGGCATGGTAATGATTTTGAGATCTTTCCCCAAGGCTCTCAGTCTTTCTCTCCCCACCTCCATAAACTTCTCATCCTCTCTCATTGGCAGAAAAGCTTGGCACCAACTGTACTGTAGGATATAAATAAACAAATGTAAGAGGAGAGCAATTATGAAATGCTCGACCGGGGGAGCGCAGAGCGACAGAATGTCTATAAATGCAATCAAGGCAAGAGAGGAAGTGATTAGGGCCCTACGCCGATCTGATTAGATTTTTAGGTGAGAGCAGCAGAGGCAGCCAAAAGAACTCATCCACACATCCCTCAATGACAAATTGCACAAAGTTTGCTGCTGGTGGGCAATGAAAGGCCAGCGTGGGCCATAATAAAGTGAGAATGTCTGCCAAATGGAGAAGAAAAAGAAGGGCATGCAGAGCGAAAGAGGGGAAGAAACAGAGGTTGTAATTAGACACAGCGTCCCTCTGTTCAAACAGACTCACTAACTACTGAATACAGTAACACCTCTACACATTTAACAGGTAGAGTCTATTAAGATTCAGCCATCACTCTGTGTCTAATGCCACTGGACAGATTGTGATTATGACAGAGGTACAGACAGAACACATGATGAGGTGTGATAGAGATTGCAGAGCTAGCACAAATTAGGGTTGGGGTTCAATGGCACTTCATGGAATAGGAATCCAGTACTGAAACTGCTCATCAAATCCAAATCCCTTATCAAATCTGTTCAGGTTCATCTTTCAATATTTGTAACTGAAATTAGGATCTAAATCTTAAAGAGTGAGTTAAAATCTTTATTCAGCTCTTTCTTTGCTGAGAAACTTGATCATGGGATAACGAGCGGTGGTGTATGAAGGGAGGATGGTAAACCTTCCTCAGGCCGCATACTGACCCTCAGTCAATGACTTTGAGCACTTCCCAATCAATGCTGTGACTGGCTTTGGTCTCTGAGCACTGGACCTAAATGACCCACATGTAGCACATGAAGTTCAACACTTTGGTTATGTGAAGATTTCTTAGCTGGCTCCACCAGCTGAGGAAGACCCTCTGAAAAGTTAGTAAGTTGACCTTTGAGATTACATGTACTGTCCCAGATGGTCAAGAATAAACCTCTGTGCTGGAATATTGTGAGCTATGGTAACAGTGTGGTTTTAGGAAGCTGGTTATCCTTCCTCGGCCCACTTTTGGGAGGCACTAACTACTTTATACTGCGATCGCCCCACAAGTCGTCTCGCTTTCAGCTGGCCCTTGTGAGAGTGGCTCGGATTGTTACACTTGTCTGTTTTCCCTGCTTTCAACACATCAACTTCACGAACTGACTACCTCCTGTCAAGGGAATCGATATCACCCTTTAACAGGTGCCGTTAGATGAGATGTTGTCTGTCAATGGTTTCAGTGTCCAGGCTGATCGGTGTATATCTTTAGACTGATGTGATCCTGTTGAGCATCTTTAAATTTGTTTATTTTCTGTAGGGTCTCCAATGGAAACCATTGCAGTTTAATGCTTGTCCTGGTGGAAAAGCACTGGACCAACATTATCACATGAATGGCTCTTCAGTGTGTCAGTAGCTTCGTGGCCACTTGCCACAGGCGTTCAAGCTTCAGTCAGTTAAACCTGGATGAGAAGCTGCACTGAGTGGAACAACACTGAAGTGGGTGTGAAGGGTCACTACTGCTTGGCTGGCCAGTGCTCTCAGGAGTGTGTGTGTGTGTGTGTGCATGAGGGTGTATTCGTTTGTGTGTTGGGGGGGGTCATGACAGCCTCTTTATGGCATAATGGCTGGCTTGGCCCGTGGGGCAGAGAAATATGAAGACAGCAAGTCGATAGTGGAAGAGAGATGTTGGCCGGTGACAGGGGGTTTAAAAGCGCTGGGCTGGAAATGACACTCTCAATCCCAACTTCCAGCCATCTGTCCTTCCTCCTTTAGATTAACCGGAATGTAGATCCATAAAACCAACAAACGGACAAGGCCTGTTGTTGGACTGATCACACTCTGATTATGCACATGGAACTGCCAACCTACCTGATTTCTATTTGGCTGTTTTACCGGCACAATAGGCCACTGCCAAAGCACAAGAAATCATCATCTTTGTATCCATCATCTGTGTTAATATAAATCATTACGCTGTGGTAATCAATTAGAAGCCCAAGTGTAGTTAGTCTTTTTATTTAGCGATATGATTTCTGGATGACTTTTTAAAGAACCGTGCATTGATGTTCTGATGTGATTTTAATTGACGATCCACCACTGGGACTCCGTGGTGCAGATGTGGGCGAAATGTGCCATTTAATAGTGATTAATGATAATTAGGGGAAGAGAAAATAAAACAGAAGAAGCTTTCCTCATCAAAAGCTGTGTGACCAATAACCTGCTGCAGTGATAGTGGCTCAGTGTGATTTTCCATGTGTGTGACTGCGTTTGAAAGAGGACATATGATGTAAGTGTGTGTGTGTGTGTGTGTGTGTCTGTGATTGATGGGGGTTTAAAATATTTGGAACAGCTGCCTATGGCGAATCCTTCTCAAACACTTAACAAGATTTGTATTAAATATAGCTGGATCCTCTCTTTAGCAACAAGCGTTGTCTCCCTCACTTTACTCTCTAACACCCTCTGTAGTTTATTGGTGTAATTTAATCTGCTCACAAAAACCTTATCTGAATGAGCCGTGTTAAGATTTTTTGTTCATCATCAAGTTGTTTCGTCAGATGATGTGAATAACGGGTGATAATGGGTATAAAATGTCAATCCTTTTCCAGACTGCAGTGTCTGACTGAATGTTTGTGAAGAGTGAGTGAAAATGGAAGAATAGAAAGTTCTCTACTCTGATATGACATTATTATAGTGGGTTATGGGAATGAGTTTTTTTTTCTCACCAGTGGTTGAATGATGATGGCTCTTTAAAAGATGACAGTTCTCAGATGTTGAGATGGTGATTTTCAGCAGGATTACAAGAAAGTGAAAAGGTTTCACTCTGTCTTTTTCATAAAATAGGTGTTTTTCATGACGCTCTTTATGATCTATGTCAGTCACCTGTAATAGCAATGACTCAGACTGTGTCTTCCACTCCAGCAGCTTGGACCATTAACAGTATGCTTCTTCCAGTCCAGTACTGATATGATGGATATGATGCTGTCTGGCTTTGTTTGTAGATACAAAGACCCTATGGCAGTGGTTCCCAACCTTTTCCAACTCATGGCCCACTTAAAAAACTTCAGGCAATTGGTCCACAGCAGGCCCATTAACAATATGGAGAACAAATAACGCCTTCTCAGAGCATTTTTTATTTTACTAACAATCAAACATTCAGGACTGAACTGGCTCAATTTTTCTTTTTTGTTGGACAGGGAGAGATCACTTGTTGATTCCCCGTCTGTCTCTGGACTCCTTTTAATTCTCAAGTTTTCGCCAGTGCTGCAATCAGACTGAAAGAGCAAACAAATATGTGATGTGGTCGTATCATTAGCTTATCACAGTGATAGGCCCTAATACAAGAAAAAAAAAGCTTTTCAACATTTTTAATGTTTTTAAAGATCATTTTAAAACCGTGAAAAACACTGTTTGTATGTTTTACTTATTTTTTTATAGTTACATCTTAATTGTACTGTTTGGCGATGATGGGCCCACTTGCAGTACCTTCGCAGCCCTGGCCCCCAGTCCACAGGTTGGAAAACCACAGCCCTATGGCCAACATGTTGAACGTTTTGACGAATACAAACATACAAAGTACACACTGCATCATTGCCAACCATTTCTCAAAGCATAGACTGGGTCTTTCTCCATGCTAGCAGTCGGGTTCTAAGGATATAGCTCAACAAATCCTGTCTTGATTGAAGTCCAATTTTATGGTAAAAACAAAATAATCATCAAGACTTGGGTGATTCCTTGAATATTTATCAAGCGCCATCACTAGGTCAAAGTTTATTCACCCTCATAGCAACAATGATGCAGAGACATTTAAAAATATAATATAGTTGCATACAGGAGCCATATTTAAATCCCCCTTGCTGGTGCATCTTCAACACTTTTCTGAGGGGCTTTTTATACTCACAAAAGAGCATTAACAGCTGTTTACTTAGTCAGTCTTGGCAAGAGCGTCAGCCACTGTTGCATTTACAAAACAAGAGGTTTTAATATATCCTCTGAGCAGCTTCTTCAGGGCAGACTGGACACTTCAGTGACTCAGTATCAGAAAATGACAAGACAGTCCGACCGTCCTGGGGCTAGCTGGTTAGTATGCTAACAGTACAAGAGAAGACGTGAGAGAAATGGAAGGAAAGGGGTTGCTTTTCACCTCTGGAGGCAGCTGTTGGTGAGTGAGGGAATGAAGTTTGATGCTGAACTCATAATGTTTCCCATTGACCGGTAAGTTCTATAGTTCTATATAAACAGCTCTTTATGCAAATGTTGGCTATATAGCAATAGCGAAAACATACAAATAGCTCCTTTAAGGTTCCCAGTCAGACTTTAACCAGGGATGCTGCTGTAAATGATGCTGTAAACATTTCTTAGATTTTAAGATTGAAGTATGAGACTAATTGACTTGTAAAAGATGAACATTTTTTGCTGTGTGAGATGTGATTGTTATTTTGTGTAAAGCAATGATGAGCTACATTAGTCTGTCAGGAAATCATCATTAAAAGGCAGACAATAGAACAAACATGGAAATGTGGTTGTTGTATTCAAATTAATGTGTGTCCTTGAATATACCAGCAGCAAGTGCTTGCAGTAGCAAGTATAACACCTAATACATGACCTTACTTCAACACCACTTTGACAAAGAAAAAAAAACATAAAAGAGATGAATTCCTCCCTGTGATGAATCACCAACCTTTCTGGTCTGTACAGCAACAGCGCTGAAATGAACACAAAGCGGTGGCTGGCTGAAAGGAAGGAAATCGATCTAAACACTTGTGGTATGCTTTACTACACTGCCAACCGTCCTCTAACTGCTAAATCATTCAGCACCGTGGTCCTTTAACGTGGGCATCTTGTATTGCCTCATCTGACTGGATTTCCCATGATGCATTCTGTGTTTTTTTAAATTTCACATTGGTATCAGACTTTTCAAGCTCAACTTCAAGGACGGTATAAACAAGAATAATTTATGAAAGGCAGTTTTGACCTGACTTTTTTAATCAGACAATAATAGGATGGTTGAGTGTCTAAAACGCAAGCCAACCTGGTGGAGGAATATTATTTGGAATATTTTAGCACTTATTAAAAGACCAAGGTGTTTCATTTTCAGATTAGACTGTGAAACAGCTCCAGGGGAGCAGAGCTGAACGTGCCACACACACACACACACACAGACACACAGCTGGGATAATGTAACCCCCAGGTTCTGAATTTGTTTTGTATGCCAGCAGATAGTACAACAGTACAACATCAGTTTCTGTCTCACACACACACACACACACACGCACACACACACACACACACACACACACACACACACATATCTTCAGCCAGGGAAACAGACAGAGGCTGCATTTGTAAAAACAAACACAATTGATAATTTTATGACTAACATTTTCTATGTATGCAGATGATTTGGTTTTATTTTCTCGCTTGTCTTCCATGAGTATATTACTAATAAAGTTTTGACTTTGAAATTAGATTTAATGGCAAAAAGGGTGTAATGTAATGATTAGGGAACAATAAGTAAGTCAATGCTAATGACAAAAGCATGTTTCAGGATTTGGGAATAGATTATAGTGAACACTGCCACTGCACAACCTGAATAAATACATTACATTAGTTTTAACAAGGTGGCAACTGGGTGTAAGTTCAGGCAGACTGGGCACAGCTGCAACAATTTCTACATTTCTCTCAGTTACTTTTTGGATCTAAACACCCAAAATGTGTCTGCTAATTACCCTCATTATTTCAAGAAGATTAAACATGACATATCTTTCACAATATTTATATAATAATAATATTACCCTGTGGACAGTTGCAGCACAGACCAGGAACAGTTGCAACATGTTGAAAATACATTAAATTTCACTAATTAACTTTTGCTTTCCATTACAGTTGGCAAAGTATTCCATTAATATGCATTTTCACAACAATACTACAGTATTACCTATTTATTTAGTAATATTTATCAAAATAAATCCTCAAATAACTTTGTATTCTCTTACGTGTTAAAAATGACCAATTATTGTTGCATCTGTTGTGCTAAAATTAGCTGCATATTTTGTCTATTTTGAATTAAAAATGCTGAAACATGCTGTTGTGTGGTCTGTGTTGATTTGGCTGCTTCGCTTGGGACAGTTACACTAACATGTTGCAACCGTTCCCACCCCATCAGCCATGACAGAATATCACGTGCTAGCTAGGCACACTGACCGTGACACATGCTAACCACGTCATTTAGAAGGCAACAAAACTATGACTCAACTCAGTAAGTTTTGATGGACTCATATAAAATGTCAGGACAGTTTGACAAAATACAGCTCATTTCATTCACAATTTCTTTTCATTAAATGCAGCAGCAGATATTGAATGTGTCTTCTATCTTCCTGGCAGGAAGAGGGTCTAACTGAGCATGTGCAGTATGAGTGTCATCACTCCAGCATGACTCTGATTGGAGGAATAGGACTTGTTGAAACAGTCCCCAGTCTCCTCTGTATGACACGTGGAGTTATGACACTTGCCTTTTGGTGCTCAGTACATGTTGCATTTAGGAACTTGTTAACAAGCTTTAATTTTGGCAACTTCCACGTTACTGATTTTTTCTTTCTTATCGCATCAGAGACAACAAATAAAGATGCATTAACTCTAAACTGTTTAGTATTTGACTACTAATAGCACTATGGAACAATGGGACCCCATTTTGTTTGTATCTTGAACACATAAGCACACAGAGGACATAAAACCTCTTCCTGTTGATAGGTTCATGCTGTTTGACTGACTGCTGGTGACAGAAATGTAACAGTGATCCCACCAAGACAGACGTGAGGAAGAGGAGAACACTACGAAACACTGCAAAAAAACAATGCACAGTTTCAAAATGTTTTTTGATGGAGGAAATGCATTCAATGTGTGTTAGGGATCAAGGATACATACAGTGAGTTGTGGTGAGAAACACTGGTTGAAATAGTAACTGTTTATGTTTACAAAGAAACTCCCCAGGGCACCTTTAAAAGATTATTCTGGTATTTAAATACATTTCATTTTATGATTTTATGAGAGAGGCGACAGCTGAGACATGCGCTTCATGTTTGGTGCCTTCACTTCTTTGGCCCTCCTTTCTAGCTGTAGAAGGGACATCACTGATTTCACCATGTTACCTCCTGAGCTGGGGTTGCAGCAACGTAATTAAGAAGAATTTTGATGATCAAAACTCATTGAAAGGAGAGAAAATGAAGCTGAACTGTATTTTTTACAGTGCAGGATTGTTCCTGACCTTTCAGGTGCGTTCACGTTCAGTTTTACTGAACACAAAGTGGTTCAGTTGATCACAAATCTCAGCAATGACTGTGGTGAGAACAGTGTTACCATAAGAGATAATACTACAAAAATAACATGCAGGTTGTGACACTAACAGACCTCATACTGGCATGAGGACAGATTTTATATCGGCATAAACATGTATGTTTATGAGCATAAATGTCAAGTTGTGATAACAAATCCTATGAATACAAATGCATGTGTAGATTTAATAAGGCAGTCAACAACGTCGTTAACGTACTGAAGTCTGTGGTATATGCATTTTTTTTATCTGAGGTTTATTTAATGTAATGTAATGTGTGTGTGTGTGTGTGTGTGTGTGTGTGTGTGTGTGTGTGTGCGTGTGTGTGTGTGTGTACTTGCATTTTATGTGATGGTTGGTTTACACACACACACACACACTCAGGCAAAATGAAAGGCAGAGAAGAAGCCATGATGAGTTGGGAGATATAAAGTGGTGATTTAAAGACGAACGCTTTGGAGTGTTAATGCACCCCCCCCCCCCCCCCGGATATACACACGCCACGATACCCATCGGACCCCCCCCCATCCTCCCACAGGCTGCCATTTCAGAGGGACGCTTTGCTTTAAAAAGTTTGAATATTTCTCTCTTTTGTTCACATTTCAAGGACACACACTGCCACCACACATCTGCAGATGGGGGCAAGAGGGAGTCAGAGAGAGAGGGAGGGAGAATTTTCTGCATTTTCGATTATGAAACATCAAATTGGACCTTGAAGTCACGGCTATGGCTCAATGAAAGGCTGGGGTGGGCTACCGGGGGAGGTGGCGGAGGATGAGGAGGATGTTTCTCGAGTTGCCATTTCACTCAGAAACAGTGGTATGAGCGAGGAGTACATGGCAAAAGGGAATGGGATGTTAAAGGAAGAAAACATCTGTTAGCAACCTTCCCCACCCTTGTTTTCCCTGCGGCCTGGCAGCTCTGCCACAGCTACAACTATCTGTCTATTTGAGCAGAGCTGCCAAACAAAACACTCTTAAATATAGACTGTGAATGGGAAACAGTTCAGACCACATGTTGTCAACTAAGTGTGTGGATTCAGTTTGAGATGTCAGGGAGGAGTTCTTCAACCAGACAAACACGTTACTGTATACTGGAGTGTCATTGCAATAACCTGGCGCTCCTGAATGCGTCTGCAGGGCGTTAGTGTCACAGCACGATCTGTGTCACAGTGTGGAATCTGTAGGTGGTGCTCAGCTCACACAGCTCTGTAAGGGCAGCCCACTACAGCACTGTGGCTGATGAGCTGTTACATCGAGCTGCACTGAGGTCATGTTCACACAACTGGCACCATCTAGAAAGCCTTGAAGCTGTGGAAAAACCCTGTGATCCTGGTTTATCATGGTTTTATGCTGTTACTCACCCATCTATGAAACATATACTGTGCTGCTTGTAACATGAGGGAGAGTTTGACGGCTGCTTTGAAACAACAACCATTAAAGTATTAAATTGTTTTGCAAATTATGATGTGATGTTGCACACACATTCAGGCCACATAGGCAGCGCCGAGCTCGCGGAGGCTAAAAGTCTTGGAACAGCTGCTGCCAGTCACAGTGAGGAATCACAGCAGCAGCTCCGCAAATGAACAATCTGCTGCCTGTTGTCTGGATGTTGTGATGTGAACACACAACACCAAACGTTGTTATTTCAACATTTAGTTAGCACAAAGGTGACAGGAATAAGTGATGAGAGATAGTTTGGTGAAGTCGTTTATACATCAATCTGATGTCAAAAATTGTCACATCATATTGTAAAATGTGATATAACAGTGTTTGCAGCCTAATGCATTTCAAAAATGAAACAATAACTGTGAGAAAAACTGCAAAGGAATTTGTAGAGTAGGTCATGATGCACAGTATGAATGAACCCCGGCTACAGCCTGATGTGGGCAGAGGTGTTGCAGTTAAACAGGGTGGGTGCTCATGTATGATGGTGCTGGGCTCTGGCGTGAGACTTTCAGAGGATGCAAATTTATCAACCAGTCCTCCAACCTAAACACCTCACAGGTCGTTTCTTTAAAACCTCTGATACGACCCAAAGGTTTCACCCACGGACTGTAAGTAAACCTGGTCGTAGGCTCCAGGTCTGAAGAGCCTTAAAGCTTCATTCTATCTACTGCCCATCAGGGAGCGACTCCACTGGTTGTAAACAGAGTCTGATTGTATTGAAGTCTGTGTGAAAATGTCTCTACTTCTCACTGATTTATTACCTCAGTAAACGTTTTCCTGATGAGTTTATGTCTCAGTCTCAGTTTCAAGTCTTCTTCAACACAACATGATGTTCAGTTTTTAAATTATGCTCCATTTAGAGGAAAATAGACCATAAAGCAGGGGATGCATTAGGGCGGGGCTACCGAGTGATTGACAGACTGCACCTGACAATCAGGATGGAGTACAGAGCAGGTCAGCCCCACCCCTGACTCCTCCTCAGCTCCACCCTCTTCTCAAAATGTGGTTTCTTCTGTTTTCAAAAAACCAAGATGGTGACGGACAAATTACAAAGTGGAGGCTTCAAAACGGCAGCTCACAAACCAGTGGGTGACGTCACAGAGGGTTGACACTTGGTGCCACTTTTCCCTGTCCTCCTGTCATAATTACTATGAACCCTAGATGTCGCCTAGCAACAAAATGTAACTTTGGATCATAATAACCTGCTGACCTACGGGCTTGTTTTTTACAGGACAGTCTCAAATGTATCTATGTATGTGTCCTGCTGCCTTCAGATGGCTGCAGGGATTTAATGAACTGATGATTTACTGTTAAAAATCTTTATGTTTGATGCTGATTTAAATATGATTTAAAATGTTTAAAGTTGTAATATGTAACTTTTCCACATTAAAAAGTATAAAAGCAACTATGTTATACATATTTTTGAGTTGTGTCCTTACTTAGTATCCCACATGTTTCCAGCAATTCTCAAACGTATTTTAATATTTGTAACAGTCCATTTCATTTGGTCACCTGTCAATGATGTCATATCCCCTTTGCTCATGCAATAGCATTGCGGTTATCTGCCAGAACCTCAAAATTGACTAGTATCCAGTTTTAAACCACATATTTAAGATACAGATTTTTACAATTTTTTTTTTTTTTACACCTTGATCGTTATTATATATTGTTACCAGAAGAAGGATTTTAGTCATCAGACATCTGGCCCTTAAATTATCAGAGAAAAAAGCCTGGCAAATGTTAGGAACCTCAGCTCCCATGAGTCATCCTGTGTCTGCCGAAGAGCATCAATTAATTTTAAAGTGAAACTGCTTAATTTGTTCTGGTTTTAATCCCTTGGTCCATTTGTTATGGAGAGGAGGGAGAAGCTGATGGCAATGGTGGTAAAGACAACAACTCCCATGAGCACACGCTATTTCATGACATCACCCAATGCCGTCTTTTGTTTTTGAATTGATTGAGAGACCTCTGGCTGCAGTAGTTACAGGCTGTGCATTTCATTTTTATACATTTCAAGCAGCATTCCATTGTTGCTGTGCATCTCCTGCAAATATTTAGTTTGCTCTTGTTGGTTAAATCACATCAAGTGACTTAGTGGAACGGATATGATTCTGAGACGCCTATTCCCAGCACCGCTACTGATTTTTATTACATTAAACCTCACAGTGGAAAGCTGAAATGAAATATAAATCCATTAAAAGACTTCCTGGCTGTTCTTCCCAAAAAAGTCTGGAGAAGGTGCAGAGACAGCTCAGTCCCCACACATCTCTGTTCTGTGCCTCTGGTCAGCCTCAGCTATAGTGTTTTAATGCAGCTGATTTAAAGATACAGATTCTTTCATTTTGTCGTTTTTCTGCTCCTGTTGTCAGATATCAGGCTGGATAAGAGATTCTGTCTCAGGATTCTGTTGTTAACCAGTGATAAGCTATAGCTGCTGATAACATCTACGGGTGTATGTGATTCTGTCAGTGTTCACAGAGAAGTCATCTTCCTAACTGTAGCGTAGATTGTGTTGAATATTTCTGTGACTTGTGGTACTGTGTTAACCATGTTTGGCAACATGTGTGAAACCCTGGTCACAGATTCTGATTAGATTTCTCCTGCACAGTCACTGAAGCGATGACGTGAAACACAGTGAGACAGATCACAAGCTGGGTCTCCTCTCTGCAGCCGCACAGAGCAGCGAAGAGGCAGCGACTCTGCGGCGCCTGGTGTCAGAGAGGAGAACAGCGTGTTCAAAAGTGTGACGCTGATCAGTGCACAGATCTGAGATCAACTACAAAATAAACCAAAAGTCATTCAGGCGTCTGAATCTGTGGAAGCTGGTTGGTGCCAATAATAAGATAAAATAATTAAAACAAAAGACAAAACTTAATTAAAATTTTTCATTTGGTATTTATGTGCTGCATAATGTAAAGAGAAAATTAAAAATCCAATTTTCATTTTAATGTTTGAAATTGTATAATTGCTTAATGAAAATTAAAATGAAATCTCTACTGATAAAAAAAAAACAATAATATTTTTGCATTTTATTTTGAATTATGATTTAACATCCTTCAAGACACAACCTTTTCATTCTCTTTGTCTGCGGAATATTTCATGAAATATTATATATGAAGTTAAATACATCTAATGTGGGAGAATTTTTCTACAATGAAAATCTTAATTTTGAAAAATGACACCATTTCATATGAAAAACTTCTGCCCAAATACAAATAAGGCACCACATGTATTTACATAGCATTTTCTTATTTTTCTGCATTTAACAACAACCCTCCTTTTTTTTCTTTGTGTTATCACTTATTTAGACCTCTAAAGTAAAATGTCTTTAGTAGGTTTAGCAGCAGTCGATGTTCATTTCTACCTTGTTGAAACTGGATCGCTGTCCCCTGTAAATCTGTTTTTTCCGCCCTGAGTAGTGTCTCCAAGTGCTTTCTGTCAACCTGCGTCTGCCAATTAGCCTGAATGCAGACAAAACCCAGGGCAAAATAAAGGCTGCCAAGTGCTTCCTGTTTCTCATGAGGGTATAGATGCCGGACACTGGTGACATGTCTTCTCTATCTTCCGTGGGAATAGGGGATTTTAGTAACCGGAGGGGAGTTTGCATTCTACAATTAGAAACATACACACAGTTACTATTTTAAAGGCATGTCCACCCTCCACCCCCGAAAAGGAAATTACTTGCTGCCAACACTGCCTATTCCCCCTCTGTTGCCTGCCTTAGGGAAGCAGAGTGCAATGTTGCAACAGTGTGACATCACATTTCAAATATCAGTGGCAAATCTCTTCAGAGTTTTTCTACTTGGCTCTGAACACAAAACTCCTCCAACACAGTGTTAACCCACAGAGGGCAAACCAGTGACTGAAGGCAGGGGTAAAATAAAACATGAATCTCTGGAGGGAGCCGTGATATAGAGTAGTGTGTGTGTGTGTGTGTGTGTGTGTGTGTGTGTGTGTCCTCTCGGGCTCTCTCCACCCTGAAGGATGCAGTAAACACTTGTTTTGTTGTGATTTGAATATCAGCTCTCAGACTCAGAGGGAGGATAAATGATTATCATTAATTATAATAAATTTGCCTGTCAAGACTGCAATTATTCTGTTGCCGCAAAAAGTGGTTATTTTTTATAATGGCAGCTGTGGAATGCAGTGGCGTGAATGACTTGTGATTTTGTTGAACAATCAAAGCCAGGGAAGCTAATTGTTTCACTCGTCAAAATTTTAAAATGGCACCATGTGACGGTGCGTGCGTGCCCACGTGCTCTGCTTCCCAGGGACCGAGCGTACGGTGTGTGTGTGTTTAACTGTCATCTGCACGACGAGCTTGTTGCAGCTGAAAGCACAAAACCTTTTAATGTTGCTTTATACTTTCAACTGCACTGCATTCATCTGACAGCATTACTCACTAGTTACTTTGAAGATGATGATTTTATGCAACAGATAATATAACACGATTTTAAATACAGCACATTTAAAGATTAAACCAGTGGTTTCCAACCTTTTTGGCTTCTTACAAAAAGCAGCCTGTTGTTGGGGGGTCACATTTCATGTTAACAAATAGTGATTTTTTCCCCCTCTGTACTTCTCTCATGGTTTCATTTCAGTAAATGTTCAAATGATCCAACAAAAATCAAAGATTTGTGTATCAAAGCTTTTTTTCCTCTTTGCTCTTACATGAATCATCTGACGACCCCTCAGACTCATCTGCTGCCACCGTGTATAAAACTGTTCATGAAGTAGTTGAAACTAGCTCCACCTGCAGACACACTGATGCTTCAGTACTAATCACCTAATGGTGTCATATATAATGATAAATCACTCAAAGGGATCAAAACCAGGACTTTAACATTTGATGCTAACCCTTATGTACTTTTACTCAGAGGCACAGCTTGTGATCAGCTGAGGCAGGCAACTGCTTTGGGCCCCAGGCTGTTTGAGGGTCCCCGAGGGCTGACAAACTTTACTCCACAGCAACGTCTGATTATGTGGCTCCCTCGCCCTAAAATAACGAATGGACAATTTGCAATGACATCTGAGTAGGAAACCTCCTTAAAGGGGCCCCATGTCATTCCCTGGGTGATTTGCAACACATCTCAGAAGCAGTGTTGCTTTTCGCTAAACCCTGCACATACATACAAGATTAAAAAAAAACATTCTAAAGATAATTAAATTAAAATAAACTGACTGTAACTATCTGGCCTTACAATGTGGGTTATTTACAATGTGACAGCACTGAAGTTATTTATTTAGATTTTTATTATTCTTTATATTTATATTTTATAATATATTTGAAACTTCTACTAACATGAACATTTGGAATTTAAAAATGTTTAGGTGTTGTACATTTTTCACTGGTGTCAGATTATATATCACATCACTGTGATGAACGCTAACTGAAGGGGCCCCCTGCCATTTTTTGCCAGGGGCCCCACCGGACTCTAGAATCCCCACTGCTTCTACTTGAGTAAAGGATCTGAATATTTCTTCCACCTCTGTGGTTTTATACAACTTTAATTCATTAACATCAGTGAAACACCATCCAAACTGGGCTTAGGATATCTTTCAACTTGTTTTGGAGTTTCTGATTTATACTAATGCTCTCCCATGGTTATGTAACTCACAGTGCAGTGGGGAAGTTTTTTGATCTGTCTGTAACCATGGAGATGTGTGCAATTAACACCAGTATCAAAAGTACGTCCAATTTCACCTTGATGTGTTTGAAAACTATGGTGTGACAGACTCATTATGGTACGACTCTGTCCTACCCATACCCGTTCACTGACCTGTACACAAAGGCCTCTGCTGACTATACGTGTACTACATTTATCTTGGCCAGTTGTATTGTAGTTTTCCATAAAAGTCCTCTTCAGGTGTGGGGTCAGGCGCTCACACACTCACCTCTCCAGAGAAGGCCTGTCCGTTCAGCAGGTGTTCAGAGCCCTGGCCGTCCTCGCTGCCAAAGTGTAGCCGGATCTCCTCCAGACGATGGCTGTATGTCATTGGCCCTCCAGAGATGTTAACCAGATGCTCCTTGTCCAGTCGTAGAGAGACATGGCGGCCCGTGTTGTACATCGTCCCTCCCACCTGAGGAAGAACAGATGAAGAAGACTTAGCACATAATGCAATCATATGGCCTTACATACTCAAATAAAGCAGCATGTAACAGTAAATGCTACAATGTAGTTTAACTGTAGCACAAAGAGAAGAGTCATTGGGAAGTTTTGCTAACATTAGCCTTAATCATCATCAGCCTTGGGGCGTGGCTGAGAGAGCGGTGACTGCTTTGTTGTGACATCACAAAGTTCCAGAAGTCCTGACGGCTGGTTTTAAGGATCAGTTTCTGAATACAGGCTGTGTGCATTTCTCTGTGGACTGAGGCTTTGATACTTTCACAGTATTAATATAGAACCTAGACCTGCTTTATAATCACAAACACATGGACATCTACCTTTAGACTGGGTGGGACCTTTAATAATAAACTTAAACCTGGATGTTGGATTTCACACAATCACACAAACACAGCACAATTATAACACAAACAAAAACAAAACCAACAAAACCGACTTCAGTTGCAGAACTTCCGGCTGTGAATCACATATAGATGAAATCCAACAAATTCATCAAATTGTTTTGCCACAGACACATTGGATGGAACATCAATGATGCCTGGATCATGCTCAGTGAAACACTGGAAATATCACATTCCTGTACCATAAGGGAGGTTGTTGGGATGTGGCTTGAACATAACGTAATAATGAAATAATGAATAAAGTAAATAATAATTGTGCTCCATGACTGGATATTTTAAAACAAATGAAATACTAGCAAACTTTTGCTCCACATGATTTATATTTTGCAGTTTTTAGGGTCATTCAAACAGTTTTCTAATTATGTTGATTAAATTGATTTCGGTGGCATTAGCACCCTTTAAAAACCTTAGTATAACATAATTGTGTGGAGACAGAAATTCAGTATAATATATGATAATACACTTAGGTGAAAAATGTCTAAAATAATATAATAATAATAATAATAATAATAATAATAATAATAATAAATATAAATAAATAAAAAAATATTTATCCCAACACATACATTTGACTGGAGGTTTATTTCTGTACTAAAAAGATATGGAAAAAAATACTAAATCAGAAAAAAAACTACTTGAAAGGATTCCTATGTTGTGAAATCTTTTTTTAAGTCTGTAGCTGTGGAACAATAATGACTGAGGGTTATTGGTGCATCGTGAAGGAAAGTTCGCCTCAGTCTGAGTCTTCTGGTTGACTTGACGGAGCAGTGAATCATTTGTTTAGTAAGCGCTTTAAAAAAAAAAACAAGTGAGGAAAATCTTGAAGCCTTTCTCAGCTCCATGAGCTTTGGTTTCAGTAATAAGGAGATGCTGTCGTCTTGCATTTTCTGACGGCTTAGGGATTCGAGTTTTTGTTGCAGCCTGTATCATCTACAGCAGAGCTTACACAGGAACAGTCCTGAGGCCTTTATTTAATTAGGCGGCAATCTGAGCGGGAGGGAGGGGCGATGTTGTGAAAGGCAACCACACTTCGGCAGACAAAGGAGAGCGTGGAGCCTTGAGTGAAAAGAGAGGACAGGGAGAGATGAAAAAAAAGAGAGAACTTCATATTCAGAGGTTGAAATTGCCAGAATAAGCTCACAATCGATCCATTGCGAGGTTTTAGGGGAAACATGGTATTACAAAAGCCTGTAATAACGATCTTTATCTGCGCTGTGTTTATTTATTTATAATCAGGAGTTGTTTCAAAGTGAGGCGTTGATATTCACGCCACGGCTTCCATCGCTCTTATCTGCCTCCCTCCCTCTACTCTCCTCTTTCCACTGCCCTTGCTCTCCCTCCTTTCCTCTCCTCTCCTGCTCCCTTATTCCTCTTTACCACTCGCTTTCAAAATGATCACACCCCCCCTCTTCTAGATTCCCAGAGAAAGAAGAGGTCTGCCCACACATTGTAAATATTTTATAGAACCTCTGAAAAAAAAAATCAGTGGTTTGAAAGGAGAGGAAGAGGGAGTGATGGGAGCGATGGGAGGAGATATAAGAACAGGGAGCTGGAGGAGACAGGTGTGGAGGGAAAAGGTAGTAGAGGAGTAAGTTAAGGTAAGTCTTTATGGTTTCCCAGCGAGGCGCCAGGGGTGAGGAGAGACATGTGAAAGGGCCAGAAACATCTCATCTCCCTCATGACCTCCTCTGACTGTTACTCAGGAGGTAGAAGTGGTGAGAGGCCTGTGGACGCAGAGATGAAGAGTTTCAGCCTGGTGATGGAAGACAGTGAGCTAATAGGCTAAAAATATACAGACAGACAGACACTTCAGATGCATTATACTCATATGTAATTTTAAAACTATGGGTAATATTCTAGTGGACTGCAATGAGACATCATCTGGAGAAACGCTGCAGTGACCAATCAAATGCACATTCCTGGTATTTTAGTTTGTAACAAGAACAATTCATTTCTACTGTTTACTTTGCAGTTGAAGAGACGAAAGATAAAAAATAATTCACAAAGTAAATTATGAACATCTGTGCAGAGTTTTGGTGTCTGATAAGCCTCCAAATTCATGAATTAATTACTGGAACTGGTCCTCCTGGTCCTCCTGGACCACATAATTACTCACATGCAGCCTTCAAATGGTGTCAGTGTCACGTTTCACAAAAGAAGTGTCACTGACAAACTGTCCAACATTTCGATGATCTGAACCACTCCTTACCATTTAAAGATGATTACACATGACATATAATTCACAATATTTATATCAATGGAAGAATTCAGATGTTGCTACTGACTCCAACCCTGCAGACAGTTGCAACATATTAAAAATACATAAAATGTGATTAGATTTTTGTCTCTATCAGCATTTTCTTTCTGAAAATGTGAATGGTTTTACGATAATATAATAGTATTATTTATTTATTTCTTAATATTTATCAAAATAATTCCCAATATACTGTGTTTGTATTCTCTTATGAATTATAATGAGCAATTAGTGTTGCGCTATTGCATAGCACTGTTGTGCTATGGAACAAAATCAGCTGCATATTTTGCCTATTTTGAACTGAAAACGTTGAAAAACACTGTTGCGTGGTCTGTTTTGATATGTCTGCTTAGATTGGGGACAGTTACAACAACTTGTTGCAATCGTCCCCAGTCTCCCCTTCTTTCCACAAGATTTTAGACCCTGGTTGCAGAGTTTCGCTGTCACTTCTGATGTAGGCAGATTAGGAAAGGACCTTCACTGTTGCCACAAAGCTGGAAACATTTATCTTCTAAAATACCACTGTGTGCTGTATTATTATGATTTGCTTAATTAATTTTGTTTAGTTTAATTTTAGTTTAATTTGCTTAGTTAATCAGAAGTTGGGTGACCTTAGCCCACAATATGAAAAACATCCTGCAACCAAAAGTATACAAAAATATCTGGGTGTAATTATGAAACACCAAAAAAGAGAAACAGCTGTAATATTGAGTCTTTCCAGCCTTAAATCCTCACACAATTGTTTCATGTGACTCCTGCACATAGCAATCAGTGTTCACTCTGTGCACAGGATGACAGTTTTTTTTTGTTTTTTTTTTTATTCCCAGCCAATATCTGTTGTTCAGGCTGATTGCTCATGTCAGGGTAAATGGCTAGAGGCTGGCTGGGAGGCGCGGGTAGTGAAGTGTGGTTGGAATGACAGAGACGAGGAGCGTAATCGTGTTTGTCTTACAGTGAAAGCGAGACACAGCAGGGCCGCGAGCAGAGCATGTACAGTAAAAGGAAGCTCCTTTTCTAATTGGTAATTCTCTCATCTCATGGGATCAATAATCCCCGGCTAGTGAAATGAAGTACTCACAACAGCAACAACAGAAGAGAAGAACATCATGGTGGGAACTCTGCTGCAGCTACTGAGGGAGGAAAAAGAGGCTGTGCGTGATGCAATCTCAGATATGCAAATGATTGACTTGAAGAGTGGTGATTTTGAAAAGAAAAACAAAACTCTTCTGGAGAACAAAAACTTGGAAAGTTTCTGAAAAGTGAATGAAAAACACCAAGAAAATGTGACTCTTCTGAGAACGGGTTGAAAGAGAACACATTTAGCTGTGTTTAGCCGGCTGCCGGGAGCTGCACTTGAAGAAAACGTGCTTACTTCATTTGTCATGTGTCTGCTGCAACAATTACCAGACAAAGTCAATGCAGTGGAAAGGTTGCAAACAAAGCAAAGGCACTATATTCCAATCTGCTTCCTCATTATTCCTCGGAGTCCCGACACTTCTGCAAGTGGTGAAGTAATTATTACAAGCGGGTTGTGGAGTTCATATTTTCACTCTCAGCACTGAATCTGTTTAAGAAAAAAAAAAACCCCAAAAACTGGCTTTTGTGCTCTATTCATAAAAATAAAACCCGGCCTGTCAGACAAGCTGAGGCCTGTGTGTTGCCTGTATATTGGACTGTAGGACAATGAACAAAAAAAACACCCTCAGCTGTTCGGCTCATCTCATGTCCCAACATTGTACAGTTACATTGATTGTACTGTCTCAGCTTTTAGCTTTTATAACAAATGGCTTCTAAATTACATCAGGAAATGCTTTGCTGCATTTCAATCTTTTGTTGACAGTGTTGCCATCAACAGCAAACAAATTCTGTAGTTCAGCTCATAATGCTACGCTGCACATAAATATTTATGCAGCCTGAAACTGAGGCTTTTCGGGCTTTCAAGCCGTGCCACAGGGCTCCACTGTTGTCCAAAAACTATTAAAAATACATCAGTGAGCCACACTGTTGCACTGGGTGACATGCTCCTTCATTACCATGAACACACACACACACACACACACACACACACACACACACACACACACACACACACACACACAGTTTAAGTTTATTGAGTCGAAATCCTGTACGCACACACATCCTGCTGCCATAAATACTCACTACAGCAGCAAATGTGGATTAATCTGCTGCAAAAAAATAGTCCCTGACAAATGCTCTTCGTCCTCCTGTCTGAGGAATGTTTGCTTAAAACTGTAGCATGCAGCAGTCTCAGGAAATTACTGAAGCCTCTCACAAGAATCAAGCTGTATATCTGAGACCTGTTTTTAAAGGACGTTGCTCTTCTTTTAAAGTAATTACTTTGAATTTGTAATCTTTAAACTCTCATTGGTTTGCCGACCACCTGACCACATGGTCACTCAGTTGGTTCAGGTGCACCCACTTAACTTCCACCTGTATCGTCACAGTCCCTTTCCACAGCAGCCATTGGTGGGAAAAGCACAGATGTCATCAATAACTTAAACGACAGTTCTGCTCTACTTAAGTGTCTAAGGAAGAAATGAAAGTGAGGCTTCATGGGCAATACCAGGACACTGGAACTGAAGCAGATTCATCGAGCTGAAGTGCCATTTATTTTATTTTTATCATCTACACCTGTGTGTGACCCCCGCCCTGCAAGACATGTCAGACAAATGAGTCATGGACACATTGGTGCTTTAAAAACAAGAGGAAGTCAGTTATTGTAGTTTAGCTGTTGATTTCACTGCTCACATTCACATATTTACACTTTCTCAGGATTTTTTTTTTTTTTTTTTAAGATATTTTTTGGGCATTTTTTTTTGCCTTTATTGACAGGACAGTAGAGAGTGACAGGAAAGGGGCAGAGAGAGAGGGGGAGTGACACGCAGGAAAGGGTTGGGCCGGTCGGGAGTTGAACCGGCGCTTGCCTGCCGAGAGCATCCGCTCATGTGGTACGCGCCCTAACCACTCCGCCATCGGGCCGCCGCCCCAAGGATTTTTTTTTTTTTTTTTTTTTTTTTTTTTTTCCAAATATCATTATCTCTCTATGTCTGAAAATAATTACATCTTAAAGTCAGAGTAATCCAGCGATTTGTTTCTAATTCATCATAAAATTCACAGTGTCAGTCGCTAAGCCAGAACAGGTTAGCTATAGGCTAAAAGAAACAGGGCTCACACAGTAGCCCACAGCTCCACCTGACTCCATGCTAACATTACACTTCCTGTTTACAAGTTTGCCTTGAAGACTAAAGGCAGCCAGGTAGTTCTGTTGCTTAAACCAATAAGGGGGAGATATAACGAATATACTCCATGTGTGGCGGCTTGTTCCACGAAAATGACTAAATCGGAAACATCAAGAACAAAGAGTGAAAAGTTAGTATGTGTTCAGAAATAGGAACGGAAGATGGAAGTGGATGAATTGTCTTTCTCAGATTCTTGTTGATGCACTTTTTTGTTGCTTTTTTTCTGTTATGGGTCAAATTTACCTTGGTTGTGATTTCTCCCTGTTTGCGGGCACATTAAAAATTGTTCCAATAGAATTACAGTAAACAACAATGTTTTAATGCAGACAAATGTTCCAGGGACAAGAATCATTATGCTGATGGGATTTTATGCATCAAAGGGTGATGAAGAGATTTACATGTACATCATGTATTGTAAAAAATATTGTGATACTATCTATAGACCATATTGCCCCACCCTGCCTGAACCTAACAAACTGCAAATGAAAACTGTTCATCAATATAGAAATAAATAAACAAATAAATACAAAACAGGAACTAATGAGTCAAACAGTAAAGCAGGACCCACAGCCCAGTCTCCTGGATCAAAGTCCTGTATACACCTCATCCACCACAACAATCTGCTTTGATGTGGACTAATTGTCAGAAAGCCTTTAAGGCAAACTCCTCCCTTGTGTGTTTACATCCTGAGTTGTCTCACTTTTTTTGAAAACCCCTCTAACAGGATTAATAAACCATAAACCCAACTGTAGCCTTACAGCCTTGAACCTGAACCTTAGACGGATTATAACCCAGACCTATCTTGTTTTAGGTGAGGACCAACAGAGACACCCTCATTGCAGAGCGTGTGCACGAGTAACTGGCAGCTACTTCGACCAATCGCAACAAGTGTATCAAAAGCATATCAAACAGACAGAGGAAGCTGCCAACACGGCTTGATTTAGATAGAACTGAAATCAAGCAAACAACATCAGTGCTGAGCCTGACAGCTGAGACACACACACACACACACACACACACACACACACACACACACACACACACACACAGGAGGTGAGCAGAGATCACAGCCATCAGCTATACAGAGGAACGTGATGCCAGCCTGTGCGTGCATGTGTATCATTTGTATCGAGGCTTTCTGTGTTCATTAGTGTAAATGACCCCCACCCCACGTCCTGCCATTTGTCACAACATCTCATGTCATATGTCACAGCTATGACCCCCCACTTCCCCCAGTTCACCTCGTTTTGTTCGATCAGCCTGAGTGTGCTTTTAATTTGCTCCGAGAAGCTTCCAGGAGTGATGGAGCTGAACGGGACAATTGCCCTGCGCGCTGGTCCCCCCCTAACAGATAGCGATGATCTCGACGTGCTCCCACATTAGAGGTAATAGCTTGGCCAACGTAAACAAGTCATAAAGGAGATTGTCGGCAGTCGTGGGCAGGTATGGTAATAGAAAGCATCAGTAACATGCTTGTAATGAGAAAACACAAGGAACATCATCATTATGTGAGCACACAGATCAATAGAGTAATTTACCCCCCTGTTACAAGAAGAAGTCTTCACTAACTACTGTGTATGTTCAGCTATTAGGCTGCAGTGTTGCTCTACTTAAATGGAACATTTGAAATATAAAAGCCAACATTAGCTGATGAAAAAGACTTTTAGCTGAAAGAAAATCCAACACCCAAGCAGAGAAAAAAAACGTTCAGTACGTCGGGGCAATGTACTCGCCACCACGCTGGATGAATTAGTAAACCAATGGAAATGGTGATAAGGTGCATGAATACATTAGACAGTAGCTGTGAAGAGCACGTGTGCTTTAGCAACCATCAGATGGGTTTTAATACCTTGTGTAAAGGCCCGCAGCTGTAAGCACTGAATCATGGCCAAAGCATAATGTATTTGATTAAAACACAAGATGACTGGTGCTCTTTCATTAAGGTGTGCAGATATGGAGAGAGTAAATGGAATAGATAGAGATAGGATGTAGCTACAGAACATGGGAGGGAGAGAGAGAGAGGATGAAAGGGAGGGGGGGTAGTTGTGATGAATTAAATACAAGCGGGGCTGTGTGGGCTGCAGCTCAGTGAAGTTATGGACACACATAATCATTACAGCGGCTCCGGTAATGCTACGTGATGAGAGAGACTCAACACAGATCTGAGGCATTAGGAAGCAGATTTTAAAACACTTTGTTGTCCTCTCCAGAAAAATACCGTTTGTTAACAATCTGTCACCAGACAAATTATATTCTGCTAGACCCTGCATCAGGGTCACTGCCAACAATATCTGAGCATTGCAAATATGGTACAGTGGGGATGCTTGAAACAAACTGGCTTGCCTAAAATGTTATTTGAACGTGCCTTTCAGGCCAGATTCGAAGGTGAGGCTGAAAAAAAATGAATCCTTCAAATTTGGATACAAGTCTGGACTGTCTTCCCTCGAAGGCATTCATGGTGTTTCACACATGAAAAGTGACAGATGTATAGTGCAAGTGTAAAGAATAAAATCCCTTCATACACCAGCTCGCCAGCTTTTCAATTTCAGAAAATAGGCCTTTTCCATGGCAGGCGTTCTGACTTGTCATAGCAGGAAAAGGACAGGTGAAACAAATTTCATTAAAGACGGCTCGGTCACATCAAGTGTCCCGGCGAGCCATGACAACAGCAGGCACGAACAATGACACGACCCTGGAACCAGCTCACGTAAGTGGGATGCAGTCATTTTCCACAATTCATGTCCAGAAGCAATGTTCACAGTTGAAGAGGAAGTGTCCTTTACAGACAGATGAGGTGGTGAGGGGGTGGATGTTTGGGGTAGTGGATCAGCATGTGACCCACCTGAGTTTCATGTGGATGCAAGTTTCAGGCCTGTAACAGATTTTCAATTAATGTCAGCTCATAGATTTAAGCACCTGTCCTTCTGGAAAAAAGGAGCCCACAGGTCGTCTGTGCAGCAGGTTATTATGACCCATAGTTACATTTTGTTGCTAGGCAACATCTAGTAGCCGTAGTAATTATTGTAACCTAGGTGACAAAAGGTTATAATTAATGAAACAATATGAGTTAATAAGTTAATAATTTAGGTTCATGGTTAATTAAAATGTGTTTAAAATGTTTACAAGGTTAAAAACTGACATTAAAATAGTTGTACTGTTCCTTTAACTACATCACTGTAACAGCCAATCAGTTGCCTCCAGCTCCTTACAGGAGACAGGAAATGCTGAGAGCACAGTGAACCTGCTCACGAGGAGAAATGAAACTTTATGGATGCACGGTCTCCATGCTGAGGATTGTATATGATTGAGTTGAATAGGATTTGGTGAGTTAATTCTTTTTCTTTTACCATGTAATTAGCTCAATTTCCCTGTTTTACATGTAGAATGTTTAGTTGTATCTGCTTATAACCAGATAATAAGATAATATCACGTGTGAATTGTATATTTGTAAGAAGCCGTGACATGCAACAGGCTGAACCACGTTCAAACATGTTAGTGACCCGCCATTACTGTGTGTGTGTGTGTGTGTGTGTGTGTGTGTGTGTGTGTGTGTGTGTGTGTGTGTGTGTGTGTGTGTGTGTGTGTGTGTGTGTGTTGTGTTGCTAACGAGCAGGAAAAAGACAAAATTATCTTCACGTCCACTGCTCTGTTTCACAACAGGCCAGTTTTTCTGGGTTGGAGAATTGTTACAGCATTTCATTCCCACGCTGCGGAAACGAGAAGGCGAGCCACCCAAAGGAGAAAGTCACTGCACAGACAGCGTCGTCTGTGAACTGCACCTTCCATCACGCTACAGATGAGGAAGTGGGAGCACTGATACATTATTTTCCAGTAAGTGCTGCCACTTGCAGTGGATGTTCATGGACTGTAAAGAGCCTTAACTAAAGGACTATTGTACTGGCTTGTGAAGTTGAATTTATTGGTTATGCACTGAATACTGAATACTGAATATGTAATTTTGTTTCTGAAAGTTTGGTAATGCAGATGGGTGTATTATAATATAATTATATAATATATTATAATTGAAAGGGTTGAATCTCAGTAAAATAAAGTGAGAAGTTAAAGGGGTTAACGTCTGTTTTCCTAAACAAAACTAGGAAATGTATGATTTATGTTGAGTGTCAAAATGCTTGTGTGAATTCTTAATGTGGTGCCAATTAATGTTTTGTCTACTACTGCGAACGTCTGGCATCTAACTTATATTCTGGTCTGTGGTCTGTTATTGTGTATGCTGTAATTAATCTACTGCTCCTCTGAACCTAGTGTCCGGTCCTGTCGACCCCCACAGCTGCTGCATGATGACAGGAGCAAAGGGAAAAGTGCAGTGATGTAGTTTATAGAGGTGGATGGATGAATATGACACAGGAGAGCGGTGTTCGTTTGCCATGTGACAGTCGCAGTTTATGTTGTTTCTATTGTCCATGACTGTTTGACAGAGTTAACCAGGTTGTTGTTGCTATTATTGTAACCATGACAACCAAGGTCCAGTACACCTGCCGCTGTAGGGGTGCTGCCTCAGGACACACTCCTGTGGCTTATATCAGAGGGTTGAAAATATTTTAAGCAGCACTTCCTCCTACAGTTTGGGGTTCAGTATCTTGCCCTAGGACACTTTGAAATGCGGACTAGAGGAGCCAGGAATTGAACTACCCACCTTTGGATTAACCCACTCTACCCCCTGAGCCACAGCTGCCCCACTAATCATTAGAAATAATTCAAATCAAACCAACCATCAAAAACATACATAAATCTGTTTGATGCTCTGACAGTAGCAAGAAATGGGATAAGCTTATTGACAGGAAGTTACTCGTAGGCCTGAGTGTGAACCAGAGTAGAAGTCCAAGCAGACCTCTTTCTTCATCTGAAAGTCTCTAAGCAGTCGAAACAGGCTGTTAAACTCCGTGGGTGGAGTGAGCGGCAATTAATTAGACCCCTGTAAAACATTAGGAATCCAATCAGGCTCCAGTACCCTGGGGGTCTCATTTATGGAAATGTACTTGGATTTCATTTTTTACTTAATGGGCCAAATGCACAGCAATGCACATCATGTACAAAGGCAGCTGTGCTTTCTTTCACACTGCTGTACATTCACTCATTATTGAGACTACACATTCACACCATAACCACATACTGTGCACACTGTAGAATACATTTGGAGATCATAGTGATCATAGGTCTGTACATCAGCATGGAAGAGCTGAGAGTGGTTTCCCAGTCTCTCTGTATTCACATTTGTATTATCACATTTGATTGTATAATGGGCAGTGGCAAAACTAAACCCACAAACACTTTGAATCAAACTGCAGCGAAAGCACAAAATGCACAAAATCCAGATAAGTTTCTCCTTTCAGTAATTGTCTAAATTGTCAGCTCTGGAGAAAAGAAGGCTTGTGAATACTGCTGCTGAGATTTTGGGCTCCTTTAATGTGACAGCCTAACTGCCTCCTTGAAAACAGGGGACTATCCTCCCCCCTTTAATCACATTAGAGGAGCGTGGTCGGGGGAACACGTGTGGTTTTAGAGAGCGATTGTGTTACATTTTTAATTCTGAGCACCTCTCTGTGCCTTAAAGCCACGAGCAGATTCTTTTTACTCTCAGCCTGGAAGCCAATGTTTGTCTTTGCGCCCATGACTATCTGGGGACGTGTGATGTGCCAGGATAGTGAATTTCAAATGGGCCATTGGAGTGTCTCCCAGATCAGGCCATCAGGATGATGGCATTTTAAGATAACGTCTCATGTCACCAAAACAAGTGAAATAAAACGCACTGGGACTGGAGTTAAAGGAGGCTGTTTATCCAGCGCACCAGTCTAAGCACCTGCCTGAAACACTCTGGTTTAACCATGGTCGTCAGGGGATCATCAGTTAAAGTCCGTTCTTAAAGCCTGAGAATCAGTTTGGATAAGTGTAGTGTCTTTTTTTTCCTGCAGCCCTTCTCTTTTTTCTGCTCTCTTTTATTTGGTCCAAGTGAGTTTCGACATTTCCTCAATCTTGCACCTAGGTTTTTTTTCAGGGCAGTTATTTTGAACCCTGGAGCGGTTTCCCCCTTTTGTTGGGTTTGTTTGGACTCGTGAGAACACAGCAATCACAGTCGGGTGCAGACCAAATCAATTGGATCGAGCTCTTGTTGACAAGGAGCTTTCTTGGTACATTTCCAAACCAAGCCGGGAGCTTCGTTTTTGAACGAGCAACGTGATTGGAATGTGATGCCGCAATTCCTGGTCTGCATGATGATCTTGAAATAGAAATGATGTGTTCCATGTATGAAACGTGCAAAACCCTTGTGCTCATGAAGAAGACACAAGACTTGGCAGTGGGCCTGAAGCTGTGAAGATCAGGGGCTGGATGAGTTTGCCTGTTTACTTTCAGATCTGGCAGCTCAAGTTCAAATCCCCAATGACACCAGGAAGATTTCATCTTGTGTACAGCTTTTATTTGCACAAAATATGTTTTATCAAACATGTCCAGAAGTATTGAGCCTCCAAACAGCATTTATCAGTGGGCAAAATCAACAATAATCTTGAAGGAATAGTTTGGCATTTTGGGAAATGTGCCACAATATTTGTATGATAAAAAGATTTAAATCAGTCTCATGTCTGTGCATTAAGGGCAGAGCTGGAGTTGAGATGAGTTTAGCCCGAGGGAGAACAGCAACCGCACGTCGAAAGCTCACTAATGCAGTCAGCTGCACCACGACTTTGGTCCAGACTGAAATATTAGACAAATATTTGCTTGACTTTCCCTCTAGAGCCACTTTAAGACTGATATCTCCGAGTTTTGACCTGAATTTGAATTTGAAACACAATCATGGTCCTGAGAAGATGTCCCAGTAATGCTGGTTAACCCCTATGACCTTTCCTCTACCACCATCCGGACAACATCTGGTGCAGAGATTCATTGTTCTCACCAGCAGGTTTAAAACTCTCAAACACCAAAGTCACAACACATCCACTGCTCTGAACTAAAGCAAACATACTTAATATTTCAATATCCATCTGCGAGCAGATCAGTTTCCTGTCCTGCCAGTCTCACCCCACTTACAGCTCGGAACCACCTCACTGCTGGATTCCTCACCAGACATCCCCTCCTTCCTGACCTAATTGCTCGATGATGAGTGGCCACTGATTCGACCCTCTGTCCCACGATCCATCCGCTGGGTCCAACTCTTATCACTCTCTTTGTCATTCCTGCCACGGTGCGAGCTCTCAGTGCAGAGTCGGGCCGGCCAGATTAGCTGTCTGTAAGCACTGCTGGAAATCAAATAACAGCTGATAAGGTAGAAAGACGAAAAAAGCTGGGCATAATGTCATAGCTTTTTCTCTCTGAGTAGATGATTGCAATCAAAATACTGGACAAGAGCTCTGTTTTGGAATTCAATAAGGGTACGGAGAGTTCAGCTTGTTCCCAAATTCTCTCTGCTTTGCCAAGGTCATATATACATATAAAGTGTTCAAGTATCAAGAGAGTGAGTAAAAATAATAGACTTTTTCTTCACTCCCACTTTCCTGACATTGTAGTGCTTACCTCAGGGCAAAGGCAGCCAATAGCTTTGATGGAAGACAGGTACCACGATAAATATTTGATGTTATTGACGGGTTGTTCTACTCAGAATGAGAGTCAGTACATCCCGACATAAAAAAGGTAGTCTCTTGCCGGCAAACTGACTCTGCATCTGTGTGCACAGCAATCAATGGAAAAGGTGATATCAGGTCTAAAAAAGCTGATATTGATTCAAAACTTTGATCTAGAGATATTTTGGAAAGCCGCAGAGTCAGTTAATAAGAGGAACCTTTTAAAAGTGATTTGCGCTGAACATCAAGGAAACAGTTCTAAACAGATGCTGTGTATGACTCATATAGTGAGCTGTGGATTAACATAAAAGCAGAACTTGTTTTTATGGTTTTAGAATAAAAGCATAATTTAATTCTGGTTGTTTAACCTACAAACTAGGAGACATGAGAAAATATCAAAAACCGAACCACAGACAGTTTCTGAAACCATCTGGTTGTCATTTCTTCCCTGCCTACAGACTGCTGGATGCTGGGTCTTGCTCGGGAAGAAAAAAAAGGCTCTTCTAGCTCTCTAATCCTAGCATTAGCTTCATCAGCATCAGCGCCTCCTGGCAGAGTGACAGGGTGCAGGTGTGAGGAGGTGTCTGTCGAGCCCCTGATTAAGACCGAGGCCGAGTTAGTGAGATGATAGCGGCAGGAAGTGATGCTCTGGAACCTTCTCATGAGCTGCGTCACAGAGGGTCGATATAGAGCGGCAGCGAGGCGCACACACTTGATGGAAACAGAAACACCAATGAAAAAACGAGCATGTGCAGACCCAGTATAAGAGTGGGGCTCCTGTCTCGACCCTGATGTAAAAGACCTCTCCTACAGTTAGAGTAAGTACAGCACTTCCAGTACCTGAAGCTTATTTTCTTCCCTGGATTATAAAAGTGTTAGAAACTGGCTTTCACACAACGTGACTATTGTAAAATCCTCCACGTAAAGCTGTACTAACCTAGACCTGGATATCCTCAGTGGTCAAATAACTTGCGATGGTAAGACAGCATCATTCTTTTCAGCAAAGGCCCAAAAACAGTGTTTATGTTTAAACAATGAAGCCGTGTAGTGGTTGTGGGGATTATGATGGAAGCAAACAAGAGGTCAGGAGACGTTGTTAAAGAGTGACAAAATCTATGAAGGGAGGAGGTCGAGGTGGACAGACGGGCTGATGACGTATTTTTTTGGGAGACTAAAGTTTTTTTTCCATTTCAAACCGATAGTCGACGTTTCTTTTAACCACGATTGTCCTGCAGCCTTCACCACATGTTTACTACTGTAACAATGACAACAAAGCTCCTCGCAGCTAAATGAAGCAGTTATTTTAACCCAAACCATAAATGTAACCAAGTTCTTTTTTTGTCTAAACCTAAACCTTCCCCAAAGCACTGACATGACATGAAAAGATTAGTTATGTATTTTTCAACAGTGACTTGAAAGATTTATTGGTGGTTTATCTGCTGCTGCTGTATCGGTGCTAATTCAGGAAAAGCTAAACATTTAAATTTTGACTTGAGAATTTTATGATGATTTTAAAATTCTACTCCACAAGATTGGGTTAATGAAAATTCAAACATTTGAATGCTGCTAATAATACACACACTGATAAAGAGTACTTATGCTTGTCATATGTATATTTTACTACTAAAAGCTCTTTAATTTTAGGTAATTAAAATATTGAATCCAGAACTACTGGCTACTGTTTACATAGTGTGGCTACTTCTGCATATGTAATATATCTAAATACTATTCCCACCACTGGCTGAACGTGGACGGGGCAGCACACAGTCCTTAATAACAGGTTTGAAAATAATGCTGCACCACACTTCAGGATATTATTGAGATTATTGTGGCAGAGGGAGCAAACAGAAAACAATGCACATCTTCATGTGATCTCATGGGGAAGCAGCTGTAACCAAAGTGAAGACTGTGGTGCAACAATGTGCTGTAAATGTGCTGAAAGCTAAAAGCTAAAAGAGTCAGGATGAGGAACTGGTTGGGGAGACGTGGTCAACACAGGTTATTCAGTGAGAACTGGAGGTGGGATTTTAATTGTCAGTTAATTAGATCTCAACAGTAATATTAGCTAACATTATCCTCAAGGGCTGTGATGTTTACCTCTGCTTGGCAACGCTGTCAGCTGCACCAGGACTAACATTAGCTTGTAATGCTAACTGTTAGAGTTGTGTTGTAAATAGAAAACAAACCACTGGTGCCATTGTGAAAATACTGAAGTGATCACAATTGTAAACATCAAGATTTCAACTCCTGAATATCAAAAAATATTTAATATCATCAGGGCGGCCGCGTTGAGTCTGCGAGCAGTTCGGAGCAGACCGGATCTGTAAACCCCTCACGTTACAAGATAATCTGGGCTGAACATCGGTACCGACCAAGGTCCAGGACCAGATTCTTCCTTTGACTGATCTGATCCTTTAACTTCCCACACAAAGTCAGCAAGTTCTTTCCTCATATGGAAACCTACTCAGGTTAGTGATTCACAAGACATTTTCTGAGCTTCAGGAGCTTTGTGATCATCTGCAAAGTTACAAAATCTGAGGATGCTCTCAACTACAACTCCTCACATCACCATGAGTAAATGTGCATATTCAGTGTACATAAAGAATGAACTGTGGATGTCCACAAGGGGTCTCTCGAACACACCCCGCTGCTCACCGGGTCGAGGAGGAAAGGAGGTCAGGATTCAATTAAATTAGCGTCAGAATACTCGTCTGCTCGCAGCTCCCTGCTGGAGCTCTGGAAGCTGCTCTGATTGTAGCGGCTTCCTCATTAGCATTCAGACAGAGTGCGGGGCTGCAAAGCTGCTGTCACCCTCTTATCACTGCGGGTTGGTTAAAAAGCAGAGCCATATGTGTGCGTCAGCCTCTATGAAGTACTATATCCTATCTCTTTCTGGAGATCTGGATTCATACCACAGCTCCAGCTGCTCCAACAGCAGACCTCTGCAGGAAATTGTGAAGGCCATTTTTCAAGTGGAAAGCCCCGTGTATGTGTTTTGCTTGGTCGTGCTCCGTGTCTCTGAGTGCTTTGAAAACACTCCAGTTGAACAAAGCCTAAGAGTAACTACTGTAATGATTGAACTTGGGAGGCTTCAATTTGAAAATCACTTCAGCATCTTCAACACATTTGAAGATGGAGGACATTAAGCCCAAACAGATTATGGGGGTGACATACTGTAGTGTCCTGCTGTTTGTTTTTTAAGCTGTGCAGCAGAGCAGAGCTTTGAGTAATCACAGATGATAGAAAATGAAGAATTAACTTTATCATTTTTGCTGTGCTGCAGTTCAGTGAGAAGATAGAGAGGTGAAATGCAAAAAGAGGGAGGAGAATGGTGGAGCACAGTGAGGGTGGGGATGGAAAGTGAATCAAAGAGATGGAGAAAAAAAAACGTGTCCTCATAATGTGTCTTAAAATAGGGGAGGTCGCCCACGCAGACACTTTGCTCCTGGGTACTTGGCTCTGATTTATTTATTTTGTTTGTGGTAAGGAGCGATCCACTGGGGATTGTATAAGGGGAAAGCCCTATACCTGGCCTCAGGCTCTCTTTATGCGGCTAAGGCAGCAATAACTCTAAATTTAAACTCCTGATTTTTCACATCTTTATCACTCTGCCTCTTCTCTGGAAGTGTGAACTGAAAGCGACTACAGAGCTGGTTTCCCAGTGGCTGGAGTGTGTTTGAAAGCCCACAGTCACAGAGAAACCTTGTGATCTGAGTTGTGCAAAGCCTCTGGACAGTAGAGGCCTGTGGGACTGCACTTGCGATCGAGTAAAGACCGCGGACAGCGAGTTCCAGCACAATTTGTATCAGATTCACGGTTAGCGCTCACACCTAGGGGCTACAGTGGGAGAAAAGACGAGTGAGCTGGCAAGGTTAGGACTATCGATGAGAAGAAAGGAGAGAGAAAGCGGCGAGATAGCCTCTGAAATGAGTGTGTGCTAAGTGGGGGGGGGATGAAAGATGCACAGCTCAAAACACAGACGAATCAAAGACTCAGAAATGAACCAGTCAAACAAAGGGAGGAAGAAAGCGAGGAAGGTAGAGGCCTTCTATCGTTTTAAAGCCTTTTCACTTCATCTGATGTCAAAGTACGGACACTGAAGAAGGGCTTGTTCCAGAGTCCTTGACTCATTAACACGAGAAACAAAGACCAGGTGGCTGTTTTAAAGTTTCTTCTGTAGCTGCTCTGCTGCTGTTCTGTTTGAATACTGATTTAGAGAGTAAATATTTTATCAGCATTACTCTTTGGCCGGGACCAGACTACAAACTGATCTGTGTTCAGATCAGATGATGGTGCCTCAAGTTTCTGCTGTGTCTTCACTGTAAAGTCCCAAAGTCTGGGACTGTGTTTGAAAAGTCTTTTTTGCTTAAGAAGGTTCTTAACTGAGTGGAATGACAGCCATGATGAGAGCAGGTCCAGTTCTCTAATTGGTGAGGAAACGAGCTTCAATGCTTCCTATCTTATCTCCTTCAGCACAGGAAACAATGGACCTTCCTTAACGAAAGGAAAAAAGAAAATGCTATGCTAACATTTAAAATAACACACGCCTGTAGTTTTACTACAGCAGACCCAGGAAAATGTAGAAACAACAGAGCAGTGATTTTATGCTTGTGACACGATCCAACACTGAAGGAAATCCTCCAAATCCATAAACATAGATTTCTTCTCTTTTCAAATCCTGTTAGGAGTCATCATGAAGAAAACACATCATCTTCATATCAATCTATACACACTTGTCTTTTCAACACCACTCACTGCACTGAAAGAATCATTTTCTCCACTTAATGAATGTAAATGTAAACGCTGTATAGCTTCTTATGAATGAAAATATAACTCTACTCAGTTTCTTATTTTTATTGAATGATTATTTAAATGGCTCAACTCTTGACTCTATCTAATTTCAACATTTCAATCATGTTGATGCTTAGTACATACACACATAGTACAAAGTTTAGTAAAAGTGCAGTCGGTCCTATGTCCTTATGAATTCTTCTTCTCATCTTTCCTTGACCTCATGACGTTTTCCATTCAGGTCGAGGAGAAGTGGTTAGAGAGGAGATTACTTTGACTTAGTCTAAGTTCAAGTCTAGACCAAGCAGTCCTAGGTCAAGATCAATAAGGTCCCAAGTCTGAAACTTCTAGACTTCTCGTTCTAGACTTAACATGATTTGTCTGTCAAAAACATTTGAATATTTGAGCTCCAAGTGAAGTGACAAGTCATTGGTCTTAAAGTCAAGGTCAAGCTGCAAATCTGTTGTGATTCTGTTGCATCTAAAGTCTTCACCAATCGAAACAAAGCTTTTACATCCCTTTGTTTCCTGTCCTGATGTTGCTAAGTCCCCAGAAAAAATTAACATGAATTACATTTTACATATTTTTACACTTTATCTAAAAAGGTAAAGATGCCATGTCACAGTGTTTTGGAAGAAGAACTGAGTACAACAACTAAACAAAATTCTATTTTTGACTTAAAGTGGAGGCAGACTGCAGCACTACACACACACAGACAGTATGTCCTTGAAGTGGATTCAGTTTTTCCAAACTTCAGTGTGTTTTGCATTTTACCACACACTTTTTAAAAAATTGAATGTGTTTGTATCCTGCTGGTTTTTATCATCTGTTGCCTACACATGCAGTAGATACAGGATAGAATCACAGTTTGTGGAAGTTTATTACCAGTGAAAGTCTGAAGAGCCACACACCACAACTCAGATTTGTTGATGATCAAACAGCACTGAGGAAGTGGACCTCCTCTGCCCCTGTATTATTCTAGCACCACCTCAGTCTATCTCCTTGCCAGTCCCTGATTAGTGATTCCTTTTCAGCACAGCCTCTCATGGACTGGCATCCCCAGCTACCTGGGATTTTGTGCTGCAGCCAAGATCAATGTGAGTAATACGGCGCCAGAATTTGGGCTGCACAAAAAAAAAAAAAGATTGGAATAATCACCCAAATGAATTCCTGAACTTCCACATAGACAGCAGGCTTATATTTCTAGTTATTATATGAACCCCCCCACCCCGACAGTTCCACCAGGATATAATAACAACCTGGATTTATAGAGCTGTGAAGGCATTCCTTTAAAAAAACTACACACACTGCTGGTGCAATAATCTGGTGCAGCCCTGTTTGAAATAGGTTTGAGGCTCATGATTCCAGCACTAATATGGGGAAAAAAACCACATGCAGAAACAGAAATCTGTCACAAAAACCCTCGTAGTAGTAAAAGAGCTGATGAGAGAATAGCTGTACAATAATATGCAATAAAAGATCAGAGCTACGCTGCTGTCAGGAAGCATGTTAGATGATGTACAATATGTGAAGCTAAGCTTTGTTATCCCACTGAAGGAAATTCATCTCATTCACAGATTAAAAAGATATGAGGTAGCTCACTTTCAAACAGACACACACTCTCTCTCATATCTGTACAACATGCAGCGCACACACACACACACACACACACACACCACTGAGTGTAATCATAGCTCACAGTGGTTCTTGATGTTGTAGCCAAGTTACGTTCTTACATCACGAAATGAAACAGCTGCTCAACAGGTTGTGTGTGAAATAAAACAAAATAATGATGAAGAATAGAGGATTAAAAACAAAAATTAAACCTGCACTAATCAATATTAGTATATTAACAGGTGATCAAATTAGCGTGAATAATGTGAAAGGGGTCGAACCTACGGAGAATGATCACCAGCCTCAGTTCAGAGATCTCAGGCCTGTTTTAGCTCCTTGTGATGGCTTTCTGCCATAATCTCAGTCTGATGAACCTGCTGTCAGTCAGCTGCCCAGCACTACACATGCAGAGAAAGCTAATGAACATAGCATTTAGCAGCTAAAGAGACTGATCCTCTGTTAGTGGAGACCAAAACAGAACTGGAAGGACTTAACTGGGGGGGTCAGAATCATGACTTCTGATAAATGCTAATGTTGCTCTGTAGGTGCCAACACTGAAGCCTTAACAACCTCTAAGTTTTAAGGCTCAGTGTCTGAATACAGGCTGTGTACATTTCTCTGTGGACTGAGGCTTTGATACTTTCACAGTATTAATATAGAACCTAGACCTGCTTTATAATCACAAACACATGGACACCTACCTTTAGACTGTGTGGGACCTTTAACACTAATTGACTTGCCTATGTTAGCTTAATATCTGATCAACCTGGTACAAGACCATTATCAGTCTAATAATATTCTCTTTTTTCCCTCCAAAAAACAAAACAATAATAACATTAATAGTACTGTTAATCCAAAAAAAAAAAAAAAAAAAAAAATTCAGTTTTAACTTTTAAGTCATGGTTTCATGTAAAAATCCTTTTAGAGAGAAGAGATATGTGTTTCCAGATCTCAGTGTGTTTCTGAGACACAGACATGTCTTGAACAAAGTTCATTTTCTCCTCATTTGGGGGGCAGGGCAGCGGTGAAACTCATGTGACACAGAGACAGGAAGTGTCTAAGTGCTCTCTGTCCTCTCCGAACTGTCTCTAATGTACCTCACTCACTGAGTCCAGTCAGCAGTGACTGGTTGAGTAGCATCACATGACCAGTACTGTACATTAAATAAATGGACTGGTATATTCATAATACTACATAGATTAATTTACAGCTATGATGATGACAATAATAATAATAATAATAATAATAATAATAATAATCAAATGAAAAAAAACAAAAAAAAAACATGCTATACAGGCTAAACACATGGGTCAGATGGTATTATTATAACAGCCACTGATGACAGAAGTGCATTATACACTGAACTGAAATGTATTTTCTCTTATTCACTGCTGATATTATGAGACTGTTGCTAAGTGACTGAGGCATCAACATGCCAGTCATACTGCATCTCTAGCAGCCCAAGGCCTCCGACCACTGATCTATGGGACACATTGAGATGGTCGGGGTCAATATCTCTTGACGGTCTTGCTAATGCTGGATCGATACCCAGTGGCTTCACTAATCGATCACGGCAACCGAGCCGAGTTGACTATAGCAGCACTAATGTCAGTCAATGAGTGTAGCTGAGCAGCAGCTGTATGGAGGTAATCACCCCCAGATATCTGTAATGTGGAAATGATGGCCGTCATTAGACGTGTCTGGTCAGAGGCTGATGGATGATGCCAGCATCCGCCACTATTGACAAGCTGCTGTGATGCAGCAGAGCCCCTCCCTGCTGGCAGGGAAAGAACCGGGTTGTCCAAACAGATCTGATAACGTGGACACATCTGACAGCACATTCTTCATCCCGTTACTGCGTGAGCCTTATTTAGTTGTGACATCATTATGCAAGTCAACTTGGAGACTGAAGAACTGATTTGCTTTAATATTCATTAAAAGTGCAGAGAAGTGTGCTTCAGACAGTATTGAGCTCTATCTCTGTCTATCCTCTCAGATCCATTAAGGTAAAACTCCCTCCACTCCTCCTATGTATTGGCACTCTCATGCGTAGCATCCCATTTAGCACACCTCAGCCTCTTTCTTTTTTCACCTTTATTCCTAAACAATGCATTGGGAAGTAAAACATCAATGCCTTGTCTTTGGGCAGAGAACAGAGTTAGTGCCAGAGCGAGCTTTGAACCTTTAAAACCTTCCTGTGAATAACACTGAGATCAATCCCTTCCAAAAAAAACAAAAAACAGGATGCACGCTCACACACACTTGGGAAGCCACATACATACACAAATGTGCACGTGCGCACACACACATACACACACACATATACACACATACACAGTCATACCCCTGGGTTCCTCCTGCTTACTAGGATGCTAAACCTGCTGAGAGATGCTCACCATGGCGGGATAATGCTACATTTTTACCACACACTCAGCCTGTGCATCTGTACAGATGTTGTTGGTGGCAGTTTTTAAACAGATTTTTAGTCTCCTTTGATAACATTTCTAACTTATATCATGTGAAATGAGAGCCATCACAGCCTCATGTCAGGACCTGGTTAACCTTCATTGGAAAGACTCAAACTGGGCAAAACTACTTCAGACTTCAGACACAACATGACACAATGTTTTTTGCCTTGCATTATTCATGCTAATCTGAACACTCGCCTGTTTTGCAGTCTGTGTTTATTTGCAGTTGCTGTGCTGACTGTACTGATGTTAGCTGTAGCTACAGAAGCTAGCAACAGACTAGAGTGTGTGCATATGGAGGGTGTCTGTGTAACTCCTGTTATTTCTGCTGCTTTTCTCCCGGCTCTGCAGGTTTATAATACAGGTCCTCATTCTGAGTTCATCACGTGACACACACGGGGTCAAAAAGCATTTTTCTAATACACAGACACTGGAAAAGAAGCAGCTGTGAATACATTTTTCTGAGCGTCACTACCCTATGAAAGAATCTTTTCAGTGTCATAATTTGGTCCAAAAACATTTGGAAAATCTAGAGGATTATTTTGTCCCATTCATGTGTGCAGGGAGTCAACAGGAAGTCCCGCAGCTTGGTCGTTGGAAGTCTCAGATACATGTGCAGGATCAAGACCCACTGCTGTGAACAACAAATGTCAAACCCTAGTTGCTCAGTCCTGAACCAAGTCTCAGCCTCCTCACTGTTTACCTCTAACATTGCTCCAGCTGAGACAGCGTGTGTATTTGCCAAGCGACTGCGTTTTATTATCATGTTTATTGCTTCAACCTGTGTATATGCCATCTTTATTGGGTACAATATATGTCTGTGGAAATCTTTTTTTTAACAGGACATCATCAACAAAGTGAGGCTTTGAGGTTCCCTTCCAAACATGTTTTATGTATCTAAGTTAAAAATACTCAATGCATAAAAAGAAAAGAAAGACAAATAAAACTCTACTCTGACTTCCTCGTTGAGAAACCTGGATCAGGCCTTGGCCCCGCCCACCACCTGCTGGCTCCAGGTGTCCAGGTGAAAGAGCAGAGAGGATGAAGATGTTAGAGGAGGAAACATCAGAGAGACTCAGCCACATGTTGGAGCCTCAGTCAGACCCAGACTCAGATGAGGAGTCTGTTGAGACCAGAATCAGAGACTAGCAGATGGATCAGAACCGTTATCTTTGATTTGTTCATGTTGTTTGTTAGCTTATAACTGGCAGTGGCTGACACAGTGTTAGTGGTTGTGCTAATGCTAACTCTGGCTCTCTTTACTTAAGGTTTCAGGTGTATTTAGCCCCACCCCCTGTCCCCACAAGTTGACAGGATTGGCTCCTCAGGTTCTATGACATGTGAATCCCTGACTGTCTGAATCTGTTTTTATGAGACTGTGATTGGTTCACTGCAGTTCAAGGTGGACACACTCAGTCATTGTGTCGACTGATTATTTCACTCATAATATTTTATTTTATTATATATTTAAAAAAATTTGGATATTAATAAGGATCATTTAGTGGAGTGGGTCTTTAAAGGATAGTTTCACAGTTTCTTTCCTTGAGCTGTACTGAAAGAGGAAATAAAGAAAGAAAGAAAAAGAAAAGGAAAAGAAGAAAGAGGGAGGACATTGAAAACAAGTCTCACACACTGAGACCTGAGGGAAATATGGTTCTGGTCCTGCAGATCTTGATCATTACCTCTTTTTTTTTCTCTCATGCCTATACACACACACACACACACACACACACACACACACACACACACACACACACACACACCACCCACTCACAAGCTCACTCTCACTCCAAAGTACACTCTCGTGCACTAGTGGGAGCAAGGGAGTTCAAAAGTACGACTCATAATCACACGTGTTCACGCATGATCAAACACACACACACACAAATACACATAACACACGAATCCACCTTTCCCACTGTGCTGGACCAATAGCAGCCGAGCCTTTTGCCACCTCTCGCTCCAACGCTGCCATCAATCCTCAGAGTCCACATCAGAGTCCACACCCCCCCCCCTCCCAGAAACGAGGCCGCGTTCCAGCCCAACAGGTCGTCTTGATGCTCACCCGTGTTGTTTTGTGTTTTCCTTCTTTCTTTACTGTGTGTTTACATCTGTGTGCACCACGGATTCTAAATAGAGCATGTAAATGGACGCATATTTTCACACCCTTCCCACCCACATTATCGCCTCTGTCTCTGTGGCTTTGTCGTTCCACACAGCAGCTTGCATTATAGAAGATCTACTTCTCTCTACGTGTGTGTGTGTGTGTGTGTGTGTGAGAATGTTTATCGAGACACTTATCCCTGCATCAGTTGGCCTCTGTGCCAACCACCAGCCAGCTGTCAGTGTCAGCCCCAAACACACACACACACAGTAGAAACATATGCTGAACCTCTCGCTCAGCAGATGTGTGCTGCACCGTTCCCTGGGGCAACCCACATTATTATATGTATCGATTGAGCTGTGATGCTCTGGGACAACGAGCCAAACTTTGACCACCGAGTTCTATGTTTGATTAAAACAAGGCAGATGAGGTCCTGGTCTGTCCTGGTGTCAGGGGTCAGACAGGACCGGATACTGGTTCTGTTCGTGGGTACGCAGGCAGCACATGTGCAGATAATCTTTTAGACAACGTTGCATGCCCATAAGCTGCAAGGGGGCCCAGGTTCCAAGATGGGCCCCTGCTGACCCCCTGTTCCTCCTCCTTCCTGTGCTGTGTGTGTGTGCGTGTGGTAACTACCTGGAGCTGCTGAAAGTCTAGTCAGTTTTATTTATACAATGTCAAATCATAACACGACACTTTTCATATAGAGCAGGTCTAGACTGGAGTCTACAATATTATTTACAGACCCAACATACCTCCATGAGCAAACACAGTGGCAAGAAAAAAAACTTCCTTTAACTTTGAGCAGAACCAGGAACATATCATAATGCAAGTTCCACATAGATACAGTTTATAGGAACAGTGCTGTAATCACAGACCCAGAGAAAACACTAAACTACAGGACAGAGAAGAAGCTGCGTTAGCAACATGTATTAATGAGATACATATGTGTATAGATGGAGAGGGAGCAGAGGAGAGAGGAGCCTGGTGCATCATGGGAAGGTCTCCGGCAGTGTAGGCCTGAAGAATTGCAACTAGGAAATGGTTCAAGGAAAGCGTGAGCCAGTCCAAACTACCAAAGAGGAAAGTTTTAAGGCTGCTCTTAAACATAGTTTGTAGTCTCCTCCTCTCCCAAACTGGGAGATGGTTCCTGAGGAGAGGAGGAGCCTGACAGCTGGAGGTTCTGCCGCCAATTCAACATGGAGACTCTAGGAACCAGGAGTGGTTCAGATGTATCATCTAAAAAAACATGGAAACCACCAGCCATGCACCTCCAGTTACTAAGCAACCAAAACCAGATCAACCAGATGTTGTCAAGTCCTTGGACACAACAGGTGAAGCAAATCCTGTGCAGCTGATTGGTTGGTTTTTGTCACAGCAATCGTAAAAATTGAGATTTTTCCATCTCTGCGCCCCATGATGGTGTCACCCGTGGTTGTGAACGTGCTCAGTGTGCGTCTCCATTTAAAATTATGAATTTGTGCGCACAAAAGAGGCTGCATCTGAACAGCCTCTAAGCCTGCATTCTGGGAGTTCAGTATAAAAACTCATATAACACCTTATAAATTCACATTTTTAGCAGGAGTTTTGTCCGCACATTTAAAATAATGGAACCACATTTAAAATGATATATCATACAATAAAATTCGTACAATAACATTTTTATTACTGAGATCTACGTATTTAAAGTTGTACTTGACTTCGATCCTTAAAACGGCTGAAATCTGACTCGGAAGAAAATTTCTGGTTCTGTTATTAAAAGTAAAAGGTTCCAGGAGTGGATCATAAAACACAGTAATATGGAGAAAATACAGTAAATGAAGTCCAGAGGTCTGGAAGTGAAACAACTCCTCAAACCTCACAAGTCAATGGAAAATCGAAAGTCTATAATACAAAGGAATAAGGGCCGCACTCACATTTACACACATTTATAGATTAAGATTTAGAAAAATAGCAGGAAGGTTCTTCCAACAGAACAAAATGTAACGTCCACAGCAGCCAGCATTTACACTGGGTATTTTTCCTCTAAATGTATCACCAACTACTGTCTAAGAGACATTTCTTCAACGTGTCTGCTCCACTCTGTGCAACCATTACATCAATAAGCCAATTGAATAATAAGACAGACAGTGAGAACAATCTGTTCAGGATTGATTTTTTTTTTCAGTCAGGGGAAAAAAAACAAAGAGGAAAAGACTCACTTCTGAACTGTGGATCAGTTCTGGATCACTACAGCGCAGTGTTTGGTTACTGACTCAGATAACGGTCATGATCTCATCACTGCAGCAGGTTTCTTCTCCATCTTAGAGACTAATGAGTCTCATGCTCATGTGAAGGATTTAGTCCCGGTTAACATGGAAAAAAGTGATTTTCCATAAATAATGAAAATATGAAGGAACTGTTGCCCACCTCTCTCAACAACTCTTTTTACTGAGGAGACTTCACACTGTGAACAAGATGGATGAATTAACTTAATTTGTATATTCCTGTCTATTCCCTGTCTATTGTTTTATCTGTTCATTTTAACCTTCCCTAAGAAGTAACTTGTTCATAAAAAGCTGACTGACATCCTTCGATTCTCTGAGGAGATTTATCAACCTGTCCGACCTCCCTGGTCTTAGCTGCAGGTCTAAATCCTGAACCACATCCTGAGGTCCAGTGTAATACAGGAGGAGCAGCTTCTGAAGTGGGGGATGCGTACTGGTTTGAGTGCTGCTGAATTTACTGATGCTCTTGTTGCCTCTTATCATCCAATCATGAAGCCATGACAAACACAAGAGCATCTCTTGTGTTTATGTGCTCTCTTTACTAAATAGTCATTTGCATAACAATCATCAATCAAATATCACAATGTGACTGCAGTAGGAGATCTTATCATCTGAAGACAGATACAGTAAAAACAGGTATTTTCTGAAACCATTTATAAAGTTAAAAGATGCAGATACAGCTTCTCTGAAGAAAAAGTTTTGGAAATGTTATGCTTATTCATTTTCATCTTCAGGAGCGGGAATAAGAAGATTAATATTGCTTTCATGTCTCATTAGTCCAGTGTAGCATAAAGACTGGGAGCAGGGGGAAACAGGTAGCCTGGCCCTTTTCAGAGTAAAAAAAAAATTGCTCACTATTTTAACACGGCTGTTTCCTGTTTGTCTAATCCACACAGAGACGGTAACAGCCAGTAACAGATGGTAAAAGCCACGATTTGCTGCCTCAGGGGGAGTTACATGGTGGAACTATGGTGGGAAATCAGAAAACACACATGACTCTTCATGTCACAGTGATTTGACAAACAACCAGTCGATTCAGTTTGGACGACATGGTGGTTAAGTGATGCAGGAGCCAGTGCAGCTGAAGCTATTTCTACCACTGACTGCTGCAGAGACCTGCATTATTCAACATTATTATTCAAAACACTGACTAATGAAGTATGTTAAGTGGTTAAGTATTAACTTTTTATTTTTTTGCAGTGTGAGCGGTGTTGTATATTTGTCATTGCTGCAAATGTAGCATGGGGAAATATTTAATAAAGTGACACTGAATGACACACAATTATTATTGATATTTATTCATTTTTAATCTCATACGCTGCATATTTCAACATCAATGTTGATTTAACAATAAATGCTGTTGTTAAAAAGAAATTCTGCCTGATAACCTGATAATATACCAGACTATGGCAAGTATGAAAATAATAATACTTCATATATTACATTACATTTATTTGCTCTTCTTTTTGGTTATATTTCCCTGTAGACAAATGTTATATATGCACATATATTAACTCTCTCTCTATATATATATGAAATATATGTACTTTTATAATTTTTATCAGAAATGGTAACAATTTCATATATTGACATATATGTCTAGCTCATACTAACATGTATATTTATGTATGTAGGCTTATGTTGTAGCTGTGTTACATAAATATATATCCATCCCAAAGCCTGTCTATATATGTTGATATTATATATGTAAATATAAAAGACATGTATGTTTAAAATTAATAAGAAAATAAGAAAATATTTTGTACATTGTAAGTTTGTTGTTTTAATAAACTTGCATATACAAATCAAATATATATGCTGAACAAATATGGTCGCAACATGTTATGTTACTATATACAAGTATTCATCATATTGATATTTTAAATAAATGTACATATATAAATTTTATTACAGGTTTTTTATATATGTTATAAACTTACATCTACATATATCCTGAGGATGTATAAATGTTATAATAACATGTCATCACTCTTGATATCGGGACATATATGTTATAATATTACATTTAGTTGGCTCAACTGAAATTGTTGTATTCCTTCAGTCTGTATTTTATTGCACAGTGTAATTTGTTCTCTCAACAGATTCACTTATACAAAGTTGGGCCGACAATACAAAATTTATTGACTCAATATTAATCAAGTTGGTGTTTTTACAGTGTAACAGAGGAACAAGATACTATATAAAAACACATTAATTCAACCCAACAATCTTACAATTAGTCCCATAATTAATCAAGTTCAGTGGAGTCACTATGAGAAAAAGAAAAAGTAAAACTGAGTTTGTCTGTTCATGTTCTTAATATTGTTTCGAGGTAGTGCGTCAGTGCAGAACAATGACAAAAACACCCTGATTTGCCCCTGATTTACACTCACGGAGCCGGTGGCAGTCAAGGTTACAAACGAGCCGGAGCTGGCGTTGATGTATATGTCCCGTCTCCATGCTCTTTCTATCTCACACATTCTCTCCGGCTCGCTCTCCCTTTCTCACCATTCGTCTCCCAAAGGCAGAATATTGGAGGAGTCTTTAATCATCTTTACTGCCCCCCTCCATAATTCCTGCTAAGAGACGAATCCATGATCTGCCACAACGGAGACCAACCCCACCGAGTCAAGGGGAAAGAGAAGCAAAACAAGAAGGAAGTCAGAGCCTCGCTGCAAAAAAAAAAAATCCTTGGTGATAACATTTATGCTACTGAATTGTGGTGTGGGATGAGATTTGTATTATTTTGTTGAGAAATAAAGAAACATGTTGTAATGACATTTATAGGATAGGGTTAGGGGGATTTATAGGATTCTCTGCCCCAGCAACACAAGAAAATACTTTTACTGCTCAGACTGTTTTCTACATTATGGCAAAAGGCTGGGCTGAGCACAAAGTCACCAAAGTCTCACATCAGCCACTGAAGTGATTTGAAGTTAACAGGTAGAGAAGTTCATATCCTGAATATTACAAGACTGATATAGTAGAGAAGAAGGAAATGCACCTATTTCTTTTCAAGAGTGAAAAGAGAAAATCGATAATAACTTTTTATCAGTGATAAAGTATGAAACTGCAGCTGGAAGGTGCCAAAGTCTAGCCATTAGTCTCAAGGTTAATTGCTTATCTTTTCATTTGAGAGCTTCTAACTGCATCACTTTCATCAGTGCACACTGATCAGCATCAGCAGTAAAACCAGAAACTGGTTTTAACGTTGGGGCTGATTTAATCACTGTCATTTAGATCCCTGTGACAATATTGGTGATACAAATCTGACTCCATCTGCTGATCAAACTGTGACAAGTGGGTGAAAGCTGCAGGAAAAGCTAGTAAGTGAACCTTGAGCTGGGGTTTTTAGGCATGGATCAGTTGTTCCATCACTTCGGCCCCTAACTAAACAACCTCTGGTTGAATGAAGATGAAATGTGGGTCAGACATTCATGGTTTGGTGACCTGCTGCCTTTTCCTCTGCCATTTCAGTCACATGACTCAGCAGCTATTGGATGGATTTGGTGGAGATTTCATGTGTCCATCAGGATGTACTGATTCCTTCACCTTCATCTTGCATCATCATCATCATCATCATCAGGACAAAATTTCGCTTTTGTGACCAAATTCTTGCCAAACTAAGAATTTCCCATTAGCCTCAGCTGTAGTTTGTCTTTACTACTAATTAGCCAATAACAGCATGTTAACACACTAAAGTCTACAGCTGAGAGTGGCATAAAAATGAGCCTTTTTTATTTTGATGTGCATCTACATAAAAATCTAAACAGAGCCTGTCAGAGTGAGAGTGTGGGCTCGGTGTGCACCGCTGCCAAACAAGCCATGAAAATTGCTCTTTGTGAGACGGTCAGGGCAACACAAGTAAACACACTCTATTGACAACATGGAGGCTGCTTCTCCCTCTGAAAACTGCATGCATCATTGTTTTTTTCTTTCTCTCCCTCTCTCCCAGCGCTTCCCTTCACCGCCGGTGCCAGCAGCTGGCTCCAGTGTGATGTTTTTGTGCATGTCTCAGTTTGGCAGCACCTTCAGTAAAATGCCATGTATCCAGGAAATTCAACTTGACTTGTATTGTGTTATCTCTCTGCACTGGCACCTCTGGTTTTTTTTTGACTCATATTCAAAATAAGGTGTCAGGTCTCTGTGGTGAATGAAATGACATGTTCTGGGATTTAGTTTTTGTATAGGATGAGGTGATTCCAGGGCAGTGCTAGCAACGAATCTACAGTAATGCTACAGTTGCTGTTGCAGGCAACACTGAGCCTGTCTAGAGGGGAAAAAAAAGATATTGTCACACTTTGTCCAGCCTGTTGAAATCCCCACATGGAAAACACAGGCGTGTTTGTTGTAAGTTTGTTGTACCATACATACCCACCAAGACATGCCTGCAGCCAGCTATGAGGACACCGGGCCCCGGAGCGCTGTAGCTAAAAATAAATCGAAGCTAAAAGCAATGGGATAAAAGAAATCAGCGGTTGCAAATGAGTGCATGCTAAATCCAGTTTAGACCAGTTATTTAGTGTCTGCTGTGAGTTGAGCATCAGCAGCACTTCCACTGACAGCTATTGGAATTCACACGGTGGAATGCCTCTGGCCACAGGAGGACACAGCTAGTCTTCCATGAAATGGTAATGCATGTTGCAGAGACTTGCAAACCAACATTTTATGCAACCAAGACGGTTGCACATGCAATCATGTTTTGAAAGTGTACGAGTTATAATTTCCCATGTGAGCACATGATGATCATCAGGCTGTTTTGGTGGCCCTGTGGTTGACACTTTTTTTACTCCTTCACAGTGAATAAATCATGATGTACATGAAGCATGTGACTTCAATGTCCACTGAAGCTTCCTCTGAAGAGACGAAAATCAATAGCAGACAAAAAAAACAAAAAAAAAAACATGAGGTTTGATTGGTTCCCTTTTAATTTCTTTCATCTTGTTGTGTCCTTTTCATCTGCAAAAAGAAGAAGCGCCACCAGCTGATTATGTCGATGAGCCAACTCGTTCAGATCACAGCAGTGGATGGAGATGCAGATTAATCTGCTTTTCTTCTTCTTGAAAATTTGTGTGATATCTGAAAACTGTTCAGAGGCACAAAACATCTGTAAATCTTTTCTACCCGTCTACTGTACAGAGAGATTCTGTATACTACTGTCGTCCTAATTTAGATGCATAACATGAGTTCAAAGGTTTCTATAAATCAGATATTAATTTCAGTTTTCCTGAACGCGAGGCCTAGAGAGCAGTGGATGCATGTGAATGAAGCTTCATTAGTATGCTGCGCTCACAGTCCTGCACAAAATTGATTTTAGCAGGGGGAGATATGGCCTCTTGCTCCCTTTTTCTCTGCCTCGTGTCGACTGTCTCATGCAGAATAGTAATAAACGCGGTGATATTTTCTTCCACACGTGATGTTCTGTCAGCCTCATCCTGTCAGATTGTGTGATTCACTGTAATCCGATCGCATCTAATTCTCAAAAAAGGAGCAGAGGTATTGGAGATAAAATAGGTGACCCACAAATAAATAAATTATCAGTGATTCAAATTGGCAGTGTGTGATCCCCCTCCATTCAGGAGGTTGAGCTTTTTTTTTTTTTAACCAGTTCTGAACCGTTTCATTCCTCTGAGCTCTAAGAAGAAAATTGCCTACTTAGATCAACAACCTTGATAAAGCCACTTGCTTTGTCGACAATGCCTTTAATTTGAATGGGCCATTAAAACACTAACAGCTGAACTGCCTCCTCTCTCTGACTGATGTGAAGGTGCTGGTCACCGTGAGGCCGACGCCGCCCCCAGGCTCGGTCCATGTGTTTTACTTCACCACATAAAGGGAAAATACAACCTCTGTTCTCATTGGCCTGATGTGATGGAGGTTTGTGTTATTACCTTGTTTAGCCATTAGTCACCTGTTTGGTCACAGTTACACAAGTAATATTGCCTGTGTTTGGACTGTTAAGGTGTTAAAGGATGTTGGTTACAGATTGGCCTGTTGCTGGTTGATGTTTTGCTCCATGCTAACATTTAAGTCATGTTGAATGGTAACAGGCACCATATTAATGCGATACACAGGATACACTAGACTGAGTGACTGCTGAGAACAGCTACATATTAAGCAGTAGTTTAATTTTAAAACTCAAACTGTTAGCTTGATTTTAAATTTAATTTTAATGACTTTATTAGGTAACTGTTTGCTAACACTATCCATCTGATTTGACTTTCATGTTTTTATCTGTCAGCATTTTAAGTAAAATGAGTCATTTCTCTTTGTAATGCTACTGAATCCTGTGTGTTGGTGCATAATGTGGCAAAAAGGGAAATGGAAGATATGCAGTATATTACCAACTTACTGTGTTTCCCATCACAGTTTCAGGTTCTCCTTCTTCACTCACCACCACAACAAAGTGTGCAGTTGTGAGTTTGCTGTCGGTTCTCATCACTTAACAAAAACTGAAATCTCTAATTTACAAAAGTATTCACAACCATAATCCAGTAATTTGTACAAGCAAGTACAGCTTTGAGTCTTATCGGGTAAGTCTCTGCAAGCTTTGGGATTCAGGCAGTTTCCATTGTTCTTCCTGGCAGATCCTCTTAAACTCCGTCAGATTGGATGGGAAGTGTCTGAACTGCCATCTTCAGGTCTCTCTGCAGATGGTCTATGGGGTCTAAGTCTGGTCTTTGGCTGGGCCAGTCAAGGGTAGTTAGAGACTTGTCCTGAAGACGCTCCAGTGTTATGTTGGCTGTTTGCCTCAGGTCATTGTCATACTGAAAGGTGAACTGCTGCCCCAGTCTGAGGTGATGTGGACCCTGGAGCAGGTTTTCTTTTGAAGGATTTTTGGCTGCTTTCATTCTTCTCTCAGTTCTGAGCAGTCTTCTGGTCCCTGTTGCTGACAGGTACCCTGACAGCATGAGGCTGCCACCACCATGCCTCACCATAGGGACAGTATTAAACAGGTGATGAGCAGTTCCAGGTGTTTACCAGATAAAGTGTTTGGACTTCTGCTCAAAGCGTTCAGTTTTTGTCTCATCAGATCAGAGAGTCTTGTTCTTCATGTCAGACTTATTTGAAAGCCACTTGACAAACTCCAGGAGGCTTACACTTTTACCGAAAATGGCTTCTGTCCAATTGAGAGCTGCTGAGATGGTCGTCCTTCTGGCAGGTTCTCCATCTCTGCAAAGGACTTCTGAAGTTCTGTCAGAGGGGACATTGGGTTCTTGGTCACCTCCCTGATGAAGACCCTTCTTGCCCTGTTACTCAGTTTGGACAGACAGCCAACTCTAGGAAGAGTCCTGGTTCCAGGCTTCTTTCACTGTCACTGTCACAATTATTGAAGCCACCATGCTCCTGGGACCACTCAAAACTTTAGACATGGGTCTTGGCCTATTCACAATTTTACGGTGAAGGTCAACAGAAAGTTTCTTGGACCCCATGGCTTGGTTTTTGTCCTGACATGCAGAGTTAATTCTGTGACCTTATATCTCCCTGAACTATGTCCAATCAATTCACTTTGCCACAGGTGGACTCCAGTCAAGTTCTAGACACATCTCAGCATCATTAAAACAAATGGGAAACACCTGATCACAATCTGGGGCCACAGCAAAAGGTCAGAATACTTTTTGTGACTGAGAGATTTCAGTTTTTTTTTTTTTTTTAATACATTACAATAAATGCATAAGAACATGTTTCCACTTTGTCATCATGGGTTATTGAGACAGATTGAGACAGTAGCCCAAAAACTCATCTGCATGTCTGTTAATTAATGAGGGTATAGTTTGCTGAGCTGTATGAGGTTGCATTATACCAGTGTACAAGTGTTTCTGCTTTGTTCTCCCCTGTACATTGAAATTAGCTTGAAAATCACATGCTTTAAATTACACTGTTAATATTCAGTGGGGCTGCATGATTTTGATAACAACTACTTCATCTCATAATCCACTGAGTCAGCTAATTTGGGATAATTAGGTGGTTGTATGCAGGGCTGGCTAATTGGTCTTGGCAAAAGGCTTCGGTTTGGATTTACAGCCACTGGTTCCAAGTTCACAGTGACAGTGTGTTTTCCCACTGGCACCATGGCTCACACAGTGTCTTGTGTTGTTTTATTATCCTCTGATAGTAATCACAGGCTTTGCTACAGTTTCAAGGTCAGACTCTCTTTGATGGATGCTTAAAAGACTAAAAGGTGCTTATATAGGTGTGTGTTTCGTAAGCATGTCTGTTTTGTGTGTGTGTGTGTGTGTGTGTGTGTGTGTGTGTGTGTGTGTGTGTTTTGTGTGTGCGTGTGTGTGCGTGTTTTTCTGCAGCTACAGAGGTAAAACTATTAGCTGAGAGCTGTCCACCAAAAGCCGGTTTCAAATGAAGCCCCTTCGTTTTTGTGACTCTGGTAAATCACTTCTGTTGTTTTCATGTGAAGTTGTTGTTGGTACCAGTTTGCAACATTTCTGATATTAATATTCAGCTCATGTGCTGTGACCAGCATGAACACATAAAGGCTGGTTGCTTAATGAAGACCATGTAAAAATACTAACGGGCGATGGAATCGTGTTCTCTTCACTCCGGTAGCTTGTATAGCAAATTCAGGATCATGTACATGTCCACAGCAGTGGAGTATCTCTTTGTAAAAGATTCTCCTTTCTATTCTTCTGCGATCACTTTTAAAATACTGTGAATGAGACTCAACACTTCCTGCATTTGTTTCAAATGAAAAGCCTACTAGGAAAAGGCAGGATTACACTCACCTACCACTGTAAGGCTTTTATTGTGAAACATTTTTGCCACACATGGGCAAGTCGCATCGACCAGTCAAAGTGCTTTACAGTGGAAGCCACATTCACCATATATAGCGCTTTTCTACCATTCACACAGCGATGATACACAGGGGCAGTCTGGGTCCAAGGACACGTTGAAATGTGGAGTGGAAGAGCTGGAAATCAAATCACAGACCTTGGAACTGCTCCCCTCAAAGACAGTCTGTCTCAGTGTCTCTGTCTCTTCACGTGATCACAGACTGACTCAATGATGCTGAGATCAGGATTCTTCTGGGGGCGGGGAAGGGTTTGATTTGCGACACAACACTGCAATACTTTGATGGTGATGGTAAGACATTTAGTTATTGTTAACCTTTCCTGGTTCGGAGGGGGTGGGGGGGTCTTATTCCTGAGGAGCAGCATTTATTTTCTGACAAGCAACTGTGCAGACAATGACCTGCTACTTACATCTGCTCCTGACTCCAACTGTACTCCAGTCGCCAGCTTCACCATCACATACAACAACTGTGCTCGCTCGCTCGCTCTCTCTCTCTCGCTCCAGGACTCACTCCCCAGACACAGAGCTATTCTTAAAGGAGCCACGCCACTTGTGTAACTAAAGTGAGATAGTGATAAATTGCCATCATGCATGAATGATACATTAGCATAGCTTAATTTTATACATGATCCATGTTGATGAAGATACAAAAAACAGGAGAATGAATGGCAAAATAATATTTTGGTTCTATTTTTGTATCTGTAACTGCTTCCTCAGGGGGTGGACAGACACTCCTCACCAAACACAGACAGTGACATGAAAGGGAAGCATATGGGCCTCGTGATGACGCAGTGTGACACAAGTTGTGACACCCGCCTCCTCCGGGCTGACACCTCATTAAGCCTGTTATTCACACATATAGTGCTGGTAAGTGAGGAGATGTCCCTGGCCACTGTAGGAGAGATGAAGAAAACTACATGGACGTTACAGCAATGGCAAAGTAAATGTCTGTAGTCAGCCCTATCACTCTACAGTTAATATACATCTAAATCACCTGTAGGTTCCACACTCAGGCAGGATTTATAATGCTAGACTATCAAAATAAAAGGCGAGGTGTGATTAGATATGGCACTGAAGGTGACTCAGAGTTCAAAGTGTTTGCAGGTACTTACATTAAATATAAATGTTCACATCATAGGTTTAACAGTACAGTCAATTCAGTCACCGTGTGATACGTTCATGTTACTTTTATCAAAATAAATAAACTGTGATAGTAGAAATTTAAAAGGCATGAAATGTACAGAAAGAGGTTTTACTTGTGAAATCAGTTTCCTTAGGTTTCAGTGAAAAAACTATTTTCCTAAAGTGAAAATGCTGCTTTTGAAAGAGGAAATAACACATCCTACTCCTTACAAATGAAAAAGTTGAATTCATAAACAATAAAATGAACCTTCACTCAGTTCAGTACACTCAGGGATTTTGCAGCTGCAGCCTTATTTGTTCTGGTAACTGGACTTTACAGAGATTTTTTTAACGGTTCTCTGACTTTTTGGTTCGTAAATATTTCACAACCAAGATCAAGACAAGATCTTTATCTTCATACAGTTAAAAAGCAGACAGAGGTCCTCATTAAGATGGACAAACATCTGAATTAACCAGCTGCTAAAAACTCAAACATGGTGATTGCAAATCCAGCTGTAAGCAGGTGTTTTATAGAATGTATATTGAGTATGCTTTAATACATTTTACATTCAAAACACTGAGATTTAAAATATATTAGGTTGGATATGTTGTTATTGTAAATTTGATTGATTTCTCTGGAAGTAATAAATTTGAGAGATCATACTTATGAAATCAAGTGTTTCAAAAAATTCAATAAATATGTGGTATGGATATGTGACAGCTTGAGTCTTGTTCCCACCCCCACAGACACCATATACATGCATCACTACCACCACTACTAGGCTTGGCTCAGTGTTCCAGAATATCAATTATATATTATATTTTTTATATTTTATTTTTTTTTTTCATATTTTTTTTACCCTCATTTCCCTTATTTCACTGCTCTACTGTACATTGTACCTTGGCATGTGACAAATAATATCAAATATTGCAATATTTCCCACCATGTGATTTTTTTTCATATTGAAAAAAAATAATCTTTTTTGCAGTTTTATCTGCTGTGCAAAACTGTTTTGTGGCAGTCTCACTTATACCTGAATTATAACATACAATAATATAATTATATATGATAAAAAACACCTGAAACATAAAACATTATAACACCCCCATAATATTGTATATCATGATATTTGTTCTGAACTGTATTCAGAAATTACATTTTGGATATCACCCACTGCTGAAGTAGTGATTGTAAATGCTGATTGAAACAACAAAAGTAGTCACCTACGCATCTACCAGATGCTGTATCTGCACACAAGAGATCACAAATGAACTGTGCAGACTTGTGCAGTGCGTAAATAAACGAGCTGGCTGTGTTTGATACCCTGCTATGACTTTAATCCACCCGAGATGCTCTGATGCCCTGCCCAAGGCCACAGATTGTTTTGTGCCAAAAGACAACATGTTCGCATATTGCTGTGTGCCTTCCAGAGACACTCATTCAAGCCTCACACACGCCATTACACTCTGTATTGTCCTCTGTGTCCCTGCCTCATTACTCCTCATCTATTTTTAAAAGGGAATATGCCTTATTACAATTAGTCTGTTTAGAGGCCAATCTGTCACGCTCATTACAGTGAACTGCCTCTCTCTGAGTATTTTCCTTTTCTCTCTCATTTTTTATCTCCCCAGTTGTTTCTGTCTCTCTCTGCTGTGTTTATTGAGACTAATCTGGCACTTGAAGATATGGAAGGTGGAGGACAGGAGGGGACATTTTGCATATATATTTGGAATATGTGACAGAAGAGGAAACAGCAGGCAGAGATACCGAAAGACATTTAGAGGGTGTTGGACTCAGCAATGAGGCAGCGAAGGAGAGGGGGTGGGGGTGGGTAAAAGTGAGCCAGACAGAAAGGTAGAGGAAACTAATTTGTTCTCTTTTTATGATTTAAACAATCAAGCAGGAATGTGGGCCAATCCACACTGCTGCCACAAGAGACAACGCTTCCTCTCAGATGCAGAGAAGAGAATTAGGCTCCATCTGAGATGGGTCTGTGGAGGACTTCTGTTTACCAAGTCAGCCATTTCTCTTCTAATTGTCCATGATCTGGTTTCAACCTGAAATGCATTACAGTCTGGGGCCTCTGAGTACCATATCCTCCACCCCCACCATCCTTTACTTTTCCTCCTCTTATTCTAGCTGTCTGTGAACAGGGAAATAATTCCATCTTGGCTTTCCCCCCCTCCATGTGAAAGGCATAGAAAAGACACTGTTGGGAACTTTTTAGCCACTTTAAATCTGCCTGGTGAACTTCACAGCCCTTTCCCACGGTAACCTGGCTGGAGGTGCACACCAAGGGGAGTGTGTGTGTCGGGGTGGTATCTCCATGGGAAAAATGCATACACACAGTCACGCACTTACAATATACAGTATATCCAGGAAAGATGAGCAAAAACCCAAATGAATGACTCTGTCACTTCATTACGTTCCTTTTTACTTTGTGCCGAATGATCCTTCTCCCTCACCGTGAATGCTCTTAATTGATCATAAAATCTTAATTAGCTGGATGTTCCTCTGTCCGTCCAGGCCTGCGAGAGTGTTTCTCAATCACGTATTTATTACGTTCTTAATTGCAATTTCACAGTGAGTGCTCATGACATTTAGAGACCTTGCAGCATTGGACGGAGCTGATTGAAGAAGAAGAGGAGGTTTGAAGATTGCACTGCGGTAATGACCACACACACCTCCCCACACACACATACACACACACACACACACACACACACACACACACACACACACACACACACACACACACACTTGGGTCTCTATGACCTCAGAGGACATTCCATTGACTCATATTAATTTTGTGGAAACTTGCTTTAACCTTAACCCTAACTACTAGTTACCTAACCCTAACCCGAAACTTAACTGAAATTAAATTAAAACATTTCTTTACCTTTAACTTGAACAATTTATGTTATGGGGACTTGCCCTGTGTCCCCATAAGGAATAAATGTCCCCATAAGACTGTAAAAAGATTCAGGTCCTCACAATGTGAGTAATACCTGGTCTACACAAACACACAACAACTCTGGAAACATAATTCATTCATAATAGTTCACCAGATTATATTATTTGTATCAACCAGAATGTATAGGACCATTCTGACCAGTAAAAATGTTGTTTTATCACTTAAAATGTCCACATTTTATTTTGTTTACAAAAGACCTGATGACGATCCAAAATCTTTCAGGGAAGAGCCAAAACCTTTCAAGCATCGTAAGACAGTGTGTGTTTATTTTTCTGGTAGTTAACCAAAACCACTATATTTCCTCACTTCATCCAAGTATTTGAGTAACCAAACCTACCAACATGTGGGATGCAGGATACAATCCCTGACCTTTGGAGTCCAAATACGCCGCATGCCCAGCTTTGTAATCCAACCTTTGCCACGTGGCTTCTTCACAGTGTAAGAATGTTCAAGGTTGCCAGTGAATAAACCTATTTTGTATGAGATAGAGTTGCCCCAAACATTCAGGATACATTGTGTTCCTGTGGCAATAATACAAGCATAAGAGCATATGGCATTGAAAACGCCCCACATTGGCCTGATTTTTCCTCCTGCACAAACAATGTCACAATCACCTACAAACTAAACCGCTCTCACAAAGGCGCAGGTTCAAAAACATTCAGTGGTGGCAAATGGTGGTGGCTTTCAATAAGCATGGCTGAACAGGTCGACCAAACAGGTGCTGAGCAAGTCTACAGAGATGCTACACTCATCAAGTGTTTGCAAAATGCCTGTGAAAAGCAACAATTTGTAATATTTTGTGGTCCTGGATGTGGTCTGCCTGTTGTCTCCGTATCTGATACATAATTACAGCTACAGAATGAGCCAGTAGGGGATTACGGGAGGATTTGGAGGGTGATCTCTCATCCTCTTCTCTCTTTCCTGCTTTGGCTCCAAAAAGTTTCAGCTGCTTATCTTATCCCTCAAGGAGACAGCAGCAGAAAAACGCACAGACTGATAGGCTGAGGGTGAGAGATTCAGACCATGAATTTATGTACATGTGGAAATGTACACAAACACAGCAGCATCCAATTACACACACACAAACACAAGCCATTGCTCACTCACACACTCGTAATCTCTTGCTTTCTCAGTCTTTTTCTTTGGTTTGCTCCCTGTTATTGCATATGTCTGTTACATAAGCAGATGATAAATGTGACTGCATGTTAACCTCAAGCGAGGCTGATTGATTTGCAGTGTAACGATGGGTCAATGTGCGGGCAGCAGCGATGGATACACACAATACTTCCAAGAGTGGTTTTGAAAACCTATCAACTCATAAGGTGGTTGTAGGAAAAGCCAGAGAACTTATGTTAAGCTCGGACATTTTCATAAAGATCTATGAAATATTTTAGTCAACTGTACTTGATTTTCCTGATGTTTGATCAACCACAGTTCTCCCTGTCAAGTGGACATATAGAATAAATTGACATAAATGAAATGTTAGGTTGACCCAGTTGTGAAGAGTACATTTCTTCATATATCCCATTTCCTGGTTTCCTGGAAATGGATACCACTATCTGGTTGGTTTGCTTTGTTAAAGTTTTCAGGCATTTGTCTATAAGATCTCAACAACTTCACAATACAATGGAGGAGAATGAAATTTTATCAGTGTTGTTCACAGGATTAAAAACTACATTTGACAAACTCAACAACAAAGAGCAACAAACTTACTTTATTTCCATCCCATATGAAGAATGCAAAAAGAGGAGATGCTCGAGGAACTACTTGGTGCCAGACCCCCCCGGCCTGTTTGATGGCCATGTCTGGCCCATGTATTTGAAACACAAGAACAAATAAAGGAAGTTGGGGTGTATGGATGGGTCCACAAATCACAGGACTTTAACATGGGAAACAAATAGGGGATACATTTAATATCTACATTTTATCTATGACTGTTCCTCAACCATAACTGTTTTATGTTTTTAACTTGTTTATTATTGTAACTGTGACAATGCAGGTCCTCTAATCTTAAAGAAATACATATTTTAAGCCAAACCTTGATTTTTTCCTGAACCTAACATTTAATTTTAGTGCCTGAACCTAATCAAACCATGACCATTTATCAACCTCAACTGTATGTTTATTATTGTTACCATGACCACAAAGGCCTGGAATGCCTGCTGCTGGTACACACCTATGGGTTGTATCAGAAGGTAGGGCCAAGCGACCTATGAGGTTGTTTAAATTGAAGGACTTGCTGGTTCAGTCTCAGATCCAAGAGTGTTCAAGGTTATAGGACTGTATGAGTTCATCTTAAATCTAAAAGCAAAGGTTTACCTTGCTGAAAATAATTGGAATGATAAAACTTTGAATACATCAATGCTCAGTAACTCACTTCTGATTTGAACTGTAATTCTGGAGTCTCTGGACTCAATTGTGATTTGATTGGTTAATGAAACTTCTGGTTCTATATCATTGGTCGTTGCAGCTGTTTTTAGTTTCTGTATATGAGATTTTTTTTTAAACTTACTGATTAAAAACTTCTTGTGAACTAATAATGTCAGTAGTACCATCTCTTCTCGTTCATGTGTAGTACATGATCCAATAACTAAAACTAAGGTAAAAGAGGCAAGGTAGTTAGGTCTGCATATGAGACGCATACTGCAGATTTTACATATTCCAATTTCTTCACTGAGCATTACTCAGCCTGTGAAAATAGCTGTATAATGTCTTCTGTGGCTCTGAAGGACCTTGGTCTAGTCTGGGAAAACATCCCTAAGGATTGTTGACAGAGCAATCTTCACCCAAGGTCCACTTGCTTGCCTGTTGTGGAGCTTTCAACTATACGACACAGTCTTCATCAGCAGATGAAGTTTACTCATTGGTCATGAAACTGCAAAGACACAAACTTTCCATTATTCTGAACACTTAAGTCAATCTTGAGTGGAGATTGTTTTGTCAAATGCTGTCTCCAAGGTCAACGATGAACTGATGTGGCATTTTGAAGACAGGGGCGTTTACCAGGTAGCATGGGTCTAATGAAAAGTCAATAGAGTTGCATTATGAGAAGTATAGGAACCAGTCATTTTGGAGTTTGGCTCATACTAGGGACTAAAAAGCAGGATATCTTCACTTTCAACTTCAACTTTGACCACTGTCTTTTTAACTGTCCCCATCTTTTTGAAAGTATAATACTGAATCACCGGAATACATCTTTAAAGCAAAGAGTTTGAACAGGAAAGGACAGGTTGACTATTTCTCAGAAGACCTCAACATTCTGTAGTGCATACACTACCCTCTATCATTACTGGATAAGGAAAAACAAAAAAAATAAAAGTCTTCCCAGTAAGTCTGACGGGTATGGTGGATCTTAAAAGAGCACCAGCCTTCAGTTCGTCAAACCTTCAGGAAATCCACTTTCTCTTTACTCTTCATTGAGATACAGAAAGGGTGTAGTCTTTGCAACCACATGGGAGCAATGAAAAGTTTGAATGTCTTTATAATGGCAATGTGTGTAGACGAATCCAAAGATGGAACTGACATTTAGATGACATGGATTTTCCTTTTATTATTTCCAATTTTTTTATGTCACGTATCATCATGTTTTTCAGAGAAATCCTCCCCTAGGCAACAGTGTTAATCTGATCTGTTCAAGGACGTTACAACATCCCAAATGTCTCCCCATGAGAGGACCGGCACCGGGGTTGCTCCCGGTCGCTCTATTAGAGAAACCATCATGTCTGCTAGAAGGGGTGACACAGAGGAAGATGCACAGGAAGAGGGAAAATGAAAGAAACAGAGGAGGAAACTTCGTGAGATGACACATGACAGGCATATGTGTTTTGGGACACAGAGGTTGATTTGGTCGTCTGGCCATTTGTCTCGCATAACGCATGAGTAACCTGCCAGATCCATTGATAGCCAGGGACATTACTGAAAACCTCCTCCCTTGTCTGTACATTAACCTGACAGCTTTACCTGAGGGAAAGCCAACAATATATACATATCCCACTCATTTCCTGGGCACTGCAAAATGCCCTGCTGTCACAGGACATGATTCCATAATATGATTTTGACCTCGAAATGAAAAACACTCTTGGGCAAATATCAAGGATATTGGTTTTCGTAGTCAAAGATAGACCATGTCAAGATAGCTTGTCTTGTGTCACTCTGTCCGCCGCCTCTGATGGTGTGAACTTCACTCTTCATATGAGATTTGTAATAAAAAACATGATGGAAAGACAAGATCTGAGAAAAGCCGCAGCATACAGCTAATATCTGACAAACAGTGGTAATATGTGCGTTGATGGACGTACATAAAATACATTTTTGATGATAATGATAAAATTTAAGTTTATTTATCTTCAAAGGGACACAGGGTCATTGCAGACAAATAATCTCAAATCTGTCAAATAACAGTGTCCAGCATAGACAAATAAAGCATGGGTTGTAAGTATATTCAGCATAATGTACATTTCCACAGCATTATTTTCAACAGTATTACAACAGAGTCACATCATACTCACAACTCTGCAGCTCTAGGTTTTTCCTTCTCAACATAAATGCTTTGCTGTATCATTAATCAATAGGACTGGGTGATATGCAAAATGGAATATCTGGATATAGTCCAGCCTGAATATTATGATATACTGTACATTGGTATCAATATCAGCCAAAATATCCTATTAATAAGATACAATTTTTCTTCAAAACTTTGCTGTTTTGTCGACCACTATTAAAGAAAGTCAATACTTCTCGCAGTCATTTCACATTAAAAGCCTGTCAGGGGTCCTGAAGTTAAGTGAACAGTGGAACTTACTGATCTGGACCCAACCTTTAGGAGAAACGATCAGAAATCATGGAAATCAAAGTGTGTGTTTTTCCATAAAATATTTATTACCAGTATTAATAGTAAGTTATTAATGTTGACTCAATAATAATAATAATAATAATAGTATGACAGACTACATTTTTCTATCTGAACCATTACTGGAGCCTCTCAGAGACACATACACCTCTAAAAGCAGCACATGGTTTTGTCAACGTCCACAACAGGGTGTGCCAACAATTGTTCATGATAATTGTGCTGATGCTGAGGATTTTTCACACAATCATGTCTGTCCAAAAAAACCTGAGGTCAGGCAACTAAAAGACTAAAGAAAGAAATAAAGTGTTCACACACACTGTAACATGGATTAAAATGGTGTAGTGTTTTTAAGTAGATTTAGCCTGGATAACATTAAAAGCTAACTAACCTCATAGCAAAAGTATCACATGGCAGCTATACAAAGTTGAGGAAATGGGTCTGACTCTCATTTTCTTCAGTATTATCTCCCTAGATGTGATATAAACTGTTACTTAACTTGCATCCATAACCACTGCAGAGCCATTTATTTATTTTTTGAGACACTAATTTGTGTGTGAGACTGAGGTGAAGCTGGTTCATAACAAAACATCTACTGTGAAGTAATGTCATGAACAAATGCACTCTTTATTCTGTGGTATAATTAATTATGTCACAAAAGAAATTCATCTGGTTGTCAGACACTCCAGTGTAGCTCCACACACTTCACTGGTACTGAAGAGATGATTTCTCTCTCTGTCTTTGGTTAAATGTCATTATTATTAAATGAACTGGCATTTGTGTGTACACTATGTCATGTGATGTCGGCTGGTTTTTGGCTTTTTGGTATCAGTATGCCGATCTTCAATGGGAAAAAGAGAAAATGGAGCAGAGCAGTGGAGGGAATGGGCCAAGGGAACCAGCTCCAATGCTTGACCAGCTCTCTGGTGAGGTGAGTGTCCCTTGGGACAGACTGGCTGCCTGTCTCTTTGTCTCTCTGTCTGTCTGCTTCAGATGGTCAAAGATGTGGTGGAGACTCTCTGAGACAGTTTCTGACCTTTTCCTACTCTTCAAGAGAAAAAGAACTCTCTTCTTAGCTGAAAAGCAGCCATGTCTCCTAGAAATTACTGTTATATATTTCTGAAGTGCTTTCTCCATCTTATTGTGGTGAGAAATGTCATGGCTGCCTGGATTATGTTTAGAGGCAACATCTCTTTTCACTGAATGAAGTGCTACATTTATTTATCACATCGGGGTTGCAGTGGAGTCCAGGGTTCACATCCTGACTGTGGTGTTTGGGTTTAGGAAACAAAAGCACTTTGGTGAAGGTTAAGGAATGACTGTAGTTTTGTTTAAACGCTAATACAAATGTTATGTCCAAACTCTAAACTCAACTATAACAAAGTTTCAGAACTCTGCCTTCACTACAAGCTGCAATAAATGATATTTTCAACCAGTTCTCCAACCTGAGCTACCACACAGGTCATTTTGACCCAGAACAGTGTCTTCTGGAATAGGTCCCTATGGCAGCAGGTGCACTGCACCTTAGATTTTATGGTTACAACAATAAACAAGCTAACTGTACTGAGAGCGTCGCACCCAACTTCATCGCCATGGTTACTATAACAATGGTCATGGCTTGTTTGGTTTAGGAAAAGATGCTTTCAAAGAAGTACTTCCTCAACATTAGACGATCTTTGTTGTCATGGTTACAATAACAACAACAAACAGTCATGGATAATAGAAACAACATAAACTGCTCCTGTCACATGGGAATCGAACACCGCTCTCCTGTGTCATATTCATCCATCCACCCCAACCTCCTCCTGACGTGGACTTTGTTGCTCTATAAACTACGTCACCACACTTTTCCCTTTGCTCCTGTCATCATTACTACGGCCACTAGATGTCGCCTAGCAACAAAATCTAATGATGGGTCATAATAACCTGCTGTTTTTTTACAGGAGGACAGTCTCGATATTTTGATGGAAAAGTGAGAGATAGTGTCATTCAATATTTTACATTTTTGCAACCTGCCAGATACACTTATTATTGTAGTTATTTTCCAGGTTGTATTAATCAGTAATGTAATCAAATTGAGTATTTTTTGGTTCCAAATTATATGGTCTATAAATGCAGCCACCTCAATACATTTCATGAGCTTTGCTCCTCCAACACTTCTGGGAAATGTAGTTAAAGTAGATAAGCTCACAAACAAACTAAAACAAGTGTGTGTCTGCTTTGTTTTTCTGGTCTGCTAGTAATGAAGCTTTTCTTTAGCTCCTCACTCTGCTGTTCGTGGTGGAGAGCTCTTCACACAGCCATGTTACATGTCAGTCAAGCCCACAGCGTGGGCTAAAAACACTAAGAGATGAGCTAGTGGAGGACAAGGAGGTCATGTAGAAGAGGAGGAAGAAAACGAGGAGGAGGAGGGTAGGAAGAGAGACAGAGGGGATGGGGGGGCAGATGCTGTATAGTGAGGATGAAACATCTGTGCTGTGTGGGAGATGACAGAGCAGAGCTGATGTGATGGGGGACAGGACAGCTGTGGGAGATAAGAGACAGACAGAGAGAGAGAGGAAAAAAGACATGGAGGAAGAGGAGGCGACAGGATGCTGGTCTGGTCTGTCAGAGATGAAGCAGCAGACAGGTAGAAACAAAGAGCGGACAGAGCCTCGGCAGCAGGACTGAGACTTCAGGTGGAGAAAATCTGCAGATACTGAAACAGAAAACGTGGCAAACTTTCATGGTCTGCTTGACCTGTAGGAGGTCAGTCCCTCCTGCTTTCAGCATTATAGTTCAACCTCACTGCTGTCACTCACTGAAGTCACCAGTTCCAGCAGATATTTCACACAAGGCTGGAATCAATGATTATTTTGATTATTGATTCAGCTGCTGATTATTTTCTCAATTAACTGATTAATTATTTGTGAAATAAAACATCAGAAAATAGTGAAAAATTGGCATCGCAATGTCCTAGAGCAAAAGGTGACTTTATCAAATCAGATTTTATGTCTTTTTTTATTGGATAGTCCCAGTGGACAGAGACAGGAAATGTGGGGGGAGAGAGAGAATAGGGCAATGACATGGTCTGGCTGACTGGGAGTCAAACGAGTGACTCACTGCTCAGCCCATGTGGTATGTGCTTTAACCATTTGGCCATCAGGTCATCCCGAAATATGTAATTCAGTATAATGTAAGAAAAGCTGGAAATTCTGGTGTCATTTTTTGCTGAAAAATACATAAAGTTCCCATCCAGTCTAAAGGCAGATGTCCATGTGTTTGTGATTCTAAAGCAGGTCTTGGTTCTATATTAATACTGTGAAAGTATCAAAGCCTCAGTCCACAGAGAAATGCACACAGCCTGTATTCAGACACTGAGCCTTAAAACCAGCCGTCAGGAATTCTGGAACTTTGTGATGTCACAACAAAGCAGTCACTGCTCTCTCAGCCATGCCCCAACCCCTGCCCACCTGGATCCACCATCCAACTTTACAACTTTCTCTGGGTGTTTACCTGAAATCTGCAATATTTTCATACTATCACTCAGAACAGTGAGCCAATCAGAAGAGAGACTCTCTTCTGATTGGCTCACCAACCTGTTAATAGAGCACCAGTGAGAAGCGCGAGAGAGGAGATGTAAAAATACATTTTACATGACATTATTTTTTTTGTCTTAAAATCAAGTATATCTTCTTATGATATCAACACTTCAAATAAAACACTAGAGAAGTGTAAAATATGGTTTATTTATGTATATAATTATAATCAATGATTAATAAGTTATCAAAATAGACTTAAATTTGTGCTGACTGAATGATTATTTGACTAATCACTGCAGTTCCATATTGAAGGTCAACAACAAGACGGGAGAATTATTCCCTCTGGCTGTTGGAAAGCTTTTAATGTGAACTGTCTGTGCATATTGAGATCCACTGACATAAATCCAGGGCTGAAATTTGAGTGAATGAAGCTACAAGCTGCTCCTCAGTGGGACTAGTTAGTATAATCCACTCCTCCACTGTCCAACTACATGCTCAGTGTACAAAAAATACTCACTATTCTAAAACAGTATGACTAAATTCACTGTATACACTCACTAAGCACTTTATTAGGAACACCTGTGCACCTGCTTAGTCGGGCAGTTATCCAATCAGCCAATAAAGTGGCAGTATTGCAGTGTATAAAATCCTGCAGGTCAATTTGGCATCAACAGCATGAATCCATGGAGCCTGTGTGTCTGAGTATTGTTGCCGACCATGTTTGTGTTTCATGGCCACAGTTCAGCATCTTCTAATGGCTTCTTCCTGCAAGATAATGCTCCACGTCACAAAGATAAAGTCGTCTCAAACTGGTGTCATGATCATGACAGTTAGTTCAGTGAACTTCAGTGACCTCCCCAGTCTCCAGATCTGAGTCCAGCAGAACACCTTTGGGATGTGGTAGAATATTAGATTGGCAGCATGAATCTGCAGAAATGATGCGATGCAGTCATGTCAACATGAAGCAGAATCTCAGAGGAAAGTATCCAACATTTTGTAGAATTCATACCTCGAAGAATCGAGGCTATTTGAGAGCAGAGGGAGGAGCTGGTCTGTATTATTAATGTGGCCATAATAAAGTGCTCGATGAGTTTATATTCACAGTGAGATTCTATGACCTCAGTTCGATAATCTCACTTTTGTTGCATCATGACCTTTGGCGAAGCCTTAGTGCTTCATCCCTATCTCTCTTGTGTTCAACCCTTAGAGGGTATGTGGAGGGCGCACACCAGGCACAGCCTGCTCACCTCAACATCTGATAACAGCTGACCTGTGACTCTATACCGTCCAGCACACAGACGGGATTATCCATTTTAAGGGCTGTAACAACGCCTTGTGGATTTGTCTGGGCTGAGCATACAGTCATGCCCGAGCTCTGGACCAAGAAAGTTACTGTTCAGATCCCTGATTATTTCCAGACTAAGGCAAGAGCAAAACAAAGAAACCTATACCTGCTTTTAAGATAAGTAAATGATGAGGCGACGTCTGGTAGCGCTGCCTCCCTCTGCTTTATGATCAGACAGACAGAAGAGGGAGGCTGACAGGTCTGAGGACAGCCACGATCAGGGACAAATGGCTAATTAAAAACCAATCAGTGAGCGCAGGCCTGCTGTAAACCTAGAAGGGGAAGGAGGGCAACCATGCCTAACTACACTGCTTTCCAGTTCAATCCAGTTTTCTGCAGGGCTCATTACAAAGGTCTAGGTGTATGGTACTGCTTGAAAATGGTGGAGAAGAGAGAAGAGGTTGCACAGTATGTGAAGAAGGAAAGAGGTTCACTAACATCGCCAACACAGGATGCAGATTTTATGAATCCACCTTGTGTACTCATAAAACCTAAATCAGTTTTCTCATCACCTTTTATAGTATTTCATGAGCTACAGGAGCACATCAGTGTCGTCATTAATCTCTCCCTTAATTACCAGAAGCACACAACTGAGGCTTTCCTGATTAATCTGTAAAGACTTTCATTTGTAACACTGCTGCTCTCCCTCAGGTTCACCCCCCCCCCCCCCCCCCCCCCCCCCCCCCCCTTTGTTCATCTGGAGTGAGAGGGCAGTTGTTTTTATTAGTGCCACTCGAGGGGAAGACAGAAGCCATTTTGTCCAGCAGAGCAGATCTTAGGGCGTAATTATGCTGGCTGATTGGTAAATTAGAGTACGAAGGTGTGTGCTGTATGGGAGGCATTTGAGTGTCTGTACACCAGGCTTGGACTGTAATATAATGATATTTCCTGCCATATGCAGTATTTTTCATGAAAAAATACATATGTTTATATCCTGTTTCAATTCAGTTGAATTTTATTTGTATGGTGCCGAATCATAATGTACATTATCTCAAGGCACTTACAGGGACAGGTCCAGACCTTACTTTATTATAATTGAAATATAAAATACAGTAATATAGTTATATTATATACTCCAGTGATGATAGATGGATAAAATACTTTATTAATCCCTTGGGAGAATTCAGATATAATATGTACACACATATATATATATATATACACACACACATATATATATATATATGTATATATATATATACATATAATAGTATCCAATATTGTGATATTTCCTGCCATATGTGACATTTTTCATCCTATCAAAATAATGCATGTGACAAATATGATTTTGAGCTGACAGAATTGCTTATATCTGAAATATAAAATAATACAATTTGATTTTTAATGAAAAACAAATAGAAACATAAAATACATTTATACTATAAACCCCTGCAATAACATCGAGTATTGTAACATTTCCCACCATATGCAATACTTCATGATATCAAAAAATGCATGTGACAAATAAAACTTAAAACGGCTGTTTAGTAACTGCATCACTTATACCTGAAACACAAAATCATAAAATACAATAATATAATCATGTATTTAAAAAACAACATAAACATAAACTTTAAATACAACAATATAATTTTAGTATAAACCCTATAAACTTTACTTCTTGGTTGTTTGAGACACACACACACACACACACACACACACACACACACACACACACACACACACACACACCTGGCCCTTTTGCACAGGCTTACAATGAGCATGTCACGGTGTGAGCGCTTGCCAGCTTTCAGCAGGATGAAATCTGATCTTCATTTCAGTCATAGTTTTATTAGCACATGTAAAGAAGGTAACAGTGCTGCTCCAGTACATCTCAAACCAATTAGTGCATTTACTTTAGAAATATATCACACAAATAGAAATCCAAACTGCAGTGAATAGAAGCCACGGAGTGGAAGAATCCCACCGCAGAGCAGACAGAAGAGCATTGTGACACTCTAATCTGCAGAAAAAGTTCACAGGAAAAACTTACTTAAATGAATAAGCAATTACTTCTGGGTTTCTAACTGACTGAGAAAACTTTTCAGCCTCTTTTTATCTGCACCAAACACTACTACAAGTTTCACCACACTGAAGAGAAGAGTTTTATCATTATAATTGAGAGCAAAGATCAAAAAAACACATACAAAGCTATTTGGAAACGAAAATGTTTGCTTCAAAGACACATTGGGGATCAGCCTTCCCTCTAAGATCGGTGATGTTAAGTCCACAGATTTATTTTTCTGAACAATAACATCTTGTAGATCATTTTTTTCTGAATTGTCACCACAGGTTTTGGTGGCGAATGTCAGGTACAGTTTTGCCTTGTTGTCTCTCTCTGTTCTTCTGTACCTAACCTTTGGATGATGCACACCCCCTCTCATTGACATGCTCAACCAGCCACAAAAGCAGCAGCTTGTCTCTGCTCCCTGCAGCAGACCACTGTTGATGGGAAGAGCTCTTCAGGGTAACGTGTCGGCACGTATCCACCTGTGGATCTGCCCGATCTGCTAGGACAGGGGGAACGTGGTGGTGGCATGAAACACAAGAACGACACAGAGAAAAGACAGGATTTTGGGATGAGGTATGTGTGTGTGTGTGTGTGTGTGTGTGTGTGTGTGTGTGTGTGTGTGTGTGTGTGTGTGGTGGGTGGGTGGGTGGGTGGGGTGGGGGGGGTGTAGATCAAGGGGGATTTTCTGCTTGTCAAGCTCCCTTCGTCTTTCTGAGAGGCAGGGAGAGAAGCAGTGCAGCTGTCACTACACTATCCACCTGGGTACTTCAAAAAGACGCCCAGATGTTCAAAACCGAGGCTGCACACACATCACACCTCCACCCATCTTAGCGCCAACACCTCCACACTCTCACACACACACAAGCGGCTGTTGAGAACATTACCCACTTGACTTGAAACTCCCATTGCACTTGACACATCCCGCCCATTCTTGTCTGCTCCTATATTAAACTGGCAACCACAGCTGCTGCAAGATCACACATAATTTGCTCCTTTCTTCCTTGTTGTGTCAAAAATTTTTGTTACATCCAGCCTGAGAATCTTTTGCGATTATCAATAAAAAAAAACAAAAAAACAGAGGTATGGAGCAGCGCTGCAGAGGCGGTGTCAGCACATTACTCTTTTGGTGGCCGTAACTTGGTGTTTTTAACGGGCATCCAGATGGCTCGCTTGATTGGCCTATAATGGTGGGATCATGAAAACGGTGGCGTCCTCAGCTCCCAGGCTTTCAAAAAACTGCATGTGCACAGGAAAATCCACTGATCTAACATTAGGCTTCATGCTTTGCTTCAAAATCACACAGCGACTTCATCTTCAACTTGCAGTTGGGCCCCTGTTGAACCTCCCCAGAAACCAACCACTACTCGTATGCTGGAAAAACTGTTCCTGGTCCCAGGTTTTCTGTGCATCAGTTCTTTGATTAAACACAACTCTTTTATTCACCGTGATTGTGACACAGGGCTTCTCCACAACACAGGGTCTCAAGGTTGAGAAATAATTAATGATTCCTGGGTCCAAGGATCCAGGGCAATTTGCCTTTGGTATTCCAGACAGTGTAAGATTAGATTAGACCATGATCCCACGTGACAAATCAAACAGGTCACCGTTACTCTGAACTGATTCAAAAATGTTTCGAGCTGAGGTTTTTAAACCATGGCACCCTCTACAGCGGAGGGGTTCGATTGTGCCCCTCTATGTATAGATGCATATTTAAGAGGCATTTTTAATACAGTGACTTAGTAAGACTGTGTCTTTGTAAAATAAAATTAAAAAAAAGAAAAACATATGGAAATAAATCCTGTGCCACCCTCCCTCAAGACAGCCCAGGGTGCTGGCAGGGTGCACCCACTGAGAATCACTCTGTCTCCAGTGGAAAACTTCTGAAAACCTTCTGTTACTTCACTGACAGAAGTTTTACTGTAGAATTCTTAAACCCAATGATCAATTAGCGAAGACTTGGTAATCAATCATACACTATTCACACTGTATAAATTATACACCGGCTTATTGTTTTCACCACCAGCTCCCACCTGGTTCTGACTCCAAAAAAAGTTCAAGTGGTGGACAAAATTGAAAGTAATATATTATAACAAAAAGCATTAAAGTATAACATTAAAAACACAGCAGCAGCAGCTACAGCTAACTGTGGCTTGAAAACAATCTGAAACATGATAGGCTGTTTAAAAAAGGCCCGATAAAACAGTACGGGGAAATATAACAGCTGCTGTGCAAAAAATGATAAAGAGGAGAAAAGTTGTTTCCATTAGTTTTTTAAGCCAGGACTCTACCTCACTGCAGAATGTTTTCAGTTTTTTTTCTCTCTCTAGAGTTCAGTGTGAATAAAACATCTTTAATATTTTGTGTCACACTTGTTTGACCATTTTGTAGATGGGTGAGCTACTTCCTATGCTACACAAGCAGCAGAAATTCAGGAAGGTCAACACAGTCATGCAAAAAAGAGGGTATTTTATTTTTGTGTTGCATAATGAAATAATAAAATTTACCCCTTTTGTCCGGCTTATTCATTAATTTGAAATGATGCATGTTTGAATTGGCTGAAATCCTGCTAAATTTACATTATTTTAAAAGAGATTTAAATTGAATTAGTTTTCATTTATCGTTCCTGCACAGAGCATCAGATGAAAAAGACTGAGCTGACGACTGAAGCCTTAAAACACTTGTTGCTTCCTGCTGTTCCTGTTTTAGATGCATGAATTTTGCCCTTTCAGTTCCTGCCAGCAGGGGGAGTGTTGAGACTGAAAACACACTCCACAGAGACAGAAGGCATGCACACACACACACACACACACACACACACACACTGACAACTTCACACATGAGCACAGAGTGCAGAATCCCACACCCCTGTTGGCAGCGAGCAGTGAGACTGATGCAAAGGTGAACAATGCGATAGAAGCCTGGGTTATTTTTTCAGCTTAGCCAGGTTCAATTTCAACGCTTTGATCTGTGAAATAATGGCAGCAGACTGCAACATTGTCATTTCCCGCAGGATCAAGCGAAGGAATTGAGAGAGACGCGCTAATTCTGCCACGCTGGGAGCAAACAGGTAGACGCAAGGCTGAGAAAGGCTGCACGGTGAGGAGGAAGATGAGATGTGGAGAGAGTGCAGACTGAGCTGCAAAGGAGGAGAAGAGGAAAGATAGAAATAACAGAGGGAACGGCAAGGAAATTGAAAAGGGACAGAGAGAGGACAGAAAGAGAAGGAGATGCTGGGGTGACCGCCAAGAGGCAGCTAGATACAAATATAGGAGAGATGACAGAGTAGAGGAGGGAAGGGAGGGAGAAGAGAGGAGAGAGGACAGGGCAGGATGATAGAGAGAGCCTGGAGGAGAGTGAGGAGGTGGGGGACAGGGAGAGGAAGAGGAGGAGGAGGAGGAGACGGGAGGTAGTAAAGTGGTTATGGCACTAGAGTCCGTTGGCAGTCACCAGGTGAGATGAGGGCAGACACCTCTATTCCAGCACAGAGCAGACCAGTGGCACCCAGGGGCTCCAGGGCCTGCTGAATATTACATGAGCCTGTCCGTCTATGAACACACACACACACACACACACACACACTTACACTGCTCGACCGATGAACATGTGAGCATATGCATACATAGAAAGAGACGAGAGACCAGACTCAGGGAGGACGGAGTCAGCTTGAGTCTGTGTTGGATCAATGCACTTTCCTCTTTGCTGACTCAGCTGAATATTCATTCATGATACATCCACATTCGTGACTGATGATGACAGCGCTGCAGGTTTACACAGGAGATGTGGTGCCTCTTTAACTCTGTGTCATCTACCTTACTCTGGTTTGATTTAGATGTGAAAGTGTTGTCTCCATGTTTCAGCTGTGCACTTAAGAGTCAGTTTAAAAGGTCAGTCCATCAACATGACGAGGAACACATGATCTCTTACCTCTGGTGGTATCTAACTGTCTTGATATCGTAACTTTGCTTTTGGTTATTAAGGTATTGAGATATGTGTTGCTGAGATTCCTGCATTGGTCTGAAACTCGATAACAGCAAGTCAGCCAAGTCTGACCCTCATTTCACTGCTCTGCTTACTCTACATTGTACCTTGGCATGTGACAAATAAAACTTTGATCTGCTGTTTAATGGCAGCATTTACACCTGAAACATCCCCCTGCAATAGTATCAGACATGGTGATATTTGGCTGGAATGGACTCACTAGCTTTGCGAGCTGCGTCCCACAGATTTCATTCAGCTACATTTGTAGATCAGTGGTTCTCAAACTTTTTCACATCAAGGAAACTGACACAAATCAGACCCCGGATCCACATCTGATAAGATTTTTTTGCTGTGCCCATGACCATGACCTAAATAGTCATAAATTGCGTCATTGTGTTACTTATAGATGGAATATAGTGAAAATAAATTACTTCATCTTATTACTGGGGACCCCCAGGAACTCCTTCAATGACCCCTGGAGGTGCCCAGACCCCACAACTACTGTTGTAGATTAAATCAATGTCCATACCCACGAAACATTTCACATAATTACTGGCATCACCTAGAAGAAGAGTGTAGATAATCTATACATCTCAGGGTGAACAGTTTGCATTTATTCATATACAGTATGTAGCCGGAGGTTGTTTCCCTCCCGGCCACTACATGGCACTGTGCCAACTCGCCGGGCACCCTGTTATATACAGGTGTGTGGGTATACCTGACTCTCTTTTCTGCTCCAAACTCCTGTGGTGGCTGTGGTCTGGCGTGGCAGAGCCCGTTTGTTTGGCGTGGCCGCCATCGAGGCGCACAATATCCTCTATACAGGTAACCACTCCCTGGATCTTCGCTGCTGTTTTGGCTCTCCTGTCTTTTGGACAACTGTGGCGACACCTGTTTTAAATGATTTTGTATAAATTTTTCCTCATTGGTTGCCTTAATGTGTGCCAAGGGCAACATTTATTTAGGTTATATTTTGTTTGTTAGGAATTAATTTAGTTATTTGTATTTCTTTGGATTTGGTTTTTTTGTTTTGTTTTGTTATTTCATTTAAATATTTGTTTGTCCACACCAGTCTGTGTGGCACATAGGGCATGTTTTTATTAATGCTCCTCTTTGTCATTGGTCAGGTGCTGTGGGCCGAAGGCGGCAGTCCAATCCCTGGTGGCGGTGTTTTCTTCACGATTTCCTTTTGCTGTGTGTGAGTGTGCAGTGTCATGGGTGGTTTGTTTCAGGACCCCGTCCCCCTTTTTGGTTTCCCCTTGCCGCATGGTAAACCCCAGCCCTGTCCTCATCCTCATTCCCTGCCTATGTGCTAATTTTATCGTATTATTGTGTTGGGCTGGTGTGTGACACTTTAATTTTGTTTCTATATGTTTTTGATAGATTCTATTTGTAAAATAAAATTCCTTTTCCTAAATTGAAAACCGTCTTTTGCCCCGTGGTATATTGAGAACCTGTGTGACCTTACTCCTTTAATAAAAGAAAAACACTTATATTAGAATTTCCTGGGGGTGAAATTCCCCCGGGTGGCGTCGTCGCAACCGAACAAAAGTCCGACCTCCCTCGCCACGCCACAAGTAGTTGCATTAAAAACAGAGAGAGACTATTATTGATCATTTCCAAGGACGATGGCTGGAATGAAGGATCATTTGTTATCAACTGTAGGGAAGACAGATGCAGCACTCTGATAAGATCTGTTAATGTTTTCAATTGAAAGAACTGCTCCATTTAAACCCAACTTAATATCCATTCATTATTCATTTATTACTGGAAACTTTATTCTTCATAAATGTTGAATGCTGGTGTGTAGACTTTCAGCTGACCTGCTGCACACCAACAAAAAGACTCTAGCCACAAAATTACACAGTTCTTTCCTATATATTGTACCGGAAATTAGGAAGAAATGATATAACCTGTGCTCATAGTGATTTCAATAGAACTTCTTAGTCAAAGTTTTGAAAATTGGTGACATTAAAACTATACTGAATTCGTCATATTAGCTCCTGTTTGAAATGTGTTCATGAACATACAGACAACTATCTCTGGATTCCTTTAAAACAGGAGGAAATTAAAAAACATAATAATTCTCAGGCCAGTCCTGTAGTGTCATTTCTTTTTAACATGATTTCCAAATGGATTTATGGACGTTTATTTGCAGTGGACATTGGACATAATGACATTCAGTCAGATTTGACTGCAGGATGATGCTAAGGTAACTGTCTTCGTTGGTTCCCTGTCCCACAACAGGTACAGTTCAAAGCCCTTTTCTTCACTTAAAAAGCCCTCTGACCTCATCCACCTTCTTTAAGAGATAAAGACTTGAGAGTTTGTGTCACATGGATTAGTTCCTGATTTGCCTTTCACACCACAGACCATGCTGGTCTCATTCATTTGCACCAAATTGGGGTTTTATTTTGCCTGATTTAGTCGGTCAGCCACAGGTTTGTCTTTGACTTTCTTGCTGAAGCTGTCAGTGAAGTTTGAGTTTTTATACGTGGTGCTATTTTCTTTATTTATCATGGTCGCTCAATATGAATGTCTATGCCTTGACACATCACTTCACCAGTTACCTGCTGCTGCGAGCACATGTAAAGGTTTCATGAAGTTATCATCAGATAAAGATGAACAGCAAACAATCTATTGTGCAACAGCCAGACAACATGAGACCTTTCCTTTTCACACGAGAGACACTGATCCTCTGTCTAATTCCACGTAGTTCCCCTCTAACTCCTCAGTGATCGGCCTCAAAGCCCAGATAGAGATAAGAGAGGAGCCTCCTGCCTCTCTCTTTGTTCGGGGGAGACACCAGCTTTATAGATTAAAAGCTGTCGACAGTAACGGTATGTTGGTCCGTGGACAGCTTTGATGGTGTCTCCCCTCCTGCTATTGATTTCCTCCCTGCTGGCCATCACTCAGCCTGGTTATAAGTGAGTTGTGAAACTCTTTGCAAGCTCGCCTATTCTTTGTTGATCACTGGTCATTCAGAGAGCACTTGTGTGTGGATGTCACACAGGAAGCTGGTGGTGTGTGTTTGTGTGCAAAATGTGTGTGTATGTGTGTCAGAGAAGGAACAACAAGAAATCAAATGGTAGCTTTGAAAGGAAACTGTCAGTAGTTTTGTGTTAAACTGGAGTTAAGGCAAAATATGTCCAGTGTTTAAAGAGGTCTGACTGCAGTTAATGTTGTACTGCTATAATCTGTTCTAATCTCACAACTGCCCCAATCTGCAAGCATCTGAAAATTGTGCAGCAGAGGCCCAGATATACACTGGATCCTACATTTCCCATAATTCAGCAGGTCAGTAGCTTTTTCATGTGTGTAAAAGTCCATATGAAACAATACACTTTTAGTACAGAATGAAAAAAACTAATTCTACTGTGAGAGATAATTTTGATAAAACCCCTGTACATTCACTGCCAAAGCTTTTAATCATTCAGCATCAACATTTTAAAGATAGTTTTTCTACATTTTTCTGAACATCAAATGAAAAAACATTAAATGTTTAAGTCATGGTTAAAGTCAGCCAACTAACAAGCCTATAGGTCGTCCGGAACTACCAATGTTTTTAGTTTTTTATTTTTTTATTTGTGACCATTCAACAACCATGACCACATTATTATGGTCATGAACCATCTAATCAAAAACCATCTAATCTTAAGGAACTACTTATTTTAACCCAAACCATGGTCTTTCACTGAACCTTACCAAGCCATGAGCATCCCATAAGGTTAGGAACCATGACAACCAAGGTTCAGTACCCCTGCCTCTGTAGAGGCACTATTTCAGGAGACACTCCTAAGGGTGATATCAGAGGGTTGGAACAAACAACCTGTATGGTTGTTCAGGTTGGACGACTTGTTGCAATTAACACTTGATGAACATTGGAAACATTAACTGTAGGATCACCTGTACACCACCCAAGCCTAAACACTCATCTGCGTATAGGTCAAACTAAAATCCTGAGTGTGGTGCATGTATTCTTGTCAGGGTAAAGAAACCTTTGAAACTAAATCTCACTAATATGCCAAACATAGATCACACTGAATCAAAGAAGAACGTTTTGCTAAAGAAATTTTTACAGGGCTGTTTTGGTGTTGGTACAGTTGATCTAGATGTCAAGTTTGGCTTTGTGGAAGAATACAGGTCTCATGGATTTAGCTCTAGTCCATGCAGTGATATCACTACTAGTGAGATACTCATACTGTTGTAATCCAGACAATCTAAACCACTAGCTCCCCTGACAGTGTGGTGGGAAGAGTGACAGATTCTGATTTGGATAATGATAATTTTTCATCACATATTAATCAAATCATTTTGGCTCCTCATGAATTTCATTCACCTCTCTAAAGAGGCTGGAATGTAATTTTCTCATAATAGAGAATCATTTGCAAGATAACAAAGTGAGCTAGCATTACACTTCCTGGTTTACTCAAAAATGTTACCCTGCCATAGAGAATAAGATCAACAGCTCATGCATATGTGGCTTCATGATGAAGATTATTTATACATCTGGTCCTCCTCATTACCTTTAGGTGAACTGAAATCCCCACAGACTGTTATATGTTACCAGACTAACTGACATGTTTTTCCCTCTGGGCTTACTGTAGCTGTATACGCTCGCTGATGAGAACGTTCGGTACTACAAACCCATATACTCGACCCGGCTGCTGTTGATACCAGCTTTTGTACAGACTCACTGCTCCCACCACTTCCTGTTCAAGCCAAACTGCAGCCCGACCACTTGGGAGCCTCGGTACCTGTTCATGGACCCGAATTATAGACTTATTGCTTGTTAGCCTGTGGATATTACTCCTGATTCCTGCTGCCTGTGGATTTTGGAGAGACTCATTGCTGCAGTTTGTCTAAGTTACACAACTTTTAGTACCTGTCAGTGTTAATTATTTTGGTTTTTTGATACTTCAATTGTCTCCAGGTCATTTATTAAATCTGGTACTGTCATAACACAGCATACATTCGAGTTGGTACATTTATTTATTGTTCACTGAAAGGGCAACACAATTATCACAATATGTAATTTTTGTAATGTAATAAATTTGATTTATCAGCTTTACAAGCTGACAGCTACATATTTTGGGAGGATAATGATGCACACACTCCCAAAACTCCCATTACTTGAAAACTTTAAAAATTATTAAAAAAGTCACATTTTCCTGGAACTTTTAACTAATTCCTGAATTCAACATTTTGCAGTGATTCACATCTTCACATGATTTTCTCTTGTAAAAATGTGACAAATTAAAACTAAAGCATAAATATGATCTTAGTTTTGCTGTTGGGATATTTTTCTGTAGTAAGAATGGAAATGGACCGTACAAATATTGAGCCGAATCAACACACTCTACCACATGAAAACATCTGTCCTGTATCTCCGCGCCTTCTACATGGATTACCACATGGCTTTGTTCCTGACTTTTTTTGATCCACACAATTTAAAATTTGAATGTTGAATTCTACTTTGCAAGTTTAATAAAGTTTAGACAGCACAGAAAATTTACAGCTGCAGCAATATTTACGTCACTGTAACTTTCGTTTGTGGTTTTGTCCATCCTCGTAAAATTCACCAAAGCTCTTTTCAATTGTCTAGTTGTGATCTCTGCTGCGTGAAAACCTTCATGGACTCACCTCTTCTGTCGAGCCGTGATGTTTATGAAGTGAAAGTCTTGGGATTTCTGGAAATGCTGTTCAGTAAAGGCTGCTAAAGGTTCCTGTTTCACTTTGGCTCTGTACTCAGCTGCCTTAGATCAGAAGGTTTTTCATTCAAAAAGAGAACAACAAGAGCACTTAACATCGACACTCTTTGTCAGGGAACTCACTTAACCTTACTTCAAAAACAGCTTTTGCTGGAGTAAAGGACAATATACTGTAATGAATCACTGGACAGATCACTTTCCAAGCTAATGAAATTACATCTATTTTTTAAATGAGCATTAAAAAAAAGAAAAAAATGAACCCAACACTGAGTACAGCGAGAGTGGACAAACATCTACAAGTGGTCTCAGACTTTTGAACCCCACTATATGTGCTGTATGTATGCAGGTGTGGGGGTGATATGGAAAACACAGGAGAGTGGGAAATGGCCTGAGGGAGGCTCAGGCAGACATAGGCCACACATTTCAGTCATAATGCCATTATGAGGAAATGCACAACTTTTAATGGCTTTTGCACTCCACGGAAGGCGATGGAGAAGCGTCGGGAGCTTTAAAGTGACTGTTGTGGGGGATTAACGCTATCAGGGCTCAAAAAAGCAATTTTGTTCAAAAACATGTCTTTTCCAGGAAGGTGAAAACACATGCATTAAAAAGAGGCCTTCTCTACATCGCGGTAATGAATGACCTCATTATCAGACGTCAGCTAGGTGGAAAGGCTATGTGGGATTAAATGCTAAGTGTAAAAATCGAAAAGGGAGAGAGATAAAGAAAGGGAGACAGTGAAGGAAGGGATGAGAAAGAGAGAAAGTCACTTGAAAGCAGGGAAGAGAAGCAACAGCACAATTAGTTGTCCTTGGGATGTTTCCAGAGTCTGAGAAACATGTTGACGGAGAAAAAGTGAAAGATTAACCTGCACTCACGAGTCAAAAACGAGTGTGTTTGTAGACCTGGATAGCTATCCATGCATCAGTCCATCCATCCATCAGTCCAGAGCGATATACTTCAGTTCCACACACACGCTTTGATGTGCTCTCACATCTGAGCCTTCTCTTTGGCACTCACCATTATTGTAAAGTGACACTAGCAGCCAGCTGCCTTCTTCCATCTTGCACAAGATGGAATTTGAGATGTATGAGTAGCATTTACCCATCAATCAGCCGTGAGAGGTCCCGGCGGCACGCAATAACACCATGCCAGCACTCGGCGCATCAGGCGATCTACAGTATGAGGGGAATGTGGTGAGTGATGGCGACGCTGAGAGAGCAGCACTCAAGAAATGAGAAAAACACAACTGACCCGTCAACTACAAACTCACCAGTAACTCTGTTTTCTGTCTCTTCCTGTTTTTTATGTGAAGTTTATTTATGTAGGGTTTGAGGGTGCTACAGCTCCACCCCCTGGATGAGCCTGAATTGCCAAAGAAAAATATAACTGATAAAAATCAAAACTATGTTGAACTGTTGGTGGGAGCAATATTATGGGTGGTTCAAGTATAAAAAAATCTAAGGCAATTTAATTTAAAGACACAGTGAAGGAACTGGAACATTTAAATTTTTCATCATAACATTAAGACTGTGTAGGTTGCCTTCGAATTAATATGAACATATTAAATTATCATAAAAGTGACAACCCAAGCATCTTGACGTCATTGCATCATGCTATCACCTCAGCTCAAAGTGCAGCTGAGCTGGTAAATAGCAGCAGACATATTAGCTGTAGCATCCTATAGAAAATGTTGTAAAAAAGACAAAAGTATATTTCTTCACTTTAATGGTGTCATGTAGGTCCTGTATAGGTGTTTTTGATTATAAAGCAGGTCTAGGTTCTATATTAATACTGTGAAAGTATCAAAGCCTCAGTCCACAGAGAAATGCACACAGCCTGTATTCAGAAACTGAGCCTTAAAACCAGCCGTCAGGACTTCTGGAACTTTATGATGTCACAACAAAGCAGTCACCACCCTCAGCCCAACCCCCGCCCACCGGGAGCCACCATCCAACCTTGCAGGATTTGGTTTCTCTGAGTGTTTACCTGAAATCTGCTGTATTTTTAATAGCTCATGCAGAAATTGATTGTTACTCATTTAATAAATACATTATCAGCTTCAATTCTTCAAAAATGCTGCTGGCGTGAACGTATCTGACCAGTTTGTTGCACTGCCGTTCTCCAGTGTGTTCACAAGAGCAAACAAAACAGGGACAAACACATACAAATTTATTTCTTTAGCATTACAATTGGACAAAAACTCCACAGTGAACCTTTAAATTCATAGCAAATTAGAGCTAGTTGAGATAAACAAGAACACGACAGCTTTTTACGTCACACATAGAAGTCTATCTGAAGTCTGAGTGTACATTTGATCTGACCCAAAGTCAGTTTGTCTTTGTAAAACCAACTCTTGATCATTATTCCCTCACTGCTATATTTTAAACTTTCAGTATTATATTCCATTTTAAATAACCTCCTTTTTTCAAAAAAGCTGCAAATAAGGAGAGAGAAACCTTAAAAAGACACTGGGTTCAAAGGGTTAAAATAAAACCCTGTAGTAAGAATTATTTGCCGACACTACTTGACCCGGCTCTGTTTGCTCTGTAACCTTTTGCCTTGCTGGTGCAGGCTGCAGCATTGCATCATGCTGCGATTGTGCACCGTCTCGAATGCATGAAGAGCTGGGTAAGGCGGGAAGCGGTGGGCCTGCTTCATTAAAACACACAGGCAGGATGTGCGGAAACATTAATCAGTACATTTTCTCTGGGTTTGCAGGCAATTAAGTGAATTCTCAGAAGACGTGGATTTATTAGAACATGTATGAGGAAGATGTGGAGCATGGGATGAAGTGAAGCAGCAGAGAAGTGATGTTCAACATGTATATTTTTGTTAGTTTTTGGTTTTATTGTTTGTTCAATAGTCAGTGGGCCAGGAGGGAGTTGTCTCTCGGAGCAAAGCTGCTGGCAGAGCCATGTCAACACACAGCTCTGATTGTGTGAGTGTGCATTTGTTTGTCCATGTGTTTTTGTCCATGTGTTTGCCTCTCTCAGGTTTCTTTGGCTGTCAGTCAGGCTCTCCTGCTGTGGGTGGCCTTGTACAATGAGTACACACATATGTCCATACACCGACATGTGCATACACTCACACACACACACACACACACACACACACAAAGACCCATGTGGGTGCTCAGGCGGTATCACAAAGACCTCATCCTGCTCTTGCAGGTCCAAGTGCAGATGCTCTGCTAATTAGTTTCCCATTTATACCTAATGCCACGAGTCTCCTTTCAGAGCTGCAGAATAACAGTGTTTCACTAAGTGCACAGCCACTGAAATCACGTCCACTCCCACTTCCTCTGCACTAAATCATTTCAGTATTGATGTGAGCCTTGAACCCGCTGTGTGTTTGTACACATGGAACTTTTTCTTTAAATGGCTGATTTTGCATAGTACAGATAAATATGTATTAATGCTCATTATGTCAGCTCTCTTGTTGGAACTGAGCAACCTTTTGCATTTTTATAGTTATGATATAGTAATCAGGGATGTGCTTCATTAAAAGGAAGGCAAACTGTGACCTTCAGCTACTGAGTAACATTAAGAAACAAACACCTACAAAGACAGCAGGATTGAGGAGAGGTTCATCTTAGTGCAACATCTTAGAAGTCTATCTCCATACATCACTTACACTGCATTTAAATGAAAAGCTATTGGTGACTGTTATTCATTCACTTCACTCGACCCTGTTGCCAAACAAGAACATTGATATCAGACCATTATGCAAAATCCCTGATTATCATCAATAATAGTTTTTTAATTACTAATTTTTCTACAAAACCTTCCCATGGCAACTGTGGTTTGGTTAAAATTAGACAATTAAAACACAAGGTTAGAGAAAAGCTATGATTATTGTTAATAATAAAGACCAGTCTGTGATGGGAGACAAATTCTGCTCTTGTTTGGAAGTGTTGCTCTAAGAAGGTATTGCCCACTGAGGAGAAGGAAGGAGGAATAATTACAGTGACCAATGTTATATTATGTATATATTATATTTTTCTCAAGCTGTGATTAGACTTAACATGGGGTAAAACTGGAGATGAAATGAATGGATAGGAATGGGAACAGTATAAGAACACTATGAATGTGCAAACTACAAAAAAACAACAACTACAAAAAACAGGAATGCCCCACATACAATATGTAACACACTCCACATGTGCATGACATTAAGCAAGATAAAGATAATTCTGAATCAGTTTTTGGTTAATAAACTAAAACATGTTTAGTTCAGTTTAAGATCCTGTGCAACTGGCATTTTATTAATAAGTTATGTCTTACTACATAGTTAGAGCTCATTTTGTAATCAAAAATTAATGCACAGGTAAAAGGTGAATTGGAAAAAGACCATTTTTGGTCCAATTAATGTGCAATTTAATTGTTTATGTGGTTCATATGCAGCATAACCAGCAGCCAGTTTGCTGTTGTTCACTGGCGATCAGTAAAAGTACATTCTCAATTTTAATGAGCCCTCTAGTGGCAACAACCTGCACACCAAGTAGGGTGTGTTATTGTGTTCAACAGACCCGGCTCAGTTTGTTTACTTTGTATATTACAGCATATTTAGTCTTTAGTATTTCAGCGCTAAGCTGGAAACTCAGTGTACTAATTCTAAAAGTGGAAGTTCAGACTGAGTTGAGCTTTGTGCGAAAAAAAAAAAGTTGAAAAGTTGAACTAGGCTGTGGTGGAAATTACATTAGTTTCACATTTTTAAAACTCGATTAAAAAACTAAAATAACTGATCCATTTTCTGAAGACATCAAGTGAGTTAAAGGTCACATATTTTACACTTTTCCTTTTTTGGGTTTTATTTGAAGTTCTGATATCCATAAGAAGATACTGTTGTGCCAAAAACCATCTCAGTGTAGTTTTACATCTCCTCTCTCAGGCTTCTCTCTGGAGCTCTTGAAACAACAGGTCAGTCAGCCAATCAGAAGAGAGGATCTGAGCCTCTCTTGAGTGTGATCCAATAAAAATATAGCAGATTTCAGGTAAACACTCAGAGAAACCAAATCCTACAAGGTTGGATGGTGGGTTCAGGTGGGTGGGGCATGGGGCGTGGCTGAGGGCGGTGACTGCTTTGTTGTGACATCACAAAGTTCCAGAAGTCCTGACGGCTGCTTTTAAGGCTCAGTTTCTGAATACAGGCTGTGTGCATTTCTCTGGGGACTGAGGCTTTGATACATTCACAGTATTAATATAGAACCAAGACCTGCTTTATAATCACAAAAAGACATGGACACCTACCTTCATACAATATGGGACATTAAAAAAATTTTTTGTAAGACAAAATAAAAAGGAAGTCAATTTTGGATTCCAAAGCTTTTCAAGCGTCACTAGCTGTTTTCTTGTTGGTATTTTACCCAGATCCCAGTCTGTTGTTGACATTCACCAGTGGACCCATAAAAACAAGTATTGGGACTAAACAGGTCTATAAACATCCCAATGGAAAGAAACTGAGGGAAACAGCAGGATTTCATAGCAGGCAGAACGTGACAAAAGTAGCCAGAATGCATAATTGAGGCTTTAATCTGAGGGCCAGTTGGGAAAAGGGATGATAAACATGTTAGGCTTTAATGAGGTCTATGATGGAGAGCCACATGTGCATTGAAAGAGAATAGGACATCCAAACAGGGAAACAGGGAGAGCCATGTGTGAATAATTTACTTATTCCAACACACTGTATCTGTGTGTGTTGGAACAGCAGTGGACTCTGAGGTAGATCCAAGGATCCGTTGGCCCAGGTGCAGCTGATACTGGTCGTCATTGAGAATAAATTGAAATTATTAACAGTTTCCACCACTCCACTCCCTCCGACGTGACTGTACATACGCTCCCAGACCTGGACGCTCAGCAATAAAACCCATCCTTGAAATAAAGCAAGGCATCGTCGCTCAACACCTGCGAGTCAATAAAAGTTTTATTCTTTGGTGTAAGTGGTTTTATAGCTCTGTGTAAACACATCTCGCCTCTTGTAGACAGTTTTGCTTCTTCTCCAGGGGGAGGGGGAATGATGATGGACTGGAAACGTACAGCATCGGCATATATCCAACATACAGTGCTTTACTCTGCTCCAAGAGAAGTTCAGCAGGAAACAGGGGCTTTAGTGTAGGATGAAAAATCCATTTCATGTAGCTGTGCTCTGCTGAGTCGTGTATGATAATTAGGGAGTCTGTGGATCTCTTGACGACATGAGAGAGGAGACACAGTTACATAAGCAGATTTTTGTGTAGGTGTACTTTTTGAGTACTTTTGAAGTCAGTAATTTTACTTCTGTTTTACATATATATTTCAATCTTCAAGTTACATTTTGGTGTAGAAGCAGAGTGATCATAGTGCAGAGACTTGAGGGGCATTCCCCAGCTTTGGTAATGCTTTAATGTTGTATGACATACAAATTACACAAGAGATATTTGACCCCAGTCTTCAAGATCCTGCGTTTTATAGCTCTGGTTGATTGGGTTACAATTTATCCTCCAATCATGAATTACAACTAGTTTTAACTAAATACGTTTCTGGATCAACACTAGATATCAACACTTCAAATAAAAGATAGTAAAAGTGTAAAATATGGGACCTTTAATAAGAAAAATATACATATAATAATATAGTAATATATATATATATATATATATATATATATATATATATATATAATAATAATAAAGTTTGATAAAAGCCTTATCCATTAACCAAATAATGCTTATTGATAACAATACTTCCAGTGCATCAAGTTAAGCTAGCAGGCTTGCTAGCTAAGAAAAAACACCATGTATTGGGATGTTACTTTCAAAATTAAGAACCCTAATTTCACAATAAAACTGAAGGTACACAATGACATAGGTTTATGAATAATTATGAAATGAATTTGCATGAAAAACAACAAACAAACAAATAAAGGTCATACATCCACTCTATAGATAAAAAGTTATGAATGAAGAAAGAGATGTTACTCTCTACCGTTAGCTTTAAAATAAAAACACAAAGTGTCAGGTTGCATTAAACATAGTCTGTCTGGAATAATTTTGTATAATAAGTCTCAGCTCAGCTGCCTTGGAAAACACAGCTGTAATATTTTGTATGCCGTTCGCTAAGGTCACCCAGCAAATTCCATCTTGCAGCTTTCACCATGTTTTGACTGACATATTGTTGCTTTCTGTGTTTTATATCCAAGTGCAATTTTTTTTGCAGCCTCTCCATGAGCATTTCACCAGACACAGGCCAATTTACGAGCAATGAAGGGAGGGAAACAAAGTGAAGGAAAGTCAATGAAAGTCATCAAATCCAAATTATCCTTTAGTCTTGGCTGGTGTTGAATTGGCAGCTCAGAGACCACCACTAATACCTCGCTAAAATTGTTTATTCATGCTTTGTTTGTTTATACACTTCATTTGAAAAGTTTCTTTCAAAGTAAAAGCATTAGCTTGAAGGCAATGTCCTCTTAGATTTAAGTTACACGTCATAACTTTCAGTTAATGTATTTTGTGTTTTCCTAGCTGCATGTCCATCCTGATTACATTGAGTAGAGTGTCTTCCATGGCTGATTTCAGTGCTGTTTTGACCCCTTGGCTGCAGTATATTGTATTACTTAGATTTGTGTGGTGGAGAGCTGCAATTCCCTGGAGGCTGTGGCAGGATTGTGGGTTCAGGAGGTTAGGCAGGTGGTAAGGCAGCAGGGATAAAAAAGCCTAGACATGCTCACTGGCTGGATCTCCCCTCAATCACACCCAAGATTGGTCATGGGTGCCTGCAGCACCTAGGTCACCCAGTACACACAGACACACTCTCTCTCTCTTGCTGTCTCTCTCCTACAGGTGGCAGTGGCTGAGGTGTGTGTGTGTGTGTGTGTGTGTGTCCATGTGACACAGCGAGCTCCACTCCATCTTTGTCACGTTCCCTGTGGGACTGCAGCCTATCCAAGTGTCAGCCGACCTGCCAGGCAATCAGAGCTCAAAATGTCATCCATAGCCTGAGCCTCCCCTGGCCAGGCCCATCACCAGAAAGACCATCCATTTATCTGTCTGCACCTGCCCCTCCCTCTCTTGCTCTTTCAAAGACAGAGACAGTATTTCCGAATTTGCTGGCACAACTCCATCATCAAATTAAACCAGCTTGATAACAAAACCTCCTTTTGACTGAATTTGATTTGAAGGTATCTTTTGAACACATTCCTAAGAGGTACATACATTTACCTTCCCAGTTGCTCAGTGAGCAATCGACCAGTTTTCAGTTATGCATCTGGTGCAAAACATGTTTTCATGGTCCACTTGATTACTCAGCCTGCACTCATGCCAAACCCGAGATAAAAGCTTTAAAAGGAGCACCAAGGAGGCATTCGCCGGCTTGTGTTACTGCAATCTATCATTCTCTTATGGTTGCGTGCTGCATGAGAGAACTGCCCTAGCTTGTGTTACCGCCACACTGGAGAAAGCCACTTTAGAGAGAACGATAAACAGCAAACACAATAGATACACAAAGAGAGATCGGCGCTGAGGACCAACAGCAGCGTTGCTCTCATATTTCAAAGGCTTGTTTGAAAGTCTGGGAGGGGAAGTAGATTGTAGTGGGTCCATAAAATATCTGTTACATTCGATCTGTTACTCGTATTAGGGCGGTGGCAAGCACTGACTCATGGTGTGTGATCTGATGCATTGTGGAGAGAAGGTTCGCTGTATTTTGGTCTCATGTCTATTACCACCGTATGGTCGTAGAAGTGGTTGATGTGAAAAACACACATGTTGCCCTTGGTGCTGTATGATAGGACTTTCATCGCCTACATTCTCAGACTGTTCCAGTCCTGGAAAAAAAAAATGAATGGATGAATCTTTCCCACTGAAAGATAGAAAGGTAGGGGAAGGCTGGAGACGGCTGCAGCAAACTCTGTTACTCAGACTATTTGGATCAGACTAACCAAACTTTAATATATTAAACTTCCGTCTGTCTGCTAATTACCCACACCATTTAAGAACAATTATTTATTTGAATGGAAGAATTCAGATGTTGTAACTAACCACAGCCTTCGGGACAGTTGCATATTCGTATTAAAAATACATTAAATTTCACTTATTAACTTTTGCTTTTTGTCTCAATAAGCATATTATTCATGCATTATTTTACAATAATATTATACTATTATTTAATTATTTTATCATATTTATAGAAGAACTTTTATAGAGTTTTATTTCACAAAGTTTTAGAACCAGGATTAAGAAATTTCACTGATTGCTGTCAATCTCAAGAGATATTATTAAAACTGTCCAACCAGCAGACAGTCTGTCTCTCTCACAAACACACAGACATGCTGTCCTCTCATTGTCGCTCTCTCACTCCTTCACTCTCCACATCTCATTATTCTCTGTAGAGTTCTGGTTCTCTCCTTTTCTTCTACAGCGACTACCACCTTCATTGTGGCTGATGTTATTTACCATTCATAGATTTGGACTTCCAGATTCAGTCAAATATAATTCCTATATTTGATTTTAACTTTTGCCTGGTCATTTTCTTCCAGTTGTTCTGGGTGGTTACACAAATTACCCTGGCTCTGAACTCTTTAGCTTTAGAGGCTCAGCTGCTTATGTCTTTACTGACAGTTAAACACTGGCCCATTAATTCAGAACAGCAAACAAGCACCTGCATCATAGGTGACACCTTCCAACCAATCAGAATCCAGACTGTGTGGTGGCCATGGTATGAATCACAGTACCACAACTCCTGGATTAAGCATAAATTTACTTTAATCTTACTTACTTACTGTTGTTTTTCTGTCAATAAAATGATTGTCTCTGTAATAGCTTTCCACAGTTGTAACATATTAATTATGGAAATTATTCCTATTTGGAAACCTTTAATTTGTTCTCCCATCTTCATATACAGTACAGGAGGTAATATAAGTTTAATGCTAATTACTCTGATTGCTTCATTACGACTATTCCCTCGTGTCACATGGACACAACAAACCCATTAAGACATGAGAAGTAAGAGTGTGTGTCTGCAGCCACTGGACGCTGAATAACAAGACGAATGCCATCTCATACGGGAGCCTGACATTGCCATTTCCACTGTGACGTTAAGTGTTACCTCGGGCCCGTCCCACCTCGACACATCCCCGCTGCTGGAGAGGGAACAACACGCTGCACACTCTCATCACTCACACCTGACTAAAGACCGCCAGGCCTTTCTCAACTAACAAATTCAATTGGCGTGGCAAAGAGAGGCCGACAGAAGTGGCTGCGCTGGTCTTTCAACAATCCCTGGATGACAATAAAAATAATAATGACCTATAGAGAGGACAACCCCCTGCCCCCCGACATGCAAGGAACACACCACACAAACGCTATCTTCACCATCACAGCAGAGAGAGATGATCCAGTTTACTGCGGTCTTTGTACAAGTGTGTGTTGCACTTTGGGCTACAGCCTGCACACATGAAAGAGAAGATATTTGGAAAAGAAAAAAAGAAAAAAACATATTTTCACCCAACATCATTATCACCGTCACTGAGCAGCGCGTTGGAAGAGAGAGGGAAGATCAAAGGCGAGTGGAGCGATGGCCTCTGGCGGTGGAGACTCGGCCCGCCATGGAGGTGAAGGACAAAGTCTCTCAGAGCACCCTCCTCCTCCTCCACCTCCTCCTCCCCCTTCTCCTTTCTCCTATTGCTTACTTTCAACCCAACATGGGCTTTGTTCACCTTATGCTTTGAAGCAGACTGCAAACTTCATGTCCTAATTTCACTTGTCACACTCGCTTACGCTTACTTTAACCAGAGATGTGTTTTCCATCCACCTCTTCCTGCCCTTTCTCTTTGTGGCCGTCTGCCTCCACAGCTATGAGCAGCCGTATGAGGTCATATGCTAATCTATGATGTCACTCCGATCATCACATGCATATCAATGTATTTGCCGCAGTGAAAAATACATATAGCAACATTATTCTGGTGAATACTTGGGCCCTCTGCTGGCTCAATATAAGCTCAGTTCCTCTGCCCAGGTCTGGCCCACATTCGGCAGCACTGACAGATGCCATTTCCACATCTGGACCAATTCTGCCGGACATACAGAAAGTCTCCCTGGCAGTCAGCCAGCACTGGAGCAGAACAACTGGAATCAGCCCACATGTGGAAGTACGTATATGGGCCAGACTTGGGCCACCTTTGTTTGTCATGGTCAGAAAAGGTTGCTAAATTGCAAGCTAGTGGTCTGTGACTAAACCTAGCAAAACATGATGGCGTCTTTCAACCAGGCTAACGCAAAACTCCACTAACCCCCTTTTTACCAACAATTAATATGAAAAAAAAAGAAAAAGGGAGATAAATTTTGTTGTTTTACAACTCCAGCTGCTGAACTTCAGCTGCTAAAAGATTCACTTTTACTTGCTAACTTCATCTGTCTGTTGTCTGGCAGGTAGTATACAGTGAGTTTTTAGAGCCCCCCCCCACAGAAAACAGCTGCCTGCTGAGGCTTGAGACACAGCTGATGAGGGCACTGAGACTGAACCAAAACAGTGAAGTTTCGGGCCATAAAGCAACAACAACAAGCTTAAAGACGCTAAAGCTACGCCCCATAGAGTTGGGGAGAACTGCAGTCAGCTTATAATGAACTACAAGTTGCATTTTTCACATTAAACACTGTCTTTTAACTCCCATCACATTGCAATTTTTTTTATTATTGCAGTTTTAAGTTGGTAAAATTGGGGGTCCTACCCTTCCAGCACATGTGCTGTTGATTCTTCTGCTCTCTAAGCTCGTCCTTTCTCCTCTTAGCTGCTTGTTAGTTTTGTTCATAGTGGAACTAAATGAACTAAAGAGATTACTGAGGGCGACAGAGCATTTATTTCAAAAACAATTTGATGAAAGCTGAGAGATTTATGTTGCAAGAGATATGTCAAATGTGTAAAGAGTATAAAATTAATTGCCTCTAAGGCATCCCTTCCATATCCTCCACCGTGTGTGGTGTTGAAGATGACATCACGGCAGTTTCCTGCGTTGAGAGGGTACTATCTGCAGTGAATACCCAGTACCAAAAGTGAACCAGAGTCGAGTTGATCCAGTACCATGTGGTGACGCGTCTCCTTGCTGTTTCTCTAAATGAAGACTTCCACGATTTGTTAGTCACTGCGGATGAGTCTCATTTTCTGTTGTGCAATGTGTTAATACAAATACTTGAAAACCTCAATCACGGTTGCATTAATTATTATTATTACTGTTCCTGTGAAGTCATGTACTCCCTTCAGAGTGTTCCCAACGAAAGTGAAGCCAATTGTCTGAGTTAATTAGTGCCTTCATGTTTAAACCTTGGTTGCTTTGACACAGTAGGAAGATATAATAAAAGACAAAAAAGACGTGAAACAAATGTAGCCAGCATAAATTAAATAATAGGGTGCTCAGACAAAAGTAATGTAGCCTTGGGCTGGGGGAAGGAAACAGAAAGAGACATGGACACTACAACCACGGGGCTTGGTTAGGGCTAAACTGGAGAGACATGACTCAGACCGTCGACTCTATGGGAGAGAATGGAAAAATCCTTGTGGCATTATGCTCTACTCATGCAAAGCTCCACACAATTAATCAGAATCAATTGCACAAGTGGGAGGACTACGTAAGTGCAAGACAGAAAGCCAGACATAGCACAATTGGACGGATGTTAAGAATTTCTGTATGCTGCCATGGTTAACCTTCCTGTGGAGGGGAGGGAAGCATCTTCCTCGCTTCTTTTCATAAGCCTCTTTTCATTCTAAATCACCCCATTCCCCTGACTGTATTCCTCTGTGTGATGGAGGAACTCAGCTCCAATTACATCAGTCTACTGACAGTTTTTAGTTTGATTCGAGATCATGTTGAAAATGTAGATGTCTTTGTTGCTCTTAGCTCAGAGGAGAGGAAATAACCTAACGTGAACTGGGTCACATGAAGTGTCATCTGGACACATTTAAAGGCAAAGTGTTCATACCTGTTCCGAAAGGCCACATTCTAAGACAAGGTAAAAAGCCTACCATCATAGAGAGGAGTTAACATACTGTGAATGGTACAAGTAGGGACAATGGTGCACACTTTTGAACAGATGATGCAGAAAATTATAGAAAAGATAAGATTAATAGAGAAAGAGGGACATAGGTCAATGGGTACTCTTGGAAGCAACAAGTCCTCCAAGCTGAACAACCGTACAGGTCGTTTGTTCCGACCCTCTCATATGACCCATACGAGTGTCTGCCGGCATTGTCATAATAATGAGTGTACCGGCAGCGGCGTACCTGACTTTCATTGCCATGATTACAGTTAAACAGTAATGGCTTGGTTAGGTTCAGGTACAAAAACTACTTGGTTAGGTTTTTGGAAAAGGTCGTGGTTTGGGGTACTTCTGTAAGGTTAGATGATCTTCGTTGTCATGGTTACAATAATAAGAACCTGGTTAAGGTTATGAGAAACAACATAAACTGCTCATTTTATACAGTGTGTCATATTCCTGTGTTTTGTTGACCCGTCCATCCACCACAACCTCCTCCTGACGTGGACTTTGCTCCTGTCATGATTCATACAGCCACCAGATGTCACCTAACAATAAAATGTAACCATGCGTCACTATAAGCTGCTGCACAGACGACCTATGGGCTCGTTTTGTGCAGGGGAACAGTCTTTTTGGAAGACATAGGTCTTCAAACCATTTCTGAGGACAGAAAAAAATTATTTTCCTGGATTAGAGACTGTTGGAAAATCTAAGTTTGGAACAAACTGCGGCCCCAAGCCTCTCTAAAAGCCACATGACTACCAAGTCAACAAGAATCCTTCAGGACCTTGAGTTATATTATGTTTAATTCCATTTTATTGGAACCAAGGACCTAACACTCTTAGCGGGCCATCTTTTCTGTCTGTAACAATGAGAAGGTACTCAGCAGGCCAATTGCTGAGAATTACTGTCACAAAGGGCGGGAAACACAAGCCGTCAGGATGATCAGATTTTTTACTAAATGACCCTAGGTCAGCCAAACCTCTCTGGGAGCAAAAAGCAAAGACAGTAATTGATAAAATTGTTACCCAGGTTGTCTGTTGTAAACATCCATCACTGTTGACAGAACAACTTTGACCCACAGCACTTACTGTGCTCACTCCATGACTTTTCCTGTGCAGTGAGTGACTGTTATCAACATTTCAGGTGTGCTTTAGGTGTGGGTTAGATCAACTTGATAAATTGCTGGCTTGGTTTTCTGTTTACTACTTTACTATCAGGTATGCAAGAAGGAGAAATGTGCTGGAAAGAATTTGTAAAACATGTCAGACTGCTTGTGTTTCTTGCCTTAGTGGCTTCATTGTACTAGATCTCAGCCTTCTCAGTGACAGAAATGATGGGGAAAGCTACTAAAGACACCAAGACACACGTTGACAGGTGACACAGTGAACACCAGCAAATGTACAATGTTGGATTTTTTGCATTTGTGTTTGCATTTTTTTTTCTTTTCTTTTTTTACTCAGCATCCCCAAAATATGAAACGATGCTTTTTAAAATTCCAGAGGGAGCGTGAATGCACTCCTCTGGACGCAAGGCAATAATGAGAGAGGTTTACTGTGAAATCCGTTAACATGTGCCTCCGTGGCAGGGCCCAAACACTTGATTGATGAGAAAATGGCAGGGGATTTAATGCCTCCTCTACAGCGCCCTGCCCTGATGCCAAAACCACTCCACAGGTCCCCACCCATGAAAAAAATACAGTATGACCGCAATTGAAACAACAGGGAAGAGAAAAGAAAAAGAAATATATATATATATGTGGTGCCATGGAACTTTCCCCAAATTCATTTTCAGGGGAAATACAATTTGCAGGATGCTTGCACTGCAGAAAGAAATAGGTCTTGGTAGGGGGCGAGAAATGAAAATGAACGGAACGATTTGGAGTCTGGAGGTTTGTGTGTGGAACTGATTCCACAGCTTCTGGCCCCCACTGGTGCACTGTGATGTGGCTGACACCTCTACAGATGAGTTTATTTAGCTCAGCAGTCTGAATTAAAACTCAGCTGGGCCTCTCTGTGCTGTTTACCTATTCAGAGGAGGCTGCCATTCTTAACGCAACCAATGCAATGTGCAGATGAGGGAGGAAGGAGGCAGGGTTGGGGGTATGGGGGGTATTTTTGATAAGGTGTACTCCATCTCTCATGACTCAGGGAGCAGACAGAGACGTGTGTGCTCAAGTCCTCAGTTACCCCACCATTTTAAATCGTAAGAATAGATGTTTGCAGTTTATCTGGTGTCTGCTACACCTGCAGTGGATGACCGTGCCTCCATCATTTAATCCTTATTGGATTTCCTGAACTTATTCCCACTGTTTCATGCATTCCAAAAAATAAGGCTGCATGGGGTGCTGAAGGCGTAGACAAACAAGATTTGGAGAGAGAGAGAAAGATAAAAGAGAGAGAGGATTGCATTGGAGAATTGTAAACATGGACATATAGAGTAGAGGAACGAGAAAGACACACAGAAAGGAGGAGGAGAGGATGGAATAAGACAGCAAGGCAAGCGGCAGATAGCTGATGGGTAAACAGGCCTGGCACGGGCTGGAATGAAGAAGTGCCCTCCGGAGGGCGGGACTTTGGAGAGAATAAATGCCCAAACCAGTATTAATCTCCCTGAAAACCTCCATGCCCACCGTGCATTAGAGGAAATAGCGCGCTAAAGCCACAGACCCATTCAATCTTCGCCTGTGTGCTCCCTGAGTGCTGCTTGCAAAACAGCCAAGGCCCGGCGCAATAAGAAATGATGGAGGAGCCGAGCACACAAGCGGCCCCATCCATCGTGGCGTTTTACATTTTAATCACATCGCACAATAAGACAGGTGGAAATCCAGTGCGGTGCAGGTAGAGGGGAAGCAATTAACAGTGACAGCAGAGGAGGTGATGGAGGAAGGGGGAGTGAAAAGTTAGAGAGTTCTTGGTCATTTCGGCTTTCATCAGTCTGAAAGAAAAAGGCCTTTAGATTAGATTTTGAGATTTTTAATTCTCTGGGCATTGATTTAATGTCGGATGCACACAGAGTATTTGATGGTATTGAAATTATGGAAAGTGTTCAAAGCCATAGGAAAGAGGATTAGTGCTATTTGGTCCTGTTAGGGGAAAGTGACCTTGTTTACTCACACCCTCAAAGAGCCACACTGGTCTGATGGAAGGCTTACCAACCAAGACACAGCCTCTGGTCAGCTGTTTGAGGGACAAATGGAGACTTAAGTCTAAATTCCAAATTAATTGCTCACTAGATTATTCCCCTGACCTCAGGAGGGTTTTATCACCACACAAACAGGGTTGTAGTTTCCAATCCTTGTTTCTTTTTTCTTCAAAAAATCCAGCAAATGCCACAGAGGCAACCAAAGACACCACGTAAGGTGTAATTGTCCCGGCCCTGTGCCAAAGTCAAACAGAGTCTTATGGAGTAAAATGGAAATCTTAGGTTTTGCTCATTTTCTCCCGACTCCAGTCATCAATCTTTTAATCTGTGGTGAAGTATGAGTCAGGGTGGTTTCTGCCTGGGCTCCTGAAGCGCACTGCACTCTCAAGGTTCTACTCGTAAGTGTGACAAATGAAGAGCGGGACAGGGCTGCAGACGCCACCTCGCTAACTGATGCCATGTACAGGCACCTGTGATAGAGTGAGTACAAATCACCAAATGGTAATGTAGAGAGATCAAATGTTTAAAATATATCAAACTCACTTTATACAATATGAGACTTTTAAGTTTGAATTTAAACACAGAACTGTAGATATGAAATGTTATTGTATGGACCAAATATGTCGAGTGAAATTACAGTTGAATATTTTGCATTGTAATAAAATGTGGACTGGAGGCATCATTAATGTTCCTCCTGTGCTTTTGCCGCTTTGACAAGTCCAAATGTCTGCTGGGTCTTGAATCTGATTCATTTTACAACTATAAACAACGCTGTGATGCAAGGCTGTAAAGCTTGAGGTTTGCAGGATTTACACAGAAAACAAAGGCACGTGGAAAGAATTTTGACAGGGAAGAAAAGAGAAGCTCATAGATCAAACAGGAGATTAAACCAACAGAAGAAAAAGAAGCTTATACTGATCTCAAGTTTACTCTCTCTACAACGTTTTGTGTATCTTGCATTTTTTTCACTTGCAGTTGAGCTGACTGAAAAAATTTGGGAGCCACTGGATTATGTGGTAATATTTTCAGCATTTTCAACATTTCCTTCATTACATGTTGTGTGTGGAGGAAAAACAGAACAGAGCAGATCATCTGATCTTCTTCTTCTCAGCTCATCTGTGAGTGATGCTCATCTTCACAGTGCTGTAGTAAGAGGTTTTTACAGTGTGCACACAGACGCACTGTTTCGGTGGTTTGAGCCATAGAAACATGGACCTGTGCCATTTCCTGTTTTTTCCATGTTACTGTTAGGGATCACAAAAAGAAAGGAACGTTGATTGAATCATACCTCCTGAGTAACAACATTTCAAGGCTGGACTTAAGAATTTAGCTACAACATGTTGTTTCGTGGCAATAACAAGGTTTGGAGTCTAAAAACACCTGTGCTTAAAATACCACGTTTTACCAGGAATGGAATTTGCCAAAAATTCCTGGAAAATTTGTGGTTGTTTCCTTCATCAACAGCCAAGTTGCAGGAAATATAGTCACAATCCCCCCTTCCTGAGTTACAGCATTGAGTACGGCCAGAAGTGTTTTAGCAGAGCATTATGATGTCACAGTGAAGTTGACCTTTGACCTTTTGGCTTTAACATGTCATCATTTCCCCATTTGATCTTGTTGATATTTAAATTAAATTGTGTCATAATTAGCATATAAATGTATAAAGTCAGGAGTTATGGCCAAAACTGTGTTTTGTTAGATGACAGTGACTTTGACATCAAAATCTAATCAGTTCATATTTGAGTCTGAGTGAATGTTTGTGCCAGAAATGAAGAAATTCCATAAAGGTGTTTACTGAGCAAATGGGACAGACGGTCAACCTGAAAACATACAGTCATGCCTCCGGCCCTGACTGTTGCTGGCGCGAAGGGCAAAATGGATGTAATCCCTGTGATTCTGCACAGCCTACCACAATACTCAGAGCCGTCCAACACAGGAAGCAGCGTGTGAGGTGGAAAGTGAGGGTGTGGAGGGAGGTAGAGGGATGTGTAGTGTGACTGACCTTGATGCAGGAGACCTGAGTTTGTGTCTCCTCACAGTCTCAGGAGTTAAAGGTCCATTTTGTATAAAGGTAGATGTCCATGTGTTTGTGATTATAAAGCAGGTCTAGGTTCTATATTAATACTGTGAAAGTATCAAAGCCTCAGTCCACAGAGAAATGCACACAGCCTGTATTCAGAAACTGAGCCTTAAAACCAGCCGTCAGGATGTCTGTAACTTTGTGATGTCACAACAAAGCAGTCACCACCCTCAGCCGTGCCCCAAGCTCCACCCACCTGGACCCACCATCACTGAGATACATTACACACTACACTGAGATGGTTTTTGGTTTTTAAAACCAAAAATATATCTTCTGATGGAGATCAACACTTCAGTTAAAATGCTTCAGAAGAGTCAAATATGGGACCTTTAATGTTCACATCTTTTAACCTTGGCCATGATCGTTTCAGTTGTCATCTGTAGAACTACAGTCATCTAATATTAGCGTCCTGTTTTGCAGGTTTGGGTTTTCTGTTCTACTAATGAGACCTGATGAAGTCAGTTGCCTCCATGAATCATCAGCCTTTTAAATAAAAAATAAAATCCTGTCCAAGTGTTCATCTGTGATGACAAAAAAAAAAAAAAATCATTTGAGTGTGGTGTGTGTTTACTCCACAGCTCCAGGGGGGCTTGATCTGCAAAACCTACACCAAAATCTGTCTCAGACTGCCCGAAGCAGCTGCTCAACCAATAAACAGATCTGAATTCAGAGCAGCGCATTAGTGATGGATTGCCCAAGTGAATCTTAAGAAGGTTTTCCTCCCTGACAGGAATTAGGATCTGAGGGAAACATAGAATCCTTATAGATCCAGTAATTATTTGGCATGAAAAGACTCTGTGGCATCTTTCATTTTTTTCTCAACTAAAAATATAAAGATTTCAACCTTGTCAAAATGTACTTTACAGTGCAGGGCTCTGCTGCCCATCGCAGCTGAAGTAATTAAAAAGTGAAGTGCAGGGAGTTTGGTCTTGAAGTTGCCCCTGTGGCTGCTGCTGCATCTTGCCCTCTGCTGAAGAGCACATGTAAGGACTGTCATTACTGGCCGGTGAGTGAGCTTGTTAGCACCGGGGTCAGCAGCTAAGGGTTAACAGGAGAACGTGGAGTGGTCAGTGAGGGGTGGAAAGGTGAAAAGCTGAGGTCGAAGCCTGGAAGTCAAGACATAATGGGAAACTCAGTCTGGGCTGAAACACACTCGTACAAACACACACAGATTGATTGGATGTGCAGGTTTTTTTTTATTCGTCTTCTTCAGTTTTCACTCACTGGAGTAGAATCCAGGCTACGCTCTCTCCTCACCGTTGATAATATTCACTAAATGCACCGTCTTATGTAACTCTCCTGTGTGTGCAGCTGGCTGTGGAGGTGTCAGTGACCTTTTGTGCACCATTTCCCAGCACTTCTCCCCACCCACATCTTTTACCCCCTAACCTGTAGAGCCCAGCCCCCCTAAGAGAGGAGCCTGCAAGGGAAGGTTACAGAGATGCAGCCCGCAGAGATGGATGGAAGCTGAAAACATGGAGAGTGAGTGAGATAGTGAGAAGGTGGGATGCTGCTAAAGGTCGCATTTGCCTGCCTCCCTGCTGTGTCTTCACCCCCCCGTTTCTCTCATTAGTACTGCACAGAGCAGAGCAGAGCAGAGGGTAGAAAGGTAAACAACTTGCCTTAAAGAATGAACTGAGCCTGTAACCAAACAAGCTGGCAGAGGCTCTTTAAGCCTCGCCACAGCCTGACAGAGCAGCATATGTTGTTTACATGCTACATTAGCAAAATCTTGCAAATTTTAAATACGGGTACAGTCGACTACGTTGATACTGTAGCAAATCTGCAGCAGCAGCAAGTACGCCAACTGGCTGCGGTGGGACCTGAAGGAACACTGATGCATCCGTTTTTGGAAATGTTGTGATAATATCTGTCTGATTCCTCCTCTTATCGTTTATTTCAGGGGTCCGCAGTCTGAAGCCATTTATATGCCTTGTGGTGTTTGGGGTTTGGTCTGATTTTGAACTTTATACTTGATCATTAAAAAATGTGCAGAATTTATGTCTTAATTTGGAATCCTTCACCCTGAACAATCTGAAGGATAATAAAGGTAATTCATTATTACACTTTGATAAAGTTGGGAGACGTCCAAGAGAGAGATAAAAAAAAAGCAGAGGAAGATATATCCAAACTTTTGGATGGGTCAAGTTCCAAAAACCTTGGATCCTACACTTCCCATAATGCAAATGAGTACCTTTTCATCATTAGATCTTTCCAAATAAACGGCCCCTAGTTTGTTACATTGATTTTTTTTAATTTAGTTATACTTTATTCAGCCAGGCCTGAGAACGTGTATTTAAAGTAGAACGTCTCGGGCACAGGAGTGATGATAAATAAGGTGGTAATTTCTGGAGAACAGCTCATTCCCAGCAGATTTATCTTGACGTCTAAAACACCACTAAAAATCTGATCGATTCATTCTTGAGTCCGGATGAACCTTTGTGCCAAATCTGAAGAGATTCCCTGGATATCGTGAGAATGGGACGTACAGACAACCTGAAAACATCGTGTCTCTGCCATCAGATGCGTGAAAGGTTACATGCTGTGGTCACTGTGTTGCAGATCTGTGTTCCAGGTTGGATATTTTGGCAACATTTTACTGTCACATTCTCCAACAACATTTTTGAGACTTTCCAAATACATTTATTTACAATATTTTCTCTTTATGTTACATTATGCAATACATCTGCTACCAAATACCTTTAGTATGCTGTTAGTTCTACATATATAAATATAAATATAACTTCAGGGCCCAGGGTTGTTCTGCTTTAACTAATATTTTGCTTCATTTCATATCTGAACACATATTGATCCAACACTATCTGGAGCTGAAGGGATTCCTGGTTCACAGCTCTTTTTTTCCTCAGATTCTTGTATTGACTGGTATTTTTAACGCCCTTTTAGGGCCCTAAAACACATTTTTGCAGCATCTATAGAATCAGTATGAATAATTAATAAATGTGGTTGTGTGAGCCTGAGCAGGTGGTTTCACAGCAGACCTGCCACGCTGGCTGATCTGGGCCGCCCAGGGAAACATTAGGGAATGAAATAGCTTGAATGGCCTGTGGGATTATCCTGTATATGCAGTGCACATAATGGATCCATCAAGCAGAAGTTAATATTCACATTTTAATTGCTTTAACCCGTCAGCTGATGAAATATGTCCATATCCTTATATGTTGAGGTTAACTGAGCAAAGTAGACACTTTAAGGGAGCCCACTTTAGGCCTCAGCTGATAAGCAATTTCAGTCTATACAGCAGCAGTCTATATGAAACCAAATAAAAATAACTGATAACATGGCTCTAATTGCTGCCTACAAGAGGATTTGGCTCCTAAACGTGGGGTCACAGGCCAGGAAACAGTGAGAAACACCAGAGACCAGGACAAGCCAAGACAGAGGAACTGCTAACAGGCTCCACTCGTCTTGTGTGCTTTGCTTCCTAGATTGTTTCCACACGGAGCGCCCTCCAACAGACATCCATGGCGGCTCCGGTCACAGAGTGAAGACATCTGTGACGCCGGTGTCACACAGCTGGCTGACTAACGCTGCCAAGGCCGGTGTGTGATTGGGAAAGAGACAAGAGGAGCAGCTGAAGGTGGAAGAGATAAAAGAAAGAAGGCTCCTGTACAATAGCAGATCCGGAGTCGCCCCAGGTGTTGGGCACAGCAGTGCTACGTAGTCATCTGGAAGTAGGAAACCTTTGCATGTGCTCTCTCTCTCTCTCTCTCTCTCTCTCTCTCTCTCATACACACAGACATACACACACTTCATGCCTTCAGTTTGATCTAATTAGGGATGGAGCAGAATGCTTCACAGCTGACACCAGCTTCAATATAAGCCACAGGGCTCTACAGTGTGGACAGACACCATTTCTTATCAACCTGCCTTGCTGCTGATAGTCTGGCTAAGGGGCTAAATGTGATGGCAGTCAGCATGGCATGCTCCTTTGCCTCCTTTTGTACATGTTTTTGTATGCATAGTGTTAAATTCACACTGGGAGTAGTGTTGAGTGAGCGCCATGGCCAGATCGTCCTATTGGAGCTCCTGGAAGCTGAAATGTGTGCTGATGAAATGCCTCACATCAAAGCCACATTTCAGCTCAGTCTGACTCTGAGCCTTCAGAGCCAACGCAGGAAGCACTGAGATGTCAATGACAAGTTCTCCTTAATTACAAACAGTTTCATTTTTGTCATTTTGTCCATCATTTCTTGGGTATGATGACATCAGCATGATACATTTATGAATATGAAGGCAGCAGGTGAGGCAGAGCTTCTTCACCTTTTGGCTGGATCACAGCAGCAAGCCCTTTAGATCATATTTCCAACAGTGGTCAGTTGAGAGCCATGTCACTGAGCTGGAGTTTCTGGTGCAAAGAGGTTCTAGTTGGGGGTGTTTACAGTCTGCAGTGTTGCCAACTCCGTACATCGTCACTAGATTTAAAGACTTTTTTCAAACAGACAGGGTATAAACCTGGTCCATGTCTGGACCATGTATTGATGCCGAGTGGGAGCTTAGGGCCACACCTCCTGTTACAGACAGTCGACTGAGCCGCTCTGGTTTCCTGGCTGCTCAGGAACTGCAGGGAAGAAGAGGAGCACTTCCAGTTCACTGAGCCTCTCCTCCATTCCAGCAAATAAACTACTTTCATTGCATGTATCATTATTACTAAAGGAGGCAGAGGAACAACTAAACATCCACAGAGAGCACGAGAGAGGGAGGGAGGGAGAGAACTCATTGCTAAGTGCTGAGGTAACGAAACCAGCAGATCTGAAAAACATGTAAACAACGGAAACATCAGCAACAGGAAATGAGACAATACACTTCCTGCTGCACAACAATAAAAGCCCTGGGTTTCTGTCCACTGAAATGCCAGAGGTCTTTTAATTTGAAATAGTTACAGGAAGTGTTGAGTTTTTATTAAATGTAAAGAAGTAACTTTAACTCAGAAGTGACAGCTGGATAACATGTGACCACATTTCAGTCACTATTACGTACTTGTTCAGTTGTCTGACAACAGGAACAGAAAAACTTAAACGTAAATGAAAACAACTTTATTGAAACTATTAAAACTATGTGTACGTACAAACCCAGAAATATGCACACACATTCTTTTAGTCAGGATTATAAAGATGTGCATACACGAGTCTGTTTTATAATTCTCACTCATTCAGCTCATATGGATGAAGACACTCCCTTAATCCACCAGTCTGCAGACAAAAACTGTCTGTGCCATAAGTCAGGCAAGACTCAGAAAAGAACAACAAAAAAGAAACACAATTTCACCGATTGTTGGTTGGATCACAAACAGGAGCTCAAATTTAGTTTAATAACTCCAATTGTAAAGTCCCGTTTTACTCTGAGCTTCATCCTTCAGGACTAGAGATGTCTTCATCAGGCTCCAGACAGGAGTCAAACTGTGATTAGTAAATATTAAAATAGTCTGGAAACAGTTCACAGAATGACTGGATATAATATAAAAAATGCCAAAGGAAACATTGAGCACACAAACACAATTATTTCTGTTGTTTTTCTGCGTAAACAGAAACATTTATAACAATAATAATGAATGAAGCTCCATGAAGTTTAGTGAAGTTTAGTTAGTTTTATGTTAGATTCCATGTCTTCTCTTTATTTTGTACTTTCACTTCACTGTATCTGACCTGGCTCGCTCTAAAAAACCATCTGGCCCCAGGCTGGATGAAGTCAGGTGTTTACAGGTTTCACAATGGTTTTCAACTACGTCCTCAATTCTGCACATTGATCATAAGCAGTGCAGTCATATCCTATGGTTGGACCTGGTCTTGTTAAAATAATAACTTCTCACAGAGGAACAGCGACAGTTTCCCTGCATTCCCTGATCTGTCCTGGGATATTTCTGGGTGGGTTCTTGCATTAGGAATCCATTATTCTGGAGACACAGTCCAGTAACAGACACGGTCGAGGCCCGTACAGAAACACTGTGTCAAGACATTCAGCTTGTCTTTTTTCTAGTGTATTTTCCACAGACTTAAGTGTATGACTTCACTGGACGTGTGTTGGGCAGAGAGAGCTGTGAAAAGGCTTCTGAGCTCACATCACTGCAGCTGAATGTGACACCGACTCAGGCTGTTGTGCCGGTTTCCTCACACAGCGTGTCAACACAAACTGAGTGGTTTTGTGATGTGTGACACAATAAGAAAAAAACAACTATGTTTGTATATGTTGATGAGAGGAAGTCACAGTGCAGGGAGTCCGGGTGGGTAACACAGCTGAGGGGATCACTGCTGACAAACACTGACGTTTTCCGAGCTGGCTCTGAGTTTCCAGCTTCTCCTCAAGACCTGACTTAAAATAAACTTGAGGTTCCTGCTTTTTTTCTTTTTATATGATATTTAATTTGATGTTTGTTTCTTCATTACACCTAATTTACGATGATGAAAATCACAGCTCAGCCATCAGCTGACGTAACCTCAGACAGATCAACATTCACATAAACACTGTCCAAATACATCTGTGCACACGGCTGAATGCATCACATCCAGATTCACTGCTGCGAACAGTGACAACAACTGTTTCTGCTGAGGAACAGTGATTTCAATTAGGCTCAGGCTAATATTCAATAATATCGAGTATTATTATCTATTATTTCCCGCCATACATGATGTTTTTCAGATTTTTTTTGCAGTGTCGCTGACTGTACATTGAACCTTGGCAAGTGATGTATAAAGCTTTAAACTGCTGTCTAGTGGCAGCATCACTAGTACCTGAAACGCAATAATATAATTGTAGACAAATTTATAAATAATATCGTATATTGTGACTGTATTTTTTTAATTAATTAATTTTTGGGGGGGCATTTTACGCCCTTATTTTATAGGATTATCAGGTTGGAGGTCAAACCAGTGACTCAGCCGCTCAGAGCACATCTTCTCACGTGGTATGAGCCCTAACCACTCCACCTGCGCTGGACTGTATTGAGATATTAAATTGTGGATATCGCCCAAGCAGAATTTAAACCCCTTTACTTGGAGGTAAACCTGAAAATGAGCACATCTGAAACATTTGCAATAATCCCTCGTTGTATAAACTGTTCATACAGTGTTGCCAGCAGCAGCTTCTTTCTTCCTTTTGACCATGAGACCAGGATCTTTATGTATAGATCAACACCTTAACTACAGCACACATCATCTGCCACAACACTACAACTAATGAAGTGAAAAACAGTGAACAGTCTGACAAAAAAACACTCACTCATATATATGTGTGTTTGTGTGTATGTGTGTGCATACATAAATATGCATAAAATTGGTTATTATGCATTTCATACAACAGAAATTCTAACCTCTGCATTAGTGCATGAATCCTGAATCTTTTTTAGTTTCCTATATCATTAATACTTCTTATCACTGCTGTCGTCTTTGACTATGTCCAGTTGTGGTGTTTTCAGGGTTTGAACAGACCCGTGCAGGCCTCTACATGTGTGTTTTCCCCTCAGATAGCACAGGGAGCAACTACATTAGATAATGTGTGTTAACCATAATCCCTCAGTGAGTTCCTGGAGGAATTACTGCCTGCTGAATGAATGATGATCACTGATGAATGGATGTATCTGGAGGTAACAGAGGGAACACATGGCTGCCTTCTCCCCTGTAGTTCCTCTTTTAGCTGTGGCTCGGTCATGTTGCCTTTCCTAACATCCTGCTTAATGCATCAGAGAGCGCACATGGATGTTGTGTATTCCACTGCTAAACATAGTTCAAAGAATGTGGGTTGATGTGCTGCTTAGACATAGTACACATATGCTTAGGAATAGTACGGATACGATTTTTCTATCTGACATCCAGGCTGAGTTATTGTGGGTCAGGCTGCAGACACCATATGCTGTGTGCTGCAGTGCACAGTAGAGTACATCAGATCACAGCAGCATTAGTCAAACCAGGTCATATGACTTACACAATTAAAAAATATAAGCCTATTAATTATTTCCTATAATAAATAAAATGGATGGGAGAGGAAAATCATGCTCTTTATGTAATTTCAGATTAATTACAGCAGGCGAGGGTCTATAACTTTTGTGTGATATGACAGAACTGCAACTTAGTCATAGTCGTATTTCAGGGCTAAGTATCCTAAACTACTGAAGTGGGATAAGACTGCGGTAAACTGTGCGAGGCAGAGCCGACTTTATTACTGAGGAAAAGTAGAAAAAAAAAAAAGGCAGAACTAAGCAAACATCAAGGAGCAGGGAACATCCCTGTGATCTTCAAGCCTTTCCTTTATAAAGGGGGACTGCATATTCTGCAAACTGCTGACACTTCACATGCACTGTATGCTGCATAGAGAGAGGCTTCCTGCACATGAAGTACAGCACGGAAAGCAAAGCACAGAGAAAGAGAGAGAGAGAGAGAGAGAGTGGGTTGGAGGTGCTTGTTCTTGGCTAATGTCGACATTTTGCCCATGATAGCTTTTCTTTTAGCCACATGTGGAAGTGAATTCCTATCACCAGAATTTAATGAGGTGCTTCATGTAGCCGTTTATCTCTCAAAGGACTAGTTATCTTCTCTGTATCGCAGCTCTAAAAATGCAGAAGACAGGAGATGGGGGGGGGATAAGTCTGACAGTGACAGCAGGAAACTGGAAGGAAAATAACCTCCATTTTGTTTTGCAGGAGATTCAAGGTATGATGAGGAGTGAACAGCTTCCTGCCCTTGATTTGTCATTAGTGATACACGTCTGCACGATGCCATCTTCTTCTCCGAATGTCTCCGCTGGAAGAATTGACAGCACAACAACCCCACATTGTTTCTGATCTCAGCCGGCAGTCACACAAAAAAAAAAAAAAAAAAAAAGCAACAAATCTCAGACTCAAGGTAACACCACAGCATGTTTCACCTTTTATTTTACGTGTTCACTGACTGGATGTGCCAGTTCTCCGCGTACTGTGCAGGAAGAACCTCTGGCTCAGTCACATGCTGCCCATGTGTTTGTCTCTCGCTCGGAACATGATGGCACTGCTGTGGTATTTTTAAAGACTGAGTGTGACAGAATGACTTGATCTACATCCACTTGACATTTAAGAGCATGTAAAACACCTCTCCTCAAATAACCCTGATAAAAAAAAAAAAAAAAAAAAAGTTAATTGAAATATTTCTAGAAGCAAATGCAGGTTTTCTCAGGATAAAATAAAAAAATACCTGTTACTGCCAGTGATTGGTGTTTTCTAACTGTTATAATTTCCCAAGCATCAGTTATCATATCCAGTGGCCATACTGGAGTCCTTCAGGGCCGTAGGCAAAAAAAGTGCTCATGGGCATTTCAGCCCCTGAGGTACGTGCAGCTATGTGGTCACCTCTACAGCAGGTTTTATTAATATTAGTTTGTATATTGCATATTGTTGATCCTCGTTACTTGGTCCTTACTTGAAATATACAGTATAATCAACCAATATTTGGACTACATACAGTAAAATAACACAGTTACTATTTCACAATCATACAATATAATTACATCAAAACTAAACAGCAAAGAAAGTCCAAGTTTGACCCTGACAAAAACAAAACTGTAGGGAAGCTACTATATATTCGATAATATCAAATATCAGCCAAAATGTTTTTTTTCTGATATAATGAAAAACATTGCATATGGTGATATTCCATAATAAGGTGAAACCACCATGTGTTTTTTTTTCTTTCTTTCATAAAACAGGAAAAAGACCATCAATTACACCTGAAACATGAATTAAATGAAACACCTGAAACATAATATGATTATGTATTATTAAAAAATATATATATGTCATTAAATAACCCCCACTCCCACAATAATATTGTACATTGTGATATTCGGGCTGGACTGTATGGAGATATTAAACTTTGGATATCGCTCAAGAAGCCCCTAAATTCATGTCATTATTTCTCCCTCTGCTCATTCCCAAGTTCAATTAAGGAGAACTCCAATGATTTAGTGTATACTACTTCTATAAAGTTGGAGGTATCAGTAAAAGAAGAGGTCAAAATTAAAACAGGGCCCTAATAAGGGGTGAGCTCCATATAGAGCTCCATTTTTTCGACACGAACACCTGAGCATTATTCAACATGAGACAACACCATGGCTTGTAAAACCCACAAAGCAAAACTTTGAGAAAGACGTGGGCACCATCCTATATTTAATCTGCCTCTTTCCTTTGTTGCAGCTGTTTTGTTGATGTGACAGATGAATCAAACAGAAAAGTGTAAGATGTGAAATCAAAGATGAGTTGTACCAAAGCCAGACAGACAAATGTACATCAGATTGTGAGTTGGCACATGACACAACCAGCGTAGAAAGAGATAGAAACAGTCAGAACAATAGATGTATAAACACGGAAGGTGTCGTCATGCCAAAAAAATGGAGTTGTGGGATGTTGGGGAGGTAAGCCGACCAAGGACAGGAGCTGGAGCAGGACAGGGCCATAGATTTAAGACCGGTATGAGTCTACCAGGCGGTCATTAGCAGCGGGATCACGTCCACCTCAAGGCCCCTTGCTCTTTTCCCGACCCCGTCCTTCACCTCCCCGGCCTGGAGATGGAGAGCTGGCGGGCTACATTTAGACACACATAAGAGTGTGCAGGTTTTCACATTCTCACACACACACGCAGACACTAATTAAATTTAAAAAAAACCTACATGTCCAACACCTACACTACTGCTTTATTTCACATCATGCTGTGATGATGCTTTACATTTAAGTAAACTGCCTTAACATCATAGAAACTTCTTCTGAATCTCCTGTTTCCCTCCACAGATTGAAGTTGTCACACGGTTGCAGTGATATAGAAGTGTACTCAAAGGGAGGTCGGTACAGTCAGACATCACCGCTGCCTGTGGTCAGAAAACTCCATTTTAGTCTCATCTTGATATTGCATGTTGATATTGTCGCAGCTCGTGTGCTGCCGCCTCGTCATCGTCTCGTCATAGTCATGGAAGAAAAGGTTGTTGATGAACATATTTTGTCAGAGTTTGCATTAAAAGAACCCACCAATATTTTTTTTAGCCTCTTTTAGCTCATTGTTTTGGATTTCTACACTCAACCAATCATCAACTCTGTATCAAAACCATATTTTGCCCTGTTTCCAATAAGGAGGTGCTTACAAACCTACTGTGCCCTACCTCACCGGCACCAAACAGACACTGTTAGAGAGTAGGTGGTGAATATAGTGGAACTTCTAGCGACTAAAAAGATAGATATATTTCTCAGAAGTCGGTCAAGACCAAAACAGAGTGAAAGGGAGAGTGAATACTGGCTTTAAACTTGTTAAAAAACTCTAAATTATGCTAATGTTACTCCATGTTACTCATTTTTAGTTCTGCCACCAAATGGCCAAAATTAAAAGTGCTGCTGATATGGCTTGAAAATATATTTTTTGCTCAGTTTTGCAGATGTAGTTCTTCCACCTTAAAGATGGTATTTGTGAATTTTGCTCTTGCTGCACAGCTAATGTTAATTCTAACAGCCGTTTACTTATCAGTCTAGAGGAAATATTAGGAGTTCAGCATCAAGCTTCATTCCTTTAATCACCAAGATCTGTCTCCAGAGGTGTAAAACAACCCCCTTTGTTTTGCTTCTATTTCCATCACTTATTGTCATATTTAGCATGCTAACCAGCTAGCCAGCCCATCTTGTCACTGTAGCCTCCAATCTGCCCTGAAGAGGTAGCTTCAGAGGACGTTTTATGACCTCTTGTCTTGGAAACATGATGGCTGAAGCTCTCGGCATGACTCGTAAGTAAATAGCTGTTCATGCTAACATTAGCTATGTATCACTAGCAAAACTTACAAATAGCACCTTTAAATAATGGCGAACTGAAGCCATTGCTGGGACTTACTGAATTTTATGTTCCATGTGTCTTTATCACTCTACAGTAACAGGATAGTCACTGCTGTGGTCAAACAGTTTATACATCAGTTGTCTTTTTCATTTTTTCATGTTAAACAAGCAAAACAGAACAACACAAAAACATTTATTTTCATTTAAAGTCATCATTTAAATTTAGAAAGAAAGGGGTGGATGAGACGCTTCTCTCTGTTGCGGCCTGACACAATGACATCATGCATAGTGCAGCTTTAATGTAATGTGTTATATCTGGCTCTATAACTGGGCTCAAAATAGTGTACTGGTATATTCCTGTAAGGGAACAGATATTAAAATTCCTCAATATTCAGACTTCCCAAGATGAGGCATGTGATTCCCCGACTTTCCCGTTAAACGTTCCTTAATGTTCCTGAATATTCTACGACCGGCGGGAACTCACAAGCATCAGGCGATGAGCAGGAGGCAGAAAGCTTACTGCTCGATGAGAGACACAGAATGATAATAGAGCACATGGTGAGCCCAAGAGATGATTAATACCATTCTCCTCTTCCATTTGCTGTTCATTAACTCACTGTCTGCCATAATGGCCTGAGCTCAAATGAAAGGGGAGGGAAGAGGAGAAGTTCAGGTTGGGCATCATTAGATTGAATGAAGATGGAGCGAGAGAAACAGGGGAGAGAAAGAGAGAGGGATGGAGGGAGGGTGGGAAAGAGTGCTGATTAGTGCAGCAGTTATCTACATCTTAATCAAGCTGAGTGTTGCTCTCTTGCCCTGAAAAGGCCATACAATGACAAAACACAGTACCATTTAGCATAACAATCTATCCACTAGAAAAGTCTATTGGAGCTGCTGGAGTTTATTGTCCATAACCTCTTGCTTAAAGTTGACATGCATAGTACAGTAATTCTGATTCTTGTTAGGGCCAGAGCTGTAAAAGCGGACCTCCAATTTTCACATATTTTGTTCCTCGCTTAAGCTGAGAGCACCTCGAGGGATCAGGCGAAGTCAGGTGGACAGGGATAAAGAGAAAGGGAAGGTAGATAAGACCGGAGTGTGGATGTGCATTTACAGAGGCTTGACACGTAGCATTTCAGTTATGGTAAAAACTCAGGCAGAGATAAAAGCATCAGGCATTATGAATCCCTTTCTGCTTGTGCATAAGGGTTGAAAAAGATGGACACACGCAATTGGATTTGGAGAGCAGCTGCAATGTATTTCAATCTACGTCAGCGCTAACCTTATAAAATTGGGAGCTATTGGACTGACAGAGAGGATGGGAAAAAAAAACAACACACACACACACACACACACACACACACACACACACACACACACATCCATTAAGACAGCACAGGCGCTGTGACTGATAGAGAAACACAGGAAGCCTGTCGAAATGTAGTAATTATTCTGAAAAATGGAAAATAAAGAGTGACAAAGAGGAATATAGAGTGAAGAAAGGTAGAGGAGGAGGTGTTCGGGGTATTCTAAGTGAATCATACCGACAGAGGCAGACAACCTGCTTTTTTTTCTTTTTCTTCATCACATCACATCTCCTGGAGAGTCTTATGCTTTGACTTTCTGAACCAAATATCTTATTCCATAAGATATATTCCATAAAGGTCTGAATTTTATTTGAAGTGTTATTCAGAAGAAGATATATTTGTGGTTTTAAGAACCAAAAAACATCTCAGCGTAATTTTACATCTCTGGAGGTCAGTAGAGAGGCTCTCTTCTGATTGGCTGACTGTTTTCTGAGTGATATAATAAAAATATAGCAGATTTCAGGTAAACACTCAGTGGAGCCAAACCCTTCAAGGTTGGATGGTGCGTCCAGGTGGGCGGGGCTTGGGGTGTGGCTGAGGGCAGTGACTGCTTTGTTGTGACATCACAAAGTTCCAGAAGTCCTGACGGCTGCTTTTAAGGCTCAGTTTCTGAATACAGGCTGTGTTCATTTCTCTGTGGACTGAGGCTTTGATACTTTCACAGGATTAATATAGAACCTAGACCTGATTTATAATCAAAAACATATGGACTTTTACCTTTATACTATATGGGACCTTTAAAACATCTATAGTGGCTTGAAAACGACAATTACAGTATGTATAGTACTGGCAATGCCTGTAAGAGTCGTGTGTGTCCTCAGAGCAGAGCTATGTTATATTGTAAATGGGAATGTCATTATTTTTAGCAATACAGCAGTGTTCATATTTAATACCCTTCCGGCACTGCCTCAGTCCCTTAAGTGCATCCCTACAGCTCTGATAGTGTTGCCAGATGCATCATTATGTCATCAGTATCGCTAAATGTAACTCTGTCGAAAAGGGATGGGTTCGTAAGGATTCTGAGCAGGAGGAGGATGACCTTACTCGAGGTCATTTGACACTGTGAAAGATTCAGAAAGATTTGTTTGTTTCAGTTTGACCGTGCAGCTCCCATGAAGGCACTTTGATTTTGTTCAATAAAACATTTGATTCACAGCGAACATCCGATAAAGACAAAGTCAGAAGAGGTCAGGTGATGTTTTCACAGCCATTATGGCAACTGAATGTAAGGACTTTCAGGAAACACGACATCCCACTGGAGATCTTCACGTGGTTTACTCGGGCCCTTGTGACCCAGAGCCCAGTTTGCATGGGATCTGATGACATGTGGGTCCAGGTGGGTCTTATTATATTAGTACAGGTAATTCTTGGGTCAAATTGGAAGTCAGAATTCAGACGTATTCACAACTGTGTGTGTCCAAGTAATGTTTTATTGATGCACTTGCATGTACAGTGAAATGCTTGTGCTGTAGGCTGTTGTGACGGAACCGTGTCGCAACACCAACAACACAGTGGAGAACAGTAAACTAAGGATCAGTTTTTATTTATTTTAAATACCAATCTATTAAAATATGCCCTGATGCTACAGGGTTTATAGGTTTCCATCTACAACCAGATGTAGGTTGTAGGTATAAACCTGCCATTGGACACCTATTCCAGGGGGTGTTCCTTTTCCCTTCTGCTTCCCCTACCTGTTACCTTTTTCAAAATCCTCTTCGCAACAGGAAATAACAACAACCTCTGAGCTGTAGCAATATGCTGAAAATGGCAAGTTTGGATGAAGATTTGGATCATGCAATTATAGTTGACACATCTTTGCTGTTGTTTGAGGTATTCTGCAAAAAAAAAGTTTCCCTCCAACACTATTTTGCAGCAAAACCATCTCAGCATCCTGGGCTCAGCGCCACCAAAGACCATTGGGACTGGTTTAAAGAAATGCAAACAAGCCAGAGCGTTTTTTTCCCATATAGCAGAATGATAATGGATGGAGCCAGACTGTTCCCCAGCACTGACACAGTGCTGTGCGAGACTACCCTGATACCGACCATGAGGATCAGTATTGTTTTCTTCCCTTTTGAAAAGCTGCACAATGAAGAAAATCCCTGTGGGCGAGTAAACGGCACAGTACAGACAAAAGAGACAGAAGCTTGGGGAGTTTTAGCGCCTTCGCTCGCCAGCTAAAGTAGCTGACCAACTTGCCCTGTGAGTTGTAACTATCACACCATGCTGTGCCACTTTCTGATCAAACCAGGCCTCGTATTTTTCTGCTTAAAACAGCTGCACTGTTTAAATGTGGACTAAATTCGGAGACATTAAAACAAGTAAAAACTAGATTCCTGCCTCATAACCTGCCAAACTGCAGGGAATATGGCCACAATCTCCCCTTTTACAGCGTGGCAGAACATTATGATGTCACAGTGAAGTTGACCTTTGACCTTTTGGATATAAAATGTCATCACTTGATTTTATCTGTATGGACATTTGAATTAAATTGTGTCATAATTAGTGAACGAATTGGTTGAAGTTATGGCCACAGTGGTCACAGTGACCTTTGACCATCAAAATCTAATCAGTTTGAAGGAATCCCTCCAGGTGTCTCTGAGATACTGTGTTCATGAGAATGAGACAGACCTGAGACAACCTGAAAACAGAATTCTTCTGGCCGTGACGGTCGCCGGTACGAAGAGAAAAGAAGGAAAGGAAGCCTGCGTTACAACTTCCCTTTAATGGTTTTGTTGTGTTTTGTATCATGTTTAGTGCATTATGTGGGAGGCTTTGAGTATTTAACCAAGGGCTGCACAATTAATCAAAAAAAATACTGAAATCACAATAACCACAATATGGCCAAGTTCGATATCGAAATCACAGGAGCTGCAATTTTTTGATGGAGGTAAAATGTGTCACAACATACCTTTATAAATGTAATATAAATACATAGTGGTGCTATGGAGATCATATTATACAGATGTAAGGGAACCCCCAGCAAAAATCACATCATCTTTTTCATATATTTTCCAGTGAGAATGAAATGCAAAAATTATCATTCCTAAATAAAATTGTGACTTATATTAGATTTTTCTTTTTTTTGCATATCATTCATCCCTACTTTAACCTGTTGTGGTGAATTTGTTTGTACCTCTGCTGCTCAGCTGCTCACAGCCTGGGAAGGTTCCAGTATAAAAAAATAGGATTTATTTAGCTGAACAATGTAAAAACTGCCTCTGATACTGAAGCTGTAGATTCAAAGGTTCAGAGCATCACTGCCATAGACTTCTTTTGATAAAACATGACAGCAGGAGCTACTGAAGGATTTTCTTCTATTATTTATTTATTTTTTTGATTAGACAATGTAAAAAAAAAGGTGGGATTCTGTCTCTGTTTTTAAAACACACCATCTTGCAAATACAGGATTCAAACAAAAACAGGTGCCAGAAACAACTGGCCCATACAAATAGGACTGTCATTAGACCACCATAAGGATACGAGAAGCTTCAGAGACACAAGTGAAATGACTGATGAGACGATGGGATTATGGGAGAAAGAGAGGGAAAAGAGGGGAATGTGTGGATAGAAGGGAGGAGTGATGGAGCAGGTGGACTCTCATCCCTCCTGTCCCTCCTGATGGATGTATGTGTGGGGGGCCTTGGGCAGGCCGTCAGCCGCTGTGATGGATGAGAGATAAGTGGAGAAAAACATGTAGATCCAGATGACAATCATACAAGCCGCATGCAAAGGTATCATAACGTCAGTGGACGGAGCTCAGGGAGATTCTAATTCGTTTAGGTCACGTCCAGTAACAACAGACACTTCATGCAGATGTGGAGTTAATCAAGCTCCAAAAACACCAGGTCCTACAGGCTAGAATGGATATATATTTATGTAATGTACTGTAGGTCTACAATATAAGCATAGAAACATATATCAATATATGACATTTTTTCCTATTTCTAATAGGTGTCATATATAACTTTCACATATGTGCTTATATTGTATATGCACATATATGTCATATATGGAAATTCATTGAATTACATTAGCGTATGGGGGTTGTTGGGGGGGGTACAACTGCACATGTTGGGTTTCTCTTTATAATAAGTTCTTGACCTGATAAATAAAATTGAACTAAATTGAATTGGATGTCAAATTGGATCAGTAGGGAGCAGTATGAAGCCTGATAAATTGAATTTAATTAATTGAACTGAGCGACTTCACTTGAGTCGCTATTGGTTTAGTCTAAAAGTGAGAAAGAGAAAGAGTGAGCTCACCACACCTCTGCAGCCGCTCCTCATCTCAGCACCTCCAGGCTACGTTAGCTGCTACTAGCTACAACACACCCAAATCTCCAACCAAACTGCCAGCAGCTGAGTTGCATTGTGGGTGACGTAGGCAGCAGGTTTTTGTTTTGTGAATCCAACAGTGTTATAAGAATGTATTTCTAAATCAGTGTAGTATTTACTATTGTATAACCAGGCTGCATGGAACCAGCCATGACTAATAAATTTGTTGTTCCACCTTTTTGCCAGCACTGGAGGTAGGCACAGAGTCGGAGCAATGTCTGTGTAAAAGGGAGAGCTGGCATGTAGGGACAGGATGCAGACACTGTTGTGTTACAGTATTTACTTCAGAACTGTACTTAAGTAAATTTTTTGAGTACCTGTACTTTACTTGAGTTTTTTTTTTAAACTTCTGACTTTAACTCCTTTAACTACACTTAAAAGATAAATATTGTGCTTTTGACTACATTTCTATTAAGTACTTGTTACTTTGAAGCAGAGCTTTTAGTCAGTGGAATGAATGTACTTTTATTTTGAAACTCCTCCACTGTCAGTCATGACAGTATCCCAATGATGCCTTTAGTTGATTCCGTTGTGTTTTTATGCCCATGTCTTCAGTCTCTGTATCATTTTCTATAATCTTTTTGTCCAACAGGTTCCACAGTCAGTCAGCAGGTTGTTTCACAGTCATTAGCTTCTGTAAATGTGGAACAATACAACATTGTGTTGACATAAAAAATGTACTTTTGAATACTTAATTTTTTTCAAACTCAAGTAGAAATGAGTCTGAACAACTTTCACTTGTGTTGGAATCATATTTAAGCAGGAGTATCTACACTGTGAGCTGTGGACCTCTGGTGACACATCACACCTCTGCTTCCTGAAAGTTGGCATCATCTGAAATCACACACTGACGACTTTGTTTGGTTGAGTGTAGAAAAGAAAAGGGGGCATATTGAGGGCTCTCTTCTTCTTAACGGCATTAAAGCAGGATCTCTGTGTAAAATGGGTTTTTATTGTTCATCCCTGTGTCAGCTGGTAAGAATATAATGATCCCAACAGCTGTGTGTTTACTGGTGATTATTAAATGTCAGTATGTTAACACATAGAACTAAGCTGGTAAACATAACATGTTCAGTTCATTAGCATGCTGTTGTTTGTGTATCAGCCGTAGCACTTTGCACATTGTAACTGTGGTGTTTGTACTCTGCCAGAGCATCAGTCCTGTTTTAAACCTGGGTGAACTCATATCTACAGAGCAGGAATATATGGCCGGGTTTCTTCTTTCATCTCCTCTGCTGCCACCCCGCCACCCACCCCCACCCCCCCAGGCCAGGCCAGGCCAGGCGGGCCCAGTGTGACAGCCCTGCCAGTAACTGCACTCTAATTACTGACTTGCATGTTTAAGTTCCAGGAAGTCTAGTAACCTTGTTAGGTTAAATAATTCGTCTTCATCAGCAACAAAGACTTGCAGCGTCCCAGTGGACGCAGGCTTGACTTCATCAATTACAGGAGCCTGATTTGGTCAGATTAGACCCATATATCTCACACAGGTGGAAACGATTGTGGAGCCAGTGACCCATTTAGAGTGGTGGGAGGGAGTCCTCTGTAATTTCCATTACTTATACAAAGAGCTTAATATTCTATTAGAGTCAGAGTGTAAAATAATTATGTTGCTATGATTATACATTTATCATTTATTGTTAAACTGATGAAAAGCTACACTGAATGTCTGTGGGAAAGTCATACAGGTTTGACTGTGTTATATAAAGCACATAGAATATTTTGAAATTATTAATCGGGTAGTGTGAAAAAAAAGGGATTAAGTCAGAACAATTTCTTTTTAATCTCACTGGGGGAAGTGGAACAATTGCTAAACACATTGCAGTGTCTTGGAAAGGTCATATGACTGATATATGTTAACAAACAGGTCGTAGCCTCAGTTACATCACCCACAGGTTCCCGAGGAGCAGTGGGCTGCTCTGCCATCACCATCTTGGCAGAGCCTGACTCCGCCCAACTCCTGGCTAATCGAAAATAAGCAAAGAGGTGGGGCATGTGTGGAGCTGAGACTTCGTGCATGTTGGTTTGTGGCAAGCAAACCCACCTGTAACTCAAAGTGGCCATGCTCTAAATTATGCATAACTTTAAGCCTTACTAAAATGTAAACAGGTGATTATATAAAAATTCACCCCCTGCACAGTTGTCATAAAGGAGCAAATAAGCTCTAGAGACCAGAACAGTTTCTGTACCAGGCTGTAAACATGTTTCTTTCTGCTGTAAAGTTGGACATTTGAACATGGGAGTCCATGGGGACTGACTCACTGTTGGAGCCAGACTCTAGTGGTCATTTGAGGAAATGCAGGTTTTAGCTCATCACTGTTGGCTTTGTCTTTACACATCCGGCACACACACAGAGCCACGAAAGCATGCATTGATAGTTGTGTTTCTGGCCACCTGATGAACCTGAAGTCCATTATTCACTATCCCTTTCAGCTCTATTTTTGGGCTCCACCAACTAACCAAACATCTGGCTCTTTAGCAGCTAAATGCTCCTCTATGTTCACCAGCTGGTTGGTGACTGTGTCTGGCTGCTGGTGGGTGTTGGGACGGCGGTGTACAGTGGCTGCTGCTGGACACAAACTTGACGAGAGCCATGAGGTTGCGTCATAAAATCGAAACAATCAGCTTAAAGACTCCAAATCATTTAGCTGAGCTGAAGAAGGCTGTGGAACTGGGTGATAATTATCTTTGGGTTTGACACTTTTTCATACTATACCTGGGCATTTGATCTTTTGCGGCTTTCAGAAACACTCTCTCATGATGATGATGATCTACACAAATTACTATTTAATTTAAAGAAATAACTTATCATCTGTACAAGTACAAGGACTTCAAACAAATCAAGGTACACATTGGACCATCACCGTATTTTAGATACCAGTACGCACACCAGAGCAAGCAGAAAAGAGCAAGAAAACAAGTCAAGTGCGTGGATAAAGACAGTGAAATCTGCTTCCACACAGACCCTGAAAACTGTCAGCTGAGCCCTAAACCCTGCAGGACACGAGACTACAGAGCTTCCTCCCTCGGGATGTCATTACCAGTTCTACGAGCGGGGATCCGTCGATGCGAGGAAAAGAAGTTTTCAAAAAAGTTGGAGGTGCTGCACACAGATTCACTCAGGACAGACTCCAACTGAGATCACATGAGACTTCCTGACTTGTTTTGATTTTTCACTACTAGAAAAAAAAAATCACACATTATGTATGAATGAATAAAGTTGGGATATTTTCCCTGTAGCAATCAGAGGAAATCCTTGTGATAGCTTTTGATTGTTTTTGCCTTTCATCAGAGGTATGAGAGCTGTTTGTAAAGCAAAGATGGTGGCAGTCCTGTGTAATGCTGTGCGGTGCCAGAGTCCTCCCTCTGCTTGCGTGTCTGTGCTGTGAGACTGCAGCAGTAACGCTGCTAACTCTGACCCACTTCCCTCTGAATCATCCTGCCATATGCTGCTGCGCACACCAAATGCACACACCAACCGTCTCTCGCCTTCACCCAAATACCCCGAAAAACACAAATCAAGGAGCACACACTTCCCCAATCTAAAACCTCGAACCAGGCCAGCAAACACAAAGCCAAGACAAGAACCTGGGAGGAAATATAGACCACACACTGAGCAGGAACATGCAGCTGATTGAAGTCTGTCCGGGAGGATACACAAAAACAGATAGATGTGGTGAACACACAATCAAAAGTTTCATTCTGTTGTCAAATTAACTTTGGAGTCGGGTCCAAGTTCAGAGCTTTCCCTCGGGTGAAGTGTTGTTCTCTGTCGAAACAGTTAATCCTAATATCCAAAGTCAGAGGAGCGAGTGTTTGAATAGTACCTGCAGTTCAAACAATCGTTGACACACAACAGCAGCACTGATAAAGCCAACTGTAAAAGACTGGGAAGGTGAGGCTACTTAATGGCACTTAACTTCCAGCAACACTATCCACTGATCCCGCTCCCATCTTACAGTGTTTACCATGACAGATTCTATTCTAATTTCCCGGAGCCCAATAACTCTGTCCTCCACAATAAAAAAACTCTGAGAAATAATCTGTGGTATGAGACTCCAGGTGACGTCACATCCCTTAACTACAAGACAAAGTCATGATCGTCAGTGGAAACACAAGCAAACACAAACCCAATGGATGGTGTAGATGCTAAAATGTGAAATACAACTATAGTTGTGGTTCTATGATTTCTGTATGACCACCAGATGCAACATCTACAAGAGCTGCAGTAAGAGAGCATCATCTGAAAGCAGTGGCGTGGCGTCAGGGCAAAGTGTGTTTGACCAGTTAAAGCTAAAAAATAGACATTAATTAGAACGATACTGAAGAGGGAGAAATATCTCACCGCTTTCTGACCCATTAAGGATCTGATGCCTGTTTGCATCCATTATGTAATTTACTTCCCTCTTGCTTGACAAGCTCCAGTTTTGTCAACGGTCACGCCCTCAAACATGACAGAAACGATAGGTGGCTGGAAGTCAAGGTAATTTAGTAACAGTGACACCGAGACAGAGTTTGTTTCAGGGGCCACTGATAAGTTGATTTTTGCACAGTGATGACAAACATTTTAGGTCACTTAGCTGAAGGTAACATTCCTTTAATATTTTCAGTAGAATTCTATTAGGGTTTACTAACCCTGTCATGTTTTCATTTCTGTATCTAACTGCTACAGTCATAGAATTTTCTATATCATATCATAAAATATGTAATATTTCATGATGTCTAACATTATAGGGACTATTTAACTTATATAACAGTGGATCCTCATCACTTATGATTGCAGGTTATCTTGTATAATCAGTGTGTGCATACTTTCCCATGATTTTCCAATTTTCAAATTCTACACAGAGGCTTTAAAGGTCCCACATTTTACACTTCTGTGTTTTATTTGAAGCATTGCTATCCATAGGAAGATATATTTGTGGTTTTATGAGCCAAAAACTCTCTCAGGCCAGGTGGGCGGGGCTTGGGGTGTGGCTAAGGGTGATGACTACTTTGTTGTGACATCACAAAGTTCTAAGGCTCAGTTTCTGAATACAGGCTGTGTGCATTTCTCTGTGGACTGAGGCTTTGATACTTTCAGAACTGCTTTATAATCAAAAAAAGACTTGGAAATCTCACTATACAATATGGGACCTTTAAGGTCAAGAAAGCAATTTGACTTCAAATCTTGTGATGGAAAGTGATGGAATATGTCACAAGCTGGAGAATTGTGTTTAACCTCTGGAGCAGGGACAGCTCCCTCAGTGCACATTAGTAGATGTGGACTCTTTTCACAATGTTCTGATCCATCTAAAGCTGATTCTCAGAGTATGAATCTGAGTAATGACTTGTTTCCTGTATGCTCGTGAAGGAACACCCTGCATGAAAACAACCAATGGTCAACATTTCTGTCAGTTTTCACTGAATTTTGCAGGTACATCACCTGTTTTTAAAGTGAGCCATTGAAGTCACTGGGCCACTCTACCAAGCCTTTCTCCTTCGTCTTCCTACCCCCACCTCTCTCCCCCTCTCCTCTTTCTTCTGTGCCTTTGTCGAGCGGTTTGTAATTGAGATTCAGACCCACAGATGGATATTCCATGGATGCTGGCTCCAACATTGCTGTTACACGTCCAGCTATCTGTGGAGCCGGAGATATGAGAAGAATCGCACGTCCTCGAGGCCCCTGCATCGCCGAGGCAATTAGAGCAGTCTCCCACCTTGAGTGAGGAGGGCTGTCTGTCAGATGATGGTAATTGCAGTTTCTATGCACTGGGCCCAGTCCCTTTTGTAATGCTGTGACAACTGCGTTGGTTCAGCCAACCCAAACTTGTGTCTAATTAATTTGATTCTACTATTTGCATAATTGAATATTTATGTTACTGTAATGCATTCTCCATCTTTTGCAGCTGACATCAGCTTGTGTTTGTAGACTCATACTTGTCACACCATTGACACTTATGTACACAGCAACAAACATTTGTACATGGCGGGAATATGAATGTGACCGTGTCACATTCACAAGCCAAAGGTGCGTTAGATCCGAGAGTCAGGAACAAGTCAGAGTCACAGGAGCTTTAAAAACCTTTGTAATGATAACTAATACTAAGTTACACAAATGTGGCCGTCTACACACAGGTTCTACATTCACTGACTGAGGGTCAGGGCGAGGGGTGCGTAGAGACCTGTGCAGGGTCTAACTATGCAATAAAATGAAGGGTGGTATTATTATGCAGCCACGGTTAAAATTAGCTTCATCTTCATCATCTTCATTAATCACCTGGTAACCATGGCATACGCTAAATGCTAAATGACATATGGTGGATCCTGTTGGACAGTGGATTTATTGCAGGACTGTTGTATTAGACTGCACTAGTTTTAGCTAGATATTCCTGATAAACTGATAACTGAGCTCATATTTGTAATTATCAGTTGTATGGAAAGGTGACTGGAATTTATTGGTTGCTTTTAGTGCAGTTCTCCCTGACCAATTTAATAGTTTTATCACTCATTATTATCATCACAACACACTTTATTTGACCCCTCCCCTTCCAACTTTTAAAAATGTGATGCAGTAACTTTTACTCATACCCTTTTTTTTAACCAAAATAATTGGATTGAATGTGACAAAAGTTCAACATCATCAGGGTTTTGAAAACCTTCAGCCTCTTCAAGCTCAACACAGACTGACTGATGTTTGTATGTTGTTTGAACAGAGATGAATGGAATTCGTGGCTGAGATAGCAAAGAGTTGCAGGAGTTACAGATGAAGGTTTACAGGAGTCATAGCACAGCCCCGGAAAAAGGACAAAAATTAGCATCTCCACCCGGGTGTTATGTTCCCATCATTCATTCATTTGACCCAGGAGTGAATGCAGATGTCAGTGGATGTTAATGTGTTTATCGTCCAGTGTGAAACATTTTTTTTAACATTATTTTATTTCTATTTGGGTAAAATTGTGTTGAAATCACAATATTTTTATTTGAGTAGAATTTCTGTTACTGTTTCCACCCCTGGGTAGTAGTAACACAACACTTGCTACATCTGTTTTACAATTAATACTTAATTAATGTGTGTTTTTATTGTAGAAAAACCACAGAGAGTTGCTGATCCTGGCAAGCTGGCTGGGAAATCACACCTGAAGATGATTGAACCTCCAAACACTAAACACCCGACTCATAATCAGTTGTTTCCACCGACATACACAGATTTTTAAAAACCAGAGAGGAGCACACACTCAATGACTGAGTAAACGCAGACATACTTAACTTTGAATTTGATTATAGTTGTTGCTAGGCAACCATAGCAATCCTGCACGAGCAAAAACTCATGTGTGTTTCTGCACCACAACGGAAGTGTTTGCCTCGCTAATCTACAGATCAATCCGAGAAAGGAGAAGGAGGAGGAAACAGACTGAAACAGAGCTGAATGAGATGGTGGACGAGGAGATGAGAGCATCAGAGGCTGAGCTCTGCAGGTGAATCATCAGAGCAGCATGAAGTTTAGTGTGTCTGCACTCTGCACTAAAACCTGACAAAGTGGGCCCAAGAGCACATCTCTGACCTCTGACCTCTGAGCTATCTGCACCTGCTACATCTGATCATGCCGGGAAAAGACCCGACGCCAGCAGCAGAACCAGCACTGGATCAAAGACGGCTTCACACACACAGGTACACACACTCTGATATTATACACCTGCTAGTTTAGTTAAGTTTATTTGTGAGGGACAAGTAAAGAAAACCACTGACAGCTTCAGAAGCAGTGTCCAATGTACTGTAGTAATTTCCCTCAGTCGTAGCACCACCACACCAGTCTGTCAAACACAGGATATTAAAGTCATGTGCAGACAGAGATTTAGCAACTGGTTGGCTGCTTCTCTGACTGATATCTGATTGGCTGGCTGGTTGGACAGCTGGGCAGCCGGGAGAATGTGGCTCGTCCCTGCAGCTGTCCATCCGGGAGCCTGCTGCTTGTTGTTCTACCTGACACTCCCTGTAATTAGGCAGATTCAGGGCTGCCAGCAACACACACACACTCACACACACTTGCCTGCTTGTCAGATTTCTTCATCTGATCAGGACCACAGGAAGTTTTTTTTCACAAACAGAAGAAGAAGAAACAAGAACACTGGTGTTTAGACGGGACACAGATTGTCACTGGAGCATGTGGAGCTTTTTTAGCAATAGAAATGTGATTAAAAGCTTTAAAAGTGTGACTTCTGCTGAACCAATCATTACCAAATACCCCTTTTTATAGAATCCACCACCTGGCGCCAATGTTCACAACACTCCGCTGCACACACGTTACTTCAAAGCATCAGAACAAAAAGCAGGAGAGCCCCTCGTCCCCCAAATGTGAGGAGAACCACTGATTTCACACTGCTAATAGATTCCCGTGTGCATTTGATAAAAATAAAGCAGGAAAAAAAAGGACAAAAGATATTTAAGCCTGTTCATAAATGTGCAGGAAACCCTTGACGGAGAGAGTGGGGACTCTGAAATCATTTTTTTTCACCTTTCCGGTTCCAAAGTGATTAAATTCATTAAAATCTCTTCAAGTAATTGCAGCTTATCTATGGCAGAGTAAATATTCAATTAATACTGCCTTTTTAATAACTGTGATTCCTTCAATCCATCGTGCATAGCCTTGTATGTTTCCCCACCATTAATTAAAATTTCTCTTTGGAGGTCAATTAAATTTCCTTTAACTATTCATTAGCCAGAATACAGGGCAGCACTGAAAATCTCTTAAAAGCAGGAGGTCATCGTCCCTGTGCAGGTTTTGTTTTTTTTTTGTTTTTTGTTTTAATGTGTGTGTGTGTGTGTGTTGTAAGAGGGGGGGGTCTGGGGTTAATCTTTCTCTTTGCCTTCCTCCTGGGGCAGAAAGTGGGCTTAAGCTCTCTTCGTGTCGAGGTGGCGAGCTGAGCTACGGCGAGTCGAAGCGGAAGCTCTTTACCGATCTCTGTAGCGTGTTTGGCCAAGGCTGACTGGCTGCCAAACAGCCAGAGACGGAGCGGGGATGAATCAGCACTGACAAGGTGAAGCCAGCTTCGTGTTCACCAGCTGACAGCTCAGGTGCTCAGAGAGATGGAGACACAACAGATTACATTTAGGCCACTGCAGAGCGAGGGAGAGACAGGAGAGAGGGAGATAAAGCAGGAGAAAAAAAGGGTCCAAAATGGCTTTTGGACTCTGGAAACTTTTCCCAGAAACAAATGAGAAAGTTGGACTTGGTATGTGTGGGTGTTAATGTGAGCTGTCGGAGTGATGCTTCTCAAGGCCTAACAAAGACCTGATGCCAAAGAGGAGTAACAAATATATTAAAACTATTTGTTTTTTTTCTTGTCCGTAAAATTATGATTTGCTTCTTTTTTTTTCTTTTGCCTTGTTACCTGTAACATCTACAACACTAATCCAATCTACCATGTAAATTAAGAGAAATGAAAATTGATTCATATGGCCCAAATTCACAAATTTGCCTCAAGGGAGTCTTTACAGTGTTACAACACCCTTGAAACCCCCCCCCCCGATCCCTCTCAGTCATGTAATAGATGTTGTATGTATAATCAGGAATTCTGCAAAGGTGGAAGTGGTGTGACAACAACGTGTCAGACTGTTTCTCTAACCTGGGTCTTTTTTAACCTAACCTGAAATGGGCAGCGTCAGTGTGCGGATGAATAATTCTTCAATAGTGAGTTTAACCACTTTGGAGGACTGGTGTTTTCTAACAGATTAAAATCAGATCTGAAAACTTCTGTGTCATGGACCAACAGCACATTTTCTCTTTAGTTTGGAGAACCTGTTGCACATCACCACACCCACGGGGTCACAAGGAAACCTGCAAGTCCTCTGACCTACAAGACAAAATAGGTCACCAGAATGATCCATACAGAAATATGATCATTTACTGGTTATTCTGATTAAGTTTGGTTGAGTACAGAAAACAATTAACAAGTTTCCATAAGCACAGTTTAGTCCACTTTACCCTTGTTGTACCAAACCTAGCACTGATTGGTGGCAGGGTGGCAGGACTAACTCTGGTACCTCAAAGGTTGTGTACCCCTACTCTCTCACCTTTTTCACTATGGTAACCAAAATAAACACATGGTTAAGGCTGGAACGGTCACGATTTATTAGGTTTGGACAGGTTTAGGAAAAGATTGTGTGCTTCCTTAAAGGGGCTAAATGTAAGCCAGACGTGGTTTCTTGCCAGGACTCGGTGGTGGTGATGGCTGCTTGACAGGAGCTTCAGTCATCAGTGCCTTAGACAAGTACAAGAGGTTATAATACGACCTCTAAACAGAGCTACTTCATCAGGGCAGAGTGGACACTACAATGATGCTAAGTGCCGGCGGGGTGGAGCTGGAGCTAGCTAATTAGCATGCTAACTTCAGTAGGTGATAAGTGATAGAAATAGAAGCTAAAGAGTTAACATTTGTGTTGCTTTCCACCTCTGGAGACAGCTCTTGGTGAGTAAAGGAATAAAGTTTAACACTGAGCTAACGCTGTAACGCTTCTTCTAGACCGGTCAATAAACAGCGGTTAATGCTAACGCTGGCTGCTGCGGTTTTCATTTTTTTAGTGCTCGCTCTCCTGTATCACAGCTGTATTTGCTGTGTTAAACTGTTGTGGGTTTGCAGTAGAAGCTTTCCACTGATGAACCAACAGGAGGCTTTTATTGTGAAGCAATAAAAGGCAGGAAATGCAATCTATTTATCGCCAAGATTAGCAGAGCTTTGCTAGTAGTGCAAGTGTTAAAAAAAAAAACTTAAGTGGTCAGTGGATTAATTGTAAATATTGTAGGAAGAAATGAATAAAACAACACGAAGAAGAAGTTAATCAGGTTTAACCTCCAATATGTCAAGAAAACATTAGCATAGGTCGTTTTAGGTGTTTGAGGAACCGACAAACCCGTTGTTCTTTAGGGGAGAACACTGTCAAAGTGGAATATCTCTTACAGTTTGAGTCTTTTGTCTCTGTCTCTCTCTCTCTCCGTCTATATTTTCATTGTGATTCATCCTCACAGCAATAAAACTGTGCCTTTGTGGGTGATGTCCTTACTGCGGAAACATTGCAGGGTAGCTGCTCTCAAAGTGAAGTCCTTGAGGCAGCAGCAGGGGAGCTCTTGCAAAAGGAGAAATTGTTAAATTTAATTTTTATTTCAAGCAGAAATTATAGCAGAGAAAAAATAGTAGCCTACTATTCAATTCACAGGTTTCCCTTCCAATTCTATTATATTCTCAGAGTGTAGGCAGATCTGCAATTCATTTTAAATGACTAGTCATCCAATAATGGGTCCAAATCTGATGAAACAGGTGTCCAAGGACATAATACAGGTCTATTTCGGAATCTAAATGAAGACATTAGAACAGCTCTTCCATAGGTGGTAATCTGCAGTGCGTCCTATGCGGTCTATCATTGCCCGAGGCTAACCCTGTACTCACTGCTGGCATGCAAACATAAACTAATCATAACATTAATCTCACTATGCAACTGTGCACTTTCAAAAGGAGTCCATCTGTGAGGACTTCCCAATTAGCTGCTGTCATATGGCACAGGATGGCACAGATTCCTGATACACACTGTCCTTGGTGCACCACTGCACAGGAGAAAATGATGAACAATATGCTCGACTAATCCGCTGCTGGGCTGTGGGATTTCATCTGTAAAGCTCTTAAAATAAAGTTATGGCTCTTCTTGAACTAGAACACAACCATTGTGCATTCTTGAATAGGTGGATTGTCCTGCATTTTATCTCCAGGAGGGTGTTCGTCAGACAAATAGCTCACATTGTCTGCCCACACAAACACTGGTCAGGAGCATTGATCAGGGGAACACACCCAGCACTGAAACAACAACCAACACAATAGTGACACTAGTGAGGTACAGAGAAACGTCTTAGAAATGCAAGCGGCAACAAAAGGAGACTGGACAAAGCCCCAGCATCCATCAAGCAGACAGCTGAAAGTGGTGTGTGTGTGTGTGTGTGTGTGTGTGTGTGGGGGGGGGGGGGGGTCTTTACCTTGCGTCCACCTGTATTCAGCTTTATGGGCGTGAGGAAGGGATCAAAGATCATGTGGCTGGTCTCGATGTTGACTGGTGACTGCCTTTTCCCCACCGAGCACAGGTTCCAGGCCGAGTTTACCAGCCCCCAGAACGACGGCACTGCAACACAAAAGACAGAGCAGGGAGGGGTTCAAAAGGACGAACATCTGCAGCGAAGAGATAGGAGGGCATTCCACCGAGAGCTCGCACACTTTGTCTCTCAGCATTTTTTTTTTTTTTTTAATTCAGACCTGCCACAACTAACAGGCAGAAATGTCATTAACATGGGTCAACTGATGTGGGCTTTTGATGCCCAGTGACAATATGTTAGGATTAAACCTGCTGAATGATATTTTAATGTTTAATGACATCGACAAACATCACTCACAGTATTTTATTTCTGTTAAAACATCGTCAGCATGTGGTCCTTTTTTTTTACTGTTATGTAACTTCAAAGAAAATAGAACCAGGTTAATAGCATAGTATATAGCCCCACTTGGCCTTGGGGGGCCCCAAGCATTTGCCTGGTTTGCCTCACCTAATGCTGCCCCTGTGGGTGCATCTTCCCAAATACATACTGTGTCCATATTTAACAGCTCAAACCTGAAAAATGGCCACTCTTTGTATACAATACAAAACACCCTCTGTATAATAGAAGCAGGAAGTCCTACATTAAAACTTACAGCCCATTAAAACTTTCCCAACCACAGAAGGACCTACAGCTGGTGATTACACATATCATCTCACAGTAGGTTGGACATTATAGCACTAAGCATCCTTAAAGTAAATTAGTTTAAAATGTTCAGATCCTTAAGTATTTGTTGCTGAATCATTTAAGTATAAATAAGATCAAAGTAAAATAAAACTTTTACTTGAATAAAAATGATTTTGTCACTAAAATATACTTTAGCAATGAAATTGAAACTACTCATCGCGGGGAACTGACTGTTCAGAATAATATCGCTGGATTATTGATTTGAGTACTCAGATTCTAAAGTAAAAGCAAGTGGAGATAGAAGTGCAACGTTCCCCTGTGAAATGAATTTGAAATTTATGTCAGCACATACTATTGATTAAATCTAATTTCTACTACTCAAATCCAGCTGGTAGAACATTTGGTTCAGATTACAGGGATACTCCACCAGCATTACAAGTGCAAGAGGCTGAAAGACTTACAAGACACACAACAGTGAAACTGGAAACAGCAGCAGCCAAAATATCCTCGTACTCCCCAACAAAAAAATTGGATCCTCCTACTGTGGATACTACATTTCCCATGATGCAACTTAATTGTACTTTTGTGAAATGCTAGCATCTTTCAAACTCTGCTATGAAAGGAATTCTGTTTAAAACATTATACAACTGTTTTCAGTCCCGATGGTGAGTAAATTCGTCTGATGTGGAATATTGGTGGATTGCCCCTTTAAGGAATTTGCACAGTATAAAACCAAACAGACCACCTTTCATTTTTAACAGGACAAAAAAATAGCTCTAAGCTAACACTCCATTAGCATTAGCAACATTAAGCAGTTTCCTGCATGTTTGCATTGTTTGCATTAAATTGAAGTGTCACTTAATTTAGCAATGAATGCACTGCAGCTCTTTATCAATCGTGTGGAAGAAGTCGGTCACCTTGATGCTTGTAGCATCTCTTCCATACCTATTTTTGGAAGCTGTGTCACACTGCAAGTCATTTAATTTTCCAACATTTTAGGCTCCCATGCACCCATATCATCCATCTTGAAGATACAGTAGCAATGGCTTGCTGGTGTCATACTGCAGCAGGCAATGCCAAGATGAGAATCACGAAGCTTAGTGGGCGAAACTAATCCGCACCGACTTTCAGCAATTTGGTCAAAACCTCCCTCTGAATGGAGGAGATATCACAGAACTGAGAGAAGTGGAATCAGCCTATAATCAGCTAACACATGTACTATAAGACTATAAGAGGACAGGATGGCACAGTGAGAGAAAGTCAGCACTGTGGGAGTGATAGGCATCTCAGCCAGTCATTTTCTTATGTAAGACTTGGCCACCGGGACCTAGAATTCAATTCTTTCTCAGGATAGGAAGCAAAGGCTTATCACTGTCAACTCTTGCAACAGGCAGTTTTTTTTTGCCACAATATCTGCTGCAGCCTTAAGCAGCATTTTCCATTTAGGAGCACAGTATTACGCAGAGATGACTCACTGGAATTGTGCTATGCAAATTCCATCGAGATTTCCAACAAAAGCAGAGATAATTTGAAAATATGCTAATTCATCATGAATCAGAGGGAAGCAGACATGACACAGCGTCAATTCAAAGCTAAAGTCAACAAGTCCTACATGACTTGAAGCAACAGCGATTGTTTGCGGTGCTCATAGAGGTTTGACAGAGAAAGCACTACATCACTATTCAGATAAAAGCACAGAGTCAAGTGGAACAGGTGGCAGCGTATTCATTATCCTTTCTACCAGGAACATGGTGTTAGCTGAGGGTATGTGCACATTTTATGGTGTTTCCTACAATGGAGGGATTTCAACAGGCATTACAAAGCTGGAGTCATTCAGCAAACACAAGTGACTGAATTATCTGAGCTAAGATTTATGTTTTTATCCATTGACGGTGGGAACAATAACAGAAAAATCTGAAAGTTGTCACTTGTAAAGACACACCAACAGAATATCATAATCTGACTCCGCAGTCCTCTTCAGTTTAATGGAGTATCTCAGCCTTTTCCAGCTTATTCTTTTCCTCTATAGTCCACTTACTTAACATAGTGGAACAATTAGCAGCTGATGTTACTCCACTGCTGGATGTGATTGCGAACATGTCAACGTATGTTACATATTTACATATTTTTGAGTGAAATCTGTGACTTCAATAACTGTAATGGACAGTTTCATTTGAGCTCCTGTCAATGGGGCCATAAATGTTGTGGTTGCCTGCCAGAAGCTCAAAATTGACTTTTTATCCAGTTTTAAAGCCAAATTTTAAGAAACACTTTTTACATCTCAGTTGTTTTGTATTGTATTACATTTTAATAGGAATGTCTGGATCTTAAGCTATCAGACAAAAAAACAAAACAAAACAAAAAAATGATTTAAATGGTTTTATTTAGTGTTTCTACTGGTTTTAATGCTCTGGTCTGTTGGTTTTGGAGACACTGAAGGAATCCAAACCAGGAGAAGCTGACGGCAATGGCTGTGAAGACAACAACTCCCATGATCCCACACTGTTTCACTAGGTCACTAAATGCTGTATTTTATTATTGCTTTGATTGAGGGACCCCTAGCTGCAGAGGTTACTGTGCATTTATTTATAAAATAATAAGCAGTAGGTTAATGTCCTTTTTTGAGCTTGTTCTGCTGCCTCCAAGTGGCCAAAAAATGCAGTGTTGATATTTAAAATAATATTATATATTTAAGTTGGAATTAAAAGAAGTGTATTATCAGTTATGACAATATTGTTCTTACCTACATCCATGTGTGGCAACCAATATCCCATTCTACTATACTGCACATAATTCACAGAGGCAGTGGAACTGGGGCCCACAGGGTTAATCTGGATATAGAAGTCAGTCTGTAAACTGTGATTGATTGTTAATGGGACAACAATAAGTTTTCATAGTTATTTTACTGTTCACCTTCAATTGTTTCCCCAGTAGGTTTGATGGGGTTGACAGTCCAACTTCTCCTGTTTCTTGGTCTGCTTTTCTTTAGCGCTGTTACTGTGTTCCCAGATTTCAGTAATGAAGCTGGTGAAAACTGTATTATTATTACCAATAGGAAGGATGGACACAGCTAATAACTAGTAACAAACTACAGTGATTCAGAATCATTCATTGTGGTAGAGAATCAATAACAGAACTTAAAGGTGTTTTAAATGTGACGTTGGAAATGTGGATTAACACAAAAACCTTTAATTTTGATGTGAATTAATCCACTTGAAGGTCATAAGATCATGAGCTGGACTTGTAACCAACTCATCCTTTTGCAATAAGTAAACAAAATTAAAAACTGAGGGCTGTCACTGCCCGTAAAGAGTTTCTCTTCTGATTATCTATTATTAATACAAACTCACATTAAGCAGAACATTAAGCAGAAAGCCAGTCACTGCAACCGCAGTTATGTTTCAGTTAACTTTTTAATAACAATCCAGACTTAATCCTTGACTGCTCAAAAGATGAGAACTGCAGACAGTGTGGTGACTGTACTACAGACATAAGTTAAGACCTTAGTCACACAGCACTGAGTCACACAGCAGTAGAAAGCTTTGCTTGGTAATCCTGCTGTAGATGAAAGTTCTCTCTCTGAGCTGTCAATACTGAAAAAAAACTGTGCTGACCTGCACCACACCAGAGTAAAATAGTAAATACTATGGCTTTATGAGATATGCCCCTAAATTTGACCTCAAGTGCAGCGTTGGACATTATGCTGACTTTCACAGAGTCCTCGCTCACCAGGGAGTAGCAAGTGGCTGCCTTTATTTATGTCAGCAGAGCGTGGCGGCGGCAGCAGGAGCAGCAGCATGGGACTGGATGTGTGGTCGCTGCCTACTTCAACGAGTTTTCCTCTATTTCTACCATTTGTGCCAGAGCTTGACAAACTTTGGCAGCCCTGATGCTCACGAAGCCCTGCCTGCCCAGTGAACTGCAAAGATTGACCGAGATGTAGAAGGGGTCTCTGGTGATTCTGCTGGGGTCAGTATAACAGTGGCTGCTTCATAGTGTGAACAGGCCAAATTTCTACAGACTCTGGGGGGAGTTTATGGGTTTGCTGTAGTAGTGAGGTGAAAGTAGCACCAGTCTCCAGCTTGTAGAACCATGTTAGGGAAGAATGTTCATATAACACAATTAATCAATCAGTTCTTTTCTTTGGCTTTTCACCTGTTGAATTGATACATTCGAGACATATGTAATATATATATATATATATATATATATATATATATATATATATATATATATGTACACAGGAAACAAAAACAATTTACTTATGTATTCTAAATTATTGTAATTTACATAGTATACTTGGCTTTTTAGTGTCATTCCTCTAATTTCTAAACTTTCTTATTTCTTTTTTCATATTTTTATTATTCAGATAGATTTTCATTCTCTTGTGCTGCCATAACATGATTTTTCCCCAAGGTTCAATAAAAGAAGTTATTGTCTTCATACTTTACATCTTATTAAAATAAATAAGCCATATAAGAGACCATGAGCATTAGCCACTAATGAGCTTCTGTGGTATTCGAGCCTCCCAAATAAAGGATTCTTCCTGCCAGTAGCATCTGTCCATAGGGAGAAAAACATCAAGATAGAATAAAAAATAAAAAAAAAAAACATTAAAAATGCATGCAGTCACCATTTGTTAAAGGAAGCTTTGAATTAGGAAGTAACACGTTAGATCGGGGAGGAGGTTTCGGGGGAGAGAGAGGGTGGAAGAGAGAGAGAGGAAGAGAGAGAAAGAGACCTCTTCTGATGCAAAATCCGTCATGAACATGACAGGAAATCCATGTGCAGAATAGGAATTGGAGTGTGAGCGAATTGATCCATTAAACCCTGGTCCCTTGTCATAAATGTACAAATAATTATTAGCTGTTGATAGATTCAATGCTACTCCAGTGTCAGTGACATCACTCACTGCTGACAGAGGCACAAGTAGCTCTGTCAATACTCTACACATGCCGCCCCATAGCACTGATTCTCCTATATTTCACTCGGCCTCCACGAATGTTTCATTTCTTATTGGCAGGCTGTAAAAGTGGACAGGGATATATGGTGTGGCCTTTTGGAGATGTCTGACAGAGTAGATGTGTAATGTGGAAGCGAAAAGGGCAACTGAGGGCGGGGCGCTACTCTTTCATGGCCGGTCGTCATCCCACTTCTTTTATTACAGGACCTCATCAATTAGGATTTCACAGAGTGGAATACAGGTTGGGCATATTTGTCATATTTAGTATTGGGTCTTTGTTTGTGTTCCATTAACATATATGCAGTACTTTAATGTTGCAGGTAATTGAGATGAAGCTAACTTGATCATAATCTTATTTTATTTTGAAAAAAAAAAAAAAAAATACTGGTTACTATTAGTCTTGGCCCTATATTGGATAATACTGAATACAGCAATATTTGCACAATATAGACATTTCACTGCTTTGTTTACTGCACACTTTAACTTAATATGTGACAAATAAAATTGTCCTGCTGTTTATTTTGTATAAAATACAATAATATAATTATGTGTAATAAAAAAACACCTGCAACATAAAAACAATAATATACTTATATATTATTTAAAAAAAAACACACCTTAAACATAAAATACAATAATTATGTAGGCCTATTATAAAAAAATAATAATTTTAAAATAAATTGTTTGCTGATACATTGCAAAAGTTATTTAACTGTATTCTACCTACAGTAAGTATTGATTCAGCATGAGATAACAAATGGACAGACAATTGCAATGAGCAGAAATCAACAGATGGCTACAAAAGCAGAAAATAAAAAAACTTTATATAAGTTCCCAATTTTGAAAATATATAAAATGTAGCGGTGTGGCTGCCATGTTAAACCATCACGCTCTTTTAGAGCTCTAGTCGACTGTTCTCAAAACTCAACTTCAGGGCCACGATTAACGTAGATGCTCCTAGCAGGCGAGTCACCGGTTCCACTCCCAACCAGCTGGACTCTTTCCTGTAAGTCCACCTCCCTCTGTCCCATCACTCTTTACCGTCTTATCAAATAAAGGCACAAAAATGTCTGAGAAGAACATTTAGCAGCACGAATGTTTAAAAAGTGAAGATTTGAAGAAACATGGCAAGGATTTGACCCTCTCCTTTCTGTCACTTCTTCCCTAATGATTAGAAGAAAGTTTTCATTTTGCTGTTGAATTTCATTCAGTCAGAATGTCTGGATTTATCTCTGCTTTACAGCTGAGCTGCTTTTAAGAAAATAGTGAGAATCTACATCCAGGAAGAGGAATGGAACAATGTTGTCCATTACAGTCACACGTCAGTATTCGGTCTACGTGTTACTCACATGAAAATCTTGCCTCGTCATGAGCTCGGCCCTGCTGGGTGTGCGAGGCCAGGTTTGCAGACTAATTATGCAACCGCCTCAGCTAACTCTGAGGTGCATGCTGGGTCGTCCCTGTGGGCTTATTAGAGTTCAGGGTTGAGGTGAAGGTGGGATCTGAGGTCTGGGGAGACACTCACTGGACAATTACGCCCAACATTAATTACTTCCACTGAGTATCTCACAGATAGCGAGGTAGTCATAAATACAAAGCCTGGAGATATATAGTTCCTCATTACCACCAGCATCAAAATGGGCATATGCAGGGGTTAAAGCTGAAGGAAATAATTATCTACACAAAACACTATACTACAAAAATTAAAAGCAACCCCTTATTTTCAAATGACACAAAATGTGATGCACACACATGCATGCACACACACAGCGTCCAGCTTTGGAGGCTGCAGAGGTATTCATTTCATTAAACAGGCCCAGGCACAGAGATAGCCTTAATGAAATGTCTTTATTTTGTCAACTGGATATGGATGAAAAGTTAGAGTAATAGTCTTTGGGAAACAGGAGGGAATTGGAGAAATGCAATGTGCACTCACACACTAAGACACACACAGCCTCTCTCTCCCTCCTAAGACCCAGATGCATCCTGTACATCAATTTCTTGGACGAGCATCAAGAGAAGTATAAAAGTGCTTTCCTTTTGTAACTGCTGATGCAAAGCTGGGTTGCAAATTTGCCCGCAATGGGAGCGAAAGGGAGAGAGAGAGAGTGCTGAAGGAGACCTAACAGCTTGGGGATAAATGCTTACTTAGGCAGGTATGGAAACCAACATCTTAATGATAATGAATGTCTAAGAGCAGCATTAAAGGAGCCGTCATATTCTGCTAGCTCTCAATTTGAAGCACTGCAGGTTCCATCTTGTTTACTCACTAGGGGGGCAGTTTAACAGACATTTTGGAGCGTCTGTGAACAGAAGGAGATATGCTTTATATAAAAGCTCTGGACAGGGACCAGGTGCAGGACATTTATTAATAAAAAAAAAAAAAAAAAGCTGTCATTGTTTTTTGTGGCAGAGGCAACATGGAAACTACATTTGAGGTTAAAAAAAGAAAAGCAGTGTGGGCTGGTGTCTCACACACATCTTTGTATTGTTACATTTATAATCTCTACATACAGCGTTTGGCATCCATGGGGGTGTTAAGAAACATAAAGCATACATAACAGGGGCTGTGTGAACAGGAGAGCAGACCAGAGACACACTCAGGGGCCGAGGCAGAGGTGTTAACAACACAACAAACAACAACTACAGACTAAGATAACTCACAGTTTAAATCTCCAAACTACTGCACTTTCAGACATGACAAACCTCTGCACTTACAGTCCAAGAGAAGCTGAATCGAGGACGACTGAGCTTGAAGCGTCTATCAGTAAACTGAAGAAGCTTTTTGGATGAGAAGTGAAACGTCTTCAAGTATCTACAACTGAGATACAACTGAGATACTTGACTGAGAACTGACTGAGAATCCTCACAGACAGCTCCGGAGGCTAAATGTCTCACTCTGTCATAGAGACTGGGGAAAGATCAGGACCATGGACAGCTCCAGGTACTAGAGTTGGACAGTTTGACCTCTACTGTGTAAGTAACAGTGATGATGTGTTCTGTGGGTGGAGCCTAACTAGAGGCAGAGAGTGACAGATAGCGGCATCAGGTTACAACAAAGGAATATGGATCAACTGGTTGAGTTCTCCATTTATTTGAATGGTTTTCAATGAGTTAAATAAGTGAACAGTGAGGGATCATGGACGCCTCAGACATCCTCAATCATAGTGTAAAGTAAATGTCATATCCCAGATATAATATCACTGTATGTCCCATTCATTCATTAGTGATGTTCTAGCTAAATGGTCTATGAGCAACTGGATTTGTTAAAATGCTTCCTCTGCTTACTCACTGATGTTTAACATTGGTCAGTGGTATCTATCTATCTATCTATCTATCTATCAAAGGTCACATGCAAACCACTGTTTTTTTTGGTCCTTTTCTAATCTATAACAATGTGTTGTTTTTATTTGTTTTGAATTTTATCATATTTTTATTCTTATAATCTTATAAATAAATAGTAACTCCAGCTGTCACATAAATGCAGAGAGGTGAAAATGAAATACTTAGTACATCTATATTGTACTTCGGTAGTTAATAAATATACTGACTTACTTTGCACCACTTATTGTTTAGTTTCCACTTCTTATGTTGAGCGTCTGAATTCTAAGTGAAAAATGTCTGAACTCAGAGTGTCAATTTATCAATGGTGGAAACAATAAAATTACAATGTACTGCACACTACAAAGAATTCTGTACAAGAGCTGATCCCAGGGACAGGGCAGCTGTAGGTAGTCCCCCCCCCCCCCCAACATGATTTGTTTTGCTGTCCTTCACTGGTACAAGTCATCTTTAAGTTCCTATTAAATACAGAGCACCCAGCAGGCTACATATGGCAGCTTCATTATTTAATTAACCTTGAAAGCAGCACAAAATAAAAGATACAACTAAAACTTTTACAATGCAGTTACTTTCAATTTTGAATTGATTGTCAAAGTGAAACTGGGCTGCAGCATTTTTTTTTACAGGGGCCACAGGGGGATGCAAGAACCATGATAGGCTGTGGACCCATTTCCCACAGTTGAGGTACATTCACTGAGCACTCTATTAGGAACACATATACCTGGCTGGGTGTCTCATTGCCGTAAAAGAAGCCTCAATTCTTTGTGGCATGGATTTCACAAGATGTTGGAATCACATCATTTCCACAAAACTAACAAAGAGACACACGAGCGATGGGTGCAGCAGGTGACTTTTATCATCGGTCCCACAGTAGTCTCATTACCACAGTTCATCAATAGCTCTTTTTATCAGCTGCAGCATTAGCGCTAATGGGTCAAACACTAGCGCTGCAGACGATTAGCAGAACAAACCATAAATCACCAGCAGCTATTACAGGCAGGGTGACGCAGGTACGTGTTTGGAGATGCACACATGTTGAGTGATGCTGAGTGCACTCGACTGTGCGTGAGGGACAGAGAGAGGAAGGGAGGCGGGGAAGAAACGCCAGAGTCTGTATTAACTGACGACTTCAGACTGTGAGAGCTGTCACTGCTGCGTCTGCCCTCTGCGGCGGTGCCTCCACGTCACAGCGCAGAAGATCTGGAGAAAATAAAAGGGTGGTGTGTTGAGTGGCCCGACACGTGGCCCCTGCCTCAGAGTGGAAAGGCTGCCGAAGGAGCTCAACTAGCTAATGTTAGCTGCTGCTGCGAACACTGCTGCTCTTTACTTTGATGCTGAGAAATAAGCTCCACCAAGCTCATCAGCCAGTAAGGTGTGCAAATTGCATCAATCTTTTCAGGAAACCGCTTGGAAATTTTTTTCATTAATTCATAAAATTGCAGAGTTGCAAAATAAAGCTTCGCTACATAAATGTATGCAGTGAAATGGACGTAAGGCCGAATAGCTCCACCTGTCATATAAACTGCACCTGACTCTGTTAGTTCTTGGGTCTGCTAGCAGGACGTCGTCATGTTGTGTGGTTGGCCATCAGTTCGTTGACATTTCCAAAGCATCACGGTTGCAGTCTAATTCAGTTCTGTCTCTCTAACAGGAAGAGAGTCCTCAACAGCTGCAGGTATCTGACTCACAATTTCCTTTGCAATTTACAGTTTAATGTAATAAATTTCCTCACTTCCCTTAGAAACGTATAAAAGAAGAAACTAAAGATATTCCAACCTCTAAGTTTGTGTGGCTTAAAATGTGCAGTCATTGCTGACCTGCTGGAGGGCAGCCAGTACCTTTCCAGTACCGCTCTGTGTGTCTGCCTTTTCTAGTGAATAAATTATTAAAACTTCAATTATATGCATAAATAATGCTAATTTTCTCCTCTTCATTTTCTCGCTACGGTGCAAAGCAGCACTGCTTGACCTCTGATATAAAAGCCAATACAAACTCACTTTGTACCACTTTGTATTTGTTACAGCTAAATGCATCAAGAAATCACATTTCCAGCTCCTGAGTTCTGAGGCAGGATCTTAGTGCAGGCACCTGAACGCAGCACGAGTCCAGTGTTTGTGTTTCACGTGTGTTGCGCCTATGTTGGGTGTGTGTGTGCCTGGGTGCTCTCAGGGAAATGGTCAGTGACAGTGGGTCTTGTTTGTGCTTGTCCTGTGATGCTGGGGTAATCCTGCAGGCCCAGCACAGCGCGAAGGCCTCATTAGCACTGCCCACTCAACAGAACAATAAACATGCCAGTCAGGCTAACTCCTCCTGTCATGTTGTTAATGGTCTGGGATATACAAGCTGGCGGCCAGCAGAGGCCTTCGCACTAAGGGGCAGAATAACAAATACAACGTCCCTTGAGGTGGGGTGGGGAGGAGGGGGTGGGGGGTGGATAGAAGAGGAGGAAGAGCACTACTCTAGACGGAGAAGAAGGGATTTTTCCTCTGACTCAGGTGATTTGTAAGCAGAGACATCATGGAGTCTGACTGGATGGTAGGTGCTGCCTGGAAGTTCAGGAGGAGGGCGATAAACATATGAGGGCGTCTCAGGAGATCTCTCACTGAAAGGCAGTGTGTCCTCTGAGGGCGGACAGAGGCGCCAAAATGTCCCAGTGGTTAGAGGAAGGTCCCAGGTTTGAAACCAACCTGTCTGACAAAAGGTCTCATGTTCTCATAATGCCCGTGTGAGTTGCCTTTGGGTGCTCCACTTTCCTCAAGGCTTGGGTGATATCCAAAATGTAATGTCTCGATACAGTTCATCTTAAATATTGTGATATACAATATCATTGTGATTTCTCTTTTTATCTTCTGAAAAATTTTGCATATGGAGGGATATATCACGATATTTGATATTATCAAATATTGATTTTTTTTTTCAGCCTGAGGCCAGTTTCCTAGATGAGAAGATTAAACTTCCTGTAGGTGAAAATGTGTTTTCCCACGTGTGTAAATGGTTCATGATACTTCAGACATCTTTCCAAGAACACTGTCTCATTTGTGCCTTTGGACTCTCCAAGTAACCAACTGTAAATGGGAGATATCAGCAAACACTTTCAGACACTCTCTTCTCTAAACCATTGTCATGTAAACAAAAATGACAGAAGTGGTTGAGTGAAGAAGAAAAAAAAGCTCCAGAGTTTAAACCCTGGTGACTGTCACACCTCCAGACACCAATCACTGAATCAAGTGCTGGATTCTTGGTTTTGGACAAATGATTAAATCATGTAAAAGGGGATTTCTTACACAGACAAGCACTTTATTTGGAGCTTACTGACACCTTCATTCTGGATTCTGACTGTTGAGACGGTCGTGTCGGCACATCAGACGGCCCAGTGTTTTTCTTGCCTGATTCAGAAAAACAGCCACAACTCAAGTGTCAAAACTGTCGAACTGTCGAGTGCAGAAGCTCTACTTTTCTGCCATCAGTAAGTCCACTGGTTACAGCCAGTCCACTGACACAAACACTTCTTAGTCATAAATGTTGTCGCAGTAAATGCTGGTGTGACTCTGGGTCATATTTCATCTTTTCACCTGCGGCAGTGCACTCACACTGAGCCACTTTCAGTCCTCCGTCAGCGAGCTGAGGGCCTCTGTCCTTAGCTATGTGAGAGACTGGTGACCTGTCAAAGATGCTGTACCCCGACTCTCGCCCAGTGCATGCTGGGAGAGGCTCCGGCTGCCAGTCACTGTGTGAACACAGGATAGTAATTTAACACCTGTAGGTAAAATAAATGGCATGACAGACAGGAAACCGCACCAAAGGGCCACAGTGAACCCCAGATTTACAGAAGCATAACAGACACTAGTCTCATCGCTGAATATTTTTCTGAATATTCGCATAACAGTTGATGGGAAAAAAAACACTTTACCAACAATGTGTCCAGGATTTTGATAGAAAAATAACTAATTTCATCTTCAATAAAACAAACTGACGGCACTGACAAAATATTGATGCAGTAAACTACAGCAGTTGGGTTTAAATAGTCATATCCCTGGCAGACGGAGAGAGCCACAGAGAGAGTGTCAGTCATTTGCTGTGTTAATTACAAGCAGATCTTTGAGGGCAGACTCCAGACTCCATTTGGAACCTCAACCCCCATTTGATAGACACCTTACAACTCACAGCAAATGTATTTTTATCCTCAGGAGTTCTGTGTCACTAACTCACCCCCGGTGGAGACTGAAGACAGGGATGAGCAGGAAAACAACCACAGCAATAATGACTTAAAGGTAAAAGTTCCACCGCTCTGCCAATCTGTCCTGGAGATAATCTGCTTTTTGCAAATAACTGTGCTTTGAAGTCGTCTGCATTAAAAACAGGTGGACGTCTTGTGGACAAAAGCAAACACAATGGACTAAATGTTTAATGGTCCTTTTTTTTTTTAAAGGGAGTTTGTGATATTGGCTTAACGCGACACCTGGGTGGCGGTTTACCCAGCACAAATGAGTGAAACAACCCCGCTGCACGCAGCAGAATGAAGCTGAGCTCCAGCTTTTCTTCCAATTTCCCACAGGTTTGTGTCTCCATTTCAATCACAGCAGGGTGGCTCCTCCTCGACGCTCCATGTCATTACATTTCACTGTGGTCCGCAAGGCTACGTGGCAAGCATGTCCAAGCATGTATGTAGGCTTATATGTAGCTTCAAATCCCCAAGAGGATGTGTGAGGTGTGGTGTGGTGTGGGGTGTGGGGGGTAATCTCTGCCTCTCTCTCAGGTCTGCTCGTTGTCTCCAGCTGCCTCTTGGACTCCTAGTCTATATGGATGAAGGAGGAACATGATTAAAACAAGCAGTGGCACTGACTCCAGCCCTCGGAGGTCGAGATGTAACATCTCTTGAAGAAAATAAACAAGAAAGGCCGGGAATAGAAGCTGGATTAACAATTAGGGGTAAGAAACTCACAGTTCAGTGACTCCACACTCGTGTATTTATGCCATATGCTTCTTCCTTCAGTCTGAATGATGCCATCCCCGCAGTGCCTGTCAGTGAAAAGTCCAGGCCATTGAAACCCCACTCAGTATCGACTGGATTGACTCTGAAACCACAAAGTCTCACCTGGGGAACAATCAGATGCCTGGTGTTCTCAGAGGGTTTGGTCAAAACCACCGTTTCTGATAAGTCACAGACTGAATTTCACTTGGCAGCACTCGGAGAGACAACACCCTGAATTTTGAAAAGAATTTTTTAAGGTCCCATATTGTATAAAGGTAGATGTCCATGTGTAAAGAGTCCACCATCTACTAAAGCGCACTGATGGAGCTGTAGGTTAAACTCCAGCTTGTGACATATTCCATCACTTTCCATCACAAGATTTGAAGTCAAATTGTTTTCTTGACCTGAAAGGTCCCATATTGTATAAAGTGAGATTTCCAAGTCTTTTTTTGATTATAAAGCAGGTCTAGGTTCTATATTAATACTGTGAAAGTATCAAAGCCTCAGTCCACAGAGAAATGCACACAGCCTGTATTCAGAAACTGAGCCTTAACGACTGTGATGTCACAACAAAGCAGTCACCGTCCACCTGGATCCACCATCCCAACTTACAAGATTTGTTTTCCCTGAAATCTGCTGTATTTTTCATTCAAACACTCAGAAAACAGCCAGCCAATCAGAAGAGATGCTCAGATCCTCTCCTCTGATTGGCCCATTGACTTGTTGTTTCTAGAGTTTCAGAGAGAAGCCTGAGAGAGGAGATGTAAAACTACACTGAGATGGTTTTTGGTTCTTACAACCGCAGACTTCTGATGGAGATCAACACTTCAAATAAAACACAGGAAAAGTGTAAAATATGGTACCTTTAAAAATGTGATTATTGACTGAAAGACCCTTTCAAGGCTAATGAATCCATTTCCCATTTTCCCCTCCCTCTCACTCATAAGCTCTGAATTTCAAAAAAAGACCTTTACACCAAAAAAGAGAGAATTACCAGCGCTAATCTCTTGGCTAAGCGCCTGATAAGGTCCGGTAATAGAAATCATTGTGTCCGCTTTCATGTCCCCAAAAAAGGGGACTTCAGTGCCAGCAGACAATGATGCTCCATATGCTCCTTCTTCTTAGGCTCATTTCAGAGAGGGGGTATTAATAATGGCTCTTCTCTGACTCTGTGTGCCACTGTGTGGGTTGTTTTAAGCATAATGGCTGCCGAGTGACAGCATCAACGCTGCTTTTCCCTCGCTCTCTTTCCCACACCCAGTCACACACACACACAAGCACATACACACTGTCCCCGCTAATGAAGTGATGGAGAGTATTAGAGCTGAAAGCCTGGGCTGCTCACTGTTGTCACTGGTATTAAAAAAAAAAAAAAACCTCTTCTCTCCCACTGGTGACATGAAAGTCTCACACGACTCACAGGATTGTGGATGAGCATGTCCTACAGCTAATAATAAGGTAATTTGCTCTGGATCCCTGCAAGGTTCTGCTCTAAAAGGGGGGGGGGGGGGGGGGGGGGGGGGGGGGGGGGGTCAGAGGGCGGCGCTTGCTATAGGACGGCAGCCTTGGAACTGAGAGGGATTCAGAGTCTCGCTGAAGGACACAACAGGGTCATGTGTGTGTTCTAGTGGGACTAGTTCTCTTGAAGGACTTCCAAGCTGGTCTGTCCAAGGTTTCACAGAGAATGAAAACCATACATACTCTCTGCTGTGGACAGTCTGAGCCCAGGGTATTTTTAACAGTACAGAAGAACATGTACTGTATGTTTTTACTTATTTTGATACTTCTATGAATCTGTCCAGTTGTATATAATTCTGTGGGTGTCTTGTGTCCTATGGCTTCCGAGATGTAGACATACAATATATAAAATCTCTGGCTTAATTTACCCGTTGAAGTAACGAGTTTGTGGGAGATTATCCTAAACCTAACTAACCCATGAGGACAGTTACAAACTAGAATCACCACCTTGTGGTTGTTTCCTCCACCAGCCAGTGAAGTTACAGGAAATATGGTCACAGTCTATGCTTCCTGAGTTACAGTATTGAATAGTGTCCAGAAGTATTTTTTACAGAACATTATTATGTCACAATGAAATTGACTTTTGACCATTTGGATATAAAATGTTGTCTCTTCATTTTATCCTTAAAGACATTTGAGTTAAATTGAGTGATAATTATTTGAAAGAATTTGTCATCTATGGCCAGAAACGTGTTTTATGATGATGACCTTGATCTTTGACCTTTGACCACCAAAATCTAATCAGTCCATTCTTGAGTCCAAGTGAACGTTTGTACCAAATTGGAAGAAGTTCCCTGAAGGTGTTGTTAAGACATTGCCGACACGAGAATGGGATGTATGTGCAGACAACCCAAAAGCATAATGCAGGGCTGGATGCATAAAAAAAGCTTGTATTGTGTGATGTAATTTGGATAATTTGACGCTGTATTAGATTCAATCACATGTCTCTGTTGTGTAAATGTTGCAAAACAGATCTACCACAAACATGACAGGACTGTACGGATAAAGCTGCAACCTCTGCATGACATCTGGTGATATAAACGCTGCAACCTGGTCAGCAGCAGCCGTGTAGATTCCCTCGACTTTTCACATCTATTTCATCATTTATTAGAAAATAACATCAATATATTTATTACAATACAATATATTATGATATATCATCAATTACATATTGGTAGCAATCTACTTTATACAGTGGGCAACAAGGATGTAACACAAAGCTGTTAATTTCACACATTTGTATACATATATATATATATATATATATATATATATATATATATATATAACAAGTCCTTCAACCTGAACAACCAACCTGTGTTTTGTTGGGCCCATCCATCCACCCCAACCTCCTCCTGATGTGGACTTTGTTGCTCTATAAACTACGTCACCGCACTTTTCCCTTTGCTCCTGTCATAATCACTACAGCCACTAGATGTCGCCTAGCAACAAAGCCTAACTATGAGTCATAATAACCTGCTGCACAATGACCTATGGGCTGTTTTTTTTAACAGGACAGTCTCATATTTGGATCATCCACTTGTGATTCAAAGTGCACCTTTTCCTACACATATAATGTATTTTTATTTGGTTACAGCCATAGTGCTGAAGATGCCGTTTCCCAGTGTTTTTGGCTTTCAACCCGTCACAGTACTTGAGTACTAAGGTCATGTCATCATGCCTGAGCAAAGTTGTGGGATATGGTTAAAAAAAAAGAAAATGGCAAAAGCTAATAATTGAATCTTGACTTTAGAAGATTTTTATCACGACTTAAAATCGGCTCATTGACAAAAAAAAAACAAAAAAGTAGAAAAACCATTTAATACAAAATTGTTCCATTTTCTGGTGAAATACTCGCAGCAGAAGCTGATGACAAAGCGGGAGTTCGGGCTAGGCCAATGGCTAACCCGACCAGACCCACCTTCACTTCCCCTGACAAGACTTAATAGGACTGAGGTTAAACAAACAAAGGGAGATGAAGAGCTGTTTCCCTCTGGTTTTCAGCCTGACGGACTCTGTTTCACACAGACAGGAAGTCACAGTCGGGGAGATCCAGACGTGAAGGACTGTGTCTCTAATTCAACAACAGCTGATGCACAAATTCCTCTGTAGCAAAGACGAGCTCATGATTGTTAAATGCACAGCCACGCTACCTACTCAAGGAGTTCACAGTAGTCCCCATTACTGCGGATTACCCCCCCCCCCCCCCCCCCCCCCCGAAAAAACCAAACACCAAAGCTAGTGCAGTTTTATCAGCTCTCTGCAACAGCATTAGCACTCTTGAAAACAAATAGCTGGACGGTCTCATTATAACAGCAGGAGATTTTAATCACATTAAGCTCCAGGACTTTCAAGCCCAGGTATCATGTAAACATCCCTGTGGTTACCAGAGGCACAAAACTCTCCATCGACCCCGCCGTAGCCTCAGACTGTATTTCAATCCTCCTCTGCTGATGAAAGCAGAGAGATGTAGTTGAAAGTACACAGGAAAAAAAATGAATCATGTTCTAGACTGATCTAATTGAGAGCATGCATTGTGACATTTTCATACTTGTTATGCTCATAAACGGTCTACATTGTGATTCAGGGCAGGATATCTTCTTACTGTATTCCCCCACCACCAGCTACAATAGATTTACAACTAATCAATGCCTCATATTTTGTGCTGACGGCTCACCCAGCCCTCACCACGCATTTGTGTTTTATCTCCGGATGAAACATTTTGTCAGTAATGTCTCCAGACAGGCTCTCAGAGTCCTGAGTATACTGATGTACATTCCCATTATTCAAAGGCACCTCAACAAAGAGATATGAATTGAGGTGGGAGAGTGTGTTATATTATGTCACATCATCCACAACATGTCGGAAGCCTCTTCTGAAGATGGCGTGGGAGTGGGAACGGGTGGGAGCGGAGACTCGGCTGCTCATTAATCTGGTCACTGTGGTCGACTCAAGACGACGACGGAACAAGCACAAGAGAGTCACATTATGCCTGGGACTGTAGCCCTTGTGTCTTAAATGCTAAAAGTGAGCAGACAGAGAGGCCCCGCAAAGCTGACATTTACGGGGCCAACCCAGCAGCACCAGCTATTCCTCTCAGTCTCTTTCTACCCCCTCTGCATTGCTCACATTTCTACTGAATCACCAGCAAGATTCAATAAGTGCTTATGTCAGCTGTCTCCTGCATGGCATCACATAGAGCAGTCAGTCCACAGAGCCTGTTTTACATTATCATACAAATAGCTCCTTCTACGTCTGCTTGTGGATCGCGTCCAGATAGCAGCCGCGCCGAGATAAACTGACAATGAAGTCAAATGCCTCCATGGATCTTCTTTAATGGTTTTTTCCCTGGTTCTGCAGTGTAAAGGTCATCGCAGTGACGGGGTCACACACTCAGTGATGGGTGTGAATGGGATGTGGGAATATGCATGTATACATGAGCACACCACCCCCCCGGTATTACCAGCTCAGTGTAGGGATTAGACATATGGAGTAAACCAGGAGATGCAGGGTAAAGAGCTAATAGCTGCACACACACACACACACACATACACACACACACACACACACACACACACACACACTCCAGGCTGAGGAGAGGGATGAATGTAGAGTGAATATAGAGAGGAAAAGAAAAAATCTAATCGGCTCTAAAGAGAAGAGTCAATTCTGGGCTGGATGCCGAAGAGAGAAGAGACGACAGCAGATGTGCAGATTTGACTTGTGGGAGCAATCCTGAGCGACTTTAATGCTTAGCTGCCTGACTGACTGACACCAGGCTGGGGGCACACTCTGCCTGTGCACACAACAAGCACGTCTGCAACTGTAGGCTTAAATACTGGGAATGGAGATCTTTCTATTTCCTGGGATTTTTTCTTTTTCTTTTTTTTTTTTGCTAAAATGTGTTTCCTGTTGTTTCCTGGGAGAAATAAAACCAGATGTAATAAAACAATTATGCTTTCTCTGAACCTCACGACTGCTGTCAGTAGTTTGAAGAAATTGGGGTCCATCTGTAAAAGGAAGGAAAAAGAAAAGTGTGACATGTTCCCAGAAAGTAATGATTTTAAAATGACAGAAATCCAAACTCCAAATACAGCTGAAGCTCATATTCAGGGGTTGACAGCTAATATCACCACCATCTGATTTAGATGAGAGTTTAGATTCAGATCATCTAAACCAGTTTCTCTGGAGGTAAAACTGAAAGTGAATGTTTGAAATGTCTCCATCAGGACAGGAAACCAGCCAAATGTTTGGGGCTCCCTAAGGGGGAAAGGGGCCCCAATGGGCCCTCATATTGGCAACCTTAAACCTTCCATGAAGTCGCTGCACAATGCGCTAACATCTACATCTAGCTAGCATCTGTAGGTAGCATCCACCCATTCCCTGCATGTGAGGCTTTCAGGGAACATCTGTAAAGTGTAGCGTCTGCAAATAGTCTGCATGTGGGGTGGAGGGATCATCACTGCTGAAATGTTCCTAATAATCACTTTTTATTTGAAACTCAAACTGAACTAAAAAAATATTTGTTGTAATATGGGAATCAGTTATATATCTGACCTGTTTAAATTCAGCCAGTGAGTGCAACAGACTGTTAGAAATATTATACATATATTGACCTATTGCTGGGATGTGTTCTGGGCTCTACATCAAAACTGCCAACAAAGATAAAAGTCATTTGGCAACTTTGTAAAAAGCAGTTGTTTCGTTCTACGACGACAACACATCTGAGGCCTCGTCTGCAAATGTTTGGAGCCATGTGAACTGTACAACCGTGTCTGTCTAATTTCCACCATGAACCAGCCGACGCCCGGTTACAAAGTTATGAACTGGTTTAATGTTGCTGCTCTGCTGCTCAAAGCTCCGTCTGCTCTGTGTCTACATCTCTCTCTCTCTCTCTCTCTCCCACAAAACTATCGTGAGACTTGTCATAGTAATGTTAAGATAGCGCTCTGCTTGCGAGGGAAAGACAAACGTGTCCGGCAACACTGACAAGATTTTCAATGCACCGTTGAGTCTGAAATCAAAGTTTGGAAGAGATTTGGATTTTACAAAGAGAAAGAAACACTGGGTAAAACCGCTGCAATATGTTAGGAGTGTAAAACAGCACTGAAGCACAGCCGTAGCTAATCTCTAATCTCAACACTCAGATAGTGAGACCACATAGGCAAACGGGCGATGAGAAGGCTAGTGGTACAGCTAGCACAAAGGCTACATCCACACTACTACGTTTTCCGATCTCCATCCAGACGAGCGTTTTAGCTCCGTATCAGAAACGATCTGCATCCATATTATCACATGTGAAAACGCATACGTATATGACCATTCACTGGCACTGGGCATGTGCGAGCCGTTGTAAACAGGAAGCCGATTGTCTACCCTCAGGTGCACTCAGCTGCTAGCAAAGACAACAAGGTCACTAACACCTGTAATTCATTACTCCTGTTGCTTTCACCACTGGTAGTCGCGACTAAGATCCAATCAGGGAGTGACCCGGTGTGTCCACGTCACCATTTTTGCTATGTTTTTACCCGTCCAGACTACAACGCAACCCAATTGTTTTCAAACTAAAACGGGGCCATATCAAATCAAACCGAATTGTATCGTACCCCATGTATCTAGATACATATCAGATCGTGTACACCCTTAATATATCCATATCAGATCTCTGTCAAAGCATTAAGTTGTCAATCTAGTGCAGTTTACACAGTGACTGTGGTTGACATGAGGTGAGAATTTGTCATGTCTCTTTTCATTGCTTGCACGATTCAACGATTCACATCAGTATGTGTGTAAAGTGCAAAGACACACAGAAGCCATGAAGGAGGTGCCATTCAGACCGGATAGAAATGCATTTTTCTCACTGGGGCCTTTATTATCACTAAAGATTGGATGGTAAAATAAAAAATGACATGAATGAGGATAATTTCAGTTTGTAGCAACCTGGCTCTTTGTTCAAGACATTTACATTTAATCTAAATGTAAATCTGTAAAATCTGACCTCTGCAGCAGGATCAGGCCACATGTCTTTAATATGAACCGTATCTGAAGGTCTACATGAATGACGCCTCTCAACTCGAGAGATGATTGTGCTACAGAAAACCAACCAGTTGTGAACTGCCTCCACTGGCTGCGCTGGACCTGAATGGAGCCAGGGTGTAATTTATGACTACAAGAAAGTTGTAAGCTCTGTGTAATGAGACTAGGATAAAAAAAAAAAAAAAGGCTACCTCACCTGCGTTTGAAAAAAGAACCATCAGAGAGTTATTTGAATTGTTTCCTCTCCCACAGCTCATGTACAGCTACGCTTGCTTTATGTGTGAGCAGTGTGGGGTAGTCATAATCAAAATAAAGAACAAACACAGCACATCTGACTCAGCTTCAAACGCACACTGTAAAGCTCCTTATGCTTCTGATGCACGCTGTAGAATTGTGGAGCTTGGGCTGCATGTGTGTGTGTTCTCCATGTTGGCACATGTTGACGTTAGATGCCTAAAGAAAATGAAGGCTAGAGGCTGATGCGTGTCTGAATATTTTTTAATTATTGTGAGCCATTTGAGCAGATTATCTGCAGCGTCATGTGCTCACAGGGCTGCAAACCGACAGACACGTCAACGAAACCCCTAATCTGATTTTCTCTACCCAGAAAGCATTTGCATCATGGGGCTTTGCTCCTTCCCTTTATTCTCTGACTTCACGTGCACCATCAAAACACAAGCTGAGGAGTATTTAAAAAAATTTGTGCACATAAGACTGTGACTTGCATGTGATATTATGGAGGTAAAAGAGATGAGTCATAGCTCAAGGTTGCAGGGTATCAGGGACAGCCTGTGTTTTTCTTTCCTCTTTCCCTGTCCCGGGAAGCACTTTAACCGACAGTGGTGTGCCGTGTGTCTGCGGCTGGGGGCGAGCCTTGAGGCTGGTTCTGGCTGCTAGGGTAACGCGGGGAATACTGAGCAGCCACGAACGCGGGAGAAACTCTTCCTGCTCTTCGCAGCGACTGTTTACACATCTGAACGTGAAGCGTCAGACACGACAGAGCCCTCAGATGAGGTCACGGGCCGTCTCTCTGTTCGCCTTTCGTCTCGGAAAAAAGGAGGTTCTTTTTTTCTTTGTGAATATTTCTTTACCTTGAAGTCTATGATAACAATGGCAGCTTTATGTGCACGTAAATTTTCAACACTGAGATGCAGGAGCTTCATGTTCAAACGTTCTGTTAAAGCAGCACCTTCACATTTGTTGAGAAAACACACGTTTCCATCGAGACAAACCACAGTAGAATGATAATTGATATGACTAGACTTTGAATTGTGTGCTTGACATATTAATAAGGTCCAGCTTCATTAATTACAGCAGGATTATCCACATATCGTTAAAACCAATACTAATCTAATAGAAATCCCATGAAAAGACCCAAACCGACACTGAATGTATCGGATTCCTCTGCGGCTCAGAGCCCCGTTGTTGACCATAAACTATTACAAAGACACATTAATGAGCCACACTGTTGCATTGGGTAACGTGTTCCTTCACTTCCATGAACACACACACACACACACACACACTGTGGTTTATTCTGATTCAGTCCCACAAACTTCATCCTCCACAAATACTCACTGCAGCATCAAATTTGGGTAAATCCACCGCTGAAAATAGTCCCCAACAAATGAACTATCGCCCCAATTACTGATCCCTTCAGCACACTGAAACTATATCTTTGGGGCATTATTGACATCAGTAGGAAGAAAGAGACAAGAGAAATACATTGTTATTATTATTATAATTACATTATTGTGATTTAGACCCTACACACCTGATTAAACCCATTCATAGGACTGTGGAGTTGTGGGCTAACTGTACCTGACGAACAGCTTCGGCCTGCCTCTTAAGGCATAAAAATGTACACAGTCATAAGTGGCACTAGGACTTGTTTGGCCCTCCATCGTCAACCTGAGCAGTGGTTAAATAAGCCACAGTGTCCTACTGTAACAGCCCTTGAGACACAGTACATGTCTCTGCTCTGAGGGAGTCAGCTCTAGCAAGTCTGGTGGATTGTTTTCCGCCTTGCTTGACATCTTTGTAGGAGGAAGACAGCGCAGTGAAAGTAATTCACACAGTCTGAAGGATGTTTTGAAAGAGAACAATGCAGCTACAGAAGGTGAGAGTGTGGAGGGTGGGTTCATGTTTCTAGTTCACATGAACTGCTCTCTAAAGAGGAAACAGCACAGTTCATGGTGTGACGAGCTGTTGAGGGTTTTAGAAAGAAATACGTTACAGTGGTGTAAGTACAGGTCGTCTTCTTCAGCTCCTATATGAGTGTTTCCTGTAATATTGTCTTCTTTGTTATCGTGGTTACAACAATAAACATGCTGAGTGTACCGACAGTAGTGCACTGGAGCTTCGTTTCCATGGTTACAATAACATATGATCATGGCTTGGCTAGGATTGGGCTTATTGGTTATCTTAAGGAAAAGATGGTGATTTGGGTTCAAAAAAGCACTTCCTTAACATTAGACAATCTTTGTTGCTATGGTTACAGTAGTAACAACATGGTAAACTTTGTCAAGCGATCATGGATGATAGAAACAACATAAAATGCTAGTCTGACACGGTAATTGAACACCACCCATCCACCTCCTGACGTGGACTTTGTCGCTCTATAAACTACTTTTCCCTTTGCTCCTGTCATCATTACTACGGCCAGCAGATGTCGCCTAGCAACAAAACCTAACTGTGGGTCATAATAACCTAATAATACCCATAATAACATTTTTTTTGCATTCACTAATTATTATTATTATTATTATTATTTTTTTTTTTTTATTGTTAAAATCAAGAAGATTTAAAACTGTAATAGGAAAGTAAACTCCAGGATCACACTGTGTTTGTTCAGAGTCAGGTGACAGAAAAGCTGAATGACCTCTGCACTGAGTTACAGAAGCTAACAGACCTGACGTCTCCCAACATCCCTACAAGCTAACAAGCCTGTCAACCGTCACTTTCCAAGCTAGCTACTGTGGCTCAGTCAGTTTATACTCCAGCAGATGATATAACAGAGGAGGAGGAGGGTGAAGCACAGCTCTGAAAGGCTTCGATTACTTCTACTATTTTGGTTTTCCTGGCTCCTTGTTCCCTGAAAGGTCGGCACTGCCACAATTGCTTCCACTTAGTTAACACCGCAAAGTCACAGCACTTGAATCAAATTTGAAAGATTCACTTGTATTTACTTATAATCCTCTGATCATGGTGATCCAACTGAAATGAGCGGAGTCAGTTTTAATTGCTGTTGAGCCCAGGCCTTTACAGGGCACTGTTTTTTTTTTTTTTTGGTGGGGGGTTTGAATTTTTACAGAAGTAATTTTTCACTACTGTGAGCACCACAGATGACATTTCATTCAACCCTGGAGCCAGACATCAGGGCAAATAAAACCAGAGTTATCCACATGGGTAGATACCAGAGGATATAGGTGAGAAAAATCAAATTTTTTTCTATAATTTGGGGAAAATGAGGCTTTAATAGTGAAAGGGAAATACAGAACTGCTCTGCTCTGCTGCAGAACTGCATCTGTATATTTTCCCTCTCTTCTCCATCAGATCAACCCACCCAGTAAGCATAAACACGCTGTGTGCTGACGTCATACTACATTATTTATTAATAGAGCCTGTGCTTCTTATCTTTTCTCCTCCAAGACATATGATGTAGCCAAAACACACAGAACTGCATTTTGAATTTTAAGTCTTCGATCTGACGCAGTCTGGATCTTCTTTTGTCATCACAGGAAATCAGGTGGTGAAAATTGGGGAATTCTTAAAATACCACAAAACACACTGAACGTGCAAGAACATCTCTGTCTATTTCAGGGCCCTGCTGATGCATGTTGGCAGCGCGAGGGGGTGAAGCACTAGCTCGGTTTTCTCCAGGTTGCCAAAAAGGATAAAAATAGTGTAATTTTTGTGCCTCAGAACATGTTGTGTTCAGTTCTTTGTGGCAAGTGAGGGAACAATGTTAGAGAGCAGAACACTGCTTTAATCCAAACTAATCCCTGCTACTGTACACCACTCTCACATATCTCACACATCCCCCACTCTAGATCCCTCTCTAATTGCATGCATCCCTTATCTTCTCAGCATCTTTTTATTTCTTGTTCACACGGAATCCAGGATAGGCTATTTTCTTTCTGTTTGTTTATGTGTCTACAACAGTAAGGGGCAGTTATAATTCACTCATTAGTATGTTGCTGAAGTTAGATTATCCAGCAGGCATCAAACAAGCACGTGGTCCATGAATTTATTGGTCAAGGCCATCCGACTGTATGTGTACAGTGAGACTGCGATCAGATACAGGCCATGGAAAGCTCTCAAGTTTTGCCACGCTGGGATTTATGTATTTATTGTAGAAACGGAAAAAAGGGGGAGATGAAGGAAAAATAGAGGGTGTAGACAATTACAAATTAAGCTGCTAAATGAGCTAAATTAAAGAAATAAGACATTGCATGCTCTCAGATTATAGAGCCGTATCATTTGGTGTATACTCCATCAAATAACCTCTTCAGATGCAGTAACCTTGCTTTTCTGCTTTTTTTATAATAATGTATGTCTTTATTAGGCAAGGGCAATATCTGAAATTTAATATTGCAGTACAGCCCAGTGCAAATATCACAATATATGATATTGTGGGAGCGGATGTTGGTGATTGTGTCTTAACAAGAGCTTCGGCCACTGTTAGGTTGGTTATAATACGTCCTCTGAGCAGCGCTACATCTTCAGGGCAAATTGAAAGATGCAGTTTTTTGCTATCGGAAAGTAACTAGATGGGCTAGCTGGTTAGCGTGCTAACTTCAGTAGAGGAAAAGACGTGATAAAGACAAGAGTTAACGTTGATGTTTCTTTCCACTTCTGGAGACAGATGTTGGTGAGTAACGGAATGAAGTTTGATGCTGAACTCGTTTCTTCTAGACTGGTAAAAAAAAAAAAACAGCTGTTAATGGTAAGCTATGTAGCAATAGCAAAACATAGAAATAGCTCCTTTTAATGTTTCAGTTGTATTTTTCAAATACATAATTAACCTACATTACTGTATATTTTGTCTTAGGTATAAGAGATGCTTCCACTTCATGGTTTTATTTGTCGATATTATGAAAAATATGATATACTGTGAGAAATATTATTAAATATCAGCCATGTAAAGAAACAGCTGGCCCTGGCAGGTTATGTATTTCTGTGAGCCAAGCAGATTCAAGAATTTGAGATGGGAAATCAGCACTGATTACCACAGGAAAGGAATCTCTGAGCAGAAACTGTGAATTAACAGTAGTATCTACTCTTGTGGTCCTCACAGCACTGAAAAATTCAACAGTACGTCTTCTTTCAGAAACATGCACATAAACTTACTCCCCGCAGTGTTTAATAGGGAGTATTTATTTTGTAGGTAGTAGCAAAGTTAGGTGTGTGGATTTTCAAGAATAATCTGTTCTATGCAGGAAGTAAATAAATCCTAAACTACAGCACCAAGTTCTCCAAGCCCAACAAACACACTGAGGCTACATCCACTTCAGCATCAGGACGAGCAGAAACTGAGACTTTTAGAAACTGTCATGTAGACACCCGCAGTCGCTCGCTGATTGGCTGATTGAAAGCAGCATGGATGGTGATTCACAAGCGTTGTTGACCATGTTGACTTTGCGAGCAGCTGTTTGTGCGTTTGCCTTTGCTGGTCCTCGTTTGTAGCATTTTTTGCTACGAATCAACTACAGAGTGGACAAACTGCTTCCTGTTTACACCGACACACACATGCACAGTGCGCATGAATGGTGATGTGTTTTTAGGTGTGATATTATGGACAGAGATTATTTCTGATAAGGAGCTAAAACATTCATCTGGATGGAGATTAATTCCAACATTGAGGTGGGGACGTAACCATCTGGAACTGTGCTAACAACAAGCTAACAAAGATCTTGAGGATCTAGCTGCAGTGTATTATATCAAACACTGTGATGAGATGATAGTGAGATTCTGTACAAATGACTGACAACCAATATCGCACAAACTCTCTTTTTTTGTTTTAGACAATCCACAGTGGACTTGTGTCCAGCTCCGAAGGCAAGATTTCCCATGATGCCCCAGTTAATGGAGCACTTCTCATGGAGCGCGGAGGCTCTCTGAGGACCCCCCAACATCTACTGGTCTTTTATCAGCCTCTGGGCGTCTCTGCTGCTGCCTGAGAAATAATTACTGAACAGCTGAAACGCCGAGCAATATTTCTCCTGTCTCTGCTCCCCTCCTCTCCACTACACCCCCTGAGGCCTGATTGCCAAATCATTTGAAGTACGATATGAATGAGGCAAGAGGAGCTGGAGCTTATGCATGAATAACAAATAAGGAATATTCAAGTTTCATGCCTGTTCTTTTTTCCCGCTCTCTCACTGCAGTCTTCTTAAACTTTAAGATTTGATCAAACATGTTGGAATTTGTATTTGTCAAATATATATCACAGGAAATTGAAAGCTGACACTGACACACATTAAATCTTGACTTGAATGTGACACTGTTGATCTGTGTGGCTAAATTAGACGTCTGCAATATGGTGTTGTACACAAGTTGATCATTTGAAGAGAGCATGAAGGCCTTTAATCAGCCTGTGTTGTGACAGCCAGATCGCTCTCACTCCTTTCTTCTCTGATTTGATGCATCATTCTCCGCTTCCCTTCCCTCTCTCCAAACTGGACTCCTGCCGCCTGTCCCCCCAGCCCCCCCGCCTTACTCCTGTCACTGGATCGCTCTCTTTTCATCATCACCTCTTTCCCCTCCTTCGCCTCTTCCTCTGCAGCGCCGCCAGCAGAACTGCCACTCCACAAACTCCTGCAGCACTTACAAAATGGAGGCCCTGCTGAGAGCAGCCACCACTCCTGGCATGAGTGGGAGATGAGAGGAGTTGTGGGAGAGAGAACGAGAGAGAGAGAAAGGAGATGACAGAGAAATAAAAAAAAAATAAGGCCCAGAAGTGGGGCCCTAAATCATTGCCAGTTACAAGCTACGAATGTTGAGCAAGAGCTTAGTTGTTTAGTTTTATTTGGCATGAAAGAAGAATAACGCTCAGGTTTCCGGGGGACCCACAGCTACAGTGACTAAGGAGGCTGTCAGCAGAAAAACGACAGCATTAGTCATTTGTTCAAACACTTTAAACCACCAATGTTCAAATTGACAAGGATTTCTTCTGCCTCAGTGAATAATGACAAACAAAGATGGAGGCACAGTGACGGTGCTAACTCTAACCCCACCTGCACAACCAGCCGATTCCAGTCCAGCTCCTACACCCTCCCCCTGCCCACTCTCACTCTGTTTGCATGTTCACACGGAGGCTCTGCCATATTAAGTGTCATTCCAAACCAGTCAGCATTAAGTGGGAGTGGGTTATAAAGCTCTCCAACACTGTACATCCATGCAGGTTGACAGACCACACTCGCAGAGAAGTGCAGCGTCGTTCTGATGATGGATGAAACACCACAAACCCACAGACATCAGTTCTCTGCAGATATTTCCAAAGAACAGGTCATAAGTTGCCTCTAATCAAACACACTTTTGACAGACTATTTTTGTGCACACGTGATGAAACAGAGAGGTTACTTTGCATTTTGAAACAAACGTCATTGTCTTCCTGAAAACATGTACATGTGTTTATTTATTCCTTTATTTTTATTAGACTCTGTGCCTGTGTTGTGTAATTTCAGTTTCAATAATGGAAAAAAACAAGGTTATACAAAGATTAAAATGGCAAATAAAAAATTCTCAACAAAAAAAGAATGAAACCAAAGAAGCATGGGACATTTTTTATTTATTCAATTAATTTTCTTTTCAGAAGCTTGTTATGCCATTAATGTAATGACTTCCACGTCACTGCCCACACACCTACATGCTGTGTACAGGATTATCTGTTAGATAAATATTTAGTTAATTACAATCAGATTTCCTGTTTCTACCAGAGAAAAGTCCTGAATGTAGCCTGTCTATTTATACCCTCTCCCTTAAGGGTCCCATATTTTTTGTTTTATATATTGTTTTATTGAAAGTGTTGATATCCATAAGAAGATATATTTGTGGTTTTAAGAAGCAAAACATATCTCAGTGTAGTTTTACATCTCCTCTCTCAGGCTTCTCTCTGGAGCTCTAGTAACAACAGATCAGATTGTTTTCTGAGTGATTGAATAAAACTATGGCAGATTTCAGGTAAACACTTAGAGAAACCAAATCCTGAGGGCGGTGACTGCTTTGCTGTGACATCACAAAGTTCCAGAAGTCCTGACGGCTGGTTTTAAGGCTCAGTTTCTGAATACAGGCTCTGTGCATTTCTCTGTGGACTGAGGCTTTGATACTTTCACAGTATTAATATAGAACCTAGACCTGCTTTATAATCACAAACACATGGACATCTACCTTTAGACTATATGAGACCTTTAATGTAGAGACCCTTCTGACTCTGTCTGGGTGGGAGGGTTTTGTCCTTTAGATTGGAGGCTTGTGACTTCAGTGCTTCTAGGATGGTTTCTCTTTTTACATCATTAGAAACCAATTATCATTATTTATTTTTTTTGTGGACTGTTGGACAATGCACACAATGTTCCCTTGTGCTCTGGGAACTTGTGATGTACCTGTTATTTCATAGAATAAATGATAAATTGATTAATCGAAACACTGCTAATGAGCATTTTATTTAACTTCAAATGTTATCTTTGATATAGAACCAACAATATTCAAATAATGGTCAAATTACATCAAAAATAAATAACTCAAATATTTTAGAAAACCATTAAAGCTCCTTAACAATTAGAAACCAACTTCAAGCTAAACTGACGCTAAACTGCTGATGCATTTACAGCTAAAGCAAAAATCCATTAACATTAGTGCTCGTTGTGTCGCTGCTTTATTTTAAAGGAAGGTGAAGAATGATGAGAAAAGGTGTCGAGAGCTGCCACCAAACATAACAAGACCTTCCAAATTAGCTCAACTCCTTTGTCTGCAGTTGTAAATGTTTGGTTCATTACCCAGCTCCATTGTGAAATACACCCACTAACCACAAGTAAAATCATGACTTGAACACTAAAACCCAGACCCACATTAAGTTGCTTAGCTCAGGGGTTGAGGTTTCATGAGTGTGTGGAGGTGTGGAGTGTGTTTGGTGATTATTACACTGGGAGTGCAAAAACCATCAACACACCTGGCACTAACGGCCTGAAGGAGCACACTTGGCTGTATCACTTGATGTAGGGCTATAGGTCTACAATTGCTTTTGTAATCCCCTGGGCCCGTGTGACCTGGAAAGGTATGAGTACAAAGGGCCCGGGCTATACTTAGCCCCATGCTTTCTCCCATCAGTCACAATGTATTTACCTTATTTCTGTGGAAGTTGTGCTACGAGTCCAAGACTGAGGGAGGCAAGTAGGAGATGGTTGAGAGGAGGAGGAGGAGTGGGAGGGGGCTGACTGGAGGAAGGTGCCCAGTAATCCTCTGCCTCTTGTAGATCTCATCCGTTCCCAGACTCTTTTCTAAAAATAATCTGTATTATTTTGCATCAGTCCCGTTATGTGAACAAGCCTTGGTTTCAGGATTTGTGCTTTAATACTCAGTGTTATGTATTCAGTAGGGGTGTCACAATGTACCTGTATTGATGATAACTGATAATGTTAATGATACACACATGATAATATGGTGATGCCAGATGTTTGGTCTTGTAGATCTTTTGTTGATCAGTTAATCTTTTTGACTTTTCACTGTCCATTAAGGCCAATTGTTCTTTTTGTACAGTTATGGTCATTGACTCGCTCTCCACCTCCCTACATTCATGTTTTGAGTGTAATTCACTTGGTAGAAAAGAGAGAGGCTTTGGGTATGTTTGTTGCTTGTTTTCAATAGTTTGCTGCCTACAGTTTGAAAGTGTGCCCACAAAGTTCTGTTGAGTTCTGACCATGGGAGGGTAGAGTGAAGACAGCGAGCGCACCTCATTGAAACGACAATGAGGATATCTCTTGAGACAGCTCTGGCCTACAGCCTTTGGGAAGTCCTGGGCTATGATTTTGGTTCCACCCACTATGATTGGTTAATTCACCTGCCACTTTCTAAAAAAACACATGCAGCTATGGGGGCTTCAGGCCTTCTGTCCCGCTTATGAAGTCCTAACCAACGAGGGAGCCAGCTAAACTTTTCTCTGCCTGGGGACAAAAAAACCCCCAAAAAACTAGAATGATATTACTTCTGGTTGTTTCCTTTACCAACCAGTCAAGTTGCATAAAATATGGTCACAATCTCCTTTATATTACAGCGTTGAATAATGGACAGAGATGTTTTTGCAGAACATTATGATGTCACAGTGAAATTAACCTTTTGTGTCAGAATTTAGTAGTAATTTAGTAGTAATTTAGTAAAGTAATGTCCAAAGCGTTTTGTGAGATCACAGTGACCTTGACCTTTGACCTTTGACCACCAAATTCTAATCAGTTCATTCTTGTGTCCAAATGAATGGTTGTACCAAATTTGAAGAAGTTCCCTCAAGGTGTGACTAAGATATTGCATTCATGAGAATGGGACTGATGAAAAGACAACCTGACAACATAATCTGATTGGATAACACACCTTCATCGACCTCATCCTGTCCCCTGAAGGATGCAGCCCCTGAATTGGGATCCTACACTGAAATAAAGATGGGCGTAGCCTCCTTGATGACACAGACAGGTTTCTGAAGAGCAGGTGTGAAGCTCAGAGTGGGCTGCTCTGCCATTGCCATCTTGGCAGTAACTGACTCCACCCCTAACTCCCAGCAAATCCAAAAATGGGCAAAGAGTTGGGCCATGTGTGGAGCTGAGACTTTGGTGCATGCCACACGCCCACTCACCTGTCACTCAAAGGTCCCTCAAAGCCTTAATAAAAATTAAACAGGTGAGTTATATAAAAATTCATACAGTTGTCATAAAGACTGAAACTGAAAATCTATCCTTGGTTACAGTCCTAATTCACACTTTAATCGAGGAAAAACATTCTGACAAACAGTAACCTGTGAAAACCATCCAGCAATCCTTCCTCTTTCATCCCCGGCACATTATCCAGTGTGTCAGAGGTGTTAAAGAGAAACAGGAGTGAATTGGGCCGCCGCAGACTGAGTCGTGCCTTTTAGCTGAGCTTCACAATCAGACGAGCAGGGCCGAGCCCAGTGTGAGCTCCGAACAAATGAAAAGCCGGAAAGACTTGAAAGGGGATTGTGAAAGTAGCCAGAAACAAGATGAGGAAGCGAGTGTGGAGTGAAGGAGACGGTAACAGGAGCACAGGGGAGGCAGCAGAGCAGTTTTCAATGTGCAGAAAATATTTAACAGAAGAAATATTATCATATGATCTTATTACAGCTATCATTGATGCAAAAAGAGGGGCACAGGAAGCATTTGATGACTTTGTTGTTGATACTACGCTTGAGACCTCTCTGATATTGGTGCAGTGTCTGACATGTATTCATATTATTTTCTTAATTTTCCTCATTAAGCAGCTTTTTGAACATGCAAATCGAAATGGCATACAGCCATGAGTGTTTAATCACACTCGAGCTTTCCCTGCCATGACTCAAAATGTCTGCTGTTATTCCCTTTTGGTAATCTGATGAAGACAACGTGACTAAAAGCTTGGCTTTATTGTTAAATTATGTATGTTTGTATGTGCGGTATATTTTGCTTCTTCTTCTACATGTAATTCATTTAAACACTTTGTGTTTTTGTCTTGTTGCTTCTCGTCCAGATGAAGCATTTTTTCATTGTAAAGCTTCACTAATCAATATTCTTTCTATGTAATGTGTTGTCAAATGTTCTAGTGTAGCCTGAACATCAGGCAGCCAACTTTTTTCACTTCATTATTCAGTCTGAGCGGTTGTTATCTCACTCAAACCGGATGCAACATTAGTGGTGTCCTTCATAAGGGCAACACACGCCATGTGTCATCGTGGTTGATGAGCGTCACCTCGTCAGGATACATCTAACGTTCCGTTTCCCAGCATCAACGCCGCTCAGCTCCTCAGAAAGGCAGTGAAGTTGGCACAGTGTCACTCCCCCAGCTGGCTGCTTGACAACTGTTTCTGTCTGTACGACTTCTTCACTGCATCACAGTTGATTTATTTGCTTGTGAGTGTGCACCAAACTTAGCGGAGGGGATGGGGCGTGGGCCAGGAAAAAACCCAGTCAATTTTGATGGATCTGGATGGATCAGGAGCAGATGCAGGAATGTTTTTATCACTTTCCGGGACACGGCGAGATAGTGCATCTGTCAACACTTTCATCTGTTTCTCTGGAAATTGATTTAAAAATCTGACATTAATGGTACAATTTGTTGCAGATCCAGATAATGATCCGGATCTGGTGGAAGAAAATGTTTTACTTACAACTAATAAAAATTACACAATAACAATAGTGGTTGCGACAAATGAGACAACTCATACATGAACTATATAATGCTGACATCACAATTTCAGACAGCAAGTAATAAAACCATACATCTGTCTTGCATAACGATTTAAGATCCTATATAGTCTAATGGTAGATGTCCATGTGTTTGTGATTATAAAGCAGGTCTAGGTTCTATATTAATACTGTGAAAGTATCAAAGCCTCAGTCCACAGAGAAATGCACACAGCCTGTATTCAGAAACTGAGCCTTAAAACCAGCCGTCAGGACTTCTGCAACTTTGTGATGTCACAACAAAGCATTCACTGCTCTTAGCCACGTCCCAAGCCCCGCCCACCTAGACCCACCATCCAACCTTGCTGGATTTGGTTGGAGTGTTTATCTATCACTCAGAAAATAGTCAGCCAATCAGAAGAGAGGATTAGAGTCTCTCTTCTGATTGGCTCACAGACCTGTTGTTAGAGGAGATATAAAACTACCACTACTACTTAAAACCAGAAATATATTTTCTTAAGGATATCAACACTTCAAATAAAACACTTGAGAAGTGTAAAATATGGGACCTTTAAAGCCAATAATTAAATGGATCTATGCTTCAGCACATAAGACATGTAGGATTGTTTGGCCTTGGTGGAGAGATGCATTCTACTGTCTTTCTAGTCGTCACTGCTGTGTGACTGCACAGCCCGAGCTTTCGTTCTTATTTGAAATGTGATGATTTCAAAGTCTATACACACTTGTGAACGCAATGTTTCCCTCTCCTAATCTACTCCAGCCTGTTTACTCCACCATACTGTAGTGCTGTAATTAAAAAGCTGATGCAACACTCGGCACCATCTTAACTTTCCATCAAGGCTGAGATGTTTTTTGCTCAGCGAGAGCTCATTTGTTACTTCCTCCAAGTGCTCCTTTTTATTCTTGTTTCTGGCTGTTTTCAGAAATCCTCTTTCAAGTCTTAACTCATTTTGTTGCTTCTAAAGATCAGAGTAACCGAAAAGGATTGTGATTTAGCAGAGAAGCTGGTGTCTCATTTTCACAGCAGTGGGGTTTACAAAGCGGGGATAATTTCGGTTTTCCCAGCTGCTCATTGGTGGTTTTCTCTCTTTTAATGAAGCAGAACTTAAAACAATTTGCTGATAGTTCAATACAGTCTGAATATTTGATTGTGTAAATATGCATTATCAAGCCATGTAGGAATAGGGATGTAGGATGTTTATGCTTCAACTGAGCTTGAGTTTTCATTATCATTTTTAAAGCACAGCAGCTTTTGCATTAGGTAGAAACAGAAACTTAAAGCTACAATCAACCATTAAGTGCGTCACCACCAAGATTAGAAAACTGTGGACTGTATTGCCCAGAAGTGTCAGGTTTCTCCATTTGCTCTTCTAAGCTACCACTGTTGATTTTTCCTTGAATTAAAGAAACATGAAAACATTTTCTGTTGTTGTCACAGCCACAGAAGCATGTTTGAACTAAATTTTGTGAGTGTGTGAGCGGCAACAGCGACTTTGTTTGACGAGACGGAGAAGACGAAATCCAAAGAAAAAGATCAGATTAATCAATCAGAGGAAGACGAGCGTGCTAAAAGGAGAAGCTATAGTGAACAAAGGAACTGGCTTCACAAGATGAGTCTGAGGTGAGAAGGGAAACAGGAGGCTGCACAGATTACGATTAGTAGGCTAACATCATCTATCATACATTGGCCACAAGTTTATTTTAAGTATTTGGGTCAGTGACACTTCTTTATCTTCTACTAGCTTTTGTAAGTCACTGTAGTGTCTCATTTAGCATTACTTTTGTTTTGGTTTTATTCTATTTTATTATCCAGATTTGATGATGATGATGAGTAACTACCACAGCTCTTGCTAGAAGAAGCTGAAATCAAACCACAGCATGGTAATGTTGTGCTAATCTCATTTGATTGCTATCATGTCAATGATATCCACCAACACTAATTTTAAATGATTTACTGGTAAAGTATTTATCATCCAGCTGAGGTGACTGTGATAGATAATGCAGTATTTCTACAGCTCATTAAAAGCTTTCGTTTTTCGTTCTGGCTAACTTGTAAGGCAGCAGTTGCTCTTCCACACCCAACAGACATGGAGAGCAACATTAACATTGGCCATTAACAGGTATTGCTTTGGTTTGTGCTTCATTGTCTGAAAAACGAGCTTACCTCATACATTCTTTTTGTGACATTTGAAAATTTTCCAGTAGGCTACTCATTTTTAAGTTTGCAATTCATCAAATTGCACATTAAGCAGGGAAATGGAAACACACCTATGGTTACAGTAATGAGCACACAGGATGCACCAACAGTGGAGTACTGGACTTTTGTTGCCAAGGTTTACAATAGTAAACAGTCATGGCTTGGTTGGTTTAGGAGAAGATTATGGTTTGTGTTAAAGTATGTATTTCCTTAAGGCGAGATCTTTGTTGTCATGGTTACATTTCACATGGGAATTCCTGTATTTTGTTGGCCCATCCATCCACCCCAACCTCCTCCTGATGCAGACCTTGTTGCTGTATATTCTGCGTCACCGCACTTTTCTCTTTGCTCCTGTCATAATTACTACAGCCACTAGATGTCGCCTAGCAACAGAATGTAACTATGGGTCATAATATCCTGCTACAGCTGGAAATGAGGCTGATTTGCAGGAAGGAAATCCAAAACAATGGGCTAAAAGAACAGATAAGCCCTGCGTAGAGGAGCTGGGTGATCATGCTCTGTGGGCTCCACATTACAGAGTCATTTAATCCATTGTTGACGTAAAAAGCAATGATTAGGGCAGCTTTACGTTTATGTTCATGTCATCATAAAGTGTAGATAAAAACCATCTGTGTAGAGCGGTGGCTCTTAAGCCCTGGTTTATTGTGTCATTGTTATTTGTGGCTGTTTCAGCAGTCTGACCAGAGCAGCACATGCTGGTTTGTTTGGAGGTGTGGGAGTTGCTGTCACGCCAGAGATGCAGAAGCTCAGGCCACGCTGCTGCAAAGTGATTTGTGGGAAGTGCAGTTTGGCTGAAAGGCTGACACCACCACTATGTGACTTTCTGTGAAGCAGAATAAACAATGCCTCTGATAACAGAAGGTTTGAAAAATGTTATGGTTTCTATGCTTTTGGTTTTGGCTTTAAGTCAACCAACAGTCCTGCTTGATAAAACTAAAATTAATGCAAACAATTCTCCTGCTGAAATTCTTGTCGAGGTCCTAACAATCTAGGATGCATTGCTTTTCTTGTGCTTTCTCACCAATTACTGCATGATGAGGCTGAGTTACTGCCATCTGGCACCTCGGAGACTCCACAGAAATGTTATTGGCTCATGTGGCTGAGCTACAAGAATATTCTCCTCTGCTATATTCAGATTCACGCACATAATCTACAAATATATCAGCCGTAAGATTTGCTTAAATAACATTAGGTAAACCTGCATGATCCTTGTGTGGGTTGTTGAGATGGCAGAGGGAAGGATGTAGATGAGTGCAGAGCAAATACAGAGAGCACAGGAAATAATTCAGATGAGAGGATACTGGGGAAGACAAAGCATTTTTAGGTCTGTTGTGTTGGGGTCTCGTATATACAGACACATATCTTGTGGATCCTACCATCAGCAGAAAAGCCACAAGATGAATAAATATAAATCCTGGAATTCCCATGAGTCTTTACACTGTTAAGCTGCTCACTGCCTACACTGGCTCCCGAATAAAGTAATCAGTTAGTAAAAAATGGTAAGGTACCATTATTTTCATACATACGTATACTGTGCCATCAAAATATGTAGATGGTATAAACCTGAGGTTCCTCTAAGAACCATGATTCAGTCAGATCTAAACAAACAGACATGATAAACACGTTTTAAATACTTTCTGCCAATCTCTGATTTCCATTGTGAATAAATGTCTGTCATTAAAAATCATAGAAAAACAACCCTCATAATAACTACAGAACTTGCTTGAGAATCATCACATTTTTATGTTTTCTCCAGTAGCAGAGTAATCCAGTGATAGCTGTATCTACCTCCATGGGTACATTGCAAACAGGAAGTGCTAATAGCTAATTTGGCATAATGTAATGGGGCCAGTTTACCAAAACGTAAACACATACAGGCTAAAAAACAAGTTGTAGCTCACAGTGCAACTCACTGCAACCCCCACCCCCACCCTGCTGACCTGCATCAAGAAGATGATAATTGAATACTGTGACACAGCTCAACACATCTACTGTACAGTGCTTTTTCATTAGAGCTTCATTAATGAGATGCTGGGGGCTCCTGAGGCCTTTCACTCACAGAGCTGATGACATGTTCACCACTGCAAGATCATTCTGTACTATCAAAATTATTATGTGTGTATGCGACTTTATTACCTGTATATGACAATACATCCGTGTACTGAATGACTGAATAAGAAGGCTATAAAAGGCAGTACCGCTGCTATGTAACACGTATACTTTTCCAATGGACACTGTTTGGAACTTTTTTTTCCCGGCCTTAAACCAAATGAATTTTCAAGTGATCTAATTGTCACAGATAAATTTCCAATGTTGGAATAAACTCAGTTTTGCTAGAGTTGTCTCTATAGTTTGGTGTAAGGTGATCATCTGAGCTGTCTTTTTCATCTTGATGTTTCTGATCAAATCAAACATGTTTTATATTATCGCAAGTTTTTAGTCTTAGTTTTTAGTCTAGACGTTTGATGAAAGTTCAATGAACACTGTCGACTTCTCCAGCAGCAAACAGGAAGCAGCAAACCGAGTCATGAGTGAGGATGAAGGCCGGAATTAAATGAATGAAAGAGGCAAGAGTAACTGGACGCAAGGAAATTATTTCAAAATAAAACAGGAAATCATAAATAGAAAGTCCAGACATCATTTTAGAGTCAGGTCATGACAGTGATAGTTTTGAGTTACTAACTATAATGGTAATAATAATAATTTTGGATTTCAAAGAGCAAAAAAATATTTTTTTCTTCCTGTAAATTTTCAGCAGGACCAGGGTGTGAAATAATCTCAAAGGAATCTAGTGACCCTGCAAGATCCCCAGTCTGAGACCAACTGACATTGTCTTTAAGATGTTTCCTTTTATACAGTTTTGTCTGTTTTTTTAACATGTGGCAGTTACTGTGGTGTTGCTTTCCCATGCATATTCATCAGATTGATTTCAAGCTGCACATAATGGTAATAATCAAATAAACTTCTCCCAAAACAGCCAAAGTTTTGAAGATAACAATGATTTCCTCTCAGTTACAGCAGATCGTCCTCAATAAAGAGTAGGCATCATTAGTCGACATGATTCTTCCCGCGGTGATGAAATGTGATAGAGAAGTGAAGTGCCTCTCTCTACATCACTGATTAAAAATTGCCTCTTGAAGAAGTGAAAGGGCAAAGTCTTGACAAACACACACACACACACACACACACACACACATGAACACACACATGTAGACTGCAGAGGCTCTCCTGTGGTTTTGGTATTCATTCTGTGTTTCAGTCTTTCTGTCTGTGACAAGTCATCTCAGGGGAGAGAGACTCCACCCCGACAGCCTCTGTGGCTCCACGGGTCAACTTATTAAAACACTGGGATGTAGTGAGGATCTGCCATGTACACAAACACACACACGTACAGTCTCACGCACGTATGCACCACAACAGCAAATTCTGTGATTTCGCCCCACGGGTACTGCACACTGGGGACCTGTGGTGATTCATCACCTCCCAGAGCTCCACAAACCTATCTGCATACATGCACGCAAAAATGCACAAACACACACTTTCAGATACATCTGTTTACACACACACAAAGCTCACAAACACACACAGCCCTCTGTGTACCATCACACACTCCCCTAGAAAAGCAAATGGACACACACCACAGTATTTTTTTCTTGAATTCCCTTTTTGAAACACCTGCTTTGCTGTCCGCTTTTCTCTGCCTTTCTGATTCAAATTGCTGGCAGTTTATCTGTTTGACTGGGTGGAATGAGAAAATGGACTCAACTAAAAGCCTGTGAGCTGCAGCGATGTAGCAGCGGGGCTAGAGAGGGACCGGCGAGCGGCCCGGCGCCATTTGTTGGCCGTAAAATGAAACATCACAATGCACAATGAATCTCATCTGGGTGCCTCGGTAGGCTGATTTGAATACAAATCAACAGCAATCACAACAACAGCAGCGGCAGTGGCAGTGGCGGGGGGGAGGGGGGGGGGGGGGGGGTAACTATCAGCATGTTGCTGTGCTGAGGCTGGTGATCAGCACATTTAGATGCTGCTGGAAGAAACAAAAAGAGCAGAGCAAGAGGTCCACGTCCTCCTCAGATCTCTGCACAGCCTGCTGGTTAATGGGCTTATTTATCATAATTTTTGGTGTTTTGCCAGCGGCAGGAACAGGGGATCAATGTTTTGGGGCACCACTTCAAGGGAAGATCATAGCGGCCGAGGAGGGTGGGGAGCCTCATCTCTGTTGATTATTCTGCCCCTCTCTCCCCCGCTGCCTCTCTCTGTCTCTCTCCCCCGGACGTGCTGCTGGCCCAGATTGAATTGATTAGATAAGACTCCTCTGATTTCCAGCATGGCCCAGACATGATCACTCTGGAATGCCAATAGCACCACTTTGTCTGGGTCATTTTTGTTGACCCGCAGTGAGGAGTCGCTGCCCGGATATCTGGGGTTACATCGATTTATGGGGCCAGTATAGACCCAGTGGAGTTTTATTAGAAGTGGCAAATGGGTCGGTCAGCTATATCCCTGTCTGACAGTGTGGCTGCGAGACTTTTTCTTTGAGTATATATTTATGGTGTCACTGATCAATACGGATTATATGAAGCCTTTAACCTATAGATTTAGGTCCAATTCCAACTAGGTAAGAAAACAACACTGTGATTATTCCTTTCAGCATGACGTCAACAGGGAGTGTGCCACAATGGTTCAAATCCATCCATCCATCCATCATCTATCAACCATCCATCCATCCATCTGTCCATCTGTCCATCCATCCATCCATCCATCCATCAGCACACTGGGATTGTACCACTTGAGGAGGATCCATTCATTTATCCTCCAACTGCAAATATAAACTTGGTTGCAGATTGCATGCTGGGAAAGACAAGAGTGAGCTCACAGTTCAGGCTGGCCGTTCCCACAAAGAGCCCATCACTGAGCACAGGAGCGATATTAAGAGAAATTATATAAGTAGTCCAGTTGCTAGACATTCTAATGAAAAGCAACACCACATTTCATCTGTATTTATCAAACACATAGACATTATTAGGCCCAATAAAACAGGTGGTAATGTTGATTCCCTCAGGAGGAAGAGTGAAGCATTTTGAATTTATCTCCAGAAGGTATGAAGGAGGACTGCTCAAGTATTTAGTTTTTATATTGTCTATGACCCCTATAGTGTTCATTTTTATGATTTTTTTTTTTTGGGGGGGGGGGCACATCAAATGGACACAGTTTGGGAGAAGGTCCCTTTTGTACAACCCTTTAAGTTCAGTTCTCCAGGCTTTGAACCCAGGTCCCCTGTTGGACATCCCCCACCAGGCTGGGACAACAATTGGCGTGAAGCCACATGACAACAGGCCCAACCCCCCTTTGAAGAAGCCCAATAGGCAGTTATGTATTTGTTCACACATGAGTGGTTGTTTTGTATTTTTTGGTTTCAGACCTGTCTAAATGTCACCTGTGATGTGTTTTATAATGACCCTGATGAAGGCCACAAGCCAAAACATGTTGGTCAAATAAACTTCTTCTGTTTACTATGTGTTGCTGAAGTTTTGACCTCTTTGGCCCGATGGCACAGCCAGGAGCCTACTTTTATATCACGCAATCTTGTTAGCCTTCACAACAATCAGTCCAGCCCCGGCCCCGAAACACTAACGGCCCAGCGGGAATTCTTCTGAACCTCCCTTTTACGAATCCATTACCATCCATCCATCTCAAAATCCTTTTGCCCAACAAGATCGTTCCTAATGGATGATTCTGCAATTAATATTGGACATAAAGCATTAGATGAGAAGTTATCCTGTATGAAATTAACTTGTAGTGATGGTGTGGTGTAACACCTTTTTTCATTGGCAATGAATGTCGGAAATGAAGTTAAAGTGTTGGGCGCAGAATCATTTAATAATTACTTCATTCCTAGGATACTGGCTTTAGTACTGCAGCTCCTGCTGGGAGATCCTGAGGCATTCCCAGACCAGATGCTATATACAATCCCCTCAGTATGTTCTAAGTCTGCCCTGGGGTCTCTTCTCAGTGAGATGTGCCTGGAATACCTGATGCTAATCAGATGCCCAAACTACCTGAACTGACTCCCTTCAAAGCAAAGAAGCAGCAGTTCCACTTTGAGCTTGTTCTGGATGTCTGGGCTCCTCACCCTGCCAATGAACAAGATTTGGGCAACTCAACCTGACATGAGTCGTCCAAAATTTCTCCACCGTCAACTGACGCTGATGATATTCGTCAGATTTTGTATGAGGAAGCCATTCTTCTGTTGCTGAAAGTTGCCATGGAGTTCAGGAAAGGAGCCTTCAGCCTTCGGGTCGAAATGTCTTCAGGGTAAACTAGCAGTGCTGACAGGCTCTTCTGTGACCCACGTGGGTTTCATTCTATTTGATGATGCTGTAGAAAATAATGGTAAATGTGCTGTGTATGTATGAAATCCCACCAGGGTCACAGAAGAACCTGCACCATCATCAATCTTGAGAATCTATTACAACTTTCAGGACCTGAGGCAGAGTTGAAGGTAAAGGAACAACATGCCCTCTGATTGGACTCTGCTTTGTGACAGGACTGTCATTGTCCAATCAGATTAAGTTGTGGAAACTGGGTCAAACTTTGAATGCCCAGTTTTACACACAGTTTTCAGCTCTGCACAAAGATGGTCACAAATGCACTTCATCTTTCACAGTGTCTTTGTGTTACCACACCTCTGATATCATTTATTCACATATCTTATTCACACAGTCTGGCTTTTTCTTTTTTTTCACAAATATAAATCTTTCCTACTTGAATTTCTCCTGCAGATTTATTTTTCAAGTTTACAAAGGCCGATTTACAGCTACAGACTGTGGAGTTATTTGTGAACGTCACTTTTTCAGCCCAAAACCACAAAATCTTAAACAAAACCACAATCCTTCCCCAACCTTTACCAAAGTGTGTTTGGGATCTGAACCCCGACCTCTGGTGCCAAGGTCTCACACTTTGCACGGTCATGCAGCACATTATTCAAAAAGATTTAAATAAAATCCAGGCAACGTTCACATCTGGACCAAAATCTCAAAACCAATGGGAATCTTTGGAAATAATATTATCACCCACAGGACGAGGAGGGAAACTGGGGGTGATTAAGGAAACACACCTGTGTGGATTAACTCATTTAAACCAGAACCCTGGATATCTATTAATCTTTTGTAAAAATAAACTCAGTGATGCAGGTTCATAGAGTCTTTGTAAGTGAAAGAAAACAGCACATTTTGACATATTTGGGACCAAGTGAGTGATTTGCAGTCATCTGCTGGTTGTAGCTAATAAAAGACAGAGAAAGACACAGAGGCAGAAGGACAAAGTGAAGGACTGAAGAAAGAAAGATAAACAAGACTGAGACGTGTTGGAACTAAATCAACCACAATAGATGAGCAGGTCCACAACGGAAATCAAAGGCAAACAACAGCATAATGAATCTATCCAAGCAATGCATTGTGGGAAGAAGCAGTGGAGGAACTGATATTAGGGAGCTAGAGTCGGACTGGCCATTGGGCGCACTGGGACAAACCCCTGTGGGTCGCCTCATCAGTGGGCTGGTGGACCGTCAAAAAAATCCATCAAGTTTTTACCGTCCCTGTCAGTCTCTGTGTGCCTGTCATCCTGGGGGGGCATGAGCAGTGGTTTGGGACTGGGTTTACTGGCAAATCACAACCTATCACTACCCCGCCCTCTGGCAGTCCAAGCAGATGAGTCCAGGACTGAATTCCTCTCCTTGTACAACCCTGTACATGCTGATGTAGAGGATGTGAAGTGGGGTGGGGGGGCTCCTCCCAAAGCAGCCTATAGAATCACTTCCTGTTTGCTCTCCTCTACTTTGCCATATGTTTTCATTAGAAACGCACTAGCACATATGACATTATGCCGACATACATGGGAGGGGCTGACATGTTCCTCCAGCATGTATACACTCGTTAAGGAGTCAAACAGCATGGATGTGCAGGGACCAAAGAATCTCTTCAATCCGGCAGTGTTGATTTAATGACGCTTGCAGTGATGAGCACGAAATGACGTATTGTGTTTCTTTTCTTTGGAAAGATGCAGGTCAATGAGATTTCGATATTTGTGAAGCAGATGCCAACAGCAACTTGTGTTCATCGCATCCAGGCCTCAACACACTGAGGTGACTCATCAGCCGACAGATGTTGGTAAATAGTCTCACTAAAGGAGATTATGGGAATCATATGTATTTATGACAGGATATGATGAACTGCACTCACATGAGTTTAATACACTGCACCACTTCATTTTTTCATAATTCCTGTACTTAGAGGAAAGAGGTTCTGCTTTTCTTCTGTAGCTGTTTGGTCCTGACGAACTGTGGGACTACACATTCAGTAAATTCAGTTTTCAGTAAAAGAGAAGTTGTTTAAATGTTGTAATTTATGGCATAACAATAATGAACAATGAGTTGTTGCTCTAGCAAATAGAATTAATGTTGTTCATGAAGACAGAAGCTTCTTTGTGCTGCCTGGAGATGATAAACTTTTAAACTTTCATAACAGCAATGTCAAAACAAACTAATGAGGCTGACTGTTAGCTGGACTGTCAGAGTAAAATGATGCTAGTTTTTTTTTATCTGATTTCACTACCAAGTCTGTCATCTCTCCTCATTCAGGACCTCATGATTCTTCAAGACTCACTCTGATGAGCATCAGAGATCAGCATCGGGATGAAGGCTTGAAAAGCTGGTTTGAAACTATTGAGTGACTGTGGACTATCGACAGGGTCAACTGGAGCTAAATTGGCTGCATTTTTGCATGTGAGATAAATACAAGTAATGTTGCACCATGCACAACAAAAAACACAAAATACTTTTTCTAACAGGCTTTTTGATTCGTTCTGGCATTTTATGACTTCTGTGAATACTTCTTGAAACTCTGGTTGGATGATAAAGATGTGAAGAGGCTGTGGTTGGCGTCAGTGTGGTCCTTCACAAAGTTGAGAGCCTTCTTGGCTTAATGGAGGGGAGAGAAGCACCAATGATGATCAGAAGCTTCTGTGCCTCTCTTCTGATTGGCTGACTGTTTTCTGAGTGATCCAATAAAAATATAGCAGATTTCAGGTAAACACTCAGAGAAACCAAATCCTGCAAGGTTGGATAGTGGGTCCAGGTGGACGGGGCTTGGAAAATGGCTGAGAGCAGTGACTGCTTTGCTGTGACTTCACAGAGTTCCAGAAGTCCTGATGGCTGGTTTTAAGGCTCAGTGTCTGAATACAGGCTGTGTGCATTTCTCTGTGGACTGAGGCTTTGGTACTTTGACAGTATTAATATAGAACCTAGACCTGCTTTATAATTAAAAAAGGAAAATCTCCCTCTAATTATTATTACTACTACTACTAATAATAATAATACATTTTAAAAACACATTTTCTATAGATATTGTGATAATATCGTTATCGTGAATTTTTGACAGCTCCATATATATCACTATACACTGCTGTTCAATCTTGTCATCATTTCATTTTACACTGGTACACACTTATTCATCCAAAGATGATTTAAAGATGTCTGAGTGGTTTTTCACAGGACATCAGTCCAGACTGGTTTTGGTTTGAGGGCCAGGAAGGTACAGAGAGAGAGAGAGAGAGAGAGAGAGAGAGAGAGAGAGAGAGAGAGAGAGAGAGCAAGAGTGACCGTGAGCTCTCTCCTCTCAATCTGCTTTAGTTCTAATGAATGACATATTCATCAATCCTCCTGCACCGTCACAACACACACTCACCCATACACAAACAAATCACACCGGGCCCTCCCTGGCTGTGATTTGTTTGCAGATGCTGTTCAGCTATATCCATTTGTCTGCTCCCCCCCTGCAGCAGGACAGCTCAGCGCGCCTCTCCACAGCTCATAAAAATGCCAGCTGAATTTACTTCAGGCTGACCGGGGCGTAAATCCCTCCCCATGTCTGTAGGCCTGACAGGCCGACACGCAGCCCCTTAATACCTGAAGTCAAATGAAGCGAGGGTGATAATGAAAGTGATATGATCCCGGTTAACCTTTAGCTGAGGTGCAGCACCCTGCAGCCTCCTCCTGTAGGCCACGTGAAATGGTTAAAGCTATGAGAAATCATCTGTCTGCATATCCAGGGGCAGTAGGTGCATTCTGAGCACCAGAATGGAATAATGTGACAACTGATACAAATATCTAGCCCACAATCTGTTTTAACTGGTGCATTTAAAAGAAATAGTATCCAATACACAATGCAAAAAAAAAAAAACCTTCACTGGATCAGACGTCATTTTAAATTAAATCCAAAACTGGAAATTTGATTTTTCTAAAACCAAAATAAGCCCAATTATTCTGTGATTTATGAGATTGTCACGTCTTTGAAATCATGAAAGACATGGAAACAGAGAAAACAACAGGGGACATGTATTGTTCGAAAGATTTTTTGGGGTTGTTCGGAACTAAAATTAGTTTAAAGAACTGAGTGACAGTCTTTAATGAATGGAAAACATTTAGACAAATACAGTGCACTGCTGTCTGGGATTTGGTCATAAAGTCAAATCAATTTTGGTTTTATTTGTCCAGGCTCTGAGACATCAGACTCCTCCTCTTCCTCAGTACAATGGAAATAAATGGAGTTTTATTTGTGGCGCACACAGCAATGAAGAATCACTGGTTGCAGGTGTACATCACATCAATGCTGCATCTTTAAATGGGGGTTTTAAGTTTTTGACATGGCAGCATTGTGAAGTAGTAATTAAAAAAAAAAAAAAAACTCTACCAGGGTAGCATCAGGTTCCAGGAAATGTAAACAGTTAATGAAGGTATCCAGGTGTTGTGCCAGATGTAGAGCAGGTGAAGAGGCCAGTGACCATCACCTGCTTAAGACAGCCGCTAGCTAGCATTAGTAGAATCTGTACTGTTCTGTCAGCTCCCCCTAGTTTCCCCATTTTAACCCTGTCTCCTAGTGTGAAGAAGGGCACATAGTTTTTTATTCCATATGATATGTTCAGTTAATTTTCTCTACATTTAACATTTGTGTTTATTTATATAAGTTACCTTAAGATGTTCTAATTCTTCTTTCTGTTGAGGTTGAGGTCAGTTGAATTAGGTTGAGCGCTGGCTCTAGGTTATTTTGTCTCAGTTAGGTTTGTTACTTTTACCTCTTTTATGGGCCCAGACTGTTTCGGTTCATTTTTGTAATTTGAATTTTTCTAATTTGGGGTAAATAAACCCTCTCTTTGGAAGAGATACCTGTGACTCACCATTACCTTCCAGCTCAGTCCTTCCCACCTTGAAATTAATTAACTGCAACAGCAACACTTTTTTTGTGCAAAACGTAATCGCAATCTTTTCTATAAACATAATGACAAGAGTATGGTATGTTGTAAATTTATGTGTTTGGTGAATTGTATGAGTCAAAATTACAGACAACATCACAGACAACATGTTATTAGACCATTGTATATTTGTGTTTAGACTCTCACTGCTCTTGGTTCAGGTTGGGGAAAGATCCTGGTCTGGTTTAGCACAGAAAAAGTTCACAGTGACATGAGACATTAAACCTAAACCCTGATCTTTCCTAAACCTAAACCAAAGTGCTCTTGTTGCCTAAACCACAGACGGGACTGTGGGTGAGATCCCCAGTCTCTGGTGTGACAGTTGTGCACTCATCACCCACCCGAACCACCTCCTCCTGACTGCCATTAATAAATGTCATGCTTAATTATTTCAAAAAATATATAGAGCCAGGGAATATATTTCCTACAAAATGTTTTTGCTGTTCACGTCATCAGAAAAGTAAATTCTGGGTGACAGTGTTGCCCCTTTTCTTAGAGATAAAGCATCATCAAGAAAGACAAACTCGTACCCACAGCTTCACGAGGATGTAACTGCACACAGTAAGAAGTAAGGGTCAAATTCAAGCACTGAGGTAAGTTTTTGTTTAGTTTTGTAGTTTAGGTGAACTACATTTTAATGTTGAAATGCTTCAAACCCAGTGTTCCATCACCACGATTTAATGTCTGAATAATATTTTCCATCCAACCATTCATGTGCCTACTTAAAAGGAAACTTCTGGCCCAACATAAGCCTGGGTCCTCAGCCCAAGTCTGGCTCATCTAAAATGACATTTGGCAAGAGGTGGGGTACACCCTGGACAGATGGCCAGTTAATCACAAGGCTGGCACAGAGACGGACAACCATTCACACTCACATTTACACCTATGTGCAATTTAGAGTTGCCAGTGAACCTAAGCTCCATGTATTTAAACTATGAGGACCCTGCAGGCACAGGAGGAAAACATGAAAACTCAGTCTTGACTAGTATTTTTTTTTTCTTTTGGTCAGATAATTTTATCTCATTATTTCTTACTTTTAAAGGCTGAAAATCAAAGCTACAGTCTGATTACAAGTCTTTATATTTCAATACACCAATCACAGCTTTTAAAAAAGCGACTGGTTTTAATGTCCGACCACGGCGAGGTTGTCAGGCGCAGTAATTGAGTCATTTCCTTCGGACGCTGCTCTGTGATTGATTGACTTGGACTGGCACAATTGCTCACTTGTATATAATGTCATAATCTCAGCTGCCTCACATCGCCATTGATTCACCCGCTCATTGCTATGCAGGCAGCTTGCTGAGTTTAGAAGTTTATAGTGAGGAAAAGTGTATGAAAGATGGTGTGTGAAAACTTTGCAGTGAAGGCTGCAGCGGGGCTAAGAGGAGTAATCCGTCTTGCCATGCATGAACAACGCCATTAATTCTGTTCAAGTCAACATCCTATAAATGAGTTACTTTGCACAACTGGTGAGTCAAGGTTTAGGTGGCAAATCGCAGCAGTTGGGCTTTTTTTATGATCTTTGAGAGAAAACACTGGCATCGACATAATGAAATATTCATTAGCAAGGAGCGATTTGGTGGATTAAAGTCTGTGGATAAGTCCCAGTAAATGTATCTAAATTGAAGATGATTTCCTTGGTTGATTTGATTTTCGTGTCGAGTGCCTCGTGCCATCGATGTAATTTCTCAATCAGACGGAGTGGGGAAGAGGTTATTCCAAAGAGCAGACTGAGTAAAAGGCTGTCACACTGCATCTAGAGTAAAGTGTACACACCTCATCCTTCCTTACCTGCTCTGACACACACTTTGCACCTCTCTTTCATCACCGTTTTTCTGCAATCCCTGGGAGATTGAAAACAATGTCATTCCACATATGGTAAGACATTAAAAAAAATCACTTCTGGGCACAAGTGATGAAAGGAAAGCCGAAGATGAGGGCAAATGAATAGTTATGTCATTATCTACCTATTTCACTCAGCCCCCGCTGTGAATTCCACGTTGCTAATTCATCTTTGTGTCCTTGCTGAGATCTGCGGAGCAGATTCGGTTATCAGCGGGGGGTCACCCACCTCGGAGGCACTCCCTCCTCATTAAACCCCGGTCCAGTGAGGAATCCTGTTGGTACTGGGGTTGAACTGCAGCAGAGTCCCGCTGAGGAGCTTTGTTTAAACAGCGTTGCACTGTATTACCCAACTTAATGGAGACTCCATCCCTGGTCCACACCCTCAGAAGCTAATGTATTTACATGGGGTTATCTCCTCCTCAATGTCAGGCATAGGGCAACACACAAGGAGGAGATGAGAAGAAAATGGTACCCAGAAGTGAAAAAAACTGCACCTCTGGATGTGGGTGAAGAGCAAATCTCATTTATTTAATTGTTAGCCCAGTTAAGTGATGTGTTAGAATGAGGATTATGAAGGTTTTCAAATGCTGATTTGATAGAAAATGGGCATTGGGTTAGTCACACAGGGATGTTTTAAAGGTTCTGTATTGTATAGAGTGAGATTTCCATGTTTTTTCTGATTATAAAGCAGGTCTAGGTTCTATATTAACATTGAGAAATTATTAAAGAGCTCAGTCCACAGAGAAATGCACACAGAAATGCATTCAGAAACTGAGCCTTAGAACGAGCCATCAAGCCTTCTTGTTTGTGATGTCACCACCCTCAGCCACGCCCCAAGCCCCGTCCACCCTTACCCACCCTTCAACCTTGAAGGATTTGGTTTCTCTGAGTGTTTACCTGAAATCTGCTGTATATTTATTGGATCATTTAGGAAACAGTCTGCCAATCAGAAGAGAGGCTCTTGTTACTAGATCTCCGGAGAGAAGCCTGAGAGAGGAGATGTAAAACTACACTGAGATGGTTTTTGGTTCCTCAAACCACAAACTTCAAATGAAACAGGAAAAATGTAAAATATAGGACCTTTAAAATCTCAAAATTAGTTTAGTTTACTTAATGACACTGATTTGTGTATGATGTCATTAATCTGCTCAGGATAGTGAAGGTGGAAAGCACCAAATTGAAGTAAGCAAGGCAAGAAAAGCAGACACATGGTGAGAAATTATGAATTTTTTAAACTTAAGTAGGCCACATCAAACAGCATGGCATGTGTTTAAAAGTTTTTTAATTGGGGTGTCAGTGCACTCAGTATCATCCCACACATCCACCAGTTCACCAGTAAAACTCCCAATAGTCCAGATGTTCAGGTCACCCCCGCTGTGCTAACAGACCTTTAACAGCCGAGCTAAACTCAAACCGAAGCAGCAGAAAGGCAATTTATGTTTCTCTGTGTGGGAACAGCTATATGACTGCATGCTTTACTGGACATTATCCTCTAGTTGCAGCTAAATTTGTCTCCTCGCTGCAGAGGTTAAAGGTGTCTCTGGACACCATCAGTCATAACAGAAGTAAACAGTTACCCTGATTCAGAGATTTTGCAGGTAAGACATCAGGACATGCAGACTTGGGGCCTAGTGGTCAAACACATTTCCCACACATCGTCATGTAATGTGTTTGCATTCTGAAGTTGTCTGTGTGAAACATTACTCTTCAAGGTTTTTTCACTGACCACCTTTCTTGATCATTATCCAAATTGCAAAACCACAAACAAGGGATTGACAGGAACTTATGCATATGCACGTATCACATAACGTGTAAGACAATATTCACTCTTGGCTACAGTATGTCTGAGGACACGTCCACAGATACAGGTTGCTTCTTTCCATGTCTGCTGCCCCCAGTGGTTGGTTGTGATTTTGAATGGATTTGACACTGATGAATAAAATGCAGCTGGAATTTACTTTGTCACTGTTCACATGTGGCACTGTTACATTTTATACTTTTGACAGATTTATTGAACAAGTTTAAATTTTTTCATTGTATGTTGGCTCGTTCAGAGGTCTGTCAAGTGAGCGACAGAACTTCCTGTCAGAAATTCTCGGAATACAAGCTCACAATAGCTTGAAATAAAGCATTGCTAATTTTCTTATGCTTTTATTTTGTAGGCAAAATCGCTTCTGTGGGTAACTACTGCTGCCATGACAGAGATCGCAACCTGATGTGACTGCTTGTGTCTGTCATTCATTCAACATGGATAAAAGTATAATAAGCTTCTTCAGGTGGGGGAGATTCTCTATTTGGACATTATAGTTAAATGTCAGTCTGACATTCTAAGATTAAAAGAAAAAAAACACATTATTAAAATAACCTGACGGGCCATTTTTGGCCCACGGGCCACCAGTTGCTAGCCACTGTCCTATAGTAACTACACACTGAAATATCGTCAGTGAAATGCTCTTTAAACCTTTTCACCCATATTAAACCATGATTGGACACCAGAGCATGACTGGTCTCAGCACTGACAGAGAACATTCAACACTCAGGTTACATGTTGATTGAATTGCTATTTCTATTCACTGATGAAGACTTTGTGATAGAATTAAAAGCCCTAAAAATGAGTAAGTGCACTTTGAGTTAAGGTTGAATTTGTTTTTAAAGCCCAGGACTTCCTGGGTTTGGTTTCCAGTGAATTCAGCATGCTCCTGTTCTCTGCTCCTCACCGAGATGGTACAGCAGCTACACAAGCTTGTTTGTGTTTGACCACCATTGATTTGTCTGTGTTTGAAACCATCCATGTCTGCCAGTGCACTCTACATAATGTCTTCAGACACCCTCTCTCTCCACCAGCCACCTCGCACTTACTATGCAAGCTGCTATTCTGCCTCCATAAGCAAAATAGAGAGAGCAGAGAGCCCGAGGATGCATCTTAATCTTTACATCTCTCCGAGCTCAGCAGGCACCACAACACAAACCTTTGATATAATACTCGGCTTTTGCATTCTGCTGACATTCCTCTGCAGAACCTCGAAGACAAGAAGAAGTTTTATCAACACCAAGTCACTCCACGGTGATTGTTTTGTTCACCTGCCTCTGGCTGCAGGTTCAGTTATTGCTGAAAAATTTCCAACCAAATCTCAGAAAACAAAAATTAATCTAAAAATGTGACCCGTGTTTAATTTCCCTTCAAACATTAAGGAACAGCTGATATATGAGGGAGCAGAGATGAATCATAAAGCACCTTGTGGCATCTGTAAGCAATCTGTCCCCAGCATTGTGTGCCATTTGTTTACCTCTGGGGGTGTATGTAAGGAGTTTAACAACACGATTTACCGAGGCAATGTAAATCAAAGGAAAGACTGGAGGACAAGCATCAGCAACTTACTGTACTGTAGGTACACAGCTGCTCCGCACACACAGCGTATGCTAATTCTCCTAAATGCCACTCTGAGAAGCTAAACACACAACGCAGCGGCTGACAGAGTAGCACATAACCTAAAACAAACAGGAAAGGCGGACGAGGGGAAGCAGATGTAATCATGTGTTTTCCTCTGTAATCGTCTTTGTCCTGTGCCAGACTCAGACGACCACAGATTATTTGACTTATATCACAATTTGTAATCCCCTCAGCACACAATATCAGTATCAGTGAAAGGAAATGCTATTTGGTGGTGCTATCGGTGATGAGATAGAAAGCGAGGCTCCTCTCTGATATGATACCATCTGCAGGAGATTTTAATATTTGTGGAGGACACACGGCTCTGCCTCACACGGCTGCCTGGTCCCTCACGGTTAGCCTGCAAAATGCTAATGGGCACAGCTAACACTTTATGATGAATAACAAGCGGCGGGTATACATATTCATCAGTGTTGTAGCCACATATGCATATTTGACCATGATCTTTCACAAACCTTAACCCAGAGCCTCGATTTGCATAAACAGAACCGTAAAAACTTTAATCACACAGTCGCTGTCAGGACTGGATCCTGTGACAGAGAGGCAGGAATGGTGCTACGCCGACTTCACACAACATGAATCACATTGGACCTGAAGCAATTAGTCAATTAACTGATAATTAATCTGTAACTGTATCTGTTTAAATAATAAATTGTTTCAATCAATTTTATGAGGAAAAATTCACCAAAATTTCCCCAGTTTCAGCCTCTCAAAATGTTTATGTGATTTGAACAGTTCTAAGTTACACTTTTCCCTACATCCTTACAGTATCTGTAAGACCTTGGTTTCCCTGGCTACGGAGGATAAAGGTGTCTCCAGGTGGACACCCTTTCATAACAGAACTAAACAGTGAACCATGATCTGCACTTCTGCAGTCATTAAATAAGTTATATTTACTTTAATTTATTTAGGTTTTACCTCTGCTCTCATTCATGGATCCATGATAACTCATTCTGCCCAGAAGATGCAATTCTATGTTTCTGCAACACTGGAGGAAGCAGTTTCAGGACTTTCAGGACCACAGTCCTTAAACCGCATTTCTATGATGAGATTTTTTTAGCACCACTTAATGAACTGGTAAGGATTAGGGCTAGGGTTGTTCCTTGTAGAACAAGCCTAGCTCTATCCCTAACCAATAGGGTTTTCGGTACAGTAGCAGTGTCATGAAACACTAGGGTCCTAAAAATATGGCCTTAGGACTGTGGTCCTAAAAGTCCTGAAACTGCCAGGTCTGTAGAAAGATGCTACTCAAAAGATGTGACATGACTTAAGGGGGCCTCTTCTACTGGGACAAGCAGGAAGTCCAAGAGACCAAGCAGGCATGCCATAGGGTAGTGTGCAGTCTAACTCTTTGTTTGTAGAGTTAAAGGGGCTATTTGAAGCGGATGGTGGTGACTGTCGCTTGACAAGAACTTCGGCCATCTGTGTTTTTATAAGTCAAGAAGTTATAATACTCCCTTTGAGCAGCACTACGTCCTCACAGTGAGTCGCTATTGGAAAGTGACGTGACAGGCCGGGGCTAGCTGGTTAGCGCTAACTTCAGTAGAAGAAAAGAAGCAATAGAGACAAGAGTCAACATTAGCATTGCTTTCCACCTCTGAATGGAGTTCGACGGTGAACTCGCAACATTCCTTCTAGACTGGTAAGTAAACAGTTGCTAATGCTAATGTTGCTACGTAGCAACAGCAAACCTTGTAAATTGCTCCTTTAACTACTCCTGACCCCCGTGAGTGTCAGTGAGAATATTCCTTTACAGTAACAGTCTACATACTGTATTTTGAGACTTTGTACTGCTGACGTGACATTTTTTTATTGTCTGACAGGTTATAGATCAGGAAATTAAATAATTTATTCAAAAAATGTTAGTTTGATGTATATTTTAAGAGAATTTCTCCCATCCATGATAAAATGATTTGCATTGTGTGTAATGTGGGATTGTTAAGTGCAGATACATTTGCTTGTTCATCATTAGTGGAGAACAGTGAGCTGGTATTTGAAAGTCAGACCAAAACTGTGAAGGAGCTCACAGAGAAAGAAGCAAAAAGAGCAAGAGAGGCAGAGAAAAGGAGGATTTGATTTAAATAAGGATGGAGTGAAGGTAGAGAGAAACCCAGACAGCCAGTTTGACAGAGTATATCTTAAGTGATCAGAACAGATCAAAAGAGAGAGAGAGTGAAGAGAAAGTTTTCCTCGAGTCGGTATAAGAAGGAGCTTGTGGTGACTCTGTGATTGACAGATTCACACTGACCTGTGGAGCTGAAGGATTTAAAGGAGGTGAGGAAAGTGTCTTCGCCCATCGTCACCCGGTCACTGTCAACTATGACGAATACTTTTTTCCTTTTTTCAATTTTCCATGTTTTTTCTTTCTTTGTGTGGCTCTTTAAGAAAATCCACCACCCCTGCGTCCAACCTTCATCTCTATTTATCCCCCCACTCTCTTAACCTCCACTCGGCTGCCTCGGCTTTCATCTCCTCACTTGGTCGTACGCGGACTTGACTTCTCTCCTCACATACCCCCTCCCAACTCTTCCCTGCCCATCTCCCATCTCCCCTGTCCTCTCATCTCCTTTCTTTCATCTTCCCTCTCCTCCTCCCCTCTTCTCTCTTCCTTCTTCGCTGTCATTTTTTCTCTCTTGGTCTGACTCTGCCTCCCACTGACTTGCCTGCTTTATCTCCTTACTGCTTTTCTCCCCTTTCGTTCTTTGCCTACATTTCATTTTTTATTTCCTCATCCTCTCATCTGTTTTCCTTACCTCACCTCTTTTTACCTACTTCTTTTCCCTTGCCTTCTCTCCTATTTCCTTTCCTGCTTTCTTAATCTGTTTCCTTTCCTTCTTTCTTCTTCTTTTTCAATCCATTTCCTTCCCTCCTCTTTTAACCTGTTTCTTTTCCTCCTCCCTGCTTCCTTCATGTTTCCTCTCCTGTCCTCCTTTCCTATTTCCATCTGTTTCCTTTCCTCTTCTCCTCTTATAACCTGTTTCCTTTCCTCCCTTCTTCTTCCTTGATCAGTTTGCTCTCCTTTCCTCCTCTTTCCATCTGTTTCCTTCCCTCCTCCCCGGTCTCCTCTCGTCTGTCAGTCAGCGGAGGGTAAATAAAGGGGAGGTTATGAGGGCCATCCTGTCTGAACCCTATCCATCACGCTGCCACTTAATACCCACAGCTGTCACAGTGTGTACACAAGTGTGCGTTTCTGTGCTCTGTGTGTGTGTGTCTGTGTGTGTGTGTGTAGGATTTTCCAAATATCACATTAGAAATTGACAGAAGGTTACCAAAAATGTAAATACTGCCCTAACAGCAGCCCGACATGTTTTCCTCCTCTCTGCTCAAATTGTTGAAGTAGTTTTTTTCTATGGTTTGTGTGTGTGAGTGTGTGTGTGTGTGTGTGTGTGTGTGCACAGGCCCGCTGAGCAGCTCTTGCGTTCCTCCACTCCTCTCTGACAGAGAGCGGTTGCACCACACAGCGTTTTTTTCTTATTTCTTTGAATGTGAGCAGGCTGAGTGTGAACACACACACACACACACACACACACACACACACACACACTCAGAGAGACAGAAAGCAGCAACACACGGAGACACCAGGACATGAGCTGCAGAGGAGAAGGCTTTTGTTTGACACCAGAGAAGTGTCCATCACCCACTAGAAGGCCTGTAAGGTGCAGGAGGGGGCCAGGTACAACAGCAGCATGATCCTGGTGCAGTGTTCGTTCACAACAGACACGAGTTTCTGGAGGCTAAAAGAAAAGCAGCTTCCTTTTCTTTCCTCTGTTTGTTCCCTTTGCTTCTCTCCTTTGTAGGTGCAGCACACATTAATGCATAAAGTGAAATGGCCACAGTTAAGACTGTCAGACAGACAATACACACACACACACACGCACACATACTTGTACTTAACCATCACAACTAAGTGCCTAACCCTAACCCTGACCCTAACCTTAACCTAAACCCGATTCTAACCATAACTCTAAAACCAAGTCTTAACCCTCAAAATGTGATTTTAAGGTGTCTCAAAAAGTGAGGACCGGCCAAAATGTCCTCACTTTCCCAAAATGTCCTCACTCTGTTAGTAAAATACTTTTTTTGGTCCTTACTATGTAGCAAGTACACACACACACACACAGCTGGTGGGTTACTAGGAACACCTACTGTACTACAAGAGAAGCTACAGCAGTCCTGTAGCAAATCCTCTGTTCATGAAGGTTGAGCTGTTACAGGGAGCTGTTGATTCAACTGTATGGTCACTGTGGAGGGTCCACTTTGTGCTGCTGTTGAATTACATTGTGTTGAAGTATTATTTTGCCCAACCAACTTATATCAATGAAAGCAGGTTGAATTACTGTGTGTAATGCAGAGAGCTCAGCGCTGTGGACAACTTCTTTTTTATCACAGTTAACAGACTAACAAAGCCTTTCTTTTTTCAGTCAGCACACAGCCCATTTTTTTCATCATCATCTAACTCAGTTACAGTTTCTTTCATTCACTTTATGAAGGTAGATGTCCATGTGATTTGTTAATCATAAAGCAGGTCTATGTTCTATTTTAATACTGTGAAAGTATCAAAGCCTCAGTCCACAGAGAAATGCACACAGCCTGTATTCAGAAACTGAGCCTTAAAACCAGCTGTCAGGACTTCTGGAACTTTGTGATGTCACAACAAAGCAGCCACCGCCCTCAGCCATTTTCCAAGCCCTGCCCACCTGGACCCACATCCAACCTTGCAGGATTTGGTTTCTTCGAGTGTTTACCTGAAATCTGCAAATTTTTTATTGGATCACTCTTAAAACAGTCAGCCAATCAGAGGAGAGACTCAGACCCTCTCTTTTGATTGGCTCACTGACCTCTCAAGAGAGTAAGTAAGTGTAAAACTACACTGAGATGGTTTTTGGTTCTTAAAACCACAAATATATCTTCTGATGGAGATCAACACTTCAAATAAAACACAGGGAAATGTAAAATATGGGACCTTTAATTAATTTGTGTTTTACCTCTGCTCTTACTCATGGATCCATGTTGATTCTTCTTCTGCCCCAAGCTGCAATAATGTCTTTCTACAGTTTCAGGACTTTGATCCTAAGAACGTATTTTAGGCTCTATGGCTTTTGCTACAGCACAACTTAATGAATTGATCAGTGTTAGAGTTGTAGGCTGTGGTAGCAGTGTCACGAAAAACTAGGGTCCTAGTGCCCCACAGTCCTGAAAGTTTGCAGCGTCTGGGTCTGCAGAAACATGCTACTCAAAAGATGTGGCACTACTTAAGGTGGCATCTTATACTGGGACAAGCAGACAGTGCAAGAGACTGTGGCTGCAGTTGAAAAGTAAAAAAAAAAGAAAAACTCCTTTCCTTAACTACTTTTTCTTGACCTAACTCTTTGTTTGTACTGAGGTTAATTTAAAGTATAGAGTTAATTACCTCTACCCCCTGTGAGTCTGTGTAGTAACTTCTGGCTGTACACACCCTCACTCTTTGTCATTTGATAGGTCAGTTGTGTTTGGTTCAGACCTCAATTTAAGATAAAGGGTGCTAGTGTTTTTTCCACTTTATTTTCTGTAGTTTTCCTGCTTCCTCTTTCTGAAATAACTACTATCAATATCTGCTTTGTTAATTACAAATTAATTTGCAAAGCGTTTTTGCTTTTCACACCTTTGAGCCTTACTCTTTGGTCTTTAACAATATTCATCAGACTGATTGAATTCAAACAGCCTGAAATAGCAAAATATCATGATACAGAAAACTTTGCAAATTCAAATGATTTGTTGATTGTGGAGCACAAACAACACAACAGATTATTTTTAAAAAGGAAGTAAATTTAAGTCTGGAGGCGGGACGAAGCGTGTGAGTGCAGCGGATGTAGGAAACGTCTCCACACATGCAGAAAGAGACTGATGCATCCACAATGTCCTGCAAGATTCTCCTCTTTTTCCCACATTTTTAAAATCATGTCAAGCTGAACTGATTCATAGTGTGTCCTGTTCCATTTGTGGATACTTCAACACTACACTAGGAAAGAGGAAAAGGATGATGGGATGGAACAGGATGGGATGGTACCACTGTGGAAAAACAGTGCAGGCGTATCAGTGCAGAAGGTAATATTTCACTATGAGATGTAGGAGAATTTTCTTCTGCAACTGTTGTCTCCACTGGGGCCAAATCTGTTTAGTTAGATACTTGAGAGCCATCAAACAGCCTCTGGTGTGCAGTGTTGGCTGTCAGAACCCATCTCATGCACTGAGAACGCACTGATCCCACCACCGAGAGGCTTCTCCTCATCAGACCTGCCCCCACGCTGCAGCAGCAGCTCCGAGTCATACTTCCACCTGCGGCACAGGAGCTGGCTTGGGTAATCTCAAGACGAGCTGCCAACGCACTATTAGATATCCATTTTCTACCCATAAGCCCGTTGACATGTGCGGCCCCCGCCGGCAGTGTCTGTGCTCTTGTAATTGGTTTACGATCAACGATTGTCACTTGAAGAAGAGCGCACTACCTGCCAGACATGTACAAAGTACCTGCCAATTAGCCTCCTCCATTGATTCAGAGAGAGGCTTAGCTGGAGTATTCAGTAAAAAAAAATACATTTAAGGGGATTTTTCACAACACTGCTTTCTGGACTTTTTGGACGAGTAGTGGCTAAAATTCCATAATTGCTTGGTTCTTGTCTCATTGGGAGGTAAAAAAAAAAAAAAAATTGTTAATCAACTCACAAGCCTGCTAGAAAACTGCAGCAGCTTGTTTGATTGCTGGCAACAAAAGTGGCTATCAAACAAGAGAGTGAGGAGGGGAAAACACAGGATTAAATTAAATTCTGGTGATGAGAAGCTGTGACAAAACGCTCTGACGGCAGCTGAGGGGCCTCGGGACACGGCACATCAGATGTGGAGATGTTTGATAAGGCCCAATGATTAGATAGGATGTTCACACATTTGAGATCAAGAGCTGTCCTGCATGCTTTGTTAACAGCCAGAGAAAACACAACATAATCCTAACTAGAGCAATTACTCAACATTTATGCCAACAGGTTTTATCCCATTTAAATCAGCAGAGTGGCTCCAGACTCTTTCAGTAAGTGCACTTTTAAAGGGTCACTTCACCCAGTTTACATAGAAACAGTGGTGGTACATGACTCAAAACAATCAGAAAATATAAATCAGCTGCCGACGCTGTCATGTTGAAGTCACATTGTGGCAGGAATACAAGAGGAACAGGTTGATATGATGTTAAATGACTAAAAAAGTCTCAATTAATAAAAGCAGTGCACAACTTTTGGGAGGTAGTCACGATGCGATACCTTACACTTTATTAACAGTGAAACAGCTGACGGAGTGAGAATTGTCCTATGATAATAATAATTTAGATTTTTGGTAACGTATTTGAACTACACATTTATTCAGATTAAGGCATTATATTTCTTTCAGACAACACTGAAACTGTTTTTCTTGCTGTAATAATTCTTACTGCTCATTCTGGAAAGAGATGAATTTGTTAAATGTCGCTGCTGTTAGGACCAAAAGTGAAGCGAATTTCCCCTTCAATATCTTCATATATCATACATTTGTTCCTCTGTTTGGCCATAATCCTTCTGCGAGTTTCTCAGTTGAAGTGATATAATGGGGAATCACTGCAGAGTCTGGAGCTGGGGGGTTTCCCTAGGAGGATGATGAGTGGAAGGATGGGAGGCGGAGGAGCTGAATGGGAAGAATGGGAGGAAGGAGCTAGTAAACGTTTATGGAGCTAATGGTGTGGCAATGAAATCACACTGTATCATATTCTGTCTGGTGACTGCACACCAAAGAGCGCTTGCTTACTTACTGGCCATCATAAAAATGACATATATTTAAGAAGAGACAACATTTGATCAGAAGTTCTTTCTCATGGCAAATTGAAATGCTGGTAATAAAACCATTTGTGCATCACCTCCTCATTAAATGCCGCGATGAACCACGGAGGCAGCAGTTCAGCTTTGTGATGCACCTGCAGTCTGCTGCTGATGGATCAATCTTCAGGACAGATACTGATCCATTTAAGAAATCCGTGGATCAGACTAAATCCTGATCAAGGTACTGATTAGTTTTTAATGAACTTCTTTGTGGACTTTGCTGTTACGAAGTTTATCTGATGCAGTATAATAATTAACCTCATTTTAATTTGTTGGTGTTTTTTTAATTGCATTTCATTTATATGTATTTATTCTGTAATAAATTAGTGATGGTGGGCAGATCACACAATTGATTTCTTTAAGTAAAGACTGACCTGCACCAATTAATAAAGGAAGTGCTTTTATTATGATTCAAACAAATGATGTTCTTCAAAACAAAGCTGATTTCAGTATTGTGTTGTGACATTGTTGTATAACTCTTGAGCTTTGCAGTGACAGTTTATTAGCCGCCTGGAACTCAGCCTGCACTTTAACATATATTTGTTTTTTACCTCCACACAATGTCTTTGTGCATTTGCATTGCTATGTTAATTAAAGTTCAGCTGAATTATACAATCACACAGCAGACACAAAGGAGGGAGTGCATAAAGTAAATAAATTAACATATGCTGTGTGATTCCATTAATTACAGTAAAATTTGCAAACTATAACATGTCAGCACTGGAATAAATGGTTCAGTGAGACAAGTTTGCACCGTGAAGAAAAGCTCCACAATAGCAAGTGGAACTGATGACAGACTGCAAACCCTGACTGAAACAATTAAACATTAAAGGTGCTATATGTAACTTTTCTTTGCCTCTGAATGTGGTTTCTTGATGGGTGTGGGTGGTGGTGGTGCTTCAGCCATTGTTGTATTTACAAGACGAGAGGTCAGCATACGCCCTCTAACTGACGCTACGTCCTCATCCTCTCATGTTACTCAATATCGCAAAGTAGTATTACAAAACAGGACTAACCAACTAACTGGTTAGCATGCTAACTTCAGTAGAAGAAAAGATGTGGCTGCTTTACCTTTAATTTCCATTATTTTTATTTGCTCGCTGCCTGTTTTGTACCATGTGTTTTCTTTAACTCTTTATTGGCACCATGTTAGCATAATGATCATACATTTTAAATAAAATCAAAAAAACAAAACAAATGTTAAAATTGGTTTCCACCACTGGAGGCAGCTGTTGGCAGTAAAGGAATAAAATATGACGCTGAACTCGCGTCAATTTCTTCTACACTGCTGGGTAAAAGAATCTGTTCAGGCTAAAGTTGGCTATGTAGCAATAGCAAAAACTAAAGCAGCTTTAAGACATGGCTGAGAAAGAGCAAAGCTTATTGAGAGAGCTCAGAAAAGATCAGCTATATTCCAGAGGTCAGTTGCAGCGACACAGGCCTGGGAACTGATTACATTACTTGGGGTGCAAATGTCCTAAAATGTTGGACGGAGGTTTTTGACCTCTGTTGAGAGGCGTCTCAGGAAAGTGAAATGGGACCACTGGTACCACAGCTGAGTGGAGACTGAGAGTGATGTATCATTTCCATTTCAATTTCTACAATATGACTTCAGCTGCCAATCAAATGCATGAGTCTTGAGTTATGATTTGAACCCATTTAATTGTCAGACGACAGAATATTCAAAATCTAGATTGTACAGATGTCTCCTGAACTGTTACACTAATAATCTCTGATAAGTAAGTACCACATGAAATGGCCAAAGAGTAGAGAAGTCTTATTTTAAAAGTTGGCAAATGTTGTAATACTGTTTTGTGCCTCCATGTGCATTAAAATCACTACTCCCTGTCCAGGCAGACTAAGGCCAATAAGAGAATATGTTCCTCTATGTGACATTAAATTGAGCTTCATTTGCAGTGAAAATGCTTCCTCTCTCTGTCATGTCCCTGCAATGAAATCCTGCCGGCTGCAGAACAAGGTAACTAGGGTTGGGAACTCTGTGCACGGCCACAGGAGGATCATGAAGAGTGTTTAACTGCTCCAGCTGTTGTACGGTGGTTAGTAAAGCAAGTGTGCCGTGGAGAACAGCTAGAAGAGATAGCTGAGATATAAACGGAGCAGCAAACCGCCGAGCGCTTGGTGCCAGGGGGAAGGACAAACAGGAACTTATTTATGTATGCCTGGACATGCTGGGGAGGCTTGTTGTGTTTGCTTTGGGAAACGGATGCTTTTACATACTGTGCACAAACCACAGCACTACACTACCTCACTGTGCTACATTGCATCAGTGCTTTTATTCCCTAAAGCCCCATCCCTAGCTGCAGCCTTCACCACAACGTGCCAACTTTAATCCTCGGCTCTACTACAAAGTTAGAAGATTAACTTCAAATGTTTGTGTCAAAAAATGTTTTACCACCCTAATTCATAAGGTTGAGAAACCCTGTGGACATTTCTTAGCTACAACTGAATACACAAGTAATCTGAAAAACACCTTAAGACTGACTGTGCACACAAAGTCAACGTTATTTCTGAGGGAAGTACAATATCTATATCAGCTGAACTGGTTCCAAAGTGTGTCTTGATAGGGATTATGAAAATGGGGGATCATTTAAACAGTTATTAAGACTTAAAAGAGAGTTGTGTTTGCCTTAGATGAAAGGTTAACACTCTTATTGCTCCATCCCCGTGGCCATTTTTTAAGTAGAGAAAATTCAATTATATATAGTTTTAACAGAACAGCATCCGGTTCAAGTAACTGCGAAGCAGCAGATTCACCTTGTTTCCTTCAGCAAGTGACAAATCAGGGCTTAAGATCAAAGTCCATCCCACTCCCAAACAGTAGCTGGTGACTGATTTATCTGCCCAAGCTGAATCTCTTCATGACTCACCCTCACCATCTCTTTGAACAAAGTCACCAGACAAGAATGCTTCGGAAAGAGCGGACACAAGGTACAGTTAATAACTAGAATGGCACTTGTAGAGCTCATACCTCTGCCAAGGCTGAAACATGCCCAAAAGTGATTTTAAAAACTCTTGGATCCGCTGCTTTAACCAGATCTGTGGCCCCCACCCATCCACCAAGTGGTGCAAATGGGTTCAGTAAATTTTTGTGTAATCCTGCTGACAAACAAACATAACTTCATTGGTGGAGGTAGAAGGGCAACCATTGATTTACAGGCTGTAGTTAGATGCAAACCTCCACTCGTTTACTTCCTGCTCCACTACATCACTTATTTGCAATGAACATTGCCAATGGACACCTTTTAATATGATACACAGGGATGCTACTCAGGAATGCTGGGCTGGACTGTCACACTTAATGTGTGAACAGAGGTTAAAGTGGACTGGACCGATCCAGAAAGATCTGGAATGATTTTGATAAGAAAATAAATCTGAACAAACAAGAAGTAATTTGTTTCATAGATAAAAATGTCAAGCGAGCGAAAATACTGCTTATTCCACGTATTTGTCAGTTGTGTCTAAACAAGGAGCGACAAGCAGCCACACACACACACATTCTTGTCTTACTTTTGCTGTCTGGACACTCTGCGATATGCATTCCCTAACCCTTAAACTAATTCTAACCCTAACCCTAAATCCAAGTGTTAATCCTTGAAAAGCCCTCCATTTGAGGTCCTTGTAGCTTCATTGTTGCAGAAGAAATGGTGGAACATAAGAAGCTTTATGTTACATACTCATGAGGTTGTAAAAAAAAAAGAGCTCCACATGATTAGAAGAGTAGAGGAGCATTACTTTGATCATCACGGGACAGACTCGAGGAGTCCAGGACAGACCCCAGTGGGCGGCCACACTGGTGGGCTGGTGGACCATCCAAAACCTTTTTTTTTCCTGACCCTGTGTGTTTCTTTATCACACAGTCATTCAGGAAAGCGTCCTATGTGCGTGGTCAAGGACTGGTCTCACTGGCTAATCACAACCAAGCCCCACCACCACCCCACCTGCCAAACATGACATGTCGGTCAAACAGAACAGCTGATCTGACTTGACCTTGGACAAAGAAGAGTTCATTGAAAGCAGCCGTCTCTATATGTGTAATTTTACATCCAACCTTACATTTGTTCAGAGTTTTGAAACTCAGCTCGAACCTTTACCTCTCACTGCCACTTGATATTTCTCCCTCTGTCATGTGTAATCCCCTCAGTCACCTTCAATATTTCACTGAAGTTAACCTTGATGTTTGCAGGAGTGGATGTGCACAAAACGTCCTCTATTGTGAATTTTCCTCACAATTCACTCAGGTGTGTGTGCCCTTGTAAGGATGGAAATTACCTGTCGTGCACACGCTCAAACACACACACACACAGCCACCTGCAGCCTTTATCAAAAGCACCTCGGCTCAGCAGAAAAACACAATCTCGGGAAAATAATTGGCCCGACATGCAGATACACAACAAGATGGAGAAGGTGGAGGGAACGGTGAGCTGCCGTCAGTCAGACCGGGGGAGAAAGCGTTGGCTGTATGGGAAGGGCGAAGAGGTCTGGGCTGAATGTGAAAATAAAACTATCGCCAGTGGCAAGGTGGCCTGATGTTATCTTAAATAAGAAATAAGCTCTGTCTCCAGGATCAAGCACACAGTGTATTTAAAGTGTACGCAGGAAAATGAGCCTTCTGTGGGAAACTTCCATGCATCAAAGCGTTGCACACTGTCTCGAGGCTTACCTGGAACAAAGCTCCCCTGCACCACCTCCTTGTACGCCCACCATCCTTCGTGAATTTTCGGAGGATTCGGCTGCGCTGTGAGGTGAGGAAAAGAAACACAGAAACAGGGACATCAATCACTTGGATCTGGAATTCAGACAAGAAAGAAAAAAACACACAGTCCTGCCATGTTTAGAAGCTTTCCATCTGAAACACCATCTTTTTTTTTTTTCTTCCCACCCTCATCATTTCAGGCACCCTGCTCAACCTTCTCAGCAAGAGGGCTCGGCAAATAGAGTCTCCAGAGAGGGCCTCAGAGCAAATATGCCTTCGATAAGAATTCAGCCTCTCATTTCTGTCCAACTGAACACACACACATTCAGACACACACAGAGAGATGTACACTTCCTCATGATGCGATGACTCTCTAGGCATTAGTATGGAAATGCCTTCTGTTATGTTGTGTGAGCTATTGAAGAAAGTGCCAGATTAGAGCAAGGTGGTACACTTTAATTGAGGTGACTAAGTAAAGGTCTCAGTGCAAAGAGGGAGTTGTGATCCAGAATTACCCATTGAGCCTCCGGGATATTACTTCTTACACCTCACCCTTTTTTTCTACTCATTCATCAAACATGTAAAGCGTAGCTCAATGGAGGGTCTCAAGGTTGCCCTCCGTGCTTTTCTTTGAAGGTCCTATATTGTATAAAGTGAAATTTCCCTGTTTTGATTATAGGTAGATGTACACGTGTTTTGTTAATCATAAAGCAGGTCTAGGTTCTATATTAATACTGTGAAAGTATCAAAGCCTCAGTCCACAGAGAAATGCACACAGCCTGTATTCAGAAACTGAGCCTTAAAACCAGCTGTCAGGACGTCTGTAACTTTGTGATGTCACAATAAAGCAGTCACTGCTGTCAGCCATGTCCCAAGCCCCACCCACCTGGACCCATCATCCAACCTTGTAGGACTTGGTTTCTCTAAAAGTTGACCTGAAATCTGCCAATCAGAAGAGAGGATCAGAGCCTCCCTCTTGATTGGCTCACTGACCTGTTGTTACTAGAGCTCCAAAGAGAAGCCTGAGAGAGGAGATGTAAAACTGCACTGAGATGGTTTTTGATCAATTTAAGCAAATTTCCATGCTCACCACCGAAGATGTTGTAATTCGACTCCACATCTTCAGATCTTTCTTAAATTTCACGTTTGATGAGAGCTTGATTAGATCTAGATGCCACTTTTGAGTCACAGTCACAGTGCCCCCTACTGATCTGTTAACAACCTCCACGTCAAATTTGGGCCAATGGCACCAATGCCCCAGATTTCACATCCAGGCCTGATGATGACACAATTATAGCACCACCTACTGGCAACAGGAAGGAAGCATTAAGAGACATGACTGAAGAGTGAGAGAACATGATTGGATTCACATCAACATTACAGATATTGTGTGGCTTTAACTTTACTTACTGCAACATGATGAATAACTGATGGTGAAAACTAATTCATCCAATGTCCAGTAATGAAGGAAATGCCCATCCACATCAGGCAACGTCCACGTACACACACAGGAGATATTTTACTGAAACACAACAATCTGCTCCTTAATGCACCATCCAAATATCATCACGTTCACAACCCTGTTGCTCTATGATGATTATACACACTGACGCTGTATGAAGGTGCGAGGATCTGCTCAATACAGCTTTCAGTTTTAAATTCGTAGTGTTCTTTCTGAAAACTAAAAACCTTCTTTTCTGTTTGTGCAAACAAAACATCTCTTCTTTATTTTACACCTGTACTGGGAAACCAACATTTTCATCTTGTTTTAGTGCCACAAAGAAAATCTTTCTGTGCCCTGTTAAGTACCAGAATGGATTTTGAATACGGTGTAAAAGCTCAGGCTCACTAACATTTATTACAGCAAAACTTTGGTCCAAAATCAACGGATTGGAATCGTTGTAACCGGTGAACTCGGAGGCTAAATAAATTTGCAGAGCTCGTTCATCCACAGTTTGACTTTGGTGAGCTCTGACTTGTGAATTTGTGCTTTTGACCAATAGCAAACCATCAACTTGAAATTGTTGAACTAATATAAGCTGTAGAGCACCATCCAATTATATCACTCTACTTTGCCAAATGTTATTAGATGTGTTCCTTAAAATATAATCAATTATTCATCACCTATTATTAATCTAAAAAGTAATTACATTACAACTCCTCCTGTACTGAACACCTGTAGAATGGAAATCGATATGTGGTTTAATGAGCAGACAGTCTATGGTTTGGAGGTAATTACTTAACATCAAAAGCTAACTTAGCCCCTGTGATGCCAGAGAGCAGTCCCTCCTCAGAGAAGCTTTACAGTTCACACACCCTCCAATTCTGAATAAAGCCCAGGTACAGTTTGAACATATGCTTACCAGTGGCTAGCTCGCCAGCTAACATAACATGTAAATTCTAGTTAGCTCTCTGGGGCTATTTTAAAGTGTATTCTTCCTGTTTTTGTAGAAGCTGGCTGACTACCCACACCTCCAGCTCCTGTGCTGCCACATCTGTTCTTCTACTGAAACTTCAGTTAATGATCCCACCTGCTATTACCAGTGCTAATTTCATTTATTACTAATCACTCCTGTACTTTACAGTGTAGTTTTTTTTTAAATGACCACTCTTAGAAGTGAAGGTGTATCAGTATTGTGTGTATTATTATATTATTTACAATGACTTCACTGGATCCTCTCCAGGCCTGACACTGTAAAACCAAATTGTTTACAACTCACAGTACCGGAGGTCATAATATTCCAAGCATGAGGGTATAACTCTCACAAAGACATCCAAAACATTAATATCACAAAAAGAAATCATGAAAAATTTGCAGGTCACATCACTCAAAACAATGTAGACATATCAGTCAATATATGATAAATAAATCATAATTATCTTTATTACATTAAACTGCAATATTGTTACTTCCCGTTTTGCCTATAAAGAGAATCATTTTGATGTTGCCAGGCACATGTGCTGGACCTTGTTTCCACCAAAGCTCACTGTACGTTGGAGATTTATTATCATTATGTTGTTAGCTTGGTAGAGAAATAAACAGCTGGTTGTGGGGTAGCAGTGCAGATTTGTGACCCATTCATTACACAACGCAAGAGAAGAGTGACCTGCTGCTGCAAAAGCACATGGAGTAAATTACTGTCACTCTCCTGGTGAGACTGCAAATACAACAAACCCCCAAAACGTTGAGTGGAACCAAGATTAAATTCTGTAATGCAAATACAGGAATTCAAATTGAATCTCTTACTCTAATTGCTTCTGGAAAAAGATGTAACATATCACAGCCTTCATCCTCCCGTCTAGCCACAACATTAGCTGCTGTGTGATCCAGGAGTTTTCTCTATATCACCGAGCTAAGTATGTTTAGCTTTGCCACTTCCTGCTGTGACTTTGCTCTTAAGGCTGGTAGCTGCTGTCATTGTTCTCTTTTTATGGTAATTTATTGAACACTGTGGCAGCTAAATAAACACGGTGTGACAACATGGAGATGTATTACTGTGCTGTACTGTTACATTTACATATAGCTAACCATGCTGAATAACAAACATACTGTGACGGAGGTTCACTTCATTTTCATCGTGTTTTTCTGAGGTAGAAACTCAGAAGTAAGAAAACATAATGAGTGGTCAGAGAGATCAATGGCATACAGGGTTACTTGGGTGTGTTAGTGTGTGTGTAGGGGTGGTTGTGTGTGGATGTGACAGCCCTTGGGATTCTAGCTACTGTAAGTAATAATATAAAGGAGATTTGGAGGCCTGTGGACATGATCCTCTTACAAGCTCCTGACAACAGTACAGATACAATTCTCTCTCTCTTACTCACACTCCACTCATGTGCACTACAATAACACAACTGCTGTCCCTGACCAAAATAGAATACAGCATCCTTATTTCAGTCTTATAAGAATGTAAAACTATTTTTTTTTTACCATCAGTTGTGGATTAACAGCTGCTGAGATGCTCTAATGTTAAATTCTGTGAAGTAAACTGAACCTTTCATGATCCCCTGGAAAACAGAGCTGTTACAGCACCACTAATTACAAGGACACACAGTGTGACGAATATGAGATTTAAAAATGTTGAAAATATATCAATTACTTAATAAAGATGTAGCAAGTAAGAAATACAGTCTGACCAATAAAAAAACATTAATGCAAAACTATGGAGTTTTTTTTTGTTTTATAATCAAATAATTATCATTTATTAATATGATACATTTTAGCTACTGTGAATGTATTAATAACATTTGCATTTAAGTTGTGCAAATGATCGTTTCAAAAATAAAATGTCATCTTAATTAATTGACAACATCTAATTAATTTTTATTTTCTCCTTTTTTCCATCATTTATGATTATTACAAGTTAATCTTTGCTCCATGATTACATTTATTTTGAGCACATCATTTCTGTTTTTTTCCTTGTATTTTTATATAATTCTTTGTTTATATTCATGTTTTCTATTATTATACTACATTTGTACTTTTACACGAAGCATTTGTATATTACCAATTCATGTTTTAATATATTCATTATTTGATTTTTTGTTTTGGGTTAACTGTACAGATGCTTTGCCTAACATCTTGTGATATCTGTTGTTCTGCAATTTGTGTCAGTGCAATAAATGAATAAATAATAAATTATATAAATTAATAATTAAAATACCGATCCGGTTTAAATCAAGTTTTTAACCTTGTTAATGTCCACATGATGTTTTTTATATCACACAAGACATATGATGAGACAGGGATTCATAGAATTACCACAACCTCTAACACTGTGTCAGCCTCTGCCAGTTACAAGCTAACAAACAAATATAAACATATAAAAGATGCTAACTACGCTAACCTTCCTGATACGCCTGCTAGTCTCTGATTCTGGTCTCAACAGACTCCTCATCTGAGTCTGACTGAGGCTCAAACATGTGGCTGAGTCTCTCTGATGTTTTGTTAACACTAACCATCTGGCTACACACTGCTAATTCACTGGTCACAAAAACCTTGTCAGCAGAGAGAGCAAGAGTTTGCATTAGCAACAACCACTAACACTTTCTCAGCCACTGCCAGTTACAAGCTAACAAACAAAACTAACCATTCTGATATGTCTTCTGGTCGCCAGTTTTGGTCACAACAAGCTCCTCATAAACCGACGAGGTGTGTGGCTCAGTCTTTCTGATGTTTCCTTCTCTGACCATCTTGATACTCTCTGCTCTTTCACTGGTCAACCTCGCACAATTGGCAGAGGTGGGAGGGGCACAAGGCCTGATCCAGAATTTCTCAAAGACAAAGTTTTCTTCACTTTTTATGTGGAAAAACACAGTTAAACAAAATATTAATAATGTGATTCTTGTGATTCTACACAAGTGTCAATGCTGCTGTTCTATGTGCTGCTCACAGGAACTTGTAGGATGTTGGATCTGGTCTGTGCAGTTGATTAATTAATCACAGAACAGCAGGATCGATCAGGATCTAACAGTAAACACTGTTCTGAGTTGAAAACTGTTACTCACAGATTAACAGTAAAATCATGTGGAGTAACGCAGCTGATCTCAGGGTGAGAACTTTTTTCTGTCCAGTTAACAGGATTATTTCATTGAGCTTTCTGCTTTGCCACTTACACTCATGTTTATTTGCAGTTGTGTCTTATACTCATAAAAGCTTATCCATACAGTCACAAACACCACAAATCATCCAGCTTATAAAACATGCTAGTGAAATTTTATAGCAGAATCCTGCTCAGGTCCAGTTTGGAAACCTCTCCCTGCTCATGTGGGGAACTTAACATGAATCGATCTGTTACCAGCAATTATCTCTAAATCACTGCCAGACCATAGTGACCTGTTAATACGAGACCTGAAATGACCCATAATTAAAACCAGGCTCAGAGCTGCTGCTGCTGGACAGTGAAGGCAAAAGCTTGAGGGCACAGGGGACTGTCAGGGCGCACAATGGCAGGAGGTCATAAATGATTAAATATATATATACACGCATAATTGCAGAGACAGTCCTCCATGATTTCAGTAGATTAAGCTGGCACAGAGTGGACACTTCAATCCATTTGTTAAATCTTTTGATGAGACACCAGAATTTAAAGTTAACTGATCTTGTGCGATTATCTAAATACTATGTTTTGCATTTGTTTGTTTAAAGATGTGGATGTTTCATTTTTATGTTTTTTCCTGTGGCATCAATCAGGACTGAGAATTTGCGAGTGCACTTATATATATGTTTATTCCATTTTAAAGTCATAAAAGAGTGTTTTAAAATATGCAGAGTAGAAGAGGAACCACAGTTTAAATCAATTTGCCGGAGACACATTTCAGCAGCTGCTTGTTAATTATACCACTGACAACATATCTGCTGTGTTGTGAATTGTATTCTTCTTATTATTTTAGAAATACAGGTGAACTCTTTCTCTCTCACAGAGACCTCAGCCTCTCTCCCTCTGTTGCTGCTTTTAAATGGGATGAGAGGATCTTGTGTGATTGGTCAAAATTGCAAGAGGATTGTTGTTCGTGCTTGTTTGTGTTTGTTCCTGGAGATTTTGTTCATGTTTGCGTAAGCGCCCTGTTTCAGGAAAAAATGGAGCCACCTACAACTGAGTCCTTCCCACGGTGCAGCAGCAGGAGCTGATTGTCCAGCTGTTAGTGGGAGTCATGTATGCTTTTTAATGCCTAATTTAAATGCAAATTTAATTAATCCATAATGTGTTTTTTTCAAATGAATAAATTGATTAATTTATTGATTCATTAATCCAACAAAGTGGCACCCTGCAGCCTCCATATGATCCTGCAGGCTTCTGTCATCATTTGTGGGAGGAAGTGGCAGCAACTGTTCGCCAGCAGATGAGACATAATCTCTTCCTGTGGTTCGTCAGAAGAGAAGTGCAAAAGCAGCGTAACAAGCACCGTCCCATTTCTCACAATGTCTGATCCTGGTCCCAAAACACTCCTCCTGACATCAGCAGAAAGGAAATGCCTCTGATCTATAAAGGGAAATGCAGACAAGATGCTGCAGGAGGTGGGACAGAGAAGGGGCGGGGGTGATGGATCACCATTTTTCATTTTATAGGGGCCCAGAGCAGTTATACATACAGTATAGGCACAATACAATGAAGGCATGATGTTCAATCAATTAACTTGTGTGTGAGGTGAGTGTATGCTGTGTACTGATAAGAGATTCAGACTATTTTAAAGGTCCCATATTTTAGTTTTGATATATTTCCATCTGAGTTAATTTTTGCACCTCCTCTCTGGAGCTTGAGCAACAACAGGGTGTTTTGTGTCAGTCAGCTGAAAGACTCCAGCTAGATTTGGAGTAGAGCTTTACACTGGAGCCTTGGGCCTGGTTCCAGTGCAAACCCCTGGATCGTCGGATCCAGTGCAGGAGTGACGGAGCCCGCTGCCCCTGCCTCCAGCTCACTCTCCTCAGCTGCTGGACCATCCAGGCAGACCGGTACAGTGCCAGTGTGCATGGATGCGCAATCCAAGACCATCTGGGATTTAAGGGAGGTGGGTGAGGTGCCTGGGCAAGCAAAGCCGTCACGCAGCTTATCCTTTTTTCAGAGCTCCAACTCCAGGCTTAACTGTGAGTAAGCAAGTTTACAGTCCACACACACACACACACATAGCCACTGTAACAGCTGGTTTTCAGTCCAAGTGTAACTCATAAAACAACACGATTCATAAGAAACTTAAAAGGTCCCATCCAGTCTAAAGGTAGATGTCCATGTGTTTGTGATTATAAAGCAGGTCTGGGTTCTATATTAATACTGTGAAAGTATCAAAGCCTCAGTCCACAGAGAAATGCACACAGCCTGTATTCAGAAACTGAGCCTTAAAACCAGCCGTCAGGACTTCTGGAACTTTGTGATGTCACAACAAAGCAGTCTCCACCCGCAGCCACGCCCCAAGCCCTGTCCACCTATACCCACCATCCAACCTTGCAGAATTTGGTTTCTCTGAGTGTTTACCTGAAATCAACTATATATTTATTGGCTCACTCAGTCGACTGACCTGTTGTTACTAGAACTCCATCTAATAAAAAAAAAGAATAAAAATACCGCTGACTCCAGGTAAACAATAATATTGTTTTCCTAATCTTGGATACTGGAGGGAAATGGAAACTAGTTACAAAACTGACAGAAATATGTGATGTCAAACCAACAACTACAGGCCCCTTTAAGGATGAGTCACAGTAAGTCTTATAAAGGGTGAAGGCCCATTTGAAAAATGTGAAGATAAATTCGGTAAACTTTATCTGACTATTAGCAACAAGAAGACAACTGCTTGTATCCCTTTGTGGGAAATAAAAACCCGAGCTGTGTGCATGAACACAGTCAGAACAGTCAGTGAAGACACAGCCGCTGAAGTTCCTCTCAGCTCTGAACAGACTTCAGTGCTGCTGGGAGATAATATGTCATCCTCAGAATTGATTTTCACGTCATCATCTGTTGCACGTCCAGTAACCAGCTTCACTCTTTCTCCATCCTCGATGCCCAGCACATTTAATTCATGAAATTCCTTTACAAGCCTGATGACTGATGAGTCCTCTAATTGACACTCACGTGCATTGATGTAACATGGTAACTGGTGACAAATGAGCAAAAAATTTAATTCTTTACAAATGTGTACGATGACTTGTGATCTGTTCAAAAACAAATCAAATTCATTACAATTTTACAAACGAATACAGCCACAGTTGAATAAATGCGAGCACACTACATAAATATTTCCAACTACAGAATTAATTAACAGAATAATATTTGCTTTTGAGAAGCTTCTGGTGCATGTAAACCACCAGCACTCAAACACAAGCTGCATTTGTGGATCACAGGCTGTGAAGAGTCTCAAAACCGGGAATCCTTTCAAAAGCAAATGTTATTTTTGGACACAAACATTCTTCACATTAGATTATTGAACTTGAAGTTGGAAATCTATATGCAGAATATTGATGTTGATTCATATTGAATTGTATTTTTTTGTCTAACATTGGGTTGGTATTTATTTGGAGGTTGGAAAATGTATTTGGCAACAGCATCAATCACTCAGAAACTGTTGCACATTTGTCAGGTATTAATTTACTAATGTCTCTTCCTAACGTACGTCCTGCATATATATATGCGGCAGGTCAGAATTTCTCCCTGGTCCTCATTTTGAGCCAAGCCTGACAAACAGTGAGAGGCCAGGCTATGTTGTACCAGAGCTCTGCCAGAATTGCACCAACAGAGGCAGATCTTGTCAGACTTCTAGAAACTCCTGCTTTTTAATATAGTGTCAGTTTTTGTTTCAGTCAGAGAGGATGTAATAGTTTCACAGGAGTACTGTCTGTACTGGTGGTAATGGGACTGGCCCACTGGCTGATCATTTACAAGAGGAGTGTTCGTTTAATGCCATGAGACGTGTGTGAGCTCGTCCCAGCAGACACAGAGTACACTGATCCAATCAGCTGCTTAAATGTGAGGCTATTGAATTACCCGCAAAACAATGGCCAATTAACAGTCAGAGGATCAATGAGAAAAACCAATTATCTTCATTCGGAGCTTAAATACCCATGGCGAACCTCACTTTATAGGTGTGCAGGTTTGGATTGGTGTCTGTCAACTCTGTTCTACACGTCTGGGAGTATAGAAGCTCTGAGGCAGGCCGGGCTCATCACCTGTCAGTCTGCTCCTACCTCACACTGGTACACTGTGTCTGGAGTCAGTGTGTACTGTGTGTTCCTCCCAGCCTGTCACTGTGTTCCTGTTTGTAAAAAGCAATGGTGCGTTTTGTGGGTGGGGTCGAGCTGGTGGCAGAAAGTGACAGTTAGCGGTGTCGGGTGTCAGTTTTTCACACAGGAATACGCTCTCAGGGTATTTTGACAGTTTGCCAGCAGACGACGAAGTTTAGTAAGTGAAGACGTGAACAATGAGGGAAACAAAGTCTCATCCTCAGTCAATACGTTGTAACACCTATGATATTATGTGTTATCCTAAGGTTGAGGCAAATGATCATAGTGTAAAATAACCTAAATGTCTATCACAGATATATTATTACTATTATTATTCAGGTGCTGATATTGAACATTTCCATTTCCAAAAGTAACTACTTAACAACTACAGTGTTAGGAGGAGACATTACACATTTATCGAACAGCTTTGGTTACTAGCTGCAGCCAATGTCACGTTTCTTTCTGTCTTCACATCAGTTTTCTCTGTCCATACCACTTATCTTTACAGGGTCGCGGGAGGGTGGGGACAGGTTGCCAGTCTGTAGAGACAAACAAACATTCACATTCACATTAACACGTACATATAACTTTGAGCCAACAGTCAACCTAACCTACATGTGTGCAGCAGCCGATGTACCTGGAGGAGAACATACAAACTCCAGCAGGTTTGAACCACAAACCTTCTTGCTGTGAGGCGACAGTGCTAACCGCTGCACCAGTGTGTACACACTACTACTTTCTTAAAATCAGAATCGGTGTCCAGGTTACATCTCCGAGAGCCTGAACTCACTGAAAACTCTGCGTCCTGAGGAGCAGAGGAGTGATCATCATCCCGCCTACAAGGCGTCAGAGACGGCACAAGAAAGGAAAATAAAAGCAGAGTTAAGAGAGGCGGCCTACAACTGAGGCCACGGGCGAATAATACAACTGTTACAACTGGTGGCAGTGGTGGGATCATTCAGTTAAGGACACTGGTGTATTTTCATTTTGTGTGCATTAGCCATGCCAGGAGGAAGAGGAGGCAAAGTTCTCAAATTAGCCCAGATAGATAAAGAGGGCCAAATCGACAATGAAGGTGGGGAGTGTGGAGAGTGGGCATTGAGGGTGAGAAGGACAGGGAACCTACAATCTTGGACCTGGCAAACATTCTTCAGGCCCATATAGGGCAGCAGAAAGCTCGAGAGGGCCACTGGGATAAAGAGGCTGCACAGCAGGACCAAAGATTCAAGGCCCTTCAACATCAGTTTAGCCTCCTTCAACTGGAGGTACAGGCACCATACCTCTCTCAGGCTGAGGCCTGCACCACTTGAGAGGCCTCAGGAAGACACAGATTCAGACGGCTCTGCATCGGAGGCTGCTTCCCCATTAGGGCACCCCCCAGCTAGGTGACTCCTTTCAGGTTTACTCTCGCTATTCTAAAAAACCAAAAGTGCAAAAACTGAGTGATTAAGATGATACTTTTGCCCGCAGATGGTCAAAATCAGACTGGGCTTTCCATCTGATTCCACTGCTAACGGGGGAAAGCTAGAACTGCTTATGTGCATGTGGATGTTGATAAATCAGTGAATTACGATCATGTTAAGCTCAGAAACCCTGGTAACTTGTCAACAAGGTGGATGATATGAGACTGAGGATTACTTTACACAACACAGACAACTGTGTGACGATCACTGCAGAGACGTGTGTGGACAGCACCACTGCTGTCGGGCTAGCCAACGAACAGACAGGACTCCAGCCTGCGGTAAGAGAAAAGGTGGTGGGGAGTGTGCACATGTTAATGATGACTGGTTCACTGGTTCTGGACATTATTGGGACACAGTGTTCCCCAGACATTGAAATTCCCACCCTGATTGAGTTTACTGCCATCTTGATCACAGCTGTTTAGATACCACCACATGCTAATGCTAACATAGCCCTGGAGGGACGGCATAGCTCTATCAATAACCAGGTGAATGCACATCCAGAGGGAGCTGTGATCGTGGCAGGAGGCTTTCATCACACACAGAAATGTTCATTTTCCAACCAGACAAAAATATTCTGCACACAAAGTTCCAAGTTCAAGTTGATTCCTTCCTAAAAATTTAATTTGGACTCGACGGATCACTAAGAGAACTGGTTTATTGGTGTTGTTCTGCTGACTCTGACATTATTTCACTGGATGAATCATTTATTTGGTTCCACATGATAACTCTGATTAAGGGCATGTTTTCCTTCCACCACAGAGATGCTGAGGAGTCGGAGAGAGTCACCGACATCATCCTGGGAATCCATAACACAACACACTCTTATTTTCCTTAGCGGCACCCACCTGGTGAGGAAAGTTCAGCATCTTATTTTCTTCTTTCTATTTTTTAATCTCTCCCTTTTCCTTATTTATTTCTTCCCCATGTCTGTCTTACCAGTTCTCTCTCCTCTTCCCTTTCTCTTTCTAGTTGCAGTAAATAAATCAACAAAATCCAATTTTATTTTCCACTTTTCCCTTTTTGTTCCTTCCCTCTCTCCATCTATTCCTTTCTTTCCTTGCCACCTTCCTTCTTTTCTTCCTTTTTTATATCCTTCATTTTTCCATGTTTATTTCTTCATTCTTTCCTTCCCTGTCCATACGAATCACCTGATGTCTTTTTAATTACTGTAAACTTGTTATTCTTTTATTTTCTTCCATCCTTCCCTTTATTCTTTTCTGTTTATGTGTTTTTTTCCTTCATTCTTATTTACTTTTCTTCTGGTTTAGCTTCTTTCTTTACATTCTATTTAATCTTATGCTTAAATGTATCAATTTTATGTATTATTTTCTTGTGTTTTTTATATTTCTTTTTTATTATATTTTTTGTTGTCTTCCCTCTGTCTCCTTATGTCTTCAGTTGGAGTAAATACATCAATAATATTAATTTTTTTCTCCCCTCTATTCCTTCTTCTTTTCTCATTTTCCATCTTTCCCTCCTACTCTCCCGCTGCCTTCCTGTTTCCTCCCTTGTTCACTTCTTTCTTCTTTCCTTTTGTGCTTCTTATCTATGGTCATTCACTTCTACGTCCTTCCTTCCTTCCTTCCCTACCCTCTGTAGTTTTTCGTCTTTAATATAGCCTCCCTTCCTTTTCTTGATGAACTGATCAGATAGAGGCAACTGATACACAATTACATACTTTTATTTTGGAAGCACACTGACATTTTACTTGAGCAGAGGATCTTTATACTGAAGAGTGTGAGCTCTTCTTCCTCTGCTCACAGTCAATCAGTCAAAGCCACAGCCTGCTCTCTGCATCATGACCAATAACCATCACACTCCAAACCACATCTCAAGTACATGTTTGACTAAAACAAACCTTTGGACCTCCTCCACTCATTTCCTGTTTCCAAACAAAGCCTGGCTTTGCTGTAGCTTTGTTTCGAGAGAGGGTTCCTCTAAAGCCGTATGACGGATCTGCTTGGCTACAGCCTCTTACCGACCTGAATCGTATTTAGCACGGCACTGGCCTATTTCATCCTCATACTTGAGAGTCTGGCAGCATTCAGCCCCCCTCCACTAAACCTCCCATAAAGCCAAGAGAGAGAGAGAGAGAGACTCTGTAAATAAGCAGTTCATTTTCTTATAATATCCAAACTCTTCCATTAATATTCATTGAAGGGCACAAGCAATCCTGAAGCCCAACCATGCAGAAAGAGAGAGGGAGGGAAGGATGGAGGGGACTGACGAGGTCCAGACAGGTACAGGACAGGCACAGAGAGAGAGAGAAAGAGAGAGAGAACGGGGGATAAAAGAGAAGAAGAAGAAGAAGAGAGGCAGACTGGAAAAGACATAGAGACAGAACTGTGAGTGGTGACGTGCGTCCATAAATGAAACTTGACCTTGCCAACAGCTGTGCTTACTGACTTATGAGACAATTATCTCTCACCAAGCTCCTATTGGTGCCTCTCTTTAATAGCCCAGCTGTGTGTGTGTGTGTGTGTGTGTGTGTGTCTGGGCGTAGTTACATCGTTGTCACAGAGTGAAAGATCTGGGCCCTGAAGACTGAATTAAACATACCAACTGGTTTCCATTCTGAAATGCAGCGGGCTGTTAGCTGTGTGTGAGAGCTACTCTGTCTCCATGTGCCGGAAAGGAGGCTCAGTCAGACCCAAACATTTTACCACAGGTAACTAACACAATCCATCAGAGATATACAGTGCTTTGCCTTTCACAGGAAAAGGCTAAAATAAAGTATCTACCAATAATATATGTTGGTGGATAATAAATGTTATTTAGATTTTTATGGTTCACTGTTCATGATATGTATCTCTATTTTGAAATCCTCTGTTAATAAAAACCAACTAGTCCTCCAACCTTAACAACCTCCTCCTGGAAAAGCAACCCCATGGTGGCAAGCGTACCAGACCTTCATCGCCATGGTTACCATAATAATGGTAATGACTGGTTAGCTTTAGGAAAATTGTGATTTGAGTTAAAATAAGTATTTCCTCAACATTAGACAATCTTTGTTGTCTTGGTTACACTAATAACAACAAACGGTCATGGATAATAGAAACAACATAAGCTGCTACTGTCACGTGGGAATCGAACACCGCTCTCCTGTGTCATATTCATCCATCCACCCCAACCTCCTCCTGACGTGGAGTTTGTCGCTTTATGAACTGGTCTATATACTATACACAGTCCCATACAAATACCACATGAAATTGCATGAATTCACACATCACATGTTAACACACTGTTTAATTAAACATTTCTACAGACTGCTGCAGAACCACAAAATTAGTATTTTAGCACCACTGGTTCGATCGTCTTAAAGCCGATGGGTTTTTTGAATGGGTTTTTGGTTGATGACTGAAATGTATGTTTTATTTTACAATATAAAATCCATCAGTAAATCCCTCGGCCCTGATTTCTTCAAGGACGGGGGTAGACTGTCCTTGTAAAAAAGGCCGGTTGCTAACAAGCGTCTAAATGAGACGACAGAGGTTGTCGGGGACATTAAACGCCATCAGTCCAACATGAAACCGATCTCCTCACCAGTCCACCTTTACAGCCTCGCTGTGTTTCTACAGACTGTCACTAACTCTGTCAGAGGAAAGGCTTCTGTAGAAGAGCTCAGAGCTGAATCAGACTACAGGCTGAAGGTGAGTGGTGGTGACGGTGAAGTCATGTGATCGTGGTGTCGTTGGTTTAGAGCCTAACACGAGCTTTTTACTGCTGCTGGTTGTATTTAGGCTTCAAACATCATAAAGTGGAGTCATTAGTGAAGATGATCCTGGATCAGAAACTTCTCTAATGATCCAAAACACAATGCAGAAATCCTATTGGCTGTTTGTGGAGGGAACCAGGTGATCATGACTTCAGGGTTGTCACCTCTGCAGCTCTATAATACACAGGCTAAAAGTCTTTATATGGTGAGACGAGTGCAGATTCAGGTCTTAACTCAGTTTTGACCAGACATGGAAGAACAGATGAAACTGTGATTCACATCCTGCTGGATTTCCTGGACCTACGTGCTTGAAGCTGAAATGATAAAACTTTGTTGGTATGTTTCTGACGTTTCAAAGACGCAGCTGTGGTTTTCCTGTTTCATAGACAGTAAAAAACAGTGGCACATCAGGTAATATTAAAGCCTATTTGAAGCCTCAAGTTCAGCGTAATGCTTCTTGTTGTTGTTCACACGCGCGCACACACACACACATACACACACGCTCTTCTCTCTATAATTGGTTACTGAGGTTGAAAATCTTCCTTGTGCGGTCTTGCTCAGTAGATGAGACACAGGCTCAGATACAGTTCACGACCACAGCATGTACAGTAATGGTGTAGACTGCACAGCATCAACTTCAGAGCTGTACAGAAAAGTCTCTTCCATAAAGTTGTATAAGGTTCAGATGAAATCAACAAGGCCTCCAGAACAAAAGATACAATATGACCAGAGCCCAGGTTTGAGCCGAAATTCAATAATATCAGATATCTCAATATTTACCATCATATGTGATATTTTCTCTCTCTCTCTCTTTTTTTTTTAGTTTTGCACAGTCAGCCCTGCTGCCAAGTCCAACCCTCATTTTACTTCTTTCCAAAAAAAATATTGTGTTAGTATCATATATAGCAATATTTGGGCTGGACTGTAATGACACAGACACAGATTTAAATTGAAGTCAAAATTGATGCAGCAGAGGAGGAGATCTGATTTTTAAGTCTCTGATAAGGGACAGACTGCAAAAATTCTGGATCCTATGATTCCCAAACCAGAATTCTGGTAGTTGGTACCAATGCCACTGAAATTCCATGATTCTCGATACCAAATTCAATACCATGGCAAAAAAAAAGAAAACACCAGAGGCTGCTGCACACACAGTGTGATATGCATGTACACATACACACGCATACACCTTCATATAGTCAGTGTGCAAGCAGTAGCTTAAACTGACTAACAAGGTGACAGAGCCATGGTGTGAAAATATTCATCTAAAAAGTCATTGTTATATTTAAACAGAGAAAACGGCGATGACTGTAGCTGCTAATGTCTCTCTGAGCTTGATGTCAGACTAAAACTGCTCACATCAGTCCTGGAAGAATCACATCTTTACATCTACGGTACCTTCAGTACTTACTGTACTGTAGAAAAAACAAGTACTGTCACATTTTCCGAATTTTGAATCAACTTTGTACCGAAATATCGGTTCCTGTGACATTGACGTTGAATACTCAATGACCCTCGAAGGGCTTCTGATAAAATTTTCAAAGTTTCAAGCCAAAGCAAAAAATAAAAGCACTATGTGATCAACAATATAGGCAGAAGAAAACAAAAGATGGGAACACTGATGCTCAGCACTTCCTCACCATGATGGCTACAACCTGCTGACCACTGGCCACGCCCGCAGTGCATGTAAAAAAATATCACCTGGCAGTTATCATAGTTAAACTGAGAAAAAAAAAAAAAACATTAAAATGCAAAATGCATCTGTACCCTACTTTTTTTTCCCACCTGAAGTTGGGTCTGTGCTGCTAATTTCACTTCGTCCTATGTGCCTTTTGAAGGCAGTTTTGAAATTTATTTTGAAGATAAGGAGGCTTAAAGAGTGGTGTGTTTGGTGCTGGATTTGCTTTGACTGACAGGTCTCTCAGACTTCAAAACTCAGCGAGAGCTCCCCCGTCCCTCTTTGCCCAAGTTTTTCTGGCTCCAAAACAAACACTGACAAGATGGCAGCAGGCAGCAAAACCTAAATCCAGGCTGCAGTGTGTCCTTTCAGAAACCTGCGAGTGACGTTCCAGACACTGTGTCCTTGTTTTTGCTGCACATCTGCAAAATTCACTGAAAATATATTCTGGGGCAAACAGGAACTCAGAGTGATCATCGTTATTTAAAGGTGCTGCAGCTTAAAAACACACACATAATGTGGTCTTCTTAGCTCAAAAAGGTCTGAACACATCAGATAAGACAAATATGAAACTGTGTCACCACTAATGGGCAAAGTTGGGTGAAGAGAGAGTTTTGTTTTTTTACACATCCTGGTGTCAGAGGTGTATTGAGAGAGCCACAGAGAGGCGGCTGAGTGTTTAGGGATCAGTGATCACATTATCTCCCTCTCTGTTTGCCCACTTCCTCCTCTCTGTCCCGCTTCTCATCCCTAAAACTTTGTTGCTACCTTTCCTCCACAGAGTGCCGAAAAAAAAAAAAGAAGAAATCCATTATTTTGTTTGCGCTCAAAGAGCTAGCAAACGGAGAGATGGAGCAGAGAGAGAGAGAGAGTAGCACCCATCAATAATTTAGAGGGTTTAAAGAAGGTGAATACCTTTGTCCTCTCTGGCCTCTGATCACATTGAGCTGAAAGCCATAAAACCCTGTGTATCTGTGCCAGTGACTAGACACTCTACTTACCACAGTGTGTAACAGCTCCACTACAGTCGGCTCGGTCTCAGCACACACACACACACACACACAGCCAAGATTAGCTGCTGTGAAGAGCCTGCTGCAGTGCACTCCCAGTTAACCACACTCAACCATTCAACCGTCATTTATCACAGAACACGGACATAGTGCAACTTAAAAACACACCTCAACTCTCTTTTTTTCTTTTTGTTACGAAGCAAAGTTTGCTCAGCCTTAGAGCCAGACACAAAATCGAATAAAAGATGTTCAGACATGATCGAGACTAAAAGTTAGACAGGATAAAAACAGCCTTTTGTCTGACAGTGAAGTGAACTTTGATAGGAGATTGTTTTCCTTAACAATCACCAGATAAATGCCTTTACTTACTAATCTGCAGGAAGGAAAGTTGTTTGAGCAAAAAAAACCAAAAAAAACCCACAGCATCACATAAAAGCAATGAAGGCTCACAGTAAATCCACCTTTGCATTGATGGTTATGTAACTACATTAAGTACCAAACATATTTTCTGCAACTGGCTCTGAGGAACCTCTGTACAACTGATGCTGCTGCTGGCCCTATAATCCTCTGGACCCCCCGCTGACTTTTGCTTACTTCTCATGCATTTTATTCAGTAAGTTAGGCTGCTTAGAATACCACCATTTTAGCATGTGTGGTAAGAAGAAAACAGTTACACAATGTGTTTGTATTATTCTCTGAGCCTCTCTTCTGACTGTTTTCTGAGTGATTGAATAAAAATATAGCAGATTTCAGGTAAACACTCAGAGAAACAAAAGGTTGGATGATGGGTCCAGGTGGGCAGGTTTTGGGGCATGGCTGAGGGCGGTGACTGCTTTGTTGTGACATCACAAAGTTCCAGAAGTCCTGACGGCTGGTTTTAAAGCTCAGTTTCTGAATACAGGCTGTGTGCATTTCTCTGTGGACTGAGGCTTTGATACTTTCACAGTTTTAATATAGAACCTAGACCTGGTTTATAATCACAAACACATGGACATCTACCTTTAAACTACATGGGACCTTTAAGACTTTATATGCCTTAGAACTGTCAAATAAATTTACAGTTTCACTCCTTTGTTCATCCCTCAATCAGCTAAAATATGAGCAACACATTGTTTATATGTGGGCCCAGTGGTTTATTCATCCTTCAAACTGTGGCCATTCTGATTATGGGTCATGCTAGCTTTGCTGTAATTACCGTTTTCAGGAAACATTGTCTGCAGCAAAGACATGAGGTCACCTGGTGTAAGCCTCCTAAAGCTTTCCAAACAAACTTCAGCCTTACATAAATCAAACTCTTGTCTCTGAGTTCAATAGAAAGTAATTAGCTCCTTTAATTAGCTACTTTTGCTAACTACATGTGGGAAAACGTGCTGGCTAACCAAGCTAGCTGCTTATTTTTCCGCTGTGGTGATGAAACAGTATAAAAGTAGGTGATTTAGACTCTTTATCTGGTGTGAACCAGGCTAACATGGGGTAACTGTCTTGGTATAATGCATGAACGCTCCCTAGTTGCAACATTAACAAGTCTGTTCTTTTCATTCTGCCGACACTGTGATGGCAGCATTTTCCTTCTTTTCCCTTTTTAAATATTGTTTACATTGACTGAACTGAGGATTATGATCATTTTAAGCCCTTTTATATATTTCCTTTAGGGATTTGTGGACGTTTATCCCCGGCGGAAGTCTGAGATTGACACATTGATTCCACTGGGACTCTGATTATGAAATTGTACCAACGATTTCACTCAGGACCATACTAACAATGTGATAATGTCAGCTGTTTTCAGATGTAAAAACTGACCAAACACATTATCTGCACTGTGTTAAGCTGTTGGCAGCCTGGAGTGTGTAAAGACTGGCTGCAGATTATTCCAGAAGGACCGATGACAAGGCAAAAACAGTGACTATCACAGAGAGAGAGGAGAAGTGAAGCCTGGATAAACACCAGCTCTTTGTGTGTCTCTGTATCACCCACCCACTTACTGTAGAACACACACTCACTTAATTTCCACACACACACACTGTTGCTATTCCTGTTGCAGGACACACATCTGCACAGGATTATCAGATTAGCAGCTGGAGATTTGGCTTCCCTGACAGGGCCTGTGTGTGCTGGGAAGTGAATTGGGGCGCTTGGCTGGTGCTGATGTATACAGCAGGCAGAACTGCTTTCTGATTGGTTCTAAAAAATTAACTGTCCACCTGCAGCATGATGCCTCCACATCAACTGACACCGCAGCCACTCGCTGTCTGCCTTCCTTCCATCCTTCCTTCCTTCCTTCCTCCTGTCCTTCTTTCTCTGCCAGTCCCTGTCACCGACTTACTACATTTTGCTCTTCTGGCTGAGTCGATCCCTCACAAAATGCACACATTCACACACACATACATATACACACACCCCATCTCATCCCCCTGTGGTAAATTACAGCTGGCGTGGAGGTCGTCTCACTCCAGCTGGCTGATAGACTTCAGATTCCTGAGCAGCAGATGTGATGAGCTATAGCTGCCTAGGGACCAGCAAGGTGGTCATTCTCACACACACACACACACACACACACACACACACACACACACACACACACACACACACACACACTTGCATGCACTTTTGAGGACTTCTGTAATTGTGAGGACTCATTATCTATACAATCAATCAATCAACCTTATTTGTGTAGCGCTTTTCATACTCACAATGTAACATAAAGTGCTTTACAAAATGACACCACTCCCTCCACCCCTACAATGACCATATTATATAATACAAAAGGACTCGATAAAAACTGGAACTGAGGAAACTGTATCATAAGCCTCATAAATTTGCAATGAGGAAACACCAGAGGCAAGATAAAAATTTAAATTTCAGAATAGCAAAATAAGACAATAATAGAAAAGTGGGGAGTGGAAAAAAAGATATTAAAACACTAAAGGATAGGAGATGTGTTGAAGTGAGTAAAACCAGAGGTAAAAAGTAGGGTATTAAAAGGAAAAACAATGGAGAAAATAAAAATATAATGAAACAATACACCAAGTAGTAAAGCAAACTAAAATGTATAAATAAAAAGGTAAATAAATAAATTATATTAAATTAAAAGCCAGACTAAAAAGGTAGGTCTTGAGCTTGCTGCTGCCCTCAGGTCTTCAGGAAGTCTGTTCCAGAGACGTAGGCCACAGTAATACAAGGATGCCTCACTGCCGGTTTTTGTTCTGGCTTCAGGTTTAATTAAATTCCCACTAACTACAACACTGAATTACCATTCATTCCTTGACCTTGAAATGAACCCTAATCCTTAACCCTAAAAGCAAATCCTAATTTTGATATCATCTGATTATTTATTGCTGTGTACTGTCTACTCTCACCTCCTCATACAGTATCTAAATGAACAATAGATTTGTTTATCACTGCCTTCTATAGTTCAATATGACATTTTATATTAGACAAATATAATATTTGGCTTAGTTTGAATGACTAAACTTACTTGAGTAAAGTATTTTTTTGTCTTAACAAGTTGCAACATTGAGATCTTAGCACCTTAACAAGGTTTATAAGGATAACAGTTGCCTATTAACATGTGAGCACCAGCATCAGCACTCACTTGGAGTCATGTTTTCAGTCCAATTTTCACTCTCTGTCTCGGTCTGTTTTGATCTGAACCGAAAAATATCTGGCACTAGCTGCTAAGTGCCTCATTATGTGCACCTAGTTGCTAACTTTGCTAACAGCTAACTGCAGTTTGGTGCTGGTAGGTAGCGTACAGAGGATTTATCAGAGCTTTTTCCACTGAAAACAGGTGCTTGTTGGAGGTGGTTGATGACAGGTTGGTGACCAAGCCTGAACCAAAACAGTAAAAGTTGTGGGTTAGAAAACCAAAATAAACTGGAAGACATAAAAAGCCTCAGAGTTAAGGTGGAACTGCAGAGTTGGGCGGTAATTCTAGCTACACCTGTCACTTTACATGTAGTGTGATCCACCACTCAAACTGCTAATCTACTTGGTTTAGGTAAAGACTGTTAAAAAATAGCTGAACAAACTCAACATTATCTGTTGGTAGGGGCCAAGGTGCAAACCTCCAATTGCTTCCATAAAAGGTTATGCTGCTCTATAACACCATTATGCTTCCTCCACATTTGCTTCCAATGGAGGGCAGTCATTATTAGCATGGCCACATGAGGTCAGAGGTTTCAGAGAGATGTAAACATACTTAGCTACAGTGCATTTGTGCATCAGAACAAACAGACAATGCTGTAATTTTTCTCGCAATGAGCCAAAACTGCCAGGGGTGAAGTGAAGGTTGCATGCAGACATATTTACTGTACACACAGACTAAATGTCAAGCAGTTTGTCATTTGCTGGAAAAAAAAAATTGCTGAGACCTCACGAGCAGCAGACATCTACATTTATTTATGAAGAAAGTTAAGGTGAAACAAGAGTTCAGTAGTTAACAGTGGTGTCAGTGTAGCTTCTGAAAAGTGCATTAAAGTAAGTCAGCTACAGCTTGTATTTCAATGTGACTGATACACATTTGATGCAGTTCCTCTCCGTTTGTGGGTACAGTTTGTGAACATTAATAAGGCGACACCTTAAAACAAATGTTTCTGTCCTCTCAGTTTGCAAAACCAGATTGCAGAAGTCAATTGAATTTTTGAGTTTTAAGCTATGCATAACTTAAGTTAACTAAAACTGTTGAAAGCTGAAGCTGAAGTGGATTCAATATGGGATTTGAAATGATTGCGGTTCAACAAGAAGATTCCAGACTGGATGCCATATCGAAGCCCAGCTAACTCTTATGTCTTTACCTCATCTCATCTGAGATTTGAAAATAACTTAGTTGCACAAGGGCAGCAGGACAGACAGCAGTGGGTGGGTCCAGATTTGAACAGTAGTACAGTGCAGGCACCATGTGCTGTTGGGGTTTGCAACATGAGATACATGAGGAGGGGGTGATTGCAAGCGTCCCTGGAAACATGGATCTTTGCTTGGTGGCATATGGCCAGCTGGTGGAGACACGTGTTATTGTCACAAATACACCAAAAGCCCTACCCTGTGATTTCATCTTCCCATTTACATTTCTAAGCTTCCCCAAGGCCATGTTCTTCTCTGAAGGTAACGTGTGATTATCTGCGGTGGTCACAGTTGCTCACAAAAATGTGGCTAAGCAGAGGAAGCAGGGCCACTAATGGGGCCTCTGTCCCCAGCAGCAATCAGGTGCTGATATTACTTTGCCTTGAAGCCAACACTTGGCTTGCACAGCTTGTTTTGAAAATTTCAAGTAATGTGTGAGATGGGGATTTCATTACCGCCTTTGCAATTCCAATGCAACTTCTGCAGGAAGAATTCAATATTGAATTTTATAAACTTTCCACAATTTCCATCAAACATGTTCAGCAAGCTAAAATTCCATTTTAGCACCAGCCCCAGAGGACGCGAAAGAAATGCACAGATTGGTTGAAAGGAGGAAGGAGAAGGAGTCTAACAACTGAAAACACTGTCTGTCTTATTCTCAGCTCCTTAACAGGCTGTCAGACAGACACCCAGCTGACATGAAAACAGCTGTGCTAAAGGAGCACCAAAGCTGACAGCTCAGGAGTCTGCTTTATCGTGCCTGGGTGAACCCTTCAGTTATATGAACAGAGGATAAACTGCTGTTTATGCTCAGCAGAAGAACAAGAAATCTGATCAAATCTGTATACAGGGAAAACTGCATTGTGTTTTAGAGCTGCATGATTAATTTGTATTTTGCACACAGTCATTATTTAAGAGGTATACAGAGAGCTTCCCTCCTGAGAACATACAGAAAATTAAGTCATATTTTACCACTTGCGCAACTTATAAATATCTGCTAGCGGCTCCTTAATGAATAAAACCTTTATTAGATTCATGTCAAAGGTTATTTTGAACTCTGTTAATTAGCATTTTCTTCTTTGTGTTGTTGCTGCTGCTCAAAACTGTCTTCAGGTGTTTCAGATCTCTGCATTTATTCAAATTCTGAATGAATGTGATTATTTTCTGTTCAAGGCTGTGTCTGTGGATTTGATTGCACAGCAGCGGCCGAGTCCTCTCAAAGCATTTCCCTAAGGACAATGAGCACTCCAGGTACAAGGCTGAGCAAAGTCTGCCTCTTGCTTTTTTACTTTTTTTTAAATGTTGTGGGATGTTACCTGGTTATAAACCTGAGATTTGTTTTGAAGTTTAAAGTCTAAAGGCCCGTTACACTGTGCCTGTCTGGGATATTTGAGACAAGAGTTGACAACTGAGAGAAACATGGTGACCGAAGACAAAATTCAGGCAGTGGCAGAAATCTTCTCACAATGTGACTGTTGCTACTGTGGTGGAGAGTTGGTAGAAAGCTGGTATACACTATAATAGACTAATGTATGTTAGTGTGTATGGGTCATGTAAGGGACCTGGGTTTTGATGACCTGGGGTGTGGTGTTCTGGCTATTGTGAAATTCTGATAACTGCCAAGAACATGCTGTGACTGGAAAACTGCTAAGATTCCCAGAAGAGTAAAATTAATGACACCAAGAGAAGGGTTAAACCGAGACACGGTGTAGCTCCCATGTTGTGATGGTGGAAAACAGGATATGGGGATACTGTCAAGGACCAGTCTTATCCTGTTTTGGTCAGGTTATAAAAGCATGAACCTCTGAAATGTAAGATGGTTTTTCATATTTGGCTGTCAAAGAAGTGTGTCAGTTTGGCAATAAAACCCAGCTGCAGCTGAATGCTGTCTCTCTCCTGTTGCATTTTGGAGTCTTCAAATTAGAAGTTTTCAACCCTACAAATCAACAAATCAGAATAGGAAAACAAGCAAAGAGCTACTGTGAAAGCTTCGAAACATGAGATGATGTGTGATGTGTTCCTGTTCTCATATCTATACTTTTGTCTATTTATATTGTAGCTTCAAATTCATGTCATACAGTGTGACACACACTGCCAATGGGATTTTATTAGACCCTTCTTACACACTCAGTAAACTTACACAATCTTTACTTGTCTGACTCAACTCCAACATCTTGATTTATTATCGCTTCAGAATTTTGTCAGAGCAAAACTGGAGTTGCCCCAGATACTGGATGCCCCAAGCCCCGCCCACCCTGACCCTCTGTCCAACCTTCAGACCCACCATCCAACCGATCAGTAGAGAGGCTCAGAGACTGTCCTCCGACTGGCTTCGTCACTAGAGCTCCAGAGAGAAGCCTGAGAAAGGAGATGTAAAACTTCATTGAGATGGTTTGTGGCTCTTCAAACCACAAGTATATCTTCTTATGGAGAACACTTCAAACAAAACACTGGGAAATGCTACATTATACACTAAAGACACTATGTTTTTGGTGTAAGTATCGAAACCCACCTCAGTGTAGTTTTACATCTCCTTTCTCAGGCTTCTCTCTGGAGCTCTCGCAACGGGCCCATCAGCCAATCAGAAGAAAGGCTGACAGAATATAAGGTAGACACCAGATCCTGCAAGGTTGGAAGATGGGCTGTGCTAGGGGCATGGCTAAGGCTGATGACTATTTTGTTGTGACATCACAAAGTAACAGAGGTCCTGATGGCTTGTTTCAAGGCTCAGTGTCTGAATACAGGCTGTGTGCATTTCTTTGTGGACTAAGGCTTTCACAGTATTTATATAGAACCTAGACCTGCTTTATAAAAAAAGACATGGACATCCCACTTTCTATAATATGGGACCTTTAAATAGAGCAAAGGAGGAGAAAAAAGAATCAGTCGCTTTATGCCAATCTGTCGCAGTGTGGGGGAAGGAAAATTTCAGCTGAGAACATGTTACGTCAAAGCTGAGGAGTGAAAAAGTAAAAAGAAAGGCATTTCTGTGTCTGAACAGATGGAGAACAGCAGACAGGACTGTTTACCTGGCACAGGACGTCAAATCCTGTTTAGAAATGGCTTTTTGAGCACTTCTGGGTAGAGGAAGCAAACGAACACTGCAGCAGAAAAGATACTGTAAAAGGAGACGGGTAGAAATCGCTCCTCTGAATGTCTGAGCAACACATAGTTCTACAACAATATTTTCCTGTTCTGGCCTTTTGCCATAAAAGAAATAAACTGTGTACGAGAACTTACAACAAGTCTTTATAGATCTTGCCACAACTGGAGTCCACTAAAAATCAATACTCTTTCTTTTTTCCTCTGGAATATCTGAAACAGCAAGACTCTTCTGTGTATCTGGTTAGCCTGAATTTCTGATCTTTGATTTGGTCATTAGAGCAAAAAATTCAGCCGAAAGGCAGCACAATTACTTTTATAATGGCAGACAGTTTAGTCAATACTTGTGGCCATTAAAGACATCTCTTCCCAAACTACAAACAGAGAACTGAGGCTCTGATCATCAAAACTCTCAACCAGGATTAAATTATGCTGATTATTGCACTTAATTGAAAAACATAATTTGATTTTGTCCAAATTTACATCAAGCAGTCTACTGCCCCAGGACTCCAGACTCCCCTTGGCCTTGGCCCCCAAGAGCCCCAGGGCCACTCCATGTCAGTTGGTTTGTAGTAAATACATTTTTTCCAGATTTCTGAAGAAACACTGACCAACACTAAATCAAGGATAGTATCTAAAATACTGAGGGCATTAAAGATGAAGATGAAGATTCTGTTAGGACCCTCCCTGGGCTTTATGTATTTGACAATATGGGGTTGTGAAGACACTGGAGGTGGATGGTACCAACTGAGAGCACGAACCATGTAAAGATAGCCAGACACTTTTCAGCCTATAAGACAGATTTGATGTCAGGGCTTGACTTTCATTTATAAATATAAACCTCAGGCTTGGTCAGTGTTGTTTGCTGCCATATTATTTTCACGTGTTGGGCCATGAAGGATCCGCCTGTTGGAGCCCGGGTAAAGAAGGACACATTTCTTGGCTGCATTTTGAAGGAGCCTTCAAAATGGGACAGCCTAGTTGCACCACTGTGATGTAATCAGTCTTCAAATGCAGCCTCTGAAGGATGTGGCCCCTGAACTGGGACACAGCTGTATCTCTGTATCTCTTATTTCCCCAGATGGAGTATCTTATGCACAAGCATCACAGAACTATCAATTTCTGGTTGGTTCATTAACTTGATGGTGCAACAAGCTATAGATTTTGAGGTTATACTCGTCAGCAGTATGTTCAACTTTTGGCCAAATCATGAGTACTATTTTCTTCTATCTGTGATTAGTGATAAATGGAAATGTACAACTCAGAACAATAAAACAAAAAGCAAAAAGTTTTTGGGGTGTAGCTACTCTATAAGTCAAGCTCTGTATCATTACTTCAAGTCCTGTCAAATATAGTTTTAAGTTTCTTATATTTTTATTCACGCATATATTCTGCAATGAAGTTATGTTAGGCACAGGTGTTAGCGTAGATGAAAAATGATAATGTGTAATTGCTGTTAAATGATGCCGCGTACAAATGACAGTTTGCACAAGGGCTATTTGGAGGTGATGAATCCTGTGCAATGAATAATTAGCGGCAAAAACAGGGGGGACAATAGGGGCCCAACAACCAATTTTTGCCCCTGGGGACCATAGTGGGTTAATCCGTCCCTGATTACCAGCCATTGCACTGCTGTATATTCATCATATATATACATACTGCTTCTGTGGGATACCATGTAGGCAGAAATATGGAAAACCATCAGCATGCATTAGACATGAGGCTTCCTCCATCATTGCCATTATTAGATTGTCTTTCAGGATCATCTGAGAGAATCCGCAGTGTGTTCCCTCGGCTCATATTTACGATTCCTCAGTAAAATAAACACACATGAATGTGATGATGCAGGCGTTATGGATTAATGCAGAGGCTGAGGGGAAGTTCAACTTCAAACATGCTATATGTAGCCTGTGTAACATCAAAGCACCATTGTGGAGTAACCATGAAACCATGGTTTATAATAAGAAGTCCATAATGAAATGACACCATAGTTAACTTAATTACTCCCCTCTATCTCATGCTTCAAGAAGGACTTAGCCAAAAAAAAGACCCATATAATGTTTTCTAAATCCCAGTGCTTCCTGAACCCTACAGAAACATTCACTTACATTAATTATGAACAATCATATGGAAACTGGATTACAAACACAATTCCTGCTCTGCTAATATTTGGCTAAAAAGCAGAGAGGAAAAAAAAAAAAGCATGAGGCTTGAGACTTGAGACTCCCGATAAAAATTGGCTCCAACATACCTCCAACCTCATACTGTGGAGGTGAATTCTGTTTGTGGCTGTGCGAGTATTAAAAAAACAAACAAAAAAAACAAACATTCAAAAAGTTCAACAAGAACATTTCAGTCCAGAACTAATGTCCTGGTTACTGTGGACAACAGTTTTCACTGGAACAGTACCAGAGATCGCTTCTGATCTCAGCTACACACCTGTGATATGTCCCCATTAATACGTTGACACAGTGTCTCCTAGGGCTGAACAATTGAATGAAATATTCTTGAAATTGCAATAATACCAACAGGCCAATGTAATATTCAAATTGCAAGAGATGCAATTAAGGTAAAATTAAGGTAAAATGTGTCACAACAGACCTTAAGTGAAGCATTATGGTGATACAGAGATGCTCCAGCCTACAGATTCATCTAATGTAGCATGTTCTATGTAAAAGAACATGTTTGACCCAACAAAATCACATCATCATAATAAATAATAAAATAATATATATATTTTTTTAAATCATAGTATTAATTTTATTTTTATTTTTTCCCCCTCAGCAGCTTGATGACCATGGAGGAGCCAGAAGGTGAAAAGAGGAGGAGGAGGAGGGGGAGGTCTGGTATCAAGACATTTTTTTCTCAAAAAGCATCAAAACCAAATAAGTTGTGAACCACTAGGTAATATTCATCTTTTTTTTGTTTACTTTTTAACATGCTTTTTACTCATTTGCTAACTAATCTTAGGGTTAAATAAAAGCTTGCTAGCTAGCTAAGTTAGCAGCAGACAAGCTAAACCAGCATTAGCTGTCCAAATACTGTCAAAAGATCGCAGCATTGTTCACAGGGTGGGACATTTGAATTTCAATATTTCACTGTATTATATCCATTTTCAGTTGTTTCTGATCCTGGTTCTTGGGGTTTTTGTCTTTACAGAGGAGACACAAACCAGTGCATAAAAATTCACCAGAATGCAGGAAATGAAATGAAGAGAGGAATTCAAACCAATCATCGTGTTCAGGACCACATTTTGCCATGATGACACACACACACACACACACACACACACACACACACACACACACACACAGACTCACAGGGTGAAAACAACACCAGCCACACACTGACATGGCTGGTAATAAAAGGGAAGCTCTCTGGTCTCTAATGAGCCAGAAGCTTTTGGGTATGTTGAGCACGTAATTTACATACTCAGCTCCAACCGGGCAGTTTTTTTTCCTCAAGTTGCTACAATACCGGAGCAATACAAAGTAGTTCAATTCCCAGGCAATGAAAGTCCTGGTAGCTCATTAGAGCTATAGAGCTATATTAGAAAATTTTTATATTTTTTTATATTAACAATGGATCAAATGGCAATGTGCATGAGAGAGGTGCTGGTAGTATTCACAGAGAATTATTACCCAACTAAGCAGTCCCCCTCAGCACTATGGGGTCTTTAAGCTCTTTGTTTTGGTTTTATGACCCACAACTTCACTGTTGTGGTTCTGTCTGTTGGTTTCAAGATCAAAGACATGGGGTGAAAGTGTCACTTTGAAAATACCTGCTGTAAAATGTTGATTGAAGCTGGTTCTTGTGTCAGTGTCCATAGAGTCACGCTCCTGTTCACTGTCACTGGAGCGATGCCAGGCTTGGCCTCTTGATTACATCACAGATTAAAGTTCTTGGCACTAAGGAGACTTTCATGTCCACAATCCAGGCTCAGCTGTGCAAGATAATACTCTGCCTCTGTAATCTGGTTTGGTCACATTATCGTCTCCATTAATGCATGTAGTTTAACCTGACACCAGGCTACATGATGACTATTGGCTGATAAATGAGCTTCATTCCATCAGATATTTGTAAAATTAAAAAAAAATTAAAAAATGTATGAAAATGCTCCAACTTTCACAATCCAAGAATCATTAAAGGATCATTTTCACTGTCAAATGAGACTCACACAGCAAATGAGGGGAGACTGGGGACAGTTGCAACACTTTCTACATTTCTCTCAGTTACTCAGAGACTATCTAGACCAGACCAACCAAACTTCTATAAGTTAAACTTACACCTGTCTGCTAATTAACCACAGCATTTAAAGATCATTGCATATGAAATATTCACAATATTTATTTGAAAAGAAGAATTCAGATGTTGCAACCGACTCCAACCCTGAGGACAGTTGCAACATGGATCAGGGACAGTTGCAACATATTAACCCTGTAATGCCTGACCCCAGAAATAATGGACAGAAAATTCTGATTTCTTGAATCTGGAACCTTTATTTGGCCCTTTCACAAAATTTGAAAAAAAAAAATTACAAATTATTTGCATTGTTTGAATTGTTGTAGTGATAAAGGTTTCCACCAGGGGTTGGAAGACAAGTATCAGATTGGATACAAGAGGGTTTTGAGTGAAGTTTTTACCATAAGGTGATGCAATAGGTCTCAGAAATGCTTGTATCAAATTTGATGCATTTGGCATTATAGGGTTAAAAATACAGGAAATTTTACTAACTAATTTAGTGAGTACAGCGTTCTGAAAATATGCAGTTTTACAATAATGTATAGTATATATTTATAATATAGTATTATTTATCTATTTAGTAATATTTCTCAGAGTTTAGTTTCGTGTAGAAAATAGAAGCTATTGGGTCAAAATAGGCACAATTTATTTATTTTATTGCTTATTGTAAATGGAAGAGAAAATAGAAGCCACAGGAAGCTAACACAAATAATTGTGAAAAACAAACAAATGTCTTTTAAGTAAAAAAAGTATTTTTCCATCTATTCTGCTAAATTAGCTGCATATTTGTCTATTTTGAACTGAGAATTTTGAAAAACACTGTTGTGTGGTCTGTGCTGATTTGGCTGATTAGCTTGGGGACAGTTATAACTTGTTGCAACTGTCTCACCCTGTCAGCCATGACAGATGACCTTGATACTGATCGATGCTAACCTGTCTTCCTGGTGGATGCATGTTTCTGATTGGAGGAATAAGACTGGCTGCAACTGCAGCCTTTTGCAACCGTCTCCACTACATATGACACACCGGCCTAAAGGTCAGCAGACATACCAGTATTTTGTAAGGTTGAGCACTCAGAGTTGCGTGTATGAAGGCCACATGACAACTCAATGGTTAGCACAATAAGGCTGCACACAGGTTCCTCACCAAAAATGGAACCAAGCTGATGCTTTAGCAGCCTGGTGGAACCGGATTCAGAGCAGAGATAAAGGTTCCCCAGGATCTTGAGCTTGACACGTCATTATTGACTTTGAAAAAGTTCTAAAAGTTAAATCCTCACAGCCAGTACTAAGTAAGAACTCTTCATGAATGAGTAAACTGACCTCCATCCTCCATCTTATCCTTGAGGACTTGGGGCGGGGGGGCTAGAGCCAAGAGGCTGGGTACACCCAGGACAGGTTGCCATGTCTACCACAGGGTGGAGGCTTAATCAATCAATCATTCATGCTCACATTCACAATGCAGTGTCACCAGTTAACCTGCATGTCGCTGGACTGTGGAAACCCACACAGGCACAGGCAGAACACGCACTGAAGGACCCCGACCCCAGCAGGTCAGAACCCAGAGCCTTGCTGCTGTGCTGCGACAGTGTTAACCACTGCACCACAAGTCCGTGCTGTGGTCTTGTGCATTGTGTCGTCCTTCAGTCTGTCACTTTGCTGTTCAAGCCATCAATATATTCAATACAATCTTCAGTATTTTAAACAGTGCATTTTCATTGGCTAAAACAAATTAGGATTTGATGTGCATTACAATAAAAGGTGGTTCTAACTGGATGAAGGGGAAACAAAGGGTGAACTGTCTGTAGATAAATGGTGCTACAGGAATTTCCTGCTTATATTAACGATCTATGTGTTGGGTGTTGCCTGGGTTGGATTTTATTTATTTAACAATGTTTTTTAAAAAAAAAAAAAGGACAGAGGGATTATCTTGCTGCTGGTTGGCCGACCTGAATTAAAACATTCTTATGGTCAAACCAGTCAAAACTAGAGGGTTTGGGTAGACCAGGGCTCTTAGGGTCTGCTCCTTACTGACAACCTGAGGGCTGAGGCACAGAGAAAGAGGAGAGCCTGGTTTTCCGACATCAGCGAGGATTGGATTCACTTGCAAGAGTCATTTGTGGGTTGTATTTCTACACTAGTACTACTGCACTTTCAACTCTTCTACTTGTGTCCAGAAAGAGCTTCTCCTGTCTCTAAAAAGCTTGTTCTGATTTTTTTTATTCTCAGGACAAATTTTCATGCTTTGCCGTGAAATGCGGTGAAATTGTTTCAACAATTAGTTTAAACACAACAGTCAGAAGTGGAGCCTGTGAACTGACGGCAGGACAGAGTAAAGTCAGGCTGTCCAGCAGAACACAGTGCGGTGAGGACATATTCCGCGCACCTCCTCCATACAGCGCACACAGCGCCTGACCCACGCCGCCGCATCCGCTCCTCCCGCCGCAGAGCGCCGTGCGCTCACCGGGCGCGCACCACCTGCTTTATTTCACACTAACTAAGAACCCGGAGACTTCACAGTGACGGAGAGGACACGGGGGGGGGGGGGGGGGGGGGGGGGGGGGGGGGTTTAAATTCCATAATGTTCATTGTGGTTTATATGAAAGGAACCCACCCATGTAATGCGTGCGTCAGAAGCCTGCGCATCCACTTCTGGAGGCGACACGATGCCCATCCTGAGTCACACACACTGCCACACACACGCTGAGAGACCCACAGGTAACTAAAGCTTCAAACAACAGGGATATATCACGGCAGGAACACTGCGTGGGGAACATTCCGCTGTTTCCCCTCCACCTGCCGGAGCGCGTCCCGCGGAGCATTCCGTGTGGATTTGTGCTTTTTAAAAAAATATATTTGACACAAACCAAAGCCCACCCACAGCCCGCGGGTTTTAGGAAAAGCTTAAAGATAATTCCTCTGATGCACCTGCCCGAAACAACGCCCATAACTCACCTGATATGCAGACAATAAAATTGGCTTGAAGAATGATCAGTATTTCCCAGATAATATCCATCCTTTCATTCCACATACATTACGCACAGATGAGGGAAAAAAAGATAAAATAAGAAGAAGAAGAAGAACTGGAGCTTTATCAGTTGCAGATGTCCTGTCCTCCCAGACCGGATCCCGCTGTACACCTTCCACCAGGTATTTTCCACACCAGACACACAGCATGTGCTCAAAGCCCCGGGAATAAATGTTCCACGTCCCCACCAGTAATAGTAACTATTCCAGAGATGATAAAAAAAGAAAAACACACAGGATGAACTCCAGAGAAAAGAGCAGAGCAGAACACTGATCCTCTGTCAGTTCACTGTATTATTCCAGTGCGCCCTAGAATGAATGGACACATCCATCCATCCGTCCGTCGCCGTTTCACGGAGCAGGCATCCCGTTCTCACCACGGACAGTCACGCATAAAGGTTTCAGTAAAATCTCTGTGTGGAAAGGGGAAGAGGAAAAAACCCGGACTAGTGCTGGTGGGACAGCGGCGGGTTCGGACTAACACCTGGAGACGCCTCACAACTCCGAGAAAACTCGCATCGCCAGGTGGCGAGCCTCCGATCGAGACTTCTACCCCCCCTTCACTGCAGGGGACCAGCGTCAAGTGTGACGGAACACGACACAGGCTTCCGGTGTGGACTATCACAATAAAAGCTTAGCTTTCTCGATTTAAACGTTACATGTAAGTATATAGAAGTAAATCAAATCATTGTGGTTTTAGGGAAGTTCTGATTTTTTTAAAATTATTTTGTTGTTGTTTTTGTTACATGTAAAATACAATGAAATACAGCAGTGTGAGAGCACAGGGTGCAAGCAGCTTAAAGGGTCTCAGTCTCTCCAATGTGGACCTGATATATCTAACTAATAATTTAATGACAGTGGATCTAACTGATGCCCAGTGTGTTGTTTGAATTCAGGTTATGTTTGTTTGAATTAACCATCACTTGTTAAATCATCATGTGATTACTGTACAGTGCTTTCATATCTACCAGCTTTATCAACCCCTTTGTTGCTCTGTGGACACATTTGGATTTTTTTTTTAAATTGTGCTTTTATTTTGTGAACGTCACCACATAATTTCCGGTCATCTTCTGCCTAACTGCTCCGCATTTAACGGCACGGTTACCTCTCTCTCTCTCTCTCTCTCTCTCTCTCTCCATCCCACACATCCTGGGCACAACTATAACACTGATCCTTCAACGCGTCAGGTATCCCGTGCAAACATGAGACAGGGTGTGGGGGAGTGTGTTAATGAATGAGGGAGGGGGGACAGCGGGTAAAACCTAACTTACAGCGTCTGAACAGGTTAGAAAAGTGTGAACCGCGCCGCTTTGACGCACCAGATAATACGCCGTGCGTCCTGAGACTAGGTACTTAGAGCAGGAGAGGATGAAAACCACAAGACAACATGAATCTAATAAATCGACCTGAGTAATGATGAATAACAGTGATGAAGTCTCTGCTCAGATGTGCGGAGCGGCAGTGTTTGTGTCCTTCTCCGGTCCGGCACCGGGGCGCCCAGCGGTGCCACCCAGCTTCTGCGGCTTCACACATGATCAGGATCCGCGACGCGGCGGGTGCGCGCACAGACAGGCATGTGGGAGGGGTTGGGGGGTGGGGGTGGGGCAGGTGGATGAAAAACCCGCGTACTGCAGAAAAATGTCTCATATTTTGTGTTGGACAGAGGAAGATGAGAAGATCTGACTGGAGGAAGAATCGTGAACAGTTGGAATCATATTCCTGCCAGAGGATTTGTGTGTGAAAAGACACGCAGACACACACACACACACACACACACACACACACACACACACACACACACACACACATCCGGAGCCAGAGAGAAGATCATTACCAAAGAGACTGGCTGCCTTTCTACCAATCTGCTCCTCTCAAACCAAAAGCATTAAGATACTGTGTGTGTGTGTGTGTGTGTGTGTGTGTTGGGCTTCACATTTCATCAGTTAGCTATAAAATATAATTGCTATGTCATGAAATATTCACCTTATATTATCTGAATACAAACAGCTGCACAGAAACCATGTGACAGTTACACTTCATGTTCCTCGCTTCACATGTTCAACATCTGGAATCAGAGACAAAGCCTGGATTTACAAAAAGCCTACTGGGTTTATGACTCCTGTCAGTGCAGCGCTCAGTTTTGTACAAATACTAAAAAGATGTTTTATATTTATTCACTTAACTGTGAAATTTGATTTACAAACAGCTGGATCTTTAAAACCTTCATTCTGACTGGTTATAAATCCCACAAACCCTGCACCAAACAGACAGAGGAGCGTCCACATACATTTGTCCAGATGGACCAGTTTTACACCAGGTTTGTTCGTGTTTTAATTAACTTTGATTTTATCTTTTACATTTTTATTATTTTGCATCTTTTGTGTCATTTACTACACTTAATTGATGTTTTCTTTCTTCTCTTTAAACACTTTGTTAATGATTATGTTAAAGTGACTTTACATGTTGGTGAAGCATAACACAGTTGTTAATGTCATAATTCCTGTACTGAAAAAATACATTGTACTGAACAAAACATGCACTTGTGAGGTTATTGTTTTTAATCATAGTGATTGTGAGCCATAATGATGCATATACCAGAGCACACAATTCGATAACTGCATATTGAGTCTGAAAATTACTTGTTAATTAAAGTTGAGGCTGATGATTTTATGTATTTTTCTTACTGACAACAGTGATCTGTGTATCAGTTATATCTCACTCCTCTGTGCCACAGAGCTGCTGTCGTCCAAAGATTTAAAAAGACATGAACGAGCCAAACTCAAAATGAGGGGTGGATGGTCCCTGAGACTGAGGTCTGATAACAGATGATACAGATATTAGTCATACATTTGTAATTGTACATCCTGAGGAGAACATACAGCCCAGTACTGATCCATCCCCATCGATACCAAGGCTTAACTGTAGGAGCTTCCTGTTCATTTCATTGCAAAGAGCTACTGTAAAGCATGAGTCCAGCTGCAGCTCAGTGTAACATGCTGAAGTCCTCAGGAGCCACAAGCTGAAACAAAAAAAACAAACCACAGTCCAGATACTAAAACACCAACCTCATTACTCCATCTGCTCTTTTCTCGGTGTGGGCTCCTGAAAACCCTGAATTGTGTCAGAAGGCGTTGTGGTGTTTGAAGGCAGAAGGACTTAATGCTGTGATTTTCCTCCATTTATCCATTCCCGTTTGTGGCCCCTGATGTTCCAAAGTAACAAAGTCTGGGCAGGAGGTAGACAATGACGGACAATCAATACCATACACAGCCTGTTTTTTCAAGTGCCACTTTCCCACATCAAAGAGTAACATCCCTGCAGACTCCCCGTCCCTTTGGACCCAAATGCTTTTACCCGTCAAATCTCATCCGGTGTCTCTTCCCCCACCGGCCAGCTTTACACACGGCGTAAAGCTGGCTCTTTTAAGGAGAGCCTTTCTAAGGTTACTTTCTGCTGGAACTACACAATAGTGCATTCTGTTTCAGCTCCAGATTGTTATTCAGCCGACAATGGTCTCTGTGCTGCTGCTGCTGTGAGGAAGGAAATTGCTGCTCTCACTACTCAGTTCACTTATCAAATCTGATTCCTCCATCGGTGCGTTCTCTGATTCACTCTGTCTTTGATGTTTTGATGGCGTGTTTTCAAATACAGTCCAATCATGACCCTGGATTGATATAATGTTCGTCATGAGGTTTAGAAAAAAGTTAAAGGAGAATTTAGTGAGTGAATGGCAGTGCAGCAGATTAGGCTCTTGTTATTCAAATGCAGTTTGTAAGCTTGGCTGGGAGGGAGAAGTCGTTTCCATTATGTTTTCCTGTCAAACTTTAAATTGGTCTAAATGCATGACTTTCAGAACTTCAGAAATACCTTAATTAGGTTAACTAGTAGCGTCCCTGTTGCACTGTGTTGATTAGAAAACAGTCCATTGTGATTATGGAAGACCAATAGTTGGAGCCTGTATTCTTCAGAGCAAACGACTGGTGTTTTTTTAAAAAAGCTTCTCCATGGTGGGCTTCACTACCAAGGATGTGACCCACTGAGGAGGAGCCTTTTGTTTGCTGCATCTTTTAACAAATTCCTGCTTTAAATTAGAATTACTGCCAGACTCATATAAATAAAATGTATTAACCAGTCAGGTCAAATTTTGTCATAGTTGCTGTGTGAAGTCTTGAGTTGTGGCTAAAAAGTGTTTTGTGCGGTCACATTGACCTTGACCTTTGACCTTTGACTACCAAAATCTAATCAGTTCATCTTCAAGTCTCAGTGGATATTTGTGCTGAGTGTGAATGGATTTCCTTGAAGAGTTTCCGATATATTGTGTTCACAAGGCCAAAACTGTGGCAGACGTGGTCACAAATACAGAGGTTTTGTTGCTGCAACAATTGAACAGGTAAAGTTGTTCAATTGCAAAGATGTGAGATGATGTTTATAGAAATGGTTCAGACGTGAAATGAAGTTAACAGAAAGAAGAAAAAAAAAAGTCAAGCTGCGCTTTCATTTCATTTTTCTAAAATTAAACATTTTATTTTAAGATGCACATTCATCAAAAGCCACCCCCACCCTTCCAGACCAATGTTATGGACCTCCATTGAGGAGATTTACTTGCAGCTGGACCGCTTTGAATTCCCCTGTACTATATGTTCTTCATAGGGCTGCCTGCCCAAAGATTGATGACTCAATTAATCAGTTAAGAAGCCCCAGAGTCACATCTCATTTTGTCAGTCTGCACTTTTTTTTTCTTTTTAGCTGTGTCACTGTGCCAGTTTGACAAGTTACAAACTTTTACAAACCAAGCTAACTGTGCTGAAACAGAGAGATGATGGAAGCAGAGGGAGAGCAGCATGACTCGTCTCTGTTGGCTGCTTGCATCCTCTCAGCTGCAGCCCTGGATGTTAGTGAGAGGTGTGTGTGGAGGCGGCTGCTCCGCACACGAGCTGAACTGTACTGTAACTGTTTGCTTGTTTACAACCTGTCTGTTCGTCAAACTCCAGCTGCCACGTTCCCTGAACTCAGCGATTATTCTGGTGTGTTCAGCACTGTCAGAATAATAATAGAAATTATGGGCAAAACAAAAAATAAAACCTAAGTTGCAAAAAATTATCCTTCAAGTCCATGCATCGAGCTCCATCACATGTCACGTGTGGACCAACGGTGGTACCACATACACACCAGAGAGGAAAGTAATTAATGTGGATAATGGGAGAAAGAGAGACTGAGGTTGGGCTAAGTTCCTATAATGTGTGTGGTTAACATTACAGGCAGGAAATCTGTTGTTGCTTTAAACAAGCAAATAGCTTCTGTTTTTCCAGTGTGAAAATCACAAAAAATCAAAAGTTGCAGTGATACCTGTGCCAGACGGATTGAAGCTACCAGTTGTCTTGGTAATTAACTCTACTATGTAACCTTAAAGCTCCCATACAGTATAAAGGTAGATGTCCATGTGTTTTTTGATTATAAAGCAGGTCTAGGTTCTATATTAATACTGTGAAAGTATCAAAGCCTCAGTCCACAGAGAAATGCACACAGCCTGTATTCAGAAACTGAGCCTTAAAACCAGCCGTCAGGACTTCTGGAACTTTGTGATGTCACAACAAAGCAGTCACTGCTCTCAGCCACGCCCCAAGCCCAGCCCACCCGACCTAATATCCAACTTTGCAGGATTTGGTTTCTCTGAGTGTTTACCTGAAATCTGATATATTTTTGTTGGATCACTCAGAAAACAGTCAGCCAATCCGAAGAGAAGCCCATATCCTCTCTTCTGATTGGCTGACTGACCTGTTGTTGCTTGCGCTCCAGAGAGAAGCCTGAGAGAGGAGATGTAAAACTGCTCTTTTTGTGGATATCAACACTTCAAATAAAACACAGGAAAAGTGTAAAATATGGGACCTTTAACAAGATACACAACAAGAAGAAAAAGGATATGTACAGAACAGTATTTAAGGTTTAAGAGGGCAACAAGTAAGACGCTGAGTATTACATCTGCTGGCGCACACTCACTGCACTTGCTGCTGCAGTTAAAAGTTTGGGAAGTTCCCTAATTCCTTTTGTAGACTTCATTCCAGATGCTAGAGGGCAGGCAGATGTTAGGATCAACTCCAACATGATCAAGAGTGTATCCTCACTCGAAAATGAAGCAATTAATATTATAATCTCTTTAAACTTGTGGAAACATGTAGTCGTGCCTCCCAGGCTGTGCAGTTAAACACTGTTACAGGAAAATGCTGCAGCAGCAGAGAGGAGTCAGAGGGATGGAGACCAAGTCTGTCTGAGGGTTAGGACATTACACTCCACAAAATTCATTATGGGAATAATTACCCCCGACGTCCACTGAAACAATGTGGGAAGCAGAGAATCTTCCAGCTGTCTGTTCCTCAGCAAAGACGTTCCAGTGTTATTCAGAGATGTTGTGCGTCTTTTTGTGTTGTACAACCACATTAAATGCATTTGCATCTCATTCATGATTCATATGGTAAGAAACACTTTGTGGTTGTACTTAACTTACTCTAATTACTTGATAAAAGATGATGTTTCATCTTTATTTTGTTCTTTTATCTGAATAGCGTCTATTAGCAGAAGGTGAATCACAGCAATTCACTCTTGCTACAGATGGAAAGTGACAAAGGCAACCAAGAAAATGATTAGTTTTGCTGCATGAAATGCATCATTAAATATTAAATTAATGCTCATTTACATTAAAGAGCAGTGCGAGATACTCCAGTCCCATGTCCAAAGGCCACTGGCTCACTGGCTAAAATAGCTGCAGATCTGGGGACACTGAGTTGTCTACAATCTCCTTTCAGCACTTTCACTTCAGCTCACAGTTCAATTCCTTTCAACTGACTCAATGCAGTTGATGCAGTTCAGGTCCAGCTGAAGGCTCCACTATACTCCACCAGAAGCATCTGGAACAGGATTAGAGAATTAAAAAGTGTTAACATGTTTAAGAAAGACCAGCAGAGGGATCAAGAGACGTCTATATGACTGAATACATACGTTTTCCAATCTGACGTTGCCTTAGTTTTCATTAACCTTATGGATGGTTCTGTACTTCAATGCAAGTTTATAGTTGTAATTATTAACAGTCGTTTATTTGAGCTTGTTCGGTACACCCTTTGCTTTTATTTTAATTATATTATATTGGGTAATTAGAAGGAGTGTATTGTCTCATTTCCTGTTGCCAGTGTTTCTGTTGTCAGATGCTATTCAGCACTGCTAGTTTCTTTAGCTGAGCAGTTAGCGATGGCCTCTCTCTCCCCTCTCTGCTCTATCTGCTCTCTGTGTCTAATGTTTAGTTATTCATCTACCTCCTCTTGTGATAATGGTACATTATAAATGTAGTTTATTTGCTGTCATGAACTGGAAGCGCATATCCGCTTCCCGGTAGCAGACTGATCATAACAAGAGGCGGAAACTTAAGTCCACAGTTTACACCAATACCTGATCCAGCATTAGACCAGGTTTATACCTAGTCTTCTCTATATACAGTATAAGCTGTGTCTCAATTCAGGGCCAGGTTGGGCCGCAAAGGATCCACATGATGGAGCCTTCGAAGGACGCATTTCTGAAGGAGCCTTTGAAATGGGACAGCCATGTTGTGCATATACCTCCAGCTTATGGGCTTCTCTCAGACAAACCTGTTTCAGCGTTACTTACTGTAAACAGTAATCCTGAGTTTTCCCATAAATGTACAGACACAGGCTGTGAAAGAGGATTAATTAAGCCATCCTTTTCCTTGCATCTAAAATCCTTGGTCTTGTGTGAGTGAGAAGAGAAGCAGAGAGATTTTTGGTGATACCAATTATCCCATGCTGGTTAATGCAGAAGCATGAATATGAAGAGGGTGATGAAAACCGAATACTAATACTAATACTAAACTTAATACTAATTGTGTCGCTGCTGTAAAATAACATCTCAGGTCTGAATGCATCTCGTGGAGCCAAGACTGGATCGGAAATAGCAGAGGGCAAACACGCCAGAGTCAAAGCTGCAGCCAGAGTTTACACTGTTTATGTGTCTGAGATGAACAAGAGGGAAAAAACATCCCGGTTTCACAGCAACCAGGCTGCCACTGTGCACTTCATCATTTGCAGGTATGGCTGCGCTCACAAGCCTGATCGATATTCTCGTGGTTCAGAGGCCAAATTTATGCAGATGAAAGACACTAATTATGCTCACGTCTGTGTGAGGAAGAATGACTGGGTTGCTAATGGGAAAATCAAAACACATTAAGAACAGCCAAATGATTTTATTTTTCTTCAGTGACTTTGCCTTCTCAGAAACAGGTGGAGAATGGAAGGGAAGAGAGAGAGAGAGAGAGAGAAAGAGAGAGAGAGATTAGCAGCATGGAGGAAAAGAGAGAGAAAATGCAACATGTTGAAAGATTTCATTTGGGCTAATTAGGATTAATTCAGAATCTGTTCAAAGGTGGCCAGGTCTCATTATTATTCAGCGTGGGTTTTGTTTTTCTTTTGTAGTGACAGTCATGATGCAGCTGTAAACAGACAGCCTCTCACCAGCCTCAGAGCCGGTTTCTGGTGTCCATCAAAGTGAGAATTAAAAAGGCATCGTCTGTTTGTGTGTGAGGGGTGGACCCAGCTCAACCCGTATTTAACTCATCTTCAAGCACGATTTACTGAATCTGTTATGTGACGAAATCAGAGTCAGATAGTATGAATATTCACAGCTGATACTTATGGGGTCTTAATTTGTTCATGTGCATGATGACGGGGGTTTTCAAAGTCAACTCCCCACCCCCTCAGATTAAACAGAGACAACTGCACCCCCCTTTTTGAAGAATAACCATACCATAAGTTTTGGAACTACAGTTCCCATAGTGCTTTGGAAGCTATAAACAGAGGAATAATATCACAATAGGTTCAGTGAGTTACTGTTTGAGAAACAACATTAACGCTTATATTTATATTTTGTCAAACTGTCACCATGACTACATTTCCTGACGTAGTTATCAGCTGTTCCTGTTTGTGCTGCCCATGTCCCCCTGGGGAGGTGCTTCACAGTATGAAAACTGGATGATGGCGGTTTGAGGTGGATGGATGGATAAAGCAAGACTTTAGACAAATGGCAATTATAGGATAATGGTACATTGAATTTCACTCATTCTCTGTTGCTTTAAAGTCACACTCATCACTATTGTTACATTACCAATAGTTCCAATAACTTAATGATGTGTATGATGTGAAATGAACCACTCGTGATAATGAACCCTCGGAGGAAATCATCTGACTCAGCAGCTCCCCTCAGTTCTACACAAAGTAAACAGGCTTATACCTGCTAATTATGGTGGAAAAAGGGTTTAACCCTACACCTGTCAGGTGGGAACAATCATTTAATCATGGTGGTGAACGGACACCATAAAAGCTGTATATGGTATTAATACCATGGTTGCAGCTTTTTCCACTGCCTCCAAATAAATATCACATGAAGCAAATTAAAAGAAATACATGTCTCCTGGTCACGTGTGGACTTTTGTAATAAAACCACTAAAATGTTCCTAACGAGCTAACAAACTGTAATGTCTCCCTCTGAGGCTGTAATGTCAGTTAGCCTACACCACAGTATCTATCCTACAATTGTTACGTTCAACAACCACCAAAAGCTACTGGTCATACCAGACGAGTAAGGCTCTGTGAACAAAAATCCCACTTTGCATTCATAAGAGGAAGAATATGTTTGGGTATTTTTTTTCTTTCAAGTTGGAGAAACTCACTTTAAAGATTCCCTATAGTGAGGTTATAGATGTAAGGTCAGTCCTGACAGAAATGGCTGTGGGGTTATTTAAGACAAACTGGCTGATCCACTTCAGAGCATCAATATGAATAGCAAATTTCACAGGAATCTGATTATTAGATTTGAATATTACTGATGGTAAAGGTCAGTGCCACCAAAATCATTCTGGATCATTCTTAAGGGAGCTTCAGTGTCTAACCTTCACATCTTCTTGGGAAGATGAACACAAACATCTACACCCATTACTTCCATCATTTGCTTTTCCTGTGTAATATTCCCTGTTCTCTGGGAGAAAACGAATTGCGTCTGTCTCTTCTGTGACTGGAATCATCTGGCTCTGTATTCTCTCAGCAGAAATCTGCGTTACAGAAAGAAACTGATTTCACAACGAAATCTCCATTTAATCAAAAAGTGATTCTTTTAACGTGACAGACAGCACGGAATTAAACAAACGGTTCTGTCTGAAAGATGGTAGGTCGCTGCAGTCGACAAAGCGAGAGCTCTTCACGGATGGACGACAAAAATCAATATTTGATTGCAAAAAAAGTTTATTTTTCTTGTTAATTGTTCAGTTACATTATTATGTATAATTGAGGAGTTGACTCACTGGATTAAAGAGTTTTATGTGAAGAGTAATTTGTTCATAAAAGACTTGCAGGATGGTGAATGAGGAGTTTTCCGTCAGCTCTCCTCCCTCATCAGGTCACATTTCCACATCCAAGACTCACCACGTCGCCCAGAGTGCCCAGGATCTCTGAGGGTGACTGCTGACTATTCATTGATTAAAACTGAGCCCTTTAATTAAACACTTCTTGATAGTTACCATGCTCAAACTTCAATCATGCAAATCCACTGTGTCCACAGGAAAGAGATTACCTGATACGGCACAACCTCATCTATCCATCAGCAAATGACTTGTGCCGTTTAAAAATAGCCACCTTGCCGGCAACACTTATCAGCTTAGCACCACTAATGGGAATTGTTTCATCTGCACACAAATGGCTCCATCATTCTGATGTGAATATTTTATCACTTGTCAGTAATTAAAATGAGAATGTGCATTTCTATTGAACATCATTGTAATTTCTTATCTGTATTGAATGGGATGTTTTTTTGTTTTTTTTAGCCACTTGAATTTTAAGTAACCAGCCCTGGTTCAACATTAAAGGTTTGTCTTTTGATTATAATTTAAGACCCTCAGGGAATGAGGGGGTCAGGGTCTGGATAAATTATCATGCTTCACAGTAACAATGCTGAAAGATTAACACACTTTATTCTTTACTCCCTTATTCTTCACCCTTTATTTCAACAGTTAGCTTGAGCCACCTTATACTTGCAAAGGCAGCACACATGTCCTCAGAGCATGGAGGAAAATGACAGTTATATCATTTATATACAGTTGGGTCTCATGGTAACTAACGTCCTAAGGCCCCAAACTTATGTTTTCTTGATAATATGATGATGAAAAGCAGGTGAAGAGGTAAATGGATACAGGTTCTGTGATGTTTCCATAGTGTGAAACTGAACTCATCATTCAATCCAGCAGGTGTCATTTGTTATTGAGTGCTGAGGTCCAGTACATGTCTCTCTGAGAAGGCAGTTCTGTTAGATTGCCCCCTCTGGCTGCAGGAGTTACGTGCTCGTGGCATAGATCCATGTTTCCCTGTGCAACAGTTTTATGCTCTGAGATTCATTGTTTCAATGATCTCTTTGTTGCGCTTGTTTACAGGGGCATGTTAGCACGTACCGGGGCAAACTTTTAATGGCACCAGTTTGACTAACTTTAAACAAATGTAGGCAAAAAAAAAAAGATCAGGGCTCAAGCTGTTGCCCACATTCTCACTGAATCCATGGTCACATGACACTGCCACAAATAGTTTCAGTAATAAGAGGATGACTATAGACAGTTGGGGCCACATTGAGTGGGACCCCACAATGTCAGACTTTGAGAACCCCCCCCCCCCCCCCCCCCCGGGTTGATTGACAGGTGGGTGAGCATATGCTTGTCACAAACGGCATGCACCAAAGTCTCAGCTCCAAACACACCCCACCTCTTTGACCATTTTTGGATTAGCTGGGAGTTAGGGGCGGAGTCAGGCACTGCCAAGATGGGAGTGACAAAACAGCCCACTCTGACTGCTCTTGCCTGCATATGAGGCTTTTACTGGGCATCTGTAACTTGTAGCATCTGCCAACAGTATAGTATGCATGTGGGAGGGAGAGAGGTGGGGGTCTATGGTGGGCTGTCATAGTGATTTTCATGGTTTTTTTTTTTTTGCACCATCATGTTCCTTCCATTTTATCTTATCTTAACTATTAATTTGTAAAAGCAACATATTTCATCTGTTTTCTTACAGGATCCACTCAGCGCTTAGTTTTATCAGCTAAGTCCTGAGTCGACCCACAACCCCCCAGTGGATTATCCCTGTTTCGCTAAAGTTTTGAAATTTTTTGTTTTGATTCTCCTGAAGCAGCTGAACAATAAACTATATATATATGATTAGTGTCTGTGAGGTGGCAGGGGAGAAAAATATAATTAAAATAATTTCACATTGCAGGGTGTTTGATACGTTTGCTTGTGTAAAAGTGTCCAGGCTGGTGACAGCTCATTCTCAAGTGTTTTGATCCACCGAGTTTTCAGTGTTTTCCCAAGGCTTTTCCAGCCTCCGCTGAAGTTCTTAATATTCTGTGTGTCACTGAAAGAGCAGCAGGTTAAAGAGGTGGTAGTTCTCATAGTTAATTGGTCCCAAGTAAATTAAAGCCCAAGTCCAAAATAGACTTACACTTCCTCCACAGTACGGCCCCTGAATGCTGAAACACAGCGGCTCAGCGGTGCACACCCATGGCACAGGCTCACCTCTGTGTGACCAAGATTGGGAAAATTTTGTGACCAGTTCTGCTGCAGCAGAGCTGAACACGTTTGGCATAGCTGGGTAGTGAGCTGTACTGGACGTGAAGAAAGGCCTCTTATTCCCTGCAAACGCAGTGTGTTCCCACTGCACAGTAACACATTTATATTGAAGAGAGATGAGTCAACAGTGGCTCAGTTTCTCAAGAGGAGAAGCAGAGCAAAGCATGAAGTATTACGCACAGAGAAAAAGATCTGCTCCAAATGTTCTCAATTTGCGCGACCAAAAGCCCCATCAACATTATTTTCTATGTGTAATTGATTGTCTGTCTGTGGTCCTTGTCTATGGTCTGTTTAACTAACTGACGAATAAGGTTTCTAGGAACTGGCTGCCAATAAATGTGGCATGGGATGTGACATAATGATTTTTTTTTTCCTGAACTCCGGAATGAAATTTCCTACCCCAGTTAATAAGTTGTTTTTATTTGCCCATTTAAATGGATTGTAAGTATAAGGCTGCAGTTGTCAAGCTGATTAAATGAGTTGGAAATACATGGATGGAGTAAAAATCTGTATTTGTGGTACAGTTTATACAATGAGTTTTTTTTAGTTTTTTTCTCATTTGTCATAATACTTAAAGAATATGTTGTTTATGGACCAGTTATTTATACAGTGTATACAGAAATTACAGATTGTAACCCTAACCCTATAAAGAAATATGTACATATTCAGATTGCTTCCATTTTTATTTCTGCTTCTGGTCTTTTAAAGGTCCCATATCTTAAACTTTCCCTGTGTTTTATTTGAGGTGTTGACATCCATATAAATAAAGTATAAGTATCAAAAATCATCTCAGTGTAGTTTTACATCTCCTCTCTCAGGCTTCTCCCTGGAGCTCTAGTAACAACAGGTCAGTCAGCCAATCAGAAGAGAGGATCTGAGCCTCTCTTATGATTGGCTGACTGTTTTCTGAGTGACTGCATAAAAACATAGCAGATTTTTCTTCAAGGTCAGTGACTGCTTTGTTGTGACATCACAAAGTTCCTGACGGCTGGTTTTAAGGCTCAGTTTCTGAATACAGGCTGTGTGCATTTCTCTGTGGACTGAGGCTTTGACACTTTCACAGTATTGATATAGAACCTAGACCTGCTTTAGACTTTGACCTTTAGACTGTGTGGGACCTTTAACTTAATATTTAAATCAGATTTAAAAGTAAGAAAAAGATTAAGGTACTTCTATATAATAATGCCACTCCTTGTTTTCTGTTCTTCTGATGATGAAGATCATTAAGTTAGCATTGCACCAAAATATATTTTGGTTTGCAAATAAAATAAACCAAATAAACTCTCCATCTAGTTTGTGCTGCCTTCCTCATGCATTTTTTGGGCCGCTAGAGTCCTTTTTCAGTTGAGCCGGTTGAGAGCGTTTATTTCCAAGACTTCCTGTTGGGATTCAATAATAGACTTTTCAATTGTTATTGGACAGACCGGATAAAATGATGTCTTGAGAGGGTTCGTGATGCTCAATAAAATTTATTCACCATTTTACAGCTGCTCCTTTTCCAACACTTGAGTTTGAGTAAAATGCCTTTTAGGCCACTCTAGTGAAGTTGTTATACTCCATAAGGCCCAGCTCCATTCCTTGTGTTTTGATTGGACTTCTTTGATGACTTCCCCGAGTTCCTGGCAGGACATGACTGGCAGTTTATGGCACCAATAGATGTGCAGCATGGCTTTGCCACACCTTCAACATTTGTCTATTTATTGTAAAGGCCGAGCTCAAAAATGCAAAGACAAGCTGAGAAGAACAAACCACAAAGGGCAGGTAGTACAGTCACACTGAAGCTGTGATTTTAAATGAAAAGCACATTTCTTTACATTTCACATTGTTGCTCTTTTGGATTGGAATTTTGGGTTGCAGTTACTGTTGCATGTTTTGCAAAGCCACATAGATTAACAGACAAAATAAATACCATAGCACCTCATCCACACTCGTAGTGATGACTGATGTGTGTAGATAACAAGATAACACGGATTGTGGATAAGGTTGAAGGTTGGGAACACCTTAAATATTGCACTGGTACTGCATTGGTTTTCAAATATTTACCCCTCAGGTACAGTTCTCCCTGAAAAACACTAGGATATATAATATAATAAAAGGAAAGCAAACTACAGAAAAGTGCCACGTGCTGTAGTAGGTGGCTCACTCACTAACACATGGTCAGAAACAATACAGTCACTGTACAGTGTTGATACACTTACAATGCTTTGTTTGCTTTGGGCAAATTTAGTGTCGGCACCTGTTACACATTATTTCTTTGCCAGCTGCAATCCAGTCGTCACCACAGTGTTATCAAAACATAACATTAGAGACGTTTAATGAACCATTTCGAGAGATAATCACTGAGTGCATATTTGAATACCACATGCTTTATCTTTGGAGCTGGGCTCGGGCGATATCTGATGTACAGTGTTAGATTATGACTACAAAACAGAAAAAAAGTGATATTATGAAAAATATCACATACAAATATTGTGATATTTCAATACAATTGAAAATAAATCCTTTTGAATATTGGCCAAACTGTATGTGGGACTTGAACTTTACCAGAGGACGGGGTACAGAACTTTCTGCCTCATGGCTGTAGCTGCATCCTAGGATGAAAAAGTGTGTGTGTTCCATAAATAAGTGTTCCTTGTGTGCGGCTCTGCAGGAGAGGTGGGCTCCTGTGAACAAATATTTGAAAACTCTTCTCACCCACCCACTCACCATTTGGATATTGTAGAACACATTTAGTGGCTTGAAATGATCAGTCACGGGTTTATTTTAAAAAGGCTTTGGATGCTATGAGACCATTGCAAGGTGTGGGATGTCACATGGAGACAAAGCACAAAAATGTAGAATTGATTCAAAGATTTTTGTGTGTGGAGACGACCTCATTCCCCCCACGTCTGACCTCTGTTTTGCTCTCTTTTCATACTGGCGTGACAAAGCCGACAAAGAGCTTTCTCTTTCAGCGTAGAACACAAGGTGACACCACATTTCATCTGGTTAAAGAGTGCAAGCAGATTATCTGTTTATAACCTCACAAGACTAAAGGTCTAATCTGGGATAAAAGAGCAGAGCACAATTGTTACAAGCTGCTGCTGCAGCTCACCCCGGGTCACAGGAGTTAATATGTCAGCCTGACAGCAGCAGCTCTCACAGTACACATCCTGTCATGTGCTGTCCTTTGGTGTTTTCTTTTCACTCAATAAGCAGGTGAGGCAGAGGGGGGACAACGACACCTGACAGGTGACAGATGGCATTCCACTTCTGAGGACTGCCCTTTAAAGGACCACATCATCGGTTTTACACAATCAGCCAAGTGAATCCTACCTGCTTACGACTTACTGATAACCATTTCCCAGTTCATGCAACAGCAGCTTTCAGGGTCTCATTGGATTCAGTTCAAAGTCAACTTGCATAGACTTGAAGTTTGCTCAGCACAGTGAAACACATCCACACAGAGGTTTGTTAAGCTTTCCTCATTTTGGAGTTTTAATTGTGTTAAAATGGCAGAGTGACCTCTGTGAATCATTCCTGGTGAGCGTTGGAAGACTCTTGGATGAGTTACCAAAGTGGTGACACTTTAGTGAATGAAGAGCTCAAACAAGAAGGTGGTGACAGTTGTCCTATCAGATTGTGCCTCAGTATAAAGAGCAGGAAGTGGTGCTGAGGTTGGCAGAGTGAGAAAGAGCGAGGGAAAGAAGATGAAACACTGCAGATGAATCATGGGATCGACAAGAACACTAGCTGGTGTTAGAGTACCAAACACAGTTGTGCAATCCACAACACTGTTTTTGCTGCCAAGAATGGGACAGTTTGGAGCCACTGTCGGAGGCAGTGATGCAGCGGGTGAACCGACAGTACATGCATGACAAGACATCCTAATTTCAGCACATGTAAAGTTAACAAAATGATTTATTCCCCTTAAAATGTTCGGTTCATAAACGTGGTATGCTGCTCGGAGCATTTGAGCAAATCAGAACTACTCCCAGGGAGTAACATCTGTGATGAAGTTAGCACTTAGCTGGTTGATAGCATTTAGCAGCTAGAGACAGATACAGTATTTCATACTGTTGTATGAATAAATAAGCAACTGTTTGTGAACCAGCCGATCATATCAATGTAAAAGGTGGTGATATGTCAACTTCTTTCTGCTGCCACCAAATAGATAGATAGATAGATAGATAGATAGATAGATAGATAGATAGATAGATAGATAGATAGATAGATAGATAGATAGGTCGAAGGTGATCGAACAGCCCACACAGTGAAAGCAGCGCCTGTCTGAGTCCACACAGGGTGTGTTCAGAGACATCGGCTCTGACGTAAAACATCCAAAAACACACCTGAAATAATTACTGTGTAAACATGCCGTAAGTAGGTGAAGATGAATTTCAGATCTGTGAAAGGACTCTGGTCTGCTGTGCAGCTCTCACACCTGAACTTTCCATTTTCAGACTGAACTTTGCACCTTCGCTGCCCAGCTAAAGTACAATTACTCACACAGAAGTTTTGTACATTTCCTTTCTCCTCTAAACGGTAATGATATGAATCCTCAAACAAAGTAAAGTGACCCGAGCTGCACTCATGTTTGTGGGTGCAGCCCGTCACTGTCGACCAAAAAAAACTAATTACTCTACTTATGTTTCTGAACTTGCAGAACTGTACAGTGACAAACTGGCCTCATATCAAGACCAAACAAGAAAGACTCAGTCTCTGAAATGTAGCAATCTACTGTAGCAACATTGGCAATATAGCTTAGGTGGCAGTGTTTAACGTGCAAGAGCCTTTTTTTCTGCAGCAATGCAAATGCAGCATTGTTAAATTACACAGGGTAATTACTTCACAGTCATCACATTACTTTTAGCCCTGCAGAAACATTTTTGGTTGCATGCACGACTGAAACAGTCACAGTCTCCAGGATTGATTTTGCTACATAAACGATGTGCTACATAATGCACTGGCACTTAACTTTGGCACCAGATATAGATCATGCAACATGGAATTGTCAGGTAAGGGGCACTTTACCCAGTCAGTAATCCAACCTTCGATACAACTCAGAATAAAGCTGGATTGTCCTTAACTTCATTCATTGTTCTTTTATCAGTGACCTTATGAGTGACAAGATTGAAAGATGGGCTAACAGTAAGATTTATAGGAGCAGTTCAATCTCGAAAATATTCATTCAAGTTTCAATCATCCTCTGGCGCAGCTAACTTTATCTGTAGGAGCAAAAAAGGCGCTGTATGTTCAGGTCAGAGGCAATACAAGCCGAGCACAAATCAAGCTCACACACGGAACATGACACGAATCAATGTGTTTATCCCTCTTAACCTGGGATCAATAAAAAGTTATGCAATGGCGGGAACCAGCTCTCTTTTGATGGTGAGGTTCAGAGTGTGTAAAGCAGAGCAGAATGCTTAATGCATCCAGGGGCTGGGGAAAAATACGCACACAGTCACCTACCAAACCTCCATCCATCTCAAAATATCTATTGACATGCTCCTCACTCGTGGACACAGCCACAGACACGCACACACACACACACACATACACACACACACACACACACACACATACACACTCATCCCTCAGCATGGGGTAGTTTTTGCAGTGCAGTCCACATATTGAGAGTTTAGTGGCCCTGCTGTGCAGTAGATGGGGAGTGGAGTGCAGTGTGCATCTGGACACTTAACCTCTGCTAACATGGCTGCACAGCTTACAAATACACAGACAATGAAATGCTTAACACTTCCTACAGCCATAGAATCGACTGCAGTACGGGTCTGCTGCTCTGCTGCTCTGCTGCATGGATCTCTGGGAAACCTGCTGGTGGTTTAACTGCTCCTTCCACCTTCCTTCTCTTCATTCCTCAGCCCCATTAGAGGAATTCTTTTCCTCCCAGAGGTGGAAAGCTTACGACCATGATCACACGTCCCTCTAGGGCACAGTGAATGCTGGATGTGCAGGGATTAATCACAGATACAACTGGGGTTATGGATGAGAACTTGTGTCCAAATGTACAACATAAAATGAACTAGTACTGCTGTATTTTGACATATGTTGCTATTTTATACAGCTACCATTTCTATAGTGAATAGTTTTGTATTATGTTACTGGAATTACTTAAGTTTCATTCTACCAATTGGAATTATGTAATAATTAGCAAAAATATAAAAAGACTATTGAAGCTTATTGCAGAATTTCTCATTAATTTCTTTAAGATAAACTATAAGGTAACACAACCAGTTTCCTGTTTACACATTGAGCCTAAACAGAGCAGCATTAGTATTTGTATTTCTGATGACCAGACGATCCACATCTGCTTTGTTCTTATTTATGTATTTTTGGCCAATGCACATCGCGTTGACTTCCCCACCTCTGATAAGAAGCAGTGCTCAGTCACTTCACTAAGCTTTTCTGTGGATGACACAGTCCCAAGTCTAGTCCAGCAAATAATCTTGTCTAATTGTAATAATTGTGGCTTTATACTAAAATATTGATTTGCTGACCCTGTGTGAACACCCAGTATAAATATGAGAGATAAGCAATTTAGACTAAGTTAGATTTTTTAAATTTTCAGCCTAAAACATTTTTTAATTTCATTAATAAATAACTACTGCATTAAATCTTAAAATCTTTTTTTTCCCGGAATTTTCACTTTCTTCTCACAGAATTTAAAAAGAAAATCTCTTTGGCCCTTCTCAGGCTGATGGGTTCTACTGGTGAACGCTACCTGCTAAACTGCTGCTTCATAGAAGACAACCACGCTAATGCCAAAGCACTGAAGGAATCTCCTCAGGCCTGGCACTAATTAAATTAACCCTGGGGATAATTTACCTCCCTCTAATTCATCAATTAACAAATTACTGTTAAAAACCTATTGTTCAGCCTGTGGGGGAAACTTTATTCCTGAGAGCACCACTGTCGAATGTTTGCAAATCCTCGTTTCAGTCCTACCAAGATGTTTTTAGCCTCGAGGTGAATTCAGTGTGAAAAAGGTTTTGAGATAAATGAAACATCTTTTGTCAATTTAAAAAAAAAATATGCAAACCTCTACAGAGGAAATTGACTTGTCAGACAGCCAGTGATATGACTAATAGCATCTGCTGGTAGAGCACTTTAATACGCAGGGTCCAGGGTGACAGATTATGTGCCGCTTTCCAAATCAATGCTATGAGCGTGAGTGAGAGGTTAAGAGCGGCATGACTGAGGGATCACAAGACCAAAGTGCTGCAGTCGCCCCTGAATTAAACAGTTTTTTTCTGTATTCTGTGACAACAGTGTCATTCAGTGTTGTAAGTGACGGTGACTCAGTGTTAGATACACATTTAGAGGGTCGTGTGTCAGCAGGTCACTTTGACCCATAGTTAGGTTTTGTTGCTAGGCGACATCTCGTGGTCGTAGTGATGATGACAGGAGCAAAGGGAAAAGTGCGGTGATGTAGTTTATAGAGCGACAGAGTCCACGTCAGGAGGAGGTTGGGGTGGATGGATGAATATGACCCAGGAGAGCGGTGTTCGATTCCCATGTGACAGGAGCAGTTTATGTTGTTTCTATTATCCGTGACTGTTATCCATGTTGATGTTATTGTAACCATGACAACAGAGAAGGACAAACTTATTTGAACCCAAACCGTGATCTAGTCCTATACCTAACCAAGCAGCTTTTGTGCTGACACCTAATCAAGCCATGACTGTTTATTAATGTAACCATGGCGATGAAGGTCCAGCAAGCTACTGTCAGTACACTCAGCATGTTTATTATTGTAACCATGACAACCAAGGTCCCGTACACCCGCCGCCATAGGGGTGTTATTCCAGGAGACACTCCTCTGGGTCGTATCAGAGGGTTGAAAAAATGACCTGTACGGTTGTTCAGGTTGTAGGACTGGTTGTCTCCAACGCCCTCGGTTCCCCTTAGTGCCATCTGTAAACATGTGGGGTAGTCCAATAGACTTACAACGATTTCTGTTGTGTTGAAAGTTTAAAGTCTGCTCATGTGTGTAGGGCAGGTCAGTATTTTGGTTTTGAAGTCACAGTGAGTCTTTCCTGAAGTAAACCACACCACAATCTTCCCTAACCTTAAAGGTGCTATATGTAAGTTTTCCCTGCTGCAGAACGTGGTTTCTTGCTGGGAGTGTGTGCTGACGGTGATCACTTGAGTTTACAAGACAAGCGTTTATATTCTCTCTGAGCAGCACTACTGGAGGCTACCATGACTCCCTGCGGGAAAGTGACAAGGCAGACTTGCCAGACTGGGGCTGGCTAGCTAACATGCTAACTTCAGTACAAGAGAAGACACAAGAGGGTTGCTTTCCACCACTGGAGAAAGTTCTTCATAAGTGAAGGAGTAAAGTTTGATTCTGACCTTGAAATGCTTCTTCTCACTGGTAAGTAAACAGCTGTAATGCTAATGCTGACTATGTAGCGACAGCAAAGTCCCTTTAACCCTTTAGTCTTTTGTTGCCTAAACCACAGACAAGACTCTGGATGCAAACCTCTGGTGTGACAGCCATGTGCTTCGTTACAGCCGTCATCCACCCCAACCAGCTCATGATGACTCCACACTTAAAAAAAAACATTGCCTCTGACTCAGTAATTAATAATCCAGCCTTTGATTATGTTTCCTATAAAATGTGTTTGGTGTCGCAGACAGGGCAACACATTCTCACTGAGCACTAGTCACATACAGACATGTGGTCAGATCCCCTGTGGTGTCAGTTTGTGGCCCTTTTTCAGTGTGCAAGATTAAGATTTTAAGTCTGCAGACTTGGCAGTGATGACACCAAACATGCTCAATAGTGCTGTTGTATCATGAGCATATAGCTGTGTCCTGATAAACCTGAAAAGGACGTATGGGGAAACGAGCTGCTGTTCTTCCCTTCCCATTATATACATATTTTGCCCCCCAGGGATTAGTTCAATGTCAGTGAACTGATTTGGGAATATGCATGATTTTGTGCGGAAAAAAATAAAAGCTGAAATTATGAAAATCTTACAACAGGCTTTTGATGCATGGTTGAAAAAAACTAAGAGAAATAAATAAATATGGGAATAAACATAAAAAAATAAGAGTTACAGAAACAAAAATAGAGGAGCTGGAGAGATGTAATGATTTCATTTTATAAGAAATCCATCACATCACTACATTCTATATCCACGGCGCTTAAGTTCATATATTGTAAATGGCCTGGTGCAGGAGTGTGGGAGAAGGGTTTGGTTTGAGGAGTGAGGATCAGTGTATGCAGAACTTACTCAGTGCAGAGTATGTGTCTCTTGTGGTAATTAATGATAATTATTCCATATGTATTTGAGTGCTAATTGTGGTAGACTATTGGTCATTAAATTTTGTTACATAAAGTGATTACATAACAGCAGCCATTACATCAGTTATGCAGTGGAGATAATTATAACTATTATTGTGATAATATATAATATCTTTTCTTTGATTGCTGCATTGAAGAGAATGAAAACATTGAACAATGAATACGGTCTTAGTTAATCAATAACAGCACAGCAGGCCGGAGCCTGAACTCTACGTTCCAAACTTGAACAGAAATTGAGCTGTGCGTTGATTTTCTATAATGTGCCTTTTCAGTCTCCCAGCTGTTCTTCTTCTCTCTCCTGGTCACAATCCCAGTCCCAACTGAAATTGCCATCTGTTCCCAAGGCTCTCCAGTAACACGTTGGGCCCTTTACACCCAATGTACACACGATATACAGCAGCCAGCATGCACCTATACAAACACCCAGTCATCTGTATGCACCTGGACTCCCGCTTCAGAGTCGACTGTGCCGAGTGGCGGCCTTCACAGCTCCCTGAGGTGGAACTGTCTCCCTCCCCCACGAGAGTTCACCACGTAATACCCTCGTGTGTGATGGGAGCGTGTGTTGGTGTGTGTGTGTGTGTGTGTGTGTGTGTTGTATTTTCATGACTTTTTTCCCTTTAATGGTGCTGCTGTACTCTGCAGTGAAATTGCATCCATGGGAGTTCAGGAAGGGCATCATCCAGGCTGTTAGTTTGTGGATTTGTGGCATGGCTGAAGTCTGGAGCACTGTACTGTGGGAAGTGGTAAAAACACAATTTTCATCATTTTGTCCTTATTGTGTTGTCAGTCAGGAGAATGTATTTTCACATGTCTTCTTATATAATACAGAGAAGCACTGATTCAAGAACGTGGAGCAGATGGTTTTTAAATGCAATTAAACAGATTTAATTGCATTTTTGCATTAATTGCACTGCAGTTTATCTTGGTATAAAAGTAATTTAAAGGGACAGTCTACTAATTTCAAAACATTTTACATCTGCTTGTTGTGCATAACCTACTGTGTCATGTCCTCTGTCAGGCCTGTCACCTCACACAACGTTTATACAGGACTGAACAATCTCACTGATTTAATGTCTGTGCATATTTGTTAAGGTGAAGTTAAGACTGTGGTTATGATTTAAACATCAGCTGTTGGACAGTGATGGCACTAAGCAGACCTCCATGCCCTCGGAGGCTGGTCTACACTGGAGGTGTGTCAGCTGCACTTTTCACATCAACAACTACGTCCTGGTTAAGGAATGTAATATATGACATATATCTCTCCGTGATGTTGCCATACATGTCACCTATAAGGGAATATATTAATGTTGCATATATACGTTTATATGAAGATATAAGTCTATAACATATATGAAATTCCTATAGAAAAATTTGTTTCATGTACATTTGTATAAAATATCTATATGATGAATTTTTATATACTGTTACGACCATATATATTAACCAAATACAGGTTATATTAAATTGATATATATATATATATATATATATATCGACAAATAATTTGCAAAACAGTACAAGTGTGGTGAATAAATGTAACTAAAAAAAGTCAAATTATAATTATTATTATTATTTTATGTTTTAACATGAAATGATATTTAAAATTACATTACATACTCCAGTTTTGCGATGGAGATAATCTTTCAGCACCGCTGAGGCTGAGATAGAATATAAGTATATGATGTGGTCTGGCTGGCAACAACATGAAAGTTCCTGTCATTGGTTTATCACAGTGATAATAATATCATGAAAAAATAAATAAAAATAAAATGAGTTTTTTAAACACTTTTAAAAAATCATTGTGTGTTAATAATGTTTTTAAAACATTTATGTTTTTATTTATTTTTCATAATTTACATCTTTTCACAACAATTGTAGTGTTTTGCTCATGATTTGTCTTCCCACTTGATATACCCTAGTGGCCCATCTGTGAGTCCCAGCCCACAGGTTGGGAACCACTGATGGAGTGAAATTTTCTGGGTGTTAGAAGATGAAGAAAATAGACGAGGAACTAAATGTAAAAACATTGCAGCCTTTTCTGTGTCACCATTGATCATAATCTTTTTTAAATCTGTCTGGTCAGTTCCGTCATATGGAAGAACAATAATGAAATTTAACGTGTTTTGTAACGTGTTATCATGATTCACTTATGTGACAAATGAGAGGTGTAACTCACTTTACTGAACACTTTTGTCATTTACCTGCTGTTTGCACATTATCATCTTGAGGGTTCCTTACAGATTAACACACAGATGTGAACAGTCATGGATAAAAAAAAAAACACCGCTCTCCTGTGTCATGCTCCTGTTTTGTTGACTCATCCGTCCACCCCATCCTCCTGGTGACGACCCTACAGGGGACGCGTCTCAGTGCAGAGTCTCCTGAAGACCTTTTTGTGTGGGAGGTCTCTCATGAGGGCGATCTGATCCGGCTGTGTGGACCGACAGTGAAGACCTTCCTCAACACTGAGAATGAATTTCCTCACACATTGCAGTGGACGCTCCATGTGTTGATTTGGTTTTGTGGTACTTTACTCTTCTTTGCCTCCTTTCCTGGTTGTATGCAAATAAACTGCTTGGCATCCACACAGCTGTTAGCGTCATGATGAAGTGGAGTCAGTGAGGATCCAAAAATGTGTCATTTTCTGGATTTGAAGCAGCACGTGATTTCATTGTGCATTCACTGTTTTTGTGCTGCAAGAGTCCTTTAGGGGCCTCTAACAACATCATCACTTTTTACATGAGGAAAACAGTAAACATGAAATTAGGCTCCATCCTCCATCCTCTGCTTACACCTGCCACAATAAGGATGTGAAAATCCTGTGATCACAGACACATGGACTAAATGTCCCGTCCACCTTTTATTAAGTAGTTCTTTTACTTTATACTTTATACTTCTACTCCTCAAAATTTAAGAGGGAAATACCTCATGTATTTTAAAGCTTTAGATACTTGTTACATAGCAGATTGTTATTATTGATACAAATTCACAACAAAAAAAAATAATATTATAGATTAGACCACCCGGCAGTATATTAACTACAGGTCTGAGTACTTCCTCCACCACAGTGGAATCTTAAAAAAAATAAAAATAATAATAACTATTTATAACTAGACTGGCACTCAGTTGAGCACATATCTGCACCAAGGCCAAACAGTCCTGCATATGTCTGTCTAGCTCTTATAACAGAAAAATAACAGGAGAAAGGAAGAACTCTGCAGCTGTATGAATTTTGTCGTTGCTGTGTCACGACTGCTGTTGTTCTTATGCATTTATATTAGTCGCATATTGACTGAAATACTGAGGCACTAATGCTGCTGGTGCCGTATGCACTGTAACTTACTATCAGTAACAATAAATACAACTCTGTGTGCAATGTGGACTCAGCATCTTCTTCCACCAGATCCGGATCAATATCAGGATCTGCAGTAAACTGTACAAACTCATAGACGTCAACCCCATAAATGTCTGATTTTTCACAACAAGATTCAAACCTTATTTCCTGAGAAATTAGCAAAAGTGTTGAACAATGGTCTATTTTGCAAGATTAATGGGGGTGATGAAAATTAAAAAAAAATCCTCTATCCAACCCTTTAAGTGGATCCACACTTAAATTGAATGTCCCTGGCCCAGGCCCCATCCCCAGTGGTGAATTTAGGTGGGGCCCTAGGCAAAAAAATTGCCCCTCCAATCACCACTTATCACCATTATGTAAAAAATAATCTGAAACAAATAAAAAATGTACATTGAATTTTCTAAATATAAAGAACATAAAAAACCTTATCATTTTCTAAATATTGATAATAAAGGACAATAAAAACCTAAATAAATAACTAAATTACTTTAATGTGACATGAATGAGCTGTGAATGGGCTTACCTAACGACCAATTACTGATCCCCATGGTTTTTATTCTAAATGGGGCCCCTCTAGGGACATTTCCTAGTGAGTTGTCATTGCATTGATTGTTTAAGGGGGAGGCAGCCACATTTTGAGACATTGCTGTGGACTAAGGTTTGTCAGCCCTCAGGGGCCCTCTAATAGCCTGGGGCCCCAAGCAGTTGCCTGCCTGCCCATCCATCCACCAAATTTGATGCAATCAGTTCAGTACTTTTTGTGTAATCCTGCCTACAAACAAACCAACGGACACGGGTGAAAACATAACCTCCTTGGCAGAGGTAGCAACTGTTCTTTGACATTTCGCAGAGCAGTTCATTTTGAAAAGAACCAGGAACCACTGAATGTGTGTGTGTGTGTGTGTGTTTGGATGCAAGTGTGTCTGTTGTGACCCGAGGTGGAATAGCGTGTTCTTACCCAAGCTCCAAAAATAAATGCTCCAGAGTCAGTCAAGCTTGGCCTGGCTGCACCTTAAAAACTCTTATCAATGTCACCAGTGAAAGAGTTTTGAAAGCAGCCTCAGCCTCGTCGTTTCTGCCAGATCCAGCTTGATGCTCTGCAATTTTTTATTGAGGAGTAGAAGCTGTGAATATAATGTACTGTGTGTTTGAAGGCCTAATGTGAGAGGGGGAACATTTGCTCGCATATTTCTTTAGAGACACACTGGACGTTGAAATGTTTGTGCCAAAAAAGTCTTTAAATTAAAGTTATCTCTTCTCACAGTCAATATTTATTGAACCCACTTCAAGGTGTAATGCAGAGAGAAAACAGCCCAGTCTATCTCAACCAGAGCTTATTAATATTGTGCTAAAGGCCAACTCTGCGAGCCACCCATTTACCCGCGAGGCATCTGTTCCACCCCATTAAAGATGACTTCACTGAGGGCTGAGGCATCTTGTTAAAGTCCCTGTCTAATTGTTCATTAGTACTGATACTCGGAGCACCTGTCTCACTGTGACAGCTTCATTTAGTGCCCATTTTGCCATAAATCATATGTACTTTCCTTTATGCATATCAGCACAATTACACAGCAAGAGATGAGTCTGACAACTGCCACTTTAATTATTCTAATGGCCAGAATATACCTGCAGGTTATTTTTGTACATTACCTATTACTCAGGAATTTGTAACGTGCCTTAGATATAGACCAACAATGAAAACTAGAAAACTGATTTTATTTATGAAATACAAACCCTGTGTCCTGCAAATTCAGATCCCTTACAGTACAACCAACAAATGCAGTCTTTTCTGTAGGAAATGAAATCCTGCCCTATTTAGGTTTCTGTCAACATAACATAACAAATATGTCTGCAAACTGTTTTCTATCAGCATATTTAATTTATTTTTCATACAATACAATATCTGCTCTGATTAATGTTCTTATGGTTATATTATATTTTGGGAAACACCTTCAGAGCCATTGCCAGTGTTGTTTCTTAAATAGCGATGATGTGATGATGATGAAGAAAACTCCGCTGACACCGTCTTACTTGTATATAAAGAGGTTTATTACAAAGAAGTCCAGCATCAAATCAAGCACTCGAGATTGCCTGAGAGAGGAGTCGAAGCCAATGTGAATCTCCTCTCTGTAACTGATCTAACTCCCCACTTATATAGGTTGGTTGTTTTTATGAACCTAAGATAAAACATATAGTTCCTGTAAATACAGAAAAAGCGCTTCCTTACATAAGATGGGTGAATCTTCAATCTCTCATCAACACCTAGACCTTTTGACCTAGAAACCCCTAGACATGACCCCTAAATCTTAACCTTCTGGCTAAGGCCATTAAATCTTTTTGACCAGGGGACTCATGGCTAAACATACCAAACCCATGAAGTCACATAACATATAGAACTTCAGATACTACACCAGATATTTCTTGGTCTCAGCCAATGGCCTACCAAGTATTACCCTTTTCCCACCAAAATTAGCAGGTGTAAGTGGGTTTTTTGAACCTACTAATAAAAGCCGACTCCTGTTCGGACTGAGGACACACACACAACTGCAAGGAGCGATCACATGCACTTAGAGAGCACACACGCAGATGCAGTGGGGAAAGATTGAGCTGATCTGTCTCATCTCCAAGTTGGTGCTCCTGTAAACGTGTCGGAGCCTCTGTGTCAGACAATTGGTGATTGTGTGTTTTTAAAACTTATTTCAGGGCTGCAGCTCAGTCCCTTATCCTCAAGGGCACTGCAGCCGTGGTGTTTCTGGTTTAATAGCACTGTGCTGGGCAGGTGACAGATGTGTTTACAATGTCTGTGTGCGGTGTTGTTTTTACATCAGTGACAGTTGGAGCAAATAAATACCCGCATCTACTGCAGAGTCATGGCAGTTGTACTCTTTTCCATTGACGACAAAAGCCAGATGTTAGTGGATTTTTTGACCAGTGGAAAAGGGGCTTAAGTAACTTCTGCCACTCGGGGTCTTTCAATCAAAACAATAACAAAAGACAGCATTGGGTGACATCATGAAATAGCGTGGATCATGGGAGTTGTCTTCACAACCCCTTCCATCAACTTCTGCCGGTTTGGGAGCTGAATTCTCCACAGAGGTCTCCTCCTCTCCACAACAAACACACCAGCTGATTATACCCAGTATAAACACAGAATAAAGCAGTTTCACATTTAAAGTCAGTTTTTTGCCAACACTGTGCAGTGGACACAGGAGGGGAAGGAAAGAGTTGGGAGCTGAGACTGCTGCTAATCTTTGTTTCAATTGTTTCTCTAACAAATTATGAAACAAACATTCAGGAGGTTTTTACTAGTGGATGAATTATCCACAGTGCTCTCCTCCTCTCCATAACAAACAGAACAGGGGATTAAAACAGTAAAGACGCAGAGTAAAGCAGTTTCACGTTAAAAATTCACAGACACTCTTTGGTGGACACAGGATGTCCCCGAGCTGCTGGGAGCTGAGCTGTCTAATGTTTGCTCAGCTTTTTACTCTGATAAATCAAGGTCCAGACATCTAAAATATATAGTTGAAAACAACCAAGGTTTAAAAAGTATATTTTAGAATTGTGACTTTCAAGTGGATAAAAGTAAATTTTGAGCTTCTGCAGGACAAACAAAATACTGACACATGTGCATAGAGGATATGACATCATTGACAGGCGACCAATGAAATGGACCGTAGCTGAACAACATATGTAACACAGGTCTAAATGTTTTTAGACATTTTAATGTGGAAAAGTTAAGGCTTGTAACTTTAAGTAGAGTCTGTTCCACTAGTCGAGACCCAGATAGGGCACATGTGCTGCTCATACATGGAGCCTGTTGCAGTCACTCATGTTTTTTCTCATATTTCCAGGTCAGATTTTTAGCTTTCTTTTTACACAGAGGAAGATGCAGAGGAGGAATGATGTGACAGGGAGGAGACCAGGACAACAGAGACTGATGGAGAGACGGAGATATAAGCTTATCTCCCTGCCATCAGTTTTTGGTTATGCAAGTTTGCTTGAAAACAAAGAGGAAGCACTAGTGAGGAATCCGTAGTGTTACGTGTTTCACAGTGACATGGCTACGTCAAGATACTCTGGATCCACCCTGGTCACATTAGTGCTAACTGTGGTGCTATGTCTATACTACATCTCTGGGGAGTAACCTCGCAACCATGTGTGACGTCATCCATTCTTTTACCACGAGACACCAGACTCTGCACCGATTGCTTCCCTCATGATCTCCGCTGACTTCAATCACATGAAACAGGACAAAACTCTCCCCACTTTAAGTCAGTTTGTGGACTGCACTACTAAAGGAGAGAGCACCCAGATCTGAGCCTATAGTGACACTGAACTATAACCTATAGCTCGTTGAGAATTATCAGATTTTGACAGAGCGTTTCTATTTACCTGTTGCAAGTTTTCTAGTCTTTACAGCACTGGTCACCTGATGCTAATCAGCCGCAACTCGACAACACCAGAGAAATAAATAGGGAAGATGGGGGAGTGGGATATAAGAGTTAAATAAAGAAAGAAAAGCGGGCATTAAAACTGTTCAATTGTTAAGATGCGTTGCGTTGTCTATTATAAAAATGACTGAGACTGTCAAGATGTAAAATGGAGTCAACAAAAGAGAAGAAAAAGGGAAAGTCAAGCTCCACTTATTAGGCCCTTTTTTCATTTTTGTAAGATGAAGCACTTTTTTTTTAGCTTCACATTTTTCTATGTACTTATTACAGCCCACATTTTCCTTGAAATGAGAAAAAAAGAATTGTCATTGAGGACAACTAGAGCTCTGAATTTTAACTGAAGAAGAGCAGGATCATCCAGAGACTCAGAATGACTGAGTGGCCCACAGGAGGACCTCCTTCCTGTGGCCATCCAGGTTTACAGTTCCTCCCCATTCTGCTCCCATCAGTGCTCTGCTGTTACACTACTGTTAATTTACTGCTGATTCGTGTTACACTTTTTATTCACTTTATCTTTCCACATACAGTTAATTTAATTCAGGTTTTGCAGTTTTGTCAAAACTGTTTCCTTGCAGATGACTTTTTACTTTTTGTCCATTTACATTTGTGCATTCTCTGTTGACTCACAGTGTGTTCATCATTATTGCTATTTTCTGTTGTTTGCCTTCCTCTGACCAAATACATTTCTTCCTGTAAATAATAACAGGACAAATAACCTTTATTGTCACAAGGACTTAATGGTCTGTTGACCTTGATCCTCTTCACCAGCCATTTCTATTGCATCATAGCTCGAATCAGTAATTAACTTGCATTACTCATCACCCATTTCCGGTATTTCAACAGACGTGGATGAGACAAAGGAAGATTTTTTTTTCATCACAAAGGGAAAGACCAAATACATTTATTAAGGGCTGTTAGATTGTCTCACAGTGGATGTAACCAGAGTTAATAGGAGTAACTAATAAACTGGCAACACCGTATTCTGACCCCTTCATATACTGATAATATGATATGGAAATATCACATGACTGAATTTCCAATTTACTGACAGAAAGTCATGTGATGATGAGCATGTCATCGATGACTGAGCAACAATCCGCATCCTCGATTCGCAGAAAAAGGACAACATTTTGTCAACAATAGGGAATCATAATAGGGCTTTTAACAACACTTGAGAGGATTTAGAGAACTATTTCTTCTGTATGCTTTGGACAGTGTAATACAGGAAATGTGTTGTAGCTGCCCAAATAGGCTTTTTTGGAAAATGCATGATTAATTGATCATGAGGTCATTTTTCTTGTTTTTAATAGTTATAGCTGATTGGAAAAGTAGAATCTAAAGTTACAGTTTACAAGTAACACTTGAAACAAACACCTATGTTTGTGAATTGTTTCTTTTGTGTTTTCTTCATTTACTTGAGTTTCCTCACGGAGGCTCAGACCACAGGATGGCAATGACAGTTAAATTAGATGCAAATGAAACTGGGAACAACAAAGCCTTGTGGTGGGGGTTGGTGTGGCGCTACGCACAGTCACAGAGTAAAGGTAACACAGGAATCTCACAGCCATGGATTGTTTGTTTGACTAAGGTGAGTCAGACATGTCTGAGACAGACAGACTACAAAGCAGCTTCACTAAGTTCAACTCAACAAGAAACTTAAAGTTTGTTTCCGCTGAACTCTGATGGTTCAGGCATCACCTGGGGAGCAAACCACTTTATGCATCCCACACTAAATTACTCCAATAACCCTATTAATGACAAAACAAGGTCTGCTTTTTACTTGGTGTGTATTTGTGGCAGAACGAGGGAGAGATAAATTAATTCAGTAATGCTAACCAATACTGATCAAAATACTGTGTGATACACAAACCTTTTTCCAAGGTTTGAAAGTAGCACTAAATACTAAGGAGTCTTATTTATTTTATGCGTCACTCAAGTCCAAAATTCCACTTTTAGGAGCAGTTTAGTAGACAACAGGAACAGTTGCAACAAGTCTTATTCCTCCAATCTAAAGCATGCTAGAGTGATCACACATACTCTGCACGTGCTTAGTTAGACGTTCAATGTTCAAACCGGGCATCAGAATGGGGAAGAAAGGTCATTTCAGTGACATTGAATGTGACATGGTTGTTGGTTGGTCAGAGTATTTCAGAAACTGCTGATCTATTGGGATTTTCACCAAGAACCATCTCTAGGGTTTACAGAGAATGGTCCAAAAATGAAAAAATATCCAGTGAGCAGCATTTCTCTGGGTGAAAATGCCTTGTTGATGCCAGAGGTCAGAGGAGAATGGCCAGACTGCTTTGAGCTGATAGGAAGGCGACAGTAACTCAAATAAACACTTGTTACAACCAAGTTATGCAGAAGAGCATCTCTGATCACACGATACGTCGAACCTTGAAGCAGATGGGCTACAGCAGCAGAAGACCACACTGGGGGCCACTCCTGAAAAACTGGACAATAGAAGATTGGAAAAACGTTGCCTGATCTGATGAGTCTTGATTTCTGCTGCAACATTGAGATGGTAGGGTCAGAATTTGGCATCAACATGAAAACATGGATCTGTCCTGCCTTGTACCCCGCAAAGCAGCCGGTCCTGACTCTGTCTCTCCATCATCCCTGAAGCACTGTGCTGATCAGCTGTCTCCAGTGTTCACGGACATCTTCAACACCTCACTGGAGACCTGCCACGTGCCAGCCTGCTTCAAATCCTCCACCATCATCCCTGTCCCCAAAAAACCAAGGCCCACAGGTCTAAATGACTATAGACCCATTGCCCTGACCTCTGTGGTCATGAAATCATTTGAGCGCCTTGTCGTGTCCCATCTCAAATCCATCACTGACCCACTCCTGGACCCCCTGCAGTTCGCCTACAGAGCCAACAGGTCTGTAGATGACGCCGTCAACATGGCTCTCCACTTCATCCTCCAGCACCTGGACTCCTCAGGGACCTATGCCAGGATCCTGTTTGTGGACTTCAGCTCTGCCTTCAACACCATCATCCCGGCTCTGCTGCAGGACAAGCTCTCCCAGCTGAGCGTGCCTGACTCCACCTGCAGGTGGATCACCGCCTTCCTGTCTGACAGGAGGCAGCACGTGAAGCTAGGAAAGCACGTGTCTGACTCCCAGACCATCAGCACTGGATCCCCACAAGGCTGCGTTCTTTCTCCTCTGCTCTTCTCCCTGTACACCAACACCTGCACCTCCAGCCATCAGTCTGTCAAGCTCCTGAAGTTTGCAGACGACACCACTCTCATTGGACTCATCTCTGATGGCGATGAGTCTGCCTACAGGTGGGAGACTGAGCGTCTGGTGACCTGGTGCAGGCAGAACAACCTAGAGCTAAACGCTCTGAAGACAGTGGAAATGATAGTGGACTTCAGGAAGAGCCCAGCCCCACCCACCCCCATCTCCCTGTGTGACTCCCCCGTGGCTACCGTGGAGCATTTTCGCTTCTTGGGAACCACCATCACACAGGATCTCAAATGGGAGCTAAACATCAGCTCCCTCATCAAAAAAGCTCAGCAGAGGATGTATTTCCTGAGGCAATTGAAGAAGTTCAACCTGCCAAGGACTATGATGGTGAACTTCTACACCTCCATCATTGAGTCCATCCTCACCTCCTCCATCACCATCTGGTACGCTGCTGCCACGGAGAGGGACAATAACAGACTGCAGCGTATCATCCACTCTGCTGAGAAGGTGATTGGCTGCAATCTTCCGTCCCTCCTGGACCTGTACACCTCAAGGACTCTGAGGCGTGCAGGGAAGATTGTAGCTGACTCCTCCCACCCTGGACACAAACTCTTTGTGACACTCCCCTCTGGCAGGAGGCTGCGGTCCTTCAGGACCAAAACCTCTCGCCACAAAAATAGCTTCTTCCCATCTGCTATTAGCCTTATCAACAAGGCTAGAGAGCCCCACTGTTGCTGATCAATTGCACCAATCACCAGAAAAAATTCCTTGTATGTGAAAACATACTTGGCAATAAAACTGATTCTGATTCTGATTCTGATTCTGATCAACAGTTCAGGCTGGTGGTGGTGGCGTAAAGGGTGTGGGGGATATTTTCTTGGCACACTTTGGGCCCCTTAGTACCAACTCAGTATCGTTTAAACACCACAGCCACCTGAGTATTGTTGCTGACCAGGTCCATCCCTTTATGACCACAGTGAACCATCTTCTGATGCTGCTTCCAGCAGGATACTGCACCATGTCACAAAGCTCAGATCATCTCAAACTGGTTTCTTGAACATGACAATGTGAGTACTCACATGGCCTCCACAGTCACCAGATCTCAGTCCAATAGAGCACCTCTGGGATGGGGTGGAATGGGATATTCACATCATGAATATGCAGCCAACAAATCTGTAGTTCATGTGTGATGCTGTCATGTCAATGTGGACTAAATTCTCAGAAGAATGTTTCCGGCACCTTGTTAAATATATGCCACAAAGGAATTAAGGCAGTTCTGAAGGCAAAAGAGGTCCAACCCGGTACTCGCAAAGTGCACCTAATAAAGTGACCGGTGAGTGTATATGCACCTAAGACAATCATTGTTCATTCTAATGTACAAGAGAAAACAAACAAGTTATTTTGGGAATTATTTTGTTAGCCTCTCATGGTCTTACAATATATTTGCCTGTTCTGTTCATCATAAGCAATAAAATAAATTATACATTTTGCCTATTTTGACTGAACATGGGCCGCTGTTCTACAAAATGTACACAATGATTTCTACACAATGTACACAATGATGTTTTTCACAAAGCAAAATTCACTGCTACTATTAAAAAAATAATAATACTATTCTTGTAAAACATTCAATATTTTCAAAATAATATGCTAATTAAAACAAAAAGCAAAAGTTAATTAGTGAAATTTCATGTCTTTTTAATATGTTGCCTCTGTCCCTAGAGTTGGTGTCAGTTGGACATGTGACAGCTTCCATTCAAATAAATATTGTGAATGATTTCTCATATGTAATTATCTTTAAATAGTGTGGATAATTAGCAGACAGATGTAAATTTAATATCTAAAAGTTTGGATGGTCTGGTGCAAATAGTCTCTGAGTAACAGAAATGAGTTGAAATGAGAAAAAGTGTTGCAGTACCCAGTCTCACCCTGTGAAATACACATATGAGTTTATATAAATTTGCAGATTGGCTTGTAACTCAGCAGTGTGAACAAGCTTAAAACAACGATAAGACAAATTAAAGTTTTCCACTATCAAATTGTTCAAACCACGACTGAAGCTAATTAACTTAATCCACAGACATTATTGTACATCCTGCTGCTTTACCATTAAAATCCTAAATTTAACTCAGCCTGAAATAACCGTCTTAAATTGGAACGCAGACTCTTCCATTGTTAAATATTTCCTCAAGGAACAGGGTGAACCTCAGGACACTCTACCTCTGCACAGCCTTGTTCCCTTTGCAGCCCCTCCCCCCTCAAACTGTGGATCCATAAGAAGTTACATCAGCCAGTGCCCCTGTTTTCAGCATCTCTCATTAGTAGGCTTTCCTCCTTCCCCCTCTGTTTCCCCCCTTTTCCTCACAATTACTGCTCTGGTTTTTAGTCATTCTCCCTGTTTTTCTTCCAAACGCTAATGATCTTTCTGTACGCTGGGATTAACTGAGGCAATGACCCTCAGTGGCTGAAATTAAATTATAATCACAAGTCCCTGGTGCAGTGCCCCAGAGAGGGCCCATTTTCACTGAGGCTGTGTGGGGATTTTTGGTGGAGTGAAAGTACAGTATGATCTAAAGAACTCTGACAGGGAACCCAGAGAAACAGGAAAATGATGGTGAATAAACGCAGACCTGAAAACAGAATACGTTTATGTAATATACTGTTGAGGTGTGAACTTTTCACTTGTGCCCCAGGAATTAATGATTCTTATGTTTTTTATTGATATTTTTGTACAACTATAGAGTCTTTTATTGTCATATTCTAGAGGGAGTGATGAGAGAATTAGCTGCAGTGTAATTGTACGAATTGATATTAAACATTTTCTACAGGAAGTCTAATTTGGTAGAGACCAGCTCAGAAACAACACGTTCAAAGTCAAGACCGGCAACTCACAAATAAAGACCAACAAATCCTACCTCACATCTGGTGTATAACCAGTGCAGAGAATGCATTGACCAGACAGAATAATTTCAGGAAAAGAGCTGCATACACAGGCCTAAAAGAGACATATGCTACTTCCCAGAAAAAAAGCTTTATAAAAAAAACTTGGGATGGGAGAATGGCCGCACTTTTACGGAAACTCTGACCCATTTGTACAAACATTTTGCAAAGAGGGGAAATTGGCAACGCAGATGCTAAGGTGGTGAATCGAAGCCAGATTGTAGAAATGAAACGTGAGAGGCATCATTATAGATCTAATGATGCCTGAGTAGGCTTCCATTGATTGTTCTGATCAATTTGGCGATTGTAATCAGTCTGATTGCTGTAAATATATAAATACTGCAGTGACACTCGTGCGTAATGCTGCATGATGGATGTGCTGGCACTGGTAGAGGACTCTGTGAATGGAAGAATTAGGAGGGGACAGGGAGTCCTTAGGGACCACATTGATTTTCTGGCCCATGATGATGACTGGCTTATAAACTGATTTAGATTCCCTAGAGCTGTGCTCTTGGATCCATGTCCTGAAGTGGGTCCAGCATTAGACAGACCAGCCTGACGAAAACAACGCTGTCTCTGTATAATTACAGGCACTGACCACTGGGGCTTCTGGCAACTGGTTGTTACCAGTGGGAATTAGCTGACAGGTTTGTGTCTGATATGATAAATACTATATAGTATGTACCCATCTGCCTGATGCCCCCTTTTTGGGAATAATGAAATTCTATCCGAGGTCTGGGATATCGCAGCCGTCCCTGAGTACAATAACAACTGTCATTTTGAATGGGATTATTGAAATGAGTAGTTGATATATTAAGTTTCCTTACACTGTGGGAGAACAGGCCAACATCAAAAGGCAATTTGCAGCTATGTCTGGTTTCCCAAATGAAATCGGCCCAATTGACAGAACTCATATGCTATAAGGACTCCATCTGAAAACAAATTTGTTTATGTAAATTGAAAGTACATGCATTCAATAAATGTCCAAGTGGAATACTGTGTGACTGACTTGGTCCTGATATGTGTGGCAGCACGATGGCCTGGCTCAACGCACACGCCTCTTTCATCCTGATACACAGCAGTGGAGTGAAAAGACTACGAGCAGGCGCTGTGCATGCTGGCTCCTTGGTAAGTTAATGAGACGTCTTGTAGAGAATCTGATCGCTCTGTTATAGGCTGCAGGTGACAGCAGCTACCCCCATAGGTGCTGGCTCCTCTCCCTGTTTCCAAACCAGCAGCGCGCAGAGGAAATGCACTACACCAATGCTCCTGCTCAGGTGTGGAACGTGCCATCGGCCTCATCAAATGTGTTTAGATGCATCAGGTGGCAAAAAAAGTCTGACAGATTATCAGGCCATGTGCTGTTTTGCACAATATGGCACAGAGGATTGGCCTCTCTCCCCCCAGCATGAGGACCCTGACCCACAGGCCCCTCCCCGACAGGAAGGCTATCACCTGGGACGAAGGATCTGTGAGGGTGTAATGCACCATCGACAGCAATTCAAAGGTGAAGAGGTAAATAATGAAAAACGTGCAAAAAAAAAAAAAATTCATATTGCAATTGTTTTGACAGATGTAATTGCAATATGGCTCATGGTTATAGTGGGAATGGTAATTTTTGCATTTAATTATCACTGAAAAAAAATTAAAGTGACGATGATGATGTGATTTTTGTTGGGTCCTGTACCAAACAAACATTTGGAGAACTTACATCTGGAGAGTATGATCTGTAGGCTGGGCGTCTCTGTAGCACCACAACACTTCGTTTATGGTCTGTTGTGACACATTTGAACTTTTATTTGGATGCTGCACTTTTTGTTTTTACTGCACAATTTTGACAATATTTCAATTAATTGTTAAGCCTTAATGCAAACATACACACAAATACTCTACATATACAATAATAATAATAAAAAAAACTTTCAATGTAAGAAATAGCTCATGGTCTCATGAAGACACGTATCTCAAACCTCATAGCTGCGTTGCATCATCTAAAGTCTGGTGTTTCATCTATTCTTTTTTTTTTTTTTTTTTTTTTTTTTAATAGTTCCCAGCAAAAATAGAGGAAAGACCTGCTGATGTCATATTGACACCATACTGGAACATTACATAAAGATAAGTTAGTTTCAATGTCTAGGCTGAATCTGATTATGACACGGACATGAAAAGACATAAATGTTATATTTTTAACCATTTTAGCAGCTGTATGTGGAGAAGGTTACATTTTCTGTCAAAAAAATAAATAAATTTAAAAAATCAGAAATGAATTTTAATGAAAAGAAATCCAACACTCCAATAACCTACAAAAACTCTATGTAGGAAGATGGAGCTGGCAGTAGCAGCAGCTATACGGAGTGAACACACACGGTTGTGAGCCACAGCAGTTTAGCGACGCAGCCGCCATACATACACAACGCGGGAAGTGTGTTCCTGGTGTAAGGAGTTCAGTTATATACTGTCAAGTGTGAAGTCACCAGATTCGTGAGTTTGACTTGACTCCAGGTCCTGTAACCTGGGCTCATCAGACCTTGTTCTTCCTTCACTGGCTTTGTATCCTCTTGAATAAAGCGTCACAGAGCAGCGTGACACTGGAAAGTGTCACGCTGGAAAGAGGGTGCACACATCTGCCAAGGCTGCACCATCCTCTCAATGTGGCTTTTTTCATAATAGAGAAATGTGTTTAAATCTGGACCTGGATCCAAGTCTGCACCAGAATACACAGTGAAGGACGATCAGTCTGAGTCACTGATGGAGGTCGTGATTTCTGAAAAATGTCTAAATGTTGACAAATGATAAACTGTGAAAGAAGTGATTGTCTCCAGGTAAACTGATTATATTGCTGGAGTGTCTTCTACATCGCTATGTGTTTTAAACACTTGGTCAAGGGCGGGAGAATCTTGCTTTGGGTTTTATATTGAAAAAATAAACACATCCCATTTTTTCTTCAGGTCTTAACTTTCTAAATCATTTAAACATTTTATCAAACCTTAACCAAGAGCTTTGAGTTGCCTAAACACAATCATAAAAAATGTGCTTTAGTTGTCAAATACTTTTATTAAAAATATGTTTCCTTATGTTAATAAATCAAGAGGCATTATGCTTCTTTCACAGATTATTTTCTGTTAGAAATGAGCAGAAATGTGGAACCACCAGTCGAATGAATCTGGATGAAATTGTCTTTCAGAGGCAGAAGAACCAATTTCCAGATGTTTGGAATAAATCTGAGGTGTAACAGTAGAATGAGGGGTTGTCAGTCAGTCACAGTCTATACACACCTACACAGTTCTGAGAGGAGAAGTCTAATCTGGCACAGTAAGTGGACTATGGGTGTCTTAGCACTGAGTTGTATCGTTCAAACTGTAATTACGAGCAGCAGAGTTGGAAAAACTGTTCATGTGTCTGACTTGTGATTCTAAATTGGAGGAATATCAGGAATTTCTGACACTGATGACATCTTCCACTCAGTGCCAAGAACTACAGACATCAACTGGCTGTTGGCAAACCAAATCCAACGTGACAGTAATACAACCCATTCTGCTCATTTAAAAGGAGTGACATGTTCAGATATTGTTTCACATAGTAACAAACTGCAGTAAATACATAAACCAGCAAAAGAAGCTAAGCTAATGGTGTGACTACAGGATGAGGACTAACAAACTTGGAATAATACATGAGCCCTTCCTGGTTGGAATTACAGGTGATTTTCTTCCCATTCTGCTAACATTAGATGCGTTTTGCATTAACCTGCTTCATTTGAAATGGCACAAACTAAAAAACAATCAAATCATCCTGACGTTTTGGATCCACAGGACCTCAGATCTATCATCTCTGACTGACTGACTGATCATATTTCCACCACTGGTCAGCTGAATGGCGCGTCACTGAGTTAGCATTTCTGATGCAAACAGGATGTATTAGCGGGCAGTTTACAGTCTGCAGTGTTGCTAACTTAGCACACTGTAGCTAGATTTAGAGACTTTTTTTCAAACAGACTGGGTATAAACCTGGTATAAACCACTGAGCAGAAGAAAGCAGGAGAGAGGGAGGGAGAAAGAGAAGTCATCACTAACTGCTAAAGAAACTAGCAGATCTGAATAGCATGTAAACAACTGAAACACCAGGAACAGGAAATGAGACAATATGCTTCCTGCAGCACAGCAATAAAGCCCCTGTTAAGAAATAAAGGGTTTCTGTCAACTGAAATGCTAGAGGGATTTTAATTTGAAACAATAACAGTAAGTGTTAGTATTAAAGAGCTTATATAAAGCTTAATGCAGTAACTTTAACACAACAGTAAAAGTCTGTTATGTTCTGGAGTTGAGGTCAATAAAGACTGTAGTTGAATCAACTGTTGTGGATCTAGAAGGAGGCTGTGCTCTGTGTGAGAGACAGAATAAGGAAGATGTTCCTGGTCTCTTCTAACTTTCTCTTTAACTGATCATCACACAGTAAATACAGTTTAAATCACTGCTCTGTCTTTAATCTATGTGTTTGGTGATTTTTACCATCCAGACATATACTAGGCTTTGACTTTGTCTTGTTTCTTTACTGCTAGTGATGCAAATAAACCAGATGGCTATAGAGAAGATATGTGATGATGTTGGTCTGTGAGTGAAATGTAACCAAACGCAGAAACTGACTCAGGAGTGAATTATCTGATTGGATGTATTCGCTCCCCCAATAACTCTTTCATAACATGACTTCCTTTGGCTGAGTGAGACACAGTGTGTGTGCACTAGTCTATTTGCAGGGAACAGCAGCTTGAGGAGAGTACATCCACACTTCTTTGTGCAGTGCTGTGTTTCAGTGCTGGGCTCGCTCAGCTGCGGCTCTGCCTGTCACCCGTCTCCGTCTGATCAGGGGGGAACTCACAGGAGAACAGTGTCGAACCAGCACCGGGAGATAGTGGGGATCTGACTCCCTCTCCCTCCCTCCCTCACTCCCTCATCCACTTTGTGACGCATGTAGCCCTCCCACGTCATCTGACTCAAAGCCTGCCCCCCCCCCCCGCCTATTATAACCTCCATGGAGAAGCTCTCAAGTGATAATATGTGTGCAGGGGAATCAGTGGGACTGGCAGGAGTCAGAGGAAATGAGAGAACAGCTCGGCTCCTTATTTAAAGCCCATTAAATAAGAAACTGATGTTTGATTAATGGGTTTAAATAGCTGATTTAAGTCTCCTCATATGTACAGTTAATCAACAGAAACAGCTTGAGTCATACTTGTATGTATGAAAAAATAATTGCTTGAGTCGTCATGACATCGCGTTCACTGCTGTGTAATCATTTTGAAAAAAAAAAAAAAAAATCTGTGTCAGTGATGCAAAATATGGTTTCTAATTTATCTAATGTGGCACTGATTCATAAAATGATTTTCAACTGCAGTCTTTTCCCTGAGACTTTTATTGGATTGTTAATAGTCTATAACATTAGCACGGCGTTTATAGCGAACCATTCACAGCTCCATGACAAGCTTCAGGCCATTTAACACATTTAATAGCCGGGCCGCTGGTTGTGGTGTGAGTCTGCTGGAAAAGGAGAAAAGACACATACTGAAGTAGAATCTACCAGTTGACAGGGCACAGAGGACCCAGACTTCAGAAACAGGCAACTAGCTGAGCAGTACATGGTTAAAGCACCTGCGCTCACCGAGCACTTTATTAGAAACACCTCACTAACACTGAGTAGTTCTCAAACAGCTTCAGTTCTTTCACCAGATGTTGGAAATTTTCTTTTGAGATTCTGCTCCATGTTGATATGACTGCATCACATCACTTCTGCACATTCATGCTGCTGTTCCCCTGTTCTACCACATCCCAGAGCACACGTTAACACCTGAGGACCACTCCGATAAATTAGAGTTGAATAGTATTATAAAGAATTTGAATTCAGTGTTAAACCTGCTTGTCATATCCAAATCTGGCTTTGAATCCCATATCAACCCTATTTAGTTTTTATAATATTTCAGTGTAATTTACATTATAAAAAAATACAACTTTAAGTTGTTTCCCTTTTCTTTGAGGAAGCAGAATCAGCTGTGATTGGCAGCCTAATTCTAAAACTTAAAAAATGTGATTAACCGCAGAAGATATTAAAGGTCCCATCCAGTCTAAAGGTAGATGTCCATGTGTTTGTGATTATAAAGCAGGTCTAGGTTCTATATTAATACTGTGAAAGTATCAAGGCCTCAGTCCACAGAGAAATGCACACAGCCTGTATTCAGAAACTGAGCCTTAAAACCAGCCGTCAGGACTTCTGGAACTTTGTGATGTCATAACAAAGCAGTCACCGCTCTCAGCCATGCCCTAAGCCCCGCCCACCTGGACCCACCATCCGACCTTGCGGGATTTGGTTTCTCTAAGATGAGTCTGCCTACAGGTGGGAGACTGAGCGTCTGGTGACCTGGTGCAGGCAGAACAACCTAGAGCTAAACGCTCTGAAGACAGTGGAAATGATAGTGGACTTCAGGAAGAGCCCAGCCCCACCCACTCCCATCTCCCTGTGCAACTCCCCCGTGGCTACCGTGGAGCATTTCTGCTTCTTGGGTACCACCATCACAGAGGATTTCAAATGGGAGCTGAACATCAGCTCCCTCATCAAAAAAGCTCAGCAGAGGATGTATTTCCTGAGACAGTTGAAGAAGTTCAACCTGCCAAGGACTATGATGGTGAACTTCTACACCTCCATCATTGAGTCCATCCTCACCTCCTCCATCACCATCTGGTACGCTGCTGCCACTGACAGGGACAATAACAGACTGCAGCGTATCATCCACTCTGCTGAGAAGGTGATTGGCTGCAATCTTCCATCCCTCCAGGACCTGTACGCCTCAAGGACTTTGAGGCGTACAAGGAAGATTGTAGCTGACTCCTCCCACCCTGGACACAAACTCTTTGTGACACTCCCCTCTGGCAGGAGGCTGCGGTCCTTCAGGACCAAAACCTCTCGCCACAAAAATAGCTTCTTCCCATCTGCTATCAGCCTTATCAACAAGGCTAGAGAGCCCCACTGTTGCTGATCAATTGCACCAATCACCAGAAAAAATTCCTTGTATGTGAAAACATACTTGGCAATAAAACTGATTCTGATTCTAAGTGTTTATTGGATCACTGATCTGTTGTATGAACTCCAGAGAGAAGCCTGAGATGGTTTTTGGTTCTTAAAACCACAAATATATCTTCTTATGGATATCAACACAAATAAAACACGGGACCTTTAGTCATTAAATCCCTGTCAGACATACAACACTGAAATAACAGGTGTAACCTGATTACTTTTGTGGGCTCTATTTGTCACAAGTTATATCCTCCAAAAACTGGAGGCCGTGATTCAGCGACGTTAGAGGTGGTGGCTGCATCTTGTTGCTCTCTGCCTGGACATCTACACCTTTCTTTTATATTATTATGAAGTATATAGGAAAATCTAAAAATTAAAAAAGCAACATATTTAACATATTTACCATTAACTAACAATGACACACTCCAGTGACCATTCAGAATCCTGCGTTTACCTGCCTCAGTGTTGTCAACCTTTGCTGCTAACCTCTGTAGTTGAGAAGCACAGGGGAGATGGATGTTGATCTTTACTGTCACTGTCACTGCCCTGACAGCAAGCCACTGATTAAAAGGTGCCCCGTGGAGCTTTTGACCACTAACAGCAGCATGGAGCAATGTTTTTTATAAGATGGCGTTACTGTGGCAATAGCAATGTTGTTTTTCTTGTTTGTTGCTCATGCAGAAGGACACAATGTGTTTTGATGAGTAACTTAATGTGAGCATATTTGTCTATTTACCAGAAAACTCCTCCTGGCTAAAATAAAAAGCCAATATCATGATACTAAAACTAACGAGTCAAATGCAGCTGCATCATTTCCCCAGAGAAGACTCTGACCACTGTTGGTCAAAACCACACAGTCGCACGTCGAGGGTGTAGGGTGGTGTTGATGACTGCTGCTTCTTTCACTAACCAAAGAGCTTTGGTGAAGAGAGGACGCAGCTGGATATTTGTCATGTTTCATTTTCGGTCAAGTTAGGCATGAAATAAAATTCATTATCTGCAGCTGATATAATTTGCTGCTGGAAATGTCAGCATTTGTCGGCCTTAAAGCTGAGCGAATCCACAGGTGAGGTTAATCTTATCAACCTGATACAAAATGGAACTGGTGAACGAGAGGAGGTGCTACAGTCAGTGCTGACGAACTTTCAAATCCTGTGCAACAACACTTTAATTATCAAGATAGGGGCTGAGCACGTTCAAAATAAAGACTTCAGCAGATGGTAAACCCACCTAAACTGAGTCATCCAGTCTTCATAGTAGGCTTGAACATTATGATGCACTGGTGCACAAAGACCTGTTAAACAATGGCTTTCTGTCGGCGGTGTCTATTTAAAAATCAGTCGAGGCTTCATAAAGTGCTACATGTATATGAAAACTAATAAATCGCTGATTTAATGCAAATATAACTAACGATATTAGTAAATACTTTTGATAAGGACACAGTTTACCCACCTACCTCAGTGCTTACTGGTCAGTGCTGGGGGCGAATACAGATCACATGCACTAAAATGTCACTTGTATGCTCTTCCTTTAGATTACTCAGTATGAGGAAATTATTCTCTAGATTTCTTAAACATTTCTTACTTTTTATACAACAGTAGAAATGTGACAAATGTGTCTCACATGCATAGACCCACATCATCAGGGACCCACTCAGGATGTTGTGGCAGCAGCAGCAGTGCACTGTACAGTGCCTACGTGGGAGGTTTATAGTTATCATTGCAAAATGTGCCAATATGAGGGGCCATTGGGGCCCCTTTTCCCTGAGGGGGCTCCCCAAAACATTTGCCTATCCTGACAGTGCACCTCTGCATACAATACTGTTTACTGTAAGTGGACAATTATTCAGTTGTTTTCTTCCACTGAATCAACTTCCTGAACACATTTCAGTCACTGAACACACTTTTCAATAGGGGCCTGCATGCATACAGTTAAAACAAGAGGGTTTTCCCTACCATGATAGCCACTCAACCATGGCCCCTATGTATTTTTGTGTAACACCTAATGACCCTAACACCCTGATATATCTGTAAGCCTTTGTTTGACAGGACAGTGAAGAGTGACAGGAAATGGAACAGAGAGAAGGGGAATATATCCTAACTACTTGGCTATCAGGTCCGAGGTTAGTTTTGTATTTCAGGACTAGACCATAACATTCATTCATTACAATAGATTCTTTTTGAACGGAAAGAGTACCAATGTAACTACGGTCTTTTATAGAGTGTTGCATGATGGGCTTTTGTAGCTTTACTGTTGCTAGGAAGTGTTTTCAACAAGTGGGAACCTCCGGGGCTGAAAATTGAAGCCAACAGGTAATTGGTCGTTCTACTGGCCACTAGAGTCCGGCTCCAACAGTGAGTCAATCCCCATAGACTCCCTGCAAAAATGAACCAGGACCAAAATCTGTCAAACAGCGGAAAAAAATAAAAAATAAAAAATAAAAAATACATCTGTTGCAGATGATGAGCTCAAAAAGACTGAAGTATGAAAAATGTCAGACAAAGTAATTATGCAACAGGAGTGAGTTACATTGTTACATTGTCAGATTGCTGTGGGAGGATAAGAAAATTACAGCTCACTTTAAAGATCCCCTCCAGACATGTTTTAAACTCTGTAAAAATACACTGCTATAATTAATGTTTTGTTTAACATGGTTTTCCCTCAAGAAAAGTGGGGGAAAAAAAATAATGGAAAACTGGAGCTCACTATTATATATCATAGTGCCCCGATGGCGGCAGGTGTACTGGAGCTTCGTCGCCATGGTTACTATAATTAAGGTCATGGCTTGGTTAGATTTAGGAATAGAGGGTGATTTGGGTTAAAATAAGTACTTCCTAAATATTAGATGATCTTTGTTGTCATGGTTACAATAATAACAATGAACGGTCATGGATAATAGAAACAACATAAACTGCTACTGTCACATGGGAATCGAACACCGCTCTTCTGTGTCATATTCATCCATCCACCCCAACCTCCTCCTGACGTGGACTTTGTCGCTCTAAACTACGTCACTGCACTTTTCCCTTTGCTCCTGTCATCATTACTACGACCACGAGATGTCGCCTAGCAACAAAAGCTAACTATGGGTCATAAGAACCTGCTGACAGACGACCTGTGGACTCATTTGTTACAGGGGGACAGTCTCAGTTCAGCTGTTATTTACTGTGGTTTACACTGAGTTTATGTGATAAAAAATGAGTTTTGATGTTTATCCTCCACCCTACCACCCGAGTGTAGAATAATATAAACTTCTCCAAGACATCCGCTGATTCATCGCAACATCTTGGCTTCAACAATGGTTTGGAGTTGCTTTCATTCGATCCAAGGTACATCCCGGGCCTGCCAAACAGAGAGCTGCCATGTCCTTGAAAGACACTGCTCAAGCTTAAGAGATAATCTTATTTCCATGGTGCTGAGGAAGAAAACTGCTTAGTAGACAGAGATAAAAAAGACTTCTGAATCATTTTTATTTACATCTGACAGCGTATTCCATGTTATTTCTTTTTCTGGAGGGGGGAGGGTTTGCAGAAAGGAGTTACCAGGTGTGACGGAGCAGGTGCCGGATAAATGTAGAATGACTGGAGGAACAAAAGATTTTTACATAACTTACAGAGGAAGAATGGTTGGATTAGACATTCTGATCCACACGGCCGATCATTTTGATCGCAGCTATCTCAGCGTTGCTGCTTCTTTTCAGGTTGTTTTGATCCCGCCTCAGCCGAGCGTCCAAAATTACCTGCCGGGGCATGCTGCAATCAGATGAGACCACCTTGCAGCTCTGTGCAGGGTGCTACAGTAACAGTAATATTAGCCTGTGTTTGTCACTGAATAAGCTGTGTTTTGCTCATTGGTTCTGCATGAGGACACAGGAGCTGCACACGATGCTTTGTCGGAATCTGAGCAGAGAAACAAAGTTTCTCTGTTAATTAGAGGCTGGTAGACCTCCAGAAAGAACAGGGATTCTTCTGGTTGCCTGTGAGGAAATGGAGAGTGCAGCATCACACAGTAGCTACAGCAACACCCCACTGAGCCCTGTGGTCATGTAGAAACCCGTGCACTGTAAGGTTGTATTGTGCTTTGGGAAAGCTCGGGGTCATGGCAAAATAACAAAGATGAAATTACAGCAGGACGACTGTGAAGGAATGAAAACTGTTGGCTTGTCAGTGTGAAAGGGTTCAATTGGCATCAAATGATCCGTGATGTAACCATGACGCCCAGGTGAACACGCTAATTTTCTGTGCTGTGAAACGTACCTGACGCCTGCCCAGCACAGTGCTGTTAAATCAGAAACACTGTGGCTACACCTTCTGCTATAAGTGTAATTTTCCGTAATAAGAACCAAACACTTCCCCGACTGAAGTGTTTCACACAGATGCGCCGACACTGAACAGGAGCACCAACCCAGGGACGTGCTCTGTGACTGCATGTGATGGTGTTGCTCCCTGCAGTTGTGTGTCCATGTCTTCTCTAACAGGAAGGTAAACACGTCAGGCAATGTGAAATTAATCAATGGCTGTTTTTTAATTTTGGTGTACACAGCTGAGACATCATGGTATTGACCAACAGCAAATGTCTACACAGATTTGACTGATGAAGCTCTGCCCTTTCTCAAAATGTCATTTTTTATTTATCTAAATAGTTTGTGATAATTTGTGCTTGTGTATTGTGGGACTGCATTATTTGTAAGGTGTCCCTGCTGTGTCCCTCCGCATTCATGCCAGCATTAAAACAAAGCAGCTGACAGAAAAAAAGATAACTCATGAAAAGAAAAACACACATTTTAACTTAATCTATTGTCAGCTCGGTTTCTTTCTGCCCGGGTTTCAACAGGTGAACAACAGTAAGTCGTATCATCACTGTCAGAGAAAAAAACTGTCCAAGTTTGCATTTCTTCGACCAATCAATACATCCAAGCACACAAAGATAACAGAAATACCTGGTCCCTGGGGTCCTGGCACATCAAACCCACCTCAAAGAGGTGAGGTACAGCTACATCAGGCACCAGTTGAAATCAGTGTGCTTTTTATTATCAGCAGCTGATTAAACTACTATGGCAAAAATGCCCTGACTGTACTCAGGTGCTACTTACACCAGTGAGGGTAGATGGAATATTAGGCACACCGGGGTGCAGCTCAGCGGCAAAAAAAAAAAAAAAATCACAGCCTCCAAAAATGAGCAGAAAGTTTATCAATCCTTTGAAACAGTTACAAGAAAAGTGTGTTTTCTCCTCCAGTTTCTGGACATTATCCAGATGGCAAAATAAATCCGGCCCATACTCGGGCCATATGCTTGTTTTCCTCTGGCCCAGTACTCACCTGGTTCCACAGCCCAACATCAGATCCATATACAGCACGATTGTGTTACGATGTTACGACTACATCTGGACCAATTCTGGCATACACACAGGAAATCGCACAGATCAGGCTGTTAGTCAGGACCAGATGAGGAAGTATATGGGCCAGACTCAGGCCGAGGACGAGGACGCAGGCATATGTCGGGCCAGAACTTGAGGGTTGGATTAATTTAACTACTTATGTGTTTCATTGTTTTTCTTCAGCAAGGTCAACATCATATACTGCACTTTTTAATTTTCACCTATGACCTTTACATACTGTAAACACTACTAAACATAGCTGCTGGCACTGTACAGAACAATGCATAAAACAAGACAAAATGGCACCACTTTAGCTATAATGCTAATGATGCTAGCAGTATTTCGGAGACTCCGACAGCAATCCTATAGCTGCATCTGGATGCTGCTATTTCATCAACTAAACGGGTCGTCTGTGTTCGTCTGCTGTCAGTCTGAGGGGAATTTGTTCACGTTGTTGGAAATTCTGAAGTATAAATAGGTCCATTTGTTTTTTGCCAGGTTTTTACCCACCAAAGTACAGCAAACAACACACCACATACAATGAGGAGGCACGCACAAGAACAGGTCTTTCTACAGCACCGCTCACAGAGCTGCTCTGAACTAAATGCTAAAGCTGGCATCACAGTGACTTTGCTAACATGCTTACGTGAAGTAGGATTTTTACCATGTTCACCATGTGTAACATGTTAGCCTGCTAAAATTAAGAAAACAGGGAGCATGATGTAGCACAAATCCCAGTGTGTGTAGGTATAATTGTGTTGTTTTTTTTTGTTTTTTTTAACAAAGTACAATGAAACAAGGCCAATTAACTGATATTCACACTTAAACTTGCCTAAAAATATTTGGTTTTGATTTTGTTTGTGGGCTCATGACAAATATGTAATGTGTTTTCACTGTGGCAGACTGACAAATTCAATATTACACAGCTGCTTATTATTTACTCAAAGTTGGAATTAAATTGACTTTGACCTGTGTATAAAAATGTGCTGAGGGTCTCTGTTTTACTGATTGGCTGAGTTGACTTAAAATTCAAATCAACTTGCAAAATGGCAATTTTAAAAACAAGCATATCTGGGAAAACAGTTTAATTAAATGCATCCAAATGAAAAGAGATATGTTGTGACATTTATTTAATGTGCAGATGTTTTAAATAAAGCAGCCAAGCAAAAATCCTGCATTGAAAGTGTTAGCATTTAAGAAGTATACAGAAAATAAATGAATAAAGAAAAAATAAAATGGAAAACATGGATTTTTTTATGATGAGAATTTACGGTCTAAGGAATGTATTTGACATTTGCATCTGGGAAACTAATGGGATTTTCAGCATCAAGAGCAGTTGATGAATTAATAGCAAGAAGTGTCTTTGTCTGTGTAATTCACAGTCTCAGTCAAAATAACCAGAACAGTGCTGGTGTTGTGTGCAGCAAATGAATCCGGAGAATGAAAAGAGAACGGCTGTGTGGAGTTGCCTCCACCAGTTCCGCCGCTTTCTGGCCCGTCTTAGGGTTATGCTCTTTCACCCACACTCTCACTTCAGGGGATAGTGTACGGAGGTACTGCTCCAGAATCAGTATTTCTTCAATTTCCTCCACTGTCTTCCTGGATGGCTTGACCCATTTCCTGTACAGATCTTTCAAACGATTATAAAGTTCACGCGGAGTCTCTCCAGGACGAATATCTGGCTCTCTGAACCTTTGCCGATACATTTCTTCATTAATTTCATATTTAGCCAAAATGGCCTCTTTAACATTATCATAGTCCATTGAATCCCCCATGTCCATAGCCACATATGCACCCCGTGCCTTACCAGACAGGTGAGGGACAAGATACACAGCCCACTCTTCTTTGGGCCACCTATAAGCAGTGGCTAGTCGTTCGAAAGTCGTTAAGTACTGCTCAATGTCATCTCCATCCTCAAACTTTGGAATTGTACCTCCACACTCCAAGCTCTGGTCTGGGATGGAGCATGCAGACTACTATTCGGGGTTGATGACTCCCTCTGTGGTAAATGCTCTCCCAGGAGATCCCTTTCCTCTGGACTGCCTTGTTCCAACCTCCTATCAGCTTCCCGTCTGCCTGCATCCATCTCCTCCTGAAACATATTTAGCCGAACCTGCACACTTCTCCATCGTTGCTCCTGTTTGAAGGCCTCCTTCTCCTGGATTTTCATCTGCTTCTGTATTAGGGCATACAGTTGCTCAAACCCTCCCTGGTCAAGACTCTGAAGTCCGTCATCAGCTGCTACACCTGTCGCCTGGTCCAACCGGGCCTCCTGGCCACCTGGAGGAGGACCTGGGTCATGATGTACAATCCGGGCCTGATCACTCTGCATGGCCTTCTGCACACTCCTGGTGTTGTAGTGCCTCGCTTGCTTCCCGCTCTCCAGTGTCTATGAAGGCAAAAGATCCCACCGCTGCCACCAAATGTGGAGTTGCCTCTCTCCGCAAAGGGCAGAGGATGATGTAAGCACCGGATGGTTTAAAAAGATGTTGTAAAAAACGTTGTCAGCAGGCGAGAGTCTGTGCTCAAAAGTGAAATTTTTATTAACCAAATACTACAAACAAAAAAAAACACAAATGAATCCCGGGCAATTCAACGAAACAGAACTTAAACCATATCAAACAAATATTAAAATTGCAGCCTCACTCCAAGCTGCCACCTGCTCTACGTCTTTTCCCTCTCTCTCTGCCCCTCAATAGCCTGCACTTAATCTTCCCCTAAGTGGAGCATACCATCTTCCCAGGTAAGTGTGGGGGTGAGCTAAAATGCTCCCCATTCCAAGCACCCCACCCCACACTAAAATCTAACTGGATCTGCCAGCCCACACCTGTTTCCTCTCTCCCTGATGGAGCAGCCAATCAACCCCACTCAGAGAGTCCACTGAAAATATCCAATGTAGGCTGACCCTTCCAAAATAAATCACCAAACGGCTTTCATGGATTTAAAGGAGGCACTTTGTAATGATCCAGTGTTGCAGAGTCCAGACTTCAATCGGCCCTTCACTGTGCAGACGGACGCCTCAGGAGTGGGGCTTGGGGCTGTCCTGCTTCAAGGTGAAGGGGATGACCAGAAACCAGTGGCTTATGTTAGCCGCAAGCTGTGGCCACGTGAAACCCGGTATTCAGCCGTTGAGCTGGAATGCCTGGCAATAAAGTGGGCTTTAGAGACTTTTAAGTATTATCTGCTTGGAAGAGATTTCATTCTGCAAACTGACCATAGGGGTCTGCAGTGGCTCCATAAAATGAAGGACTCGAACAACCGCATTTCCAGATGGGTGCTGGAAATGCAGCCCTACCGGTTTCAGGTGGAGTACCGGCCCGGGAAATCCAATGTGGTGGCTGATTTTCTATCTCGCCATCCTGATGGCGAGCTTCCAGGGGAGAGGGAAATGTGAAAAGGTGGTTCTATTCCCTTTTCACTGTGCCCTAATCCCCCACATTATCATGGTTGTTATTATTATTGTTGGAGTTTGAGTAAATGTTTCTATTAATTTTTCTTCAGGGTTTGATTTTTTTTTTATAGATGAGTTTGAAGATGTTTGGTGATTTATTTTGGAAGGGTCAGCCTACATTGGATATTTTCAGTGGACTCTCTGAGTGGGGTTGATTGGCTGCTCCATCAGGGAGAGAGGAAACAGGTGTGGGCTGGCAGATCCAGTTAGATTTTAGTGTGGGGTGGGGTGCTTGGAATGGGGAGCATTTTAGCTCACCCCCACACTTACCTGGGAAGATGGTATGCTCCACTTAGGGGAAGATTAAGTGCAGGCTATTGAGGGGCAGAGAGAGAGGGAAAAGACGTAGAGCAGGTGGCAGCTTGGAGTGAGGCTGCAATTTTAATATTTGTTTGATATGGTTTAAGTTCTGTTTCGTTGAATTGCCCGGGATTCATTTGTGTTTTTTTTTGTTTGTAGTATTTGGTTAATAAAAATTTCACTTTTGAGCACAGACTCTCGCCTGCTGACAACGTTTTTTACAACATCTTTTTAAACCATCCGGTGCTTACATCATCCTCTGCCCTTTGCGGAGAGAGGCAACTCCACAGGCTGAAAGTCTGTAGGACACATTACACACCTGCCTGCTCCAAACAAACGTATCTGCATGCTTCCATTGTGTTCTGATTTACTCTTTATTGATTTATTCTTTTCATTTTGTTGTCACCTGATCAGCAAAGAGGCAACTCCACAGTGGCATTATTGTAACAATAAAACACCACACTGTGTACCGTTACCATGGCGCTGCGTGCGTGCGTGCGTGCGTGCGTACACACACGTACACACACACGTACACACACCTGATGACACAACAGTGGTGGGGCCTCATCTGCATGAACAACTTCCAGAGAGGAGCAGTGTGGAGTAAGACCAGCCACCTTCCCCTAAACACAGGAAGAGGAGCACTGTCCAGACACCACCGACTATCAGTGGCTGCAGAAGGTCAACAGTAATGCAGATCACAGACGGCCTCTCCTGGATCTCACACACAGCAGCACCCTCCAAGGAAGCACAGCGAACCTCCGTCCACCTGTCCCTCCACAGATACACCACTGAGAGCATCCTGACCACCTGCATCACCGCCTGCTTTGGGAACTTCAAGATCTCTGACTGTAAGACCTTTCAGCACCCAGCAAGTACAGCAGAGAGGATCATCTGTGGTTCTGTCCACACAAAAATCCATGAAGGACTGTGCATCAAAAAGGCTCAAAAAAGGCCCCCAACCAACTCCAACCGCAGCTTCCTCACACCAGGGCCTCCTCTGCCAGGCTGCACAGAAGCTTCTTTTAGCTTCCTCTTACATCTAGTGCTCCAAGGCCATGCAGATGGGTTTGGTTTTATTTTTCCAGGTTTTATGATAAACTAAGTAACCAAAGGTATGTGGATATGAACAATAAATGCGTGCTGGTGTTTGAAAGACGTTAACTATTATTGGCCCATTTACCAGCACACTTGACAGTCACAGCAGCCTAGCTGTAGTACCTGAGTGCCACGAATTGCACCAAAAGATAAAATCCCACTCCTTCTCTGAGTCAAATGTGCTGCTATCACTGCCTCTCTACCTCCTCTGGTTTTCCACCAGATGTTGGAGCCTCACTGCAGGGATTTGCTTCCATTCAGCCACGAGAGCAGTGCTGCTGACTGACTGATCTTCCTCACCTCCTTCACCGGCTTTAAATACCTGCCTCATGCGTGGGTACCAACTGTTGGTGTGATTGACAGTTAAGCATTTATGCTGTCAAGACCTCCATCCTGTAAATCATCCGATGATGAAATAATGATGGTGAAAAACAGTGAATATCCAAAATGTTTCCCTCTGTAATTAACTCCCAGAGGGGTTGCAAAGTGCAGGGGTTTCTACTTTGGCCCATGCAGCAGGTAGAAGGTGTGTGCGTGCTTCCTGTAGCTTCAGTGTCCGACGCTCAACTTAAAATAGAGTCTGAGCTCATGTTTCAAGCTCAGTACATTTTTTTTGATCACTTTCTCTCTGTTGTATGTAGCTTTGGAGCATTAGCCCACGCAGACACCTCTGATCTGCAGCGCTGACCCAAGCTGATTTATTCAACACCTGAGTTGTTTGAGATCATAAACAACACTGTATGTGCATCCACCCACTATACCATTCTCACAGCACTTTACATACAGCACCTAAACACATTTAAAAAGTTGCAAAGGAGTTAGTTGTTGTACAGTGCACTGCCAACAGATCAGATCTCAGAACAGCTTCAACCACTTGTAACTGTGTCTATTATCAAGACATGATGACGTTTGAGCTGCACATTAAATAACATGGCAGGTAAATCTGTTCTAATTAAAGGATCATTTGTCACAGGTTCAGGATTTCTGGATGTAGAAATGCAGAAACAAGATCACGGCAGAGCTTCTGCTATTAAAGAAGAAAAACACAAAGGTCTTACTTGAAGGCAAAACAGAATCCAGTCAGGCACGAAGAAATCCAAAGTCCAAAAACAAAGACCTTCAACTGAGGAACAAACATCAGGAATTCGAAACAGACGAACTGGTAAAGACTGAGGGAACAACAAGCGTAACTGAACACAGGTGAAACACATCAGGGCGGGGCAGACAATTAGAAAGGGAGGGAAAACTAGACAAAGATAGGAAGTGGAATATCCAACAGACACACAAGGTGATGATTTCAAAATAAGATAGGAAATAATAAATCTAAAGTCTGAACCGAGGGTTCTATCAGGATCAGGCCGTGACATCACTTTAGTTCAGCACATCTTGTTTTCTATTTGCAGTTTTTCCCCGTCAGGTGACGTACTCACTATCTGAGACAAGAGGCAGTAAAACAATCAGACAGGCTGGTGTAAACATCCGTTACAGACTGACTGACTGCTTCCATCCTGACCTGGTGGAATTATTGTAGTTGTGTGCAGTGAGGGATCATTAGCAACACTTCAGGTAGAGATATGAAAAAACTGTCACTGTGATTATTCTGGCAGATACTGCGATTGCGATATGAGTCATGATTTAGGTTGGATTTAATTTTCACTGAAAATAATATGAAAATTACGATATTCACGTATGTCTGGGGAATATGATTTGCTCCAGTGATTTCAATATTGCACTTGGCCCCCATTAGGATTTTCAGAAACATTTCATTTAATTAATCGCAGCCCTAATTTCTGCTGTGTTCACTTTCATTTTTACTTTCTCTTAAAGTGTTGAGATAAACTGGATGAACTGAAGATCAAATCTGAAGATGCTTTGGTACACTACCTCTGATTGTACCAAACTTAATTACATTTTCACACCATCTAGGCCACAAAAAAAAAAAAAAAAAACAAACAAAAAAAAAACAGCAGGGCAAGTTGGCAATTAATATTGAGTAAATCAATCCATGCTCCATTATCCTTCCTAAACATTTCATTCACTCACATGAAGTGGATTTTTATGTGAATGTAAACAAAAAATCCACAGATTGATGTTTAGTATCTAAGCTCTGACCTCGTCACGGGTGATGACAATGACAGGGTTGCTTACACATGTAACACAAATTATAACCAAATCACCAGAAAATCAGCCAAAGAATTTGTGAATTAATTTTGCATTTCCATCTGCCACTGTTATGGGAATATTAAGAGTTGGTTCACTGAGATAAGCAGCTGGTGGTGCCAATTCTCCAGTTGGGTGCCATTAAACAATTGCAGAAGAAGAGGGCGTAAGAGGATGAGGTAATTAAAAGAGTGTCAAACGAACCTCAAATGATTGAAATATGACATTTATGTTTATTCATGTATTAAATAAAGGCGGATTAATCAGCGCTCCTCACAGATCTGATGACTGACACCTTTTTTGTGCGTTAGTGAAAGTGTGGCACAATAAGTCGTGTGTAGGTCATAATTTCTGGGATGTAATTTGAGTTACGATGGTTTTAATTCATTGTAATTAGAATTCAGGGAACAGTGAGATAACGCTGTAGCGATCGTGAACCTGAAGTGATATGTTTGTATTTTGCAGGTGAGCTGGTGATGTTACACAGGAATCCTGGGACCGGACCATGTTTACACTGTACTTCAGTGACACCGTGTTATGTTCTGTTAGCGACTATGTGGACTGTGTGAATTTAGCCAGTTTGCAGCTAATGTTCATTTCAAGCCCACCACCACAGTAGTCGCAGCGCAGGGCGGTGGCCTCATATTTTGTATATTTTGTTTGAACGTTTATGAACAAACCAGCTGTGCCTGTATGGAAACCAATGACACACTTTAACCTCTGACGAGTTTGAGAGGTGGTGTCATCTTTTATTTTTGTGCATTGTTGATGAGAGCATAATGCTGTGTAGCGACTGTGAACATAAAGTGATATTGTTGCATTTTGCAGAAAATGTTCAAGAACTGTGCAGCACCAGATGGAGACAGTGATGTTTGATCCCATGCTTCATTGATCGTTTGATTGATGACATCAGTGTTCACCTCAGCCGAAATTTGTCTTTGGTTTCTCCCAAAGTAGAGTAAAAGTGTGTTTACAACACACAATAAAGCAAATGAGCAGGTAGCAGCAGATAAGTTATAGAAATACTAGAGAGCAAATCTTATAAAGTAAGAGGTTTTCCCTAATGCAGTTATTTTGTGTTCAATATGTATATTAAAAATGTTGAAAAACTCCTTTCATTTATTTTTTTTCTCGTATCAAGACCATTCACTGTGATAAAGGCAATGTGAATCTCCTCTCTGTAACTGATCTAACTCCCCACTTATATAGGTTGGTTGTTTTCATTAACCTAAGATAAAACATATAGTTCCTGTAAACACAGAAAAAGGGCTTCCTTACATAAGATGGGTGAATCTTCAATCTCTCATCAACACCTAGACCTTTTGACCTAGAAACCCCTAGACACGACCCCTAAATCTTAGCCTTCTGGCTAAGGCCATTAAATCTTTTTGACCAGGGGACTCCTAGCTAAACATACCAAATCCATAAATTCACATAACATAACATACAGAACTTCAGATACCACAATAGGAACTTAAATGTTGTCACCAGCCGAACCACTTTGCCACCAGACCACACTGTGTACTTGTTTGCTATCTCAAACTGAGCACGTGCTAAAAGATCACATCCATGGCACGAACTGGCGTTTCAAAATGGACAGCAGGTTGGCTACAGGAAGAATTAAAAGGAAAGAGAGTCAAGAGACAGATGGTGAATCGACACGTGATCTCTTCCCTGTCAAACAAAACTTAAGCTGCTTTCAGTTCAGTCCTGAGTGTTCGATCATTAAAAATGAAAATAAAATAATTATTTTGCATCCGTAGCGTTACGAGATCGGATGCCGGCCGTCAACATTTGTGAGATCTTGAAGAGGGCCACAGGTTAGAAAAAGTTGGGAACCACTGTGTTATCCTTTCAATAGCAATTTGCATTTTTGCTTTTATTGATAAATTCATGTTTCCTCTTCTTGTCCTTCCTGGGCCACATGTAGTGTTTGGGCAAATATATCCCTCATCACCAAGGCTGCTTAAAGTTAGCTTCCCATTCACCATCTACAGCCTTGCAAACGTGCAGCCAGTGCAGCTCCTGGTACACACACACTCTGTCTGCACTTGGACTTCAATTTCGTCCTTTTGGATTTTATTGCAGTGATGTAGAAGTGTTCTCAGAACACTTCTGCATTTACTCTGGTGAGTAAAATGTTACTATAACTGATTGGAATCCACTGAAATTATCCTTATTTTGTTTTAATACTAATAATTTAACGACTGCAGAGAACAAGGACAGATGAGTTACAGAACTCCCACATCCATAGAGTATCCATAGAGACGTATCATCACACCTGCGTCTGTTTAGCAGGTTCACTCTTTCAACAGGCTCTAAAGTTCAGCTGGATTTGTTTTGGAGCTTGCTTGTGAATTTCAGCTGTGTGCATTGACCCCACCCCCCACCCCGACCCCTCCCACCCCCCACTTCATGCTGATGAAAATAGATTGCCTGGTCCCTGCCACTCTGAGCACAGACACTTAGCACATGAGATCTTACTCATATTTGCAATGCAAAACCACAATTTCATGGGATACGGAGTGCTGTTGTAATCATTCCACATCACATGCAGAGTGAGAAGCATGGGGATATATTGGAACCTTGAGAGAGGCTGGGCATGTGTGTCTGTGTGTGTGTGTGTGTATGTGTAGTGTAGATGTACTCTAGGGCAAATCCATCTGAATTATTGAGACCAAAACAGCAAGCTGTGTGTCTGTCAGTCGAGCTGCCTGGCAGGCCTGGCTGTATAAATGGTGACCTCTCGATCAGAGACTGACAGAGCGTGGCCTTGTTACCTGCAGACCTGCAGGGCCGAATCACTGACTGTGATGATAAAAGAAGGGTGCCAAGGTCCTCCAGCTGTCAGATAGATGAATACTTTTTTTTTTTTTTTTTTTTAGGGGCTTTAACTCTGTGAGCTGTTCTTTCTCATTAAGAATTCAAAGTTAGTTTAGCTCCTGTTCCAAGTTGGCAGAGGAAAGTGCTGAATAGATGATGTAAGATCATTACTGAGTGAGGGCGAGACACTGATGCTGTAACTGTCAGGTTTCCTCCTAAACAATATGGTTTCACAGCCTTTTAGACCTGAATTGTTTTGTGTAGACCCAGACACTTATTATTTATTATAATAAAAAGGCACAAGGTCACAACATAATAGAGGCTGTAAATTTAATTGATTTTGTTGAGCAATGGGCCCATATCATCTAAATTCAGTGTTTTACTGCTGCAGAGCTGGGCTCAAATACATAATAGGCCGATGAAGGCTGTAAGTAGGTCACCCTGTAAAGTGAACTGAACACAGATCTGCGATGAAATGGCACAATTGTTACAGATTTTCAAGGAGACAACATCTTTTGTAGAAACCTGAATGAGGGTCATACCAGGAAGTGGAGGAATTGTGAAAGGGTTTTCACTCAGGCTCCAATGGTAAAGAAATAAAGTAAAATAATTCATATGAATGAATTGAATAAATTTTCTTTCCCTTCTTGCAGTTTTGCAGAGTCTGACCCTCATGTCACTGCTTTGCTTACTGTAAACTAACTAAACCACTGTTTAGCAGCAGCATCGTTCATACCTGAAAGATAAAATGTCATTCCAATACTCATCAGCCTCCACTGGCTTCCCATTTAATCCAAATCAAATTCAAGTGTCTAATGCTGCCTCCAGAGTCACTTGAACTCAGCCATTCAGCCTTATGCTCCTTCTCCTCCACTGCGTTCCTCCAAGGAGGATTATCTGGCATTGTCATCCCTGCACACAAGACAGTCTCAGTCCAGGCTGTTCTGGTCTGTGGTTTCCCTCATGGTAGAACCAGCTACTGAAGACCATCAGAGCAGAGGTGTCCCTCTGTATCTTCTCTGCTGAGAGCATCTCCTCTTCTAACACCTCTAACACCCTAACCTGTCTAACTTGCATTTATGCACTTCTGGTTCACTTCTTTACTTGATCTCCTTGCACATCATATTACATAAATTGATGTAATATGAGTACTTACACCAAGGTCTCCTACTGCACTGAAGCTTTAGTGATGACCCTCAGGTGTAAGGTGCTTTAAATAAAAGCTTCTCAAAAATAAGTACATTTAATTGTAAATGTAAAATATAATAATATAATTATGTATAGTTAAAAAACAACCCACAATGACCCACATCTACAAACCATCCTGTAAGACTATGTCTTGAAAAAAATGACAGATACTGATCTTAATTGTTCTAGATCTCAGTGCAGCTTTTGACACTGTCAACCACACGGTTCTCCTGGAAGGTCTTATGTTCTGGGTCACTATTTCTGCATCTTGGTTCCACTTTTACTTTACAAACAGACGCTTCACCATCTCCACTGGCAGCTCATCGTCCATGCCTGCAAATATTTCATGTGGGGTTCCGCAGGGTTGCGTTTTAGGTCTGCTTCATTTCTGTCTTTACATGTTCCCACTGGGAAGAATCATACGAACTCATGACATCTCTTTTCACTGGTTTGCAGATGATACTCAGATCTAACTCCCCATCAATTCCCAAAGTTGGGCCGAACTGGCTCCAGGATTTCAAAGACTGGTTGGCACAAAATTTCCTTCAGTTAAATGAGGACAAGACTGAGATTCTACTTTTTAGTTTCCCACAACATTCTACTGTTATTGCCCAAAAACCCATCTACATCAGACAGTATGCAAAAAATCTGGGTGTTATATTTGATAATGATCTGAGCTTCAACAGGCAGGTCAGCTCTGTTGTCAGGTCCAACCAAGAACCATCTCCAACATCAGGCACATTGTCCTGCATCTTCATTTTTAGGATTTTCCTCAGACTACCATCTCTCATTTACAACTCAAACGTTATGTTTAAAGAAATGAGACCACATCGTCATCCCTATATTCTGACTGTTTAAAAATCTCTCCATGGTCTCACCCTACATACATCTCAGATCTTCTCACCCCCTACAGCACCACCAGACCCCTCAGATCCCTGATCATGGAAAAAAAACAGGCTGGAGACAGGCTTTTTGCACTTTGATGCAAAACCTGTTCGTTTTTTAAAGTGCTAATAGTGTAATGGACTTAAAACTCATCAAATGATTCAGAATACACCAGGCAATTTTATAATTACATAAACTTTGAAGCAAGATTAGTGGTTTTTCATTTAGCGTTCATTCAGCATTTTTGCCAGAGCTTGTTCATTGTTCTGTGACTTTCATCTGAACATATGAGCGGCACAGATGATGACGTGAGCTGGTGACATACCTCTGCTCTCATCTGCTTTTTTTAAGGCAGCGAAACATTTAACATTCTTAACAGATCTGATCCCAGTAAAGTATCTGACGGATCTCCAAGCATTCAGCTTGTGTCTAAACACTCTAATGATGCTCTGCAGGAATATTAAAATACTATGTTGTTGATCTGTGATCAAGGCGACAGCGTTTATGGTTTATCTTCCATGTCTTCCTTAATGTTTTCACACGGAAATTTAGATGGGCTATAATTCTCATGGAAGGCAGCCATCATACCAGTTTGTCACTGTGAATAAATTAGCTGACTGGAGTTGACTGGTGGACCCGTCCCTGTCAAACCACAGAAATCCCCCACAAAAAAAGAATCAATAGTCACAAGACAGAGGGACAGAAAGGACAATCATTTTCATTATTGATTATATGTCAGATACTTAGACTGTGAGGGCTTCACATCTGTACAGACTTTATTCTAAGAGTCCCCACGTGCCACTAACAAAACTTTTGTGTCAGTTAATACTTAAAAGAATGAAATCAGTAATGTTCATATTGTAGACTAGAATTATTACAGGTTGTAAGCAGGCGAATTTACACACACACACATGACGACAGAACAACTCATCTCCAAGTACAAGTCTTGAACTCTGTTTGCACTCATGTATATACAAGTAAAAAGAAACGAAAGCCATCAGTATCAATCACTTGCTGGAGGAAACAAGTGAAAGACGATTCGTCATTAAACCGTCTGAGTGTTCTCACATAGAAAATCCATTTGTGGTCTGATCTGCATTTTTGGTCAGTGTCACCAGCAGAGGCAGGAGAAGCAAGCCAGGCTAATGTTTGGGGCTCTATCACTGGCTTCTTTGCCACCAGCAAATGATCCAACGGTCTTCATATCATTTCTGTGTATGATACTGTTGTGGTCCAAGACAGATCTTCTAACAGGTCTGTGTGTTTCACCAACATATTGAAGCTCACGTGGGAATGAGAAGACACTGCCTGCTGCTGCAGGACTCTCACACTGTTGTGAAGAGGCTGGAAAAGTCTGCACGTACGAGGTGGTCCTCTGTCGTAAAAACAAAGAGGAGGATCAGAGAACAGGGTGTTCCATGTTAAAAAGCCTGATACCGTCAAATGTCCTCACAAACTAGGTGAAATTTGGTACATGCCAGTCACGCTGTGGTTGCAGCTGATTTTCTTTGTGGAGGCCGGTGTCTTCTCTCATTCAGACGCAGGGTATCAGGACACAGCTAATGTGACACAAACACAGACGAAACACGAACAAATTCAGAAAACATCAACATCAATTTGACAGCACATGTGCTGCAAGTATTCACAACACAACCAAATACACAAGTGTAGCACACAGGTAGCACAGACGACAACGGAGGTGTTTCCAGGGGGCACTGAAGAGTGATGAACCTGACCGGGACGCACTTATTGTTTAATGATTTGTGACTTTTGAAGTTAGAAGTATTGAACAGCAAGTGCACATGGATGTATTATAACACATGTATTAGTGAATTTGTCTGTGTTTTGTCTGTTTGTTCTATGTTTTCTAAAGCTGCAGTGTGTTGAGCTCTCAGGGGCCACCGTATGAGAGTATGAGTGTAATGTGTAGTGTATATCTTCAAGGATGAATCAGAGCAAAGTGTTACATCGCTGTAGTGTTTTATCCGAAGGTGTAGTGCCACACCGGAGCAACACTCCTCCACTTTATCTCTCCAAGTGATTAAATAAAATATCCACAGTTCACATTGTCTGGTTGAAATGTTTATACGTTTTTAAGAGCTTGAAGATGGGATCATCACTAAACGAAAGTCATGCAAGAGAGCCCATAAAACCAAATGAAATGGCATTCAAGGTGTACTGATTGATTTCCAATCATTCACTGAGTAACACGCAAGAAAAGATTCCACCTTAAAAGTGTGCGGCAGGCTCCGAGATGCTCAGCGAATGAAATGGTTCATTTGTGAAAATTTTTAAAAAAGGCAGAAAACATCTGTTCATTCATCTTTTACTCCTCTGAAGTTTCTTTATCTGTGATGCATTTACACAAAAACATGACAATGTCAGACTGCTGCACTTGGACAAAGCTACAAAGCTTTTCATAGCCTAGCCTGTTAGCTTAGCCCGACCTCTGCCTGCACTGCAGCTTTTCTTCTGAATGGATGTTTCAAATGTGGCTTCATTTGATTGACACAAGTGAGTAAATGACAAAACACAAACTACTTGTGATCATTCACCTGCTGCTTAAGTTTTATGGAAACTGCAAATCTACATTTTTCCTGTTACTTTTAACTAATGTATACACTGTATATATTTCAGCAAAAACGGGATTAGGTTTCTTCTTCTGTTTATGTATATTTGTTGTTATTGTTGTTATTCTTATTCCACATGCGTTTCCAATGTAAATATGTGTTTCACGTGTCAGTAAAGCCCCTTTGAGTGGAACCGAAAATTGAATTAAGCAGTGAGGGAGCTGGCCTGGTTCTCCACAGTGTGTTTACCAGTAGCTGAAGTGATTGCTGTGATTGTAGCTGCAGTAGTTTGGTTGCTATGATGACGGCTGTGACATTTAAGTTTTTAATGGTTTTAACCCTGACTACATGCTGGGGATTTGAGTGTGCAGTGAAATTACATAGTTGGGGGGAAGCAGTTCCTAACACAGCTGCCATATCTGATCGAAACACATGGGTTATGATTTTTTTTTTTCTTGGCTTATGTTCGTAGATCAGGAGGTGTAAAGACAAGCCACAGTTGCAGCTACAGCCACACGCACTGTATATCAACAGCCTTATAAGAAGCCACAACTACACCCATAGTCTGAGCAATAACCAAACACTGACAGCCACAACCACGGCTCAGCCCACAGTCAGGAATATCCAGCTGCTGCTTGGCCTTTCAGAGGGAGTAATCAGCAATACATGCATAACATCTCTCACCCTCGATTCTGTAGTATATGACTATATGAATAGAGCCTTACCTTAAATTATTGCCCGACGCAGTAAGATACAATTTTTACAAGGTTACAGGAAAATGGTTTAGGAGTAAAAAACCTTTTGGGGGCAGTGAACAGTATGTTTATGAGTATGAGAGTCCAAAGCTGTGAAACTGAGGCAGGATCTAATCTAATTAGAGCAAAACTGCTCCTGCAAGAAGTCAGTGAACACCTCAGATTAAAGGTCCTGTATTTCACACTTTTCCTGCTTTATTTGAATTTTTTTTGATATCCATAAGAAGATACATGTAGCTTTTAGTACCAAAAATCATCCGTCCTCGGGCTTCTATCTGGAGTTCTAGCAACAACAGGTTGGTGAGCTGTCATTGGGTGACTGTTTTCTGAGAGACTGAATAAAAATATAGCAGATTTCAGGTGAACACTCAGAGAAACCAAATCCTGCAAGGTTGGATGGTGGGTCAGGTGGGCGGTGGGCTGTTGTGACATCAGAAAGTCCTGATGACTGGTTTTAAGGCTCAGTTTCTGAATACAGGCTGAGGCTTTGATACTTTCACAGTTTTAATATAAAACCTAGACCTGCTTTAAAATCAAACAAACAGGAAAACATGGACATTTTTACAATATGGGTCCACAGCACAGAGCATTGCCAGAAAACTGTGATTTATATTCAGGCAGTAATTCACCATATTCACCAGGAGGACAAAATGTGAGCCTCTTACTTCACTACTTCACTAAGAAGTGTTGTAAGCACATGTAGGAAATTACCACAGCTGTATGTTTGGGCCTGAATTATGGCTCATATACAAAGTAAAGAACACACTTTTAAATTTGCTCACCGGTTTTTCAGTACAGTGAGTTGCTTTTTGAACACGATAAACGGGAGAGGATTTTAAATAACAGAATTCAAGGTCATGCATTTGGAAGATCATCAAACTGACTGGCACACGTTCCCCTCTCATCCATACTCTTCATCTGTTGTAGGAAAACAGAGCAATCTCACCACCTCATATCCTCATTGGGTTTAGGGATCAAATATACCATCTGTTTTTTTTTTTTTCCTTGAGAGCAGTACCAGGGCCGGATGGAAATCTTCTTCCTCCTCTTGTATTATTTATTAGCTGCAACTTTCAGTGCAGCCAGAACTCATGTTTGTGTTTGCTTTGGATTTCACCTTCAGAATTATTACTATGACCAAGTCATCTGCTTTACCACAACTCAAACCCCGATTTCTCAGATAGAAGGACAGACCTCCAGTTCATGCCAAAAAGACTAGAGAAAAGAAAACACACATCACACACACAAAAACCTGGAGGCAAATTCAAAGACCTTTGAGAGTAGAGCAGATTTGATTTTGAAATGAATGCACATACCCTGGCCCATTTAGCAACTGTCTCATCCTCTGACTGGGAGACAGTCCCAGTTGGTTCCAACTTAGCAACTGTGCAATGCTCTTTATTGGAGGTGGGGAAGTTATGATGAAAAACCCCCCCAAAAATCCTCATCTGTGTTAATTCTGCACTGTCCAACACTTCACACAACTAGAGAAATCAGCTCTTGTCAACTAAAATTAGGCTAATCACTGTTAATCACACCAAAGGAGTTAAAACCCTGCTCCCACACCAGGAAATGAAGATGATAACATTTAGATAAAGAAATAACCTAAAAACACTTCTATGCAACTGGTAACATTTCTTAAACCTGATAACATACATAATTAAAACCTATTTAGATACAAATTCACAACATTGAGTTTCTTGTACCTGCAGTACTATTCAGTTCAACTATAGAAAGTAAAGATGTGTGAAGAGCTGTGTGAGGACATCTGGCAACTTTCAGGTGCTGCCAGATAGACCTGAGACATACGACTTCCACTCCACCACTGAGACCAGTTATGATTATTTTTTTCACAGTGAAGCAGTTTCAAGTTTTATCCCTCATGCACTTTGCTCCCTAATCCATATGGTGTTTATTGAAATGTTATTCACATTCAGGTTCAGCACTGATCCTGGTCAGAATGTGACCAAGCAGAGATGTGTTCAGAGCCAAACCTGGAGCAGTGATGTACGGAAACACTCACATGATTTATGCACAGCAGCACCTTCATTTGGAGCGTTCTCAATGAACTACAGTGTCTGACGCATTTGCTTCGAGTCGTACTTGATCTGGACGTTAAATGAACTGTTTCCATTAAAATGAAATGTTTGGTGTGATTTCGGTCAATGTGCTGTTGTGATTTCATTCTAAGGGATTGATGCTCCAGAAAAAACATGCATTGCAATGGCAAAGACTTGAGAGTTGACATGGAATTGGTCCTAAAGGCTTGTGAGCGTAGACTGTTAATAAAGATGGACGTAGCCTTCTGGACCTCACTCAGAGGTTTCTGAAGAGTGGTTTTGAAACTCAGAGTGAGATGCTCCGCTGTCGCCATCTTGACAGTGCCTGACTCAACCCCTAACACACAGCTTATCCAAAAATGGGTAATGAGGTGGGGTTAGTATGGTGTACATCAGTTTAATAACTGTGGCAAGCATCAACTCCCATTAACATCATTCACACGGTTGGCTAAACCAAGGCTAATTCATTTGTTGGTTAATTAGCTAGTTTTGGAGCTAAGCTAACACAAGAAGTATGTTAAGCGCAGACAACTGCTAATTAGTGCTAACATATAAATTACACATAAATACTAGAATTTCATTCAGCTCAAATACAGAATTAGCTAAGGTGATGCCAAGCATACCGCTATCAACCACACACCATGTGGCTAGCCAACTGTGATGGCACCCACCCGCCACTCAAAACATCTTCAATTATACATAACTTTAAGCCTTAATAAAATGTACCAGGCTATAAACATGTTTATTTTTGCTGTGAAGTTGGACATTTTAACATGGGAGTCTATGGAGATTAACTCACTTTTGGAGCCAGAATCTAGTGGCCATTTGAGGAACTGCAGGCACTTCCACGTTGGCTTCATTTTTCAGTCCTGGAGATTCCTGTTTGTTTGAGACTTGACTCAGACTTGGTCCTGCTTTTTACTACGTATTACACCTGCCGCAACATCAACCCCACTGCATTTCTTTTTACAAAAACTGTTCAGACAGAGACAAACCAAAGACATTAAACGGATGACCAACGTTCAATTACCTTAAATTCAGTAAAACAAAATATATCCACAGTGGCTTAAAATGTATGCATCATTCAGAGTGTCAGAAAATGTGAGATACAGCCCTTTATTTTGAGACGCTTACTCTGCGTCAATAGTCACTTCAAGCTAAATGAGGTTGTGTTATTCAATCTTAGCCCCAGGGCATGAATACCTTGCCCAAAGGATAGAGCCCTGCAGGCAGCACCACCCACATGACTTTATTTATGTCAGGGGTTATTCACCCATAACAAACACAGGTCTATTAGACGGATGACTGTGCAACTTCTTTGATCTCTTCCTTTCTCGCTGCTTGTGGTTGCAGCCATTTGTCATGTGACACAAACCATGGAAGATCTAAAAATGCACATACCTCTTTCCAGCCAGTGGCATTGCAAAGCCTCATTACAGGTATGCTAAAAAGCTCTGTGATGAATGCGAGTTCAGTGAATAAACACACTGCAGGTAATTCCCTGTGGCATCTCATGAAAGCCCATTAAGGTGGGGGGATTTTGGTTAAAACCTGGAAAGGACTGGTATCACACTGTGTTGATTGGGGGTGCCACCCAGCAGCTGAAGAAAACCCCAAGCAGATTAAAAGGTGATTAAACGCCCGTAATCTCATTAAATAGTAAAGAAGTAGCTAAATGAGATCACTGCTGTGGAAGCTAATTCATGGAAACTCCCACGTTGTCCCTACCAGCTTCTCATGTCCTGTCTGTGTAGGCAGCACTTTGGGAAGTTGACTCACTGCAACAGCGGGGAGATTTTAAAGTGGCACGGCTCCAAATGGCAGTCAGAGGTAAACATTTAATGTCTCCTTTAAGGAGTTTGGTCTGTAATTCTTCATCCCAGAAGAATGAGAGGCAAAAGATAAAATGCTGGTGAGTTCCACATCATCAAGGTTCAGCCCACTAATTAGTTTGTGGTAATTTGAGTAACTGTATTGTTGTTGTATGTTTGGGACTATGCACCACTCATGCACAATATAAGGGCAGGTCCTGCATTTTTCCCTAATCTTGAGCTCCTGTATTTAAAGGGTCCCTGTATGAAAATCAAATTCAAAACTTCAGAGCCCTAACTTTTATTCTGTCGTACAGGTCAAACAACACTGGACCCTACGTTTCCCAGAATGCAACTCCATAGAGACTTTTGTTAGGCCCACTTTGCTTGGTAAAGATCACCAAGCCCAAGACGAAATAAACCTGATGAGTATGGTTTGATTTTCCCTCTCAACATTTGATTGGTTAATTTGTGTAGGCAGAGAAGATATCTATTGAATAATTATGTATGTGGATTTATAATAACAAGTGATGAAGCAAACTGCATGTCATGAAAACAAGCTAAACAAAGTGTGTGAACAGCTCAATATTATATCCACATGTAATTACACAATGTCACATCAGGGCAATGTCACAGCAGCATCTTAATGGTGATGGGTTTGGAAAACCAGCTTTGCCTCTTCTTGGAAGGCTTTCCACCATTTTTTGGAACCTGACAGGAGGAATTTTCTCCTACTCTGCCACAAGAGCATTAGTGAACACCAGTGTTGGGTAACTCACTAGCTCACAGTTTGTGTTCCAGTTCACATCCGGAGGTGTTGGATGGGGTTGAAATTTGGGCTTGGTGCAGGCTAGTCAAGTTCTTCCACACTGAACTGGGAGAATATCTCAATCAACCTTCTTACCAGACAAGAACATCAGTAATGTCATTCTGTGGGACAGTCCTAGAGAGAAGCTGAGTGAAGTGGTTCTCTACTGCCCTTAATCAGCAGATGCACATTTGCCAAACTGACCAGTTATTCTCCATTGTTTTCTTAAGAGGAAATTTCAGATAAAACATGAATCTCACCTTTGTGGGCTTGTCAAATTAGTTTGGGTTCATTACTGCCTTCTGCTGCTGCTGGAGGGCCGAAATTAAGTGGCCCCCCAATGGCGACAAGGAGAAGCAACAACTCCACATAAAACTTCAACAAGAGGCACAAAGGTGAGATTTATGCATTGTCAGAGGTGTTTTAAACTGTATTCTTTGGTTTTACAAGAGGAAAGACTTAAAGGATGAAGGCAAACTGGTTGGTTTGTCAAGACGTAGCAAACAGCCACTTCCTTGAGATTTTCTAAAGGAACTATCTGGGAATGTCTCCCTGGCACTGCATAAAATAATCCCAAATTGGCTACTATATCATAGTTAAAGTTGAGGAATGATCCCTAGGAATATTGGGAATACTTCACTGTTGTCTAAAATAGTGCTGTACGCTGTAGCATTAAGGTTTCCCTGAAGTAGAAGAAAGCGGCCAAGCGCAAAACCATAAAAAACAACCCTGGACAGACCAAACGTATATCATGCATGTGGACTAGGGAGTCTGCATTATTAGTATATAAACTCAAATAGTCTCTTTATCCCCACAATGTTATGAGTCTCACGACCCTGTGTATGGTTCCACAGGGAAAAACCTCTAAAACACATTCAATTTATAGGGTTTTAGCCTTATATTGATTTCTTCAGCAGGGTCAATGCCGGAGACCTTTGAGTACGGCTCATGGCAAATAGGGTAAATGCATGAGTCAAAATAGACACATTGACAGTCAAGTTAATTCCTTCATTTCCATAATCATTTGTGACACGCAAATGTCAAAGGACAGACAAAATAATTAGTGTAGGCTTACTATTGTGATAAATCAATCAGTCACTACTAGAAAAAGTTGGGGGGGAGAACTGAATTGGGGATAATATGACTTGTGTCGTAGCTTGTACAGCTTCCACCTCTCTTTTATGGTGTTTGAAAGGATTCAATGACAAGAGATGTTCGAGGCTGTCAGAGGACAGTTCAGAGAGCAGGAATGGGGACTAGGGAGCAATGACATGAGAATCTTTTCTCATAATGCTACAAGATAGAGCTTCATAGGAGCTGCATTAGATTAACACCAGAAGTGCTCTTTAGCTAATAAAACATGTTGGAATTTCTTATCTGAAGAAGACAAATTGACATTCTAATCAGCTGCAGTCCACCGCAGCAGTCATATGCTGCTGTTTGATTACCCTTCGCTTACTCTCATATCCATGTTGAAATTTTTTCTTGAGTCTCAAGGACGAGTTAAATAAAAATGTTTTAACACTGTAATGGCTTATAGCACTGAACAAATGTAGGGGCCCATAGTTTCTTTTAAGTGAGAGGAATTTATGGCAGCAGTTTGACCTCATTAACAGCAATAAGGGAGGAAATTATATGTTTAAAGGATGAATCGTCACCCCCTCAGAATAATAAGCAAGATGGTTCATGGGTAATTCAGATTTTTAACTGTACTAACTATAAAATAAGGCTCAGAGTCCAAAGCCATGTTACTGGCTCTGTCAGCTTGTACTGTGCTGAGCTTACTGTTATAGTCAGCATGTCAGCATGTTAACTAGTGCTGGATAATAAACTGAAACTGCTGGCATTCATGAACTGTACCCTTGACAATTAGAATGTTATGTTCAGTCACATGACTCTGCCCCGTCCGACTGACGTTACTGCGCGTTCACTCAAAGCGAAGCTGGTGATATGGATGATTCAAACGCAAACAGTGAGCCTCAGGCTACGTCCACACTAACACAATTTAGGAGGTTTTGAGACCCTTAAACAGAGACAGAAATGCTGCTGGTGGATAGCAACCAAAGCTAACAACTGATTTCAATTTTGAATATTAATTTAGCAGGTATAATGTTTACCATGTTCACCTTAGCATGTTGTCATGGTAAACAAGGTTTATCATGTTAGCATTCTAAAATATGCTAATTAGCACTAACTGAGTGTCGACCAAATTACAGGGCAATCCATCCAATAGTTACATCATTCTTATGGTGGTTGTCGTCACCTCATTTCATGGAAATCCTCCCAAAAAAAAAAAATAAATAAATAATAATAATAATAACCTGACCTCATGGTGGCACCTGAGTAAAAGTCGGGGGATCACCAATATCAGTAGTTGTCATCCTCTGTCATACAACATTATTATTTAAGGGCGATCCATAGGATAGTTGCTGAGATAATTCAGTCTGGACCAACATGGTTGATTGACAGGTGAACACTATCATACCAAGAGCAATGTCAGCTAGCCTGCTGAAAATTCAACTTTGCTAATTCAAGAATTAATGAGGCACTAGCTGCTGTCAAATGGTAGATTTTCATTTCCTACAGATCCAAATGAAAGGTTTGAGTGTCTTTTGACTATTGCATGTGGAAAAGGTGCTCTGCATGGTGATGTTATCAGGACATTACAATTCAACACACAAACATACACACACACAAACACACACACACACACAGCACTGAGGCTTAAACAACCTGTGCTCCTTCGCTGCCGAAACAGTTTCCTGCATTTCTGCCAGATTCAGCTGCTGCTTTGAGCAGCTCATTGGCCTTAAAAGACCACTAAGTAGTTTTCACCTGAAGATCAGTTTGAAAATGCTTCCAATTAACTGACAGCCGAGTGCTGATTGGACCACTTAGTGCTAATTCAGAACAGGCTGGATGCGAGTAAAGGTCATCTGCTGTGGACAGGAGTCAATGGTGCTTTAGCTCTGTTGGATTGTGGGGAAATGTCGGCCACAAATTCTCTGCAGGAATGAAGTGACATTAGTCAAGTGCCAGTGCAGCACTTGCACTGTTTGAGAACAAAACATTAATAAACATGAGTGGCAGTTGCAATGTCACACCACGCTATATGAAAAGCTACAGTAAGACCTTGCGTCGCATTACTTTCACACCACGAGATAATCTGGCCGGTGTGTCACGCACATGAATCAAATCCACTCACAAAGTCTCTCTCTGCACTTCATGTGAGAGCCTGAGAAGCCCATTAAGGTAAAGCAACCTTCATTATGCAAACTTTGCCCTGAAAGGTGTCCAGAATTTTCCTTGGTGCTCTGCCATGATTAATGAAAACACCACTGCACGTCTCTCCGCAGGTACATCTGAATCCCGGCGGGAGGAGAAAGTAAAGCTTGACAGTGTGGTTTTAAGTACAGTAACTGTGTCAAATCAGCAGCTTAACTGTGAGGAAACATGTGGATTATGCTTAAGTGTAAAAAGGGCTGTGAAAAAAAAAAAAGAAAAATTGATCTTTATGTTTTGGTGTCCCACAGGGGTGTGCCATAACACTTTCTGAAGTGATGGAAACAGTTCAGGACACAGATATTCTGTGCACACTGCACTTTTGACCTGCTACAACCAGACAAGTGGTGGACCGTGCAAAACAGAGTTCGTCTCGGCAGGCGCTGCTTACAGGTTCAGACCTGTGATTTCTGCTCAACACAGGGAAATTTGCATGAACACATATCAGCTCTGGATTCTAAAGGTTTTTGAGCTCTGTTATATTTTCACCCCGCCCTAGTCCACACAATGACAATAAAAATAAATGAGATGAGACAGTGCTGCCTATCATGAGGTTAGGTGTGAGTGTGATTACGTGATTCAGCATCACAAAACCAGGTGAGTTTGGAGCTGCAGTTTGAGGCTCAGAGGGGGCTGTTTCCTCCAGACAGCTGAGGCGTGGCCACTGAACACTGCACAGACAATCATCAAAACACAAGCTTACTAACACTAAGCTGCTGCCTGCTGTAGGATGTGTGGCGATCTCTTGTTCAGACAGCTGAGTGCAATGTGAACTCTCTACACTAACCTGTCATTTTACACACACCTGAGATGATTTTATACTCAAACTGTGTAAACAAAATTTTAAATGTCTTTGCTTCAGTGCAGCCAGAGATACAGGAACAGTGTATGTACACACACACACACACACACACACACTGTGTATTTCCTTATGTTAAATCAAGCAGTGCTTGTTGCATCTGTTGTGCTATGGGACAAAATTAGCTGCATTTTTTTGTCTATTTTTAACTAACTATGTTGAAACATAATGTTGTGGGAACAGTTAGATCAACTTTTTGCAACCGCCCCCACCCTATCAGCTACCCACTGACCTTGACACACGCTAATCATGTCACTTAGAAGTCAACAAACCAATGATTCAAAGACAGTAAGCAGCAGATGTTGGATATGTCCTGGGGGGGGGGGGGGGGGGGTCTAACTGAGCATGTCCACTATGATTCATCACTCAACCATTTTTCTGATCGGAGGACTAAGACTTGTTACAACCGTTCCTTGTTGCAACAGTTCCCTGCATGAGAGGAATTTCATCATTTTAAGGGTAAGGCCATTTGGCCTTTGGTGTCACAAAAGTTTCTAGGGCAAAAAGGCCCAACAAATAAATAGCTTTCTCATAAGAAAAAAAAAACCAACACATTTTAATGCAAATAAAAAAGACATGCTTTAAGATGCAGTCAATGAAGATGCATCATGTTATTATTATGTATCATTTACCAGACTCAAATATGTACAGTCGTCCTCAAAATTATTCATACCCTTGCTGATTCTTGTGATTTTTTTCATTTAGTGATGAAATAAATGCTTGTTTTCAAATTTGTGTTTTAGCTTCATGTGACCAACAATTGAAAGAATGACAACAATATAAAATAATTTTAAAAAATCATTTCTGGGGTATTTTATTAACGGAGTCCAAAAAAAATGCCATGTTCAAAATTATTCATACCCTAGTCCATCGTCTTTATTTGATAGTCAATGGCATAGCCTTTATTCTTTATGACTGCTTCCAGACGATTCTTGTACGTGTCCACAAGCTTCTTGCACGTCTCCTGTGGGATGTTGGCCCACTCTTCCTTGGCGAATGCCTCAAGCTGGGTCAGGTTGGTTGGTTTCCTCGCCATCACTCTGGTCTTCAAGTGATGCCACAAATTCTCAATTGGATTGAGGTCAGGACTTTGACTTGGCCATTCCAGGACACTGATGTCATTGTCCTTGAACCATTTCTTGACTACCTTGGCGGTGTGTTTAGGATCATTGTCTTGCTGGTACATCCAGTTTTGGCCAAGCTTGAGTTTTTCAGCAGATTCCTTGACATTTTCATCAAGTATCCTGATATAATCCTCCTTTTTCATGATACCTTGGACCTTGACGAGATTGCCTGTGCCACTGGAAGAGAAACATCCCCACAGCATTATGCTTCCACCACCATACTTGACAGTGGGCACAGTGTTCTTTGGTCTATAGGCTTCTCCTTTCTTCCTCCAGACATACTGGGTATCCATATGGCCAAATAACTCCAGTTTTGTCTCATCAGACCACAGGATGGTTGACCAAAAGCTGGGATCTTGCTTCAGATGACCTCTACAAAAGGCCAGGCGAGCTACCAGATGTTTTTTCCTGAGCAGCGGCGTCTTCCGAGGTTTACGTCCATGGAGACCTCCTCTGTGCAAAACTCGCTCAATGGTAGACCGTGACACCTTTGTCCCTGTCTGCTCAAGGGTTTGAATTAGGGCCTTGGTTGTGGTCCGTGGGTTGGTGTTGACCTCTCGGCAGATTCTCCTGGCAAGTTTGGGGGACACCTTACACTTTCGGCCACGCCCACTGAGGTTTTTGACAGTGTTGAACCTCTTGTGCTTGTTGATGATGCTCTGGACGGTTGAGACAGAGACACCATACTGCTTGGAAATGGCCTTGTAACCCTTTCCTTCACTGTGGGCCTGCACAAGACGCTGACGCAGGTCCTCACTGAGCTCCTTCTTCTTTACCATGATGACCAGAGATTAACAATGACCTGAACACTTTCCCACTATTTATACTCTTCTGGAAAGATGCTATTTTTTTAACCTTGTTTAACATTTGGTCAACAAAAAAGGTATTCATTCCAATGAGACATCATGAAATAACTTTGGGACAAAGATGAACACATTTGGGACATTTTTGTTGAGATATTGCAAGGGGTATGAATAATTTTGAACATGGCATTTTTTGGTAATCCGACAATAAAATACCCATGAATTTAAGAGTTTCTTGAATTGTGTATTGTTGTCGTTCTTTCACTTGTTGGTCACATATAATTCATAAACAAACTTGACAAAAATGCATTAGTTTCATCGCAAAAATAAAAAATCACAAAATTAACAAGGGTATGAATAATTTTGAGGACGGCTGTATATATATTTCATGTAAGAGAAACTAATCCCTTTCAGCAGATGAATTTAAGGACAGTCTTCAAGTGTCAATCTCACATAAATCATTTTGGCCTGTTAAGTTCAAATATTCAACTCAGTGGCATCAGGACAAGCAAGATGAGTGTTTGACCAGTTAAAACTAAAAATAGTTTCATTTGAACGATACCGAAGTGGAAGTGATATCTCTCCTACAGTTAACTAGTTAGTTGGAAGTTAGCAGTATAGTATATGTACACAGCCAGTCCAAGCTGCAAGGACTGCTGCAGTGATTCTTTTAAAGCAACCTCCTCCATTTTGACAGCAGGGTCACAAAGGCCGTGGTGGCTGTAGGTCATGCAATGATTTTCGGGGCATCACTGCCAGAGGCAGGGGCAACCATGAAATTCCTACCCTGGTCCTCAATCTGCAGTAGACTAGTTGCCAGGGGTAACATTCAGTCCCCTGTAAGATCCGTAGCTATTATGCTTCTGCAGTTACTTTTATTCAGTCCCTTTTGATTACACTGTTTCATCAAGTTCCTAAACTGAGCATCACATTGAGGTATAAAGTGAAGATGAAAACACAACCCTGCACCCACCATGCTAATCTCATTACATGACCCTCCTCCCGTTATGTAAAATGATCATTTAACACAAGAATGGACTGTTGGCCTGCATGCCGGTGTAATTGGCCTCTATTAATCCTGTTTGCCCCACCCACCCCTGGCCCCGTGGCCTATGATTAAAACACTTTGATTGTCATTCATTAGCGCTGCAGAAAATGCACAATGATTATGGTGAGGAAATTGCAGAGACAGACAGGGTGAGAGCGAAAGAGAAGGCACCTCAACATTCAGAGGTTGAGCTGAGGGGAGGAAATGGTCCCAAATTGCTGCTGGAGGATTAGTGCGAGAAAAGCAATGGATTTGGTGTTTACCAACCTGGAGAATGATGTAAATTTTGTTTTTGTCCGGATGTTTTTTTTTTTCCTTTCAGCGTTTGTCATTTGAAACTACACTCATTTCTTTGATATCAGCAAACTGAATAAGGCAATTTCCCACAGCACTTTCCCCCAGCTGCATTCAATGATGTCTGTTTACGCTGCTCTCCCAAAAGCATTGAGGTGATTGCTGGTATCCCTTTGTGTTCTCTTAATGGTCATGATAGCATAACTTACTGAAGGGAAAATGCTGCATTCAAACACTCCAGCAAGAAAAAGCCTCAGAGATTAAAAAAAAAAAAAGAAATGCTAAATCTGCTGTCTGTATGCCTGACCTGTCATGTGGCATCAGAAATTCTCAGCTGTCAGGAACACAATTATGCAACCTGTCACACTGAGAATGCCTTGTAAAGTAATATCTGCCACCTTAACTAGAAGGGAAGCTGAAGAGACATCCGTATTTTATAAATCATCAAAAATTATTCACACACTTCACACAGAATCCTTATTTTCATTTGGGTCAGAGAACAGCAGCCCCTGCTGCCACTGTGTCTAATGAAATGCCAATGTTTTTTTTTTTCTCTCCCGTAGTTTTGTGCTTCTCCTCTCTCTCCCTCTCTCTGTCCTCATTCTGCAGGTATCTCTGCCTCGGGAGCAGCAGGATCCAGATCCACCACTACTCATCTTTACTATTACTATTACCTGTCTTTATTATTAATAACGCCATTACCGACACAGCTGTTCCTGGTCTCTCTCTCTTCTCTCCCCTCTCCTCCCCCTCCCCCTCTTTCTATCTTCCCCTAAACCCAACCGGTCGAGGCAGACGGCCGCCCACCCTGAGCCCGGTTCTGTTGGAGGTTTCTTCCTGTTAAAAGGGAGTTTTTCCTCCCCCCTGTCGCCAAGCGCTTGCTCGTTGTGGGAACTGTTGGGTTTTTCTCTGTAACAAAGTAAGGTCTTGACCTTACCCTGTAAAGTGCCTTGAGATAATGTATATTATGATTTGGCGCTATACAAATAAAATTGAATTGAATTGAATTGAAACATTAACATGTTAAACAGGATGTGGTTTTACAGCAGGGTCGAGCGATAACCTGTCCTCTCTTGTCATCTTATGTATCATCCTGACCGGTGATTACCAACAGACAGTCCAATCACCTCCTGTGGATGGTGGGGGTGGGGGAGGCAAAGGTTACTTTCTCTCTCATCACATTTTTGTGACATGGCTGAAGGTGGTGACTGCTTTGTTATGACATCACAAAGTTACAGAAGTCGTTTTAAGGCTCAGTGTCTGAATACAGGCTGTGTGCTTTTCTCTGTGGACTGAGGCTTTGATACTTTCACAGATATAGAACCTAGACCTGCTTCATAATCAAAAAACACATGGAAATAGCACTTTATGCAATATGGGAGCTTTAATTAGCTGATTCTTCCCTACCTCCTTCTGAAATGCATTATATATATATATATATATATATATATATATATATATATATATATATATAAAATCACATGTGAATTTCAGACTTTGACTAGAGATGTCAGCCCTACAGAGGAGAGGAGAACGAAGATATAGGGTTTTGCCAGGTTTGCACAGTGCATTTGTCAGGATTGACAGATGGTTTTAAAAGGGAGCACAAATGGTTTGTTTTCTCGGGGAGCAGAGTCACTTGTGCTAATTAACAGTGATCACACACACTTTCATGAATGCATGCATGTCTGAACCACATTTCACGGCAAGGATCAAAATGACGAATTTCAACCTCACGGTGTCGAAGTCAGCGAGATACAAACACTGCTGGATGACTGATAAATGAAAGGCCAGAGAATCACCAGAGGCATTAGGATTCTGGGGGATTTTTAAAGACCCGACACACCCGTGGTTCACCGACACATCAGACCTCATCTGGTGACTTTGAAGCTGTGCACAGACTGACTAGGAAGTTTTGTTGCAGCTTTGAGGGCAGATGAGTGATTTAATTGTTCTTATTGGTTCGTGAAGTTCAGTGACCTCACACGATTCCTCATGTATTACTCATGTTGTGGGGACCTGCTTACACAGGCACATTATGGGGACTTGTCTTCCTCACGACTTCCTGTTTTAAAAGAATGTTGTTATTATTATTAATATTATTATTATTAATTTTATCATTATTATTATTATCATCATCAGGGGGAAAAAAGCAAGTCTCCATTATGTAAATCATTATATTTTAAGGTGGAGACATGTTTAAGGTTGGGCTGAGGTTACTGAGGAGCAAGTTTCCAGGAAATGTATGTCAATGTAATGTCCTCTTAAGGCACAGAGACATGACTGTCCAAAAAGTTTTTTTTTTATTGTGGACCAATTGACTGGCCGACACTGCCATCCTATAACCAGACCACTACCACGGCTAAAGACATCCACTACTGCAAACATACAAACACTGTGGTGACCACAGTGATCTCGCCAACATGCACTGAAGACTCTGCACAATCTCTGCAGCCTTCCCTTCCTGTTCCAGGCCAGACCATGCATGAAGGAACCTGGAAGCTGAATCTGCTGTGAAATCCTGCAGAGCAGATTTTAAAGGCCCCACACTGTCGCAGGTGTTTTCACTTATTCTGCCTGACTAGATGTCTCTGCAGGTTAAACTGCATGATGCTGTGCTGGTAGTTGGTTAAGTCATTACACTCCATACACTGAGCAATAAGAACACAATAGGTTCTTTTTTTAAATATATATAAACAGTGGGGCTACAACTGGTAACCCTGTTATTTCCCAGAGAGCAAAATTAAACATATACATTCCTTGACTTCTCCTAAAATGATGTATTCCAGGGTAAAAAGGCTGCAGAGTAAACAAGACAAAAGTAGGGGTGGGCGATATGGGGAAAAAGAAATATCTCGATAATTTTTTAAAATTTTACAATAACGATAATCTGACGATATCCTTTTAAAATGTGTTTTTTTTTTTTTTTGGTTTTTTGTTTTTTTACAAAAACTACTGTAAAACTCCTACTTGCTTGCCGGACACATTTTTCATTTTTAAAGTGCTTCATACATGCTCTGTAAAACACATTACAACACATTGGAAACATATCTTATGGCCTTCTGCAAAACATTGCCCAACAATATTCTATGGCCATATGGAACAATGACCAACTTCAAGTCATGTCCAGGCTGTACATAAGTCACAGGAGAATATGCCAAATCAGGTTTGCTCAATATTATCTTAGTTGAGCTTTTGTACAAAAATAAATTACAAATATGTAAAGCATATCATTAAATTAAAATGTCATTAAAATGTAAACCAAATTGAATATTTTAAATCAAATAGACAAACAATATCAAGTATTGTCACTACAGCCTTCACTCTCCACCATTTTAATTGCCATCATTTCCTTTGCTATGAAATTAGTGATGGCGTTGGTAATGTCTTGCCAGCGTTTACTCGCTTTGTCATATGGTACGTGTTTGCTGAAACAACACTCAGCGAGGGTTTGCTGAGTGTGTTGTGCAGATTTAACGTTACTCATCTTTTCTCTAGCCGCCGGAGTCGTGCTTGTGGAGTCACGAAGTTTTACATATTCCTCGTGCTCTTTTGTGTGGTGCGTTCGCAAGTGATGAAACAGATTTGTCGTTGAACTGCTCTTCACAGGGACAGTCTTTCGGCATATCTTGCAGATAACGTTATTTTGACCAACGTCAGTCTTGTCAAAACCGAACCATTTCCAGGCTAGTGACGTGGAGCAACGTTTCGGCACTAAATCATCCGCTGAGACTGCGGCCTCCTGCATATTCCCTCCACATGAGACAATGTTGTTGTTACTGTTGCTGCCAGGTCACCACGAGACTGAATTATGCCCGCTGTTTGGCTTCCTTCCTTCTGGCTTCTGAGGCAGGAAGGAACGAGGACGTTTTTTTTTTCTTTTTACCGTTGATGCTTCTGTTTGTTTTCTTTCGAGATAGTATAAATACTTGATAATGCAAAATTGCTCATCGTCAAAACAACATTTGCGATATTATCGTACGCGATATATATCGCCCAACTCCAGACAAAAGTATGAAGCATTTATATCAAAAAGTGCCAGTGGGTCATTCTGACCTCCACAGACATCAGACACCAGAGATTCAAGGATTATAATTGAGGTATAAGTCGCCCTGAAAAGACAGACATCAGTGAAGCACAGTGTGTACAACCACACACTCATCAGAAAATATCTCACCAGCCTAAACAACTAAAATCACCTCAGGGGGTGTATGAAGGTCATGTGGGCCTCAGACAGGCCCTCACTCTACAACCTAAATACAATATATTAATATACAAATGATATTAAAATACAGAACAGAAGACTAGAACTAAATTACTAACAAATGCTGATTTTGACACAGTACAAAGTTGTAAGCAAAAGTGTGGGCACCCTGTTCAGCTGCCCCACCTCAGCAGACAGCTGGGTGACAGTTGACGGTCAGTGGCTGACGTCCCCTGCACTGCTGTCCTGGCTTGGTTCACCTGTGTGACCAGTATTTTGATCTCACCTTTTTATATCGCAAGGATGAAATTCTGAACTTTAATGCAGGAGTTTCTCCTGTGGACAGATCCCATCAGCTCTGTGTTGTTTCTCTCCAGCGTTTAACCATCACTCTGGACTCTGTCTCTCTGGCTGTACTTTATCCTACACCAAAAATACCCAATTTGATGCCCATTGATGGTGTATATTTTCAAATAAAAAACCAAAAAAAAAACATCAATGCTGGAAAAAGGTTTCGAACACGATCCCAGCAGCTCTGCCGTAGTCTTCAGGCTCCTGACAAATGAGACGTGACAGTGTGATCATGTGCTTCAGTCCCATTTTCTTGTGCCAAAACTGTTTCAACACTGTTTATAAAAAGGAAAAGTATTTTCTTTGCCTCCATTACTCTTCATACTTCGCCACAATAAGCCCCATTTATCCTCCAGACCCCTTTGCAACCAAATAAAACTGAAGGACCCCAGCTTTAAAAATTCCATTTCTATTTTTTTTTTTTTTTTGACACAAAAGATGCTGAAATAATATGGCAGTGTTTTGGCACAACACTGAAACAACACACAAATCTCATGTGGTTTCACTCACTGTGAAAGCCTTCTCTCTCTGTCTCTCTCTGCAGCGCTCCACAGTGAGGGCTCATTCTGACAGTTGTGCAGCTCAGAAACAGTGAAACAACACAGTGACATCGGGCTTTGATGTCATAATAAATTCACATGGCACAAGCCCAGCGTTTAATTACCTCCGCCAAGGAGCTTTCACCAATGCCTTTGTTTGTTTGCTCATTTTTTTTGTTTATTTGTTTGTTTGTCAGCAGGATTACACTAAAGTATTGAACCGATGGCACCAATTTCATACAGATAATAAAAACTGGAGCAAATTAAAATATCATGGAGGCGTGGCCAGTTAGAGATGAGCTTTGTGTAGCTCAGAGCTGTGGGTCTCAACCTCTTCCAACTCATGGCCCTCTTGAAAATCTCAAAAATGTTGGGAGCCTTCATCCGACCCCCATAACAGTACGGAGGAAAAATAATGCCTTCTTAGAGCACTTTTTATTTTTCATGATAAGGATCAAACATCCAGGACTGAACTGAGAGCTCAATTTTCCTTTTTTGTTTAAAGGAGATCACTTGTCGATTCACCGTTGCTGCTGCTGACCAGCTATCCATTCTGAAGTCCAGTTTCTGTCATGGATGAAATGTTTTAGCGTCAGAAAAGAAACCTCTATACAATGTACAACATGGAAGCTCCTACCATTGGCTTGTCACAGTGATCAACCTCAGAGGAAAAAAAGAACAATGAAAAAAATGTTTAAACATAAAATATATATATATATATATATATATATATATATATATATATATATATATATATATAATTACATTATAATTATAATAATCTTTTCACCAAAATTGTTCTGCAAATACAACACCTTTGTGGCCACCAATCAATGGACCCCAGCCCACAGTTGGGAACCACTGGCTTAGAGTTCTTAAAAAAAATTTTCTCACAAAAATGCACACACACACACACACACACACACACACACACACACACACACACACACACACTTTCTACTGCTGCTTTCTAATTGTTTAATAGCAGCTCTAGCGCCTCTGTATACTGTACAGGTCTTCCAGTATTAGATGGCTGGTGAGGACCATTATCACCACATCGACTGGTTGTATTGAATTCTCATTAATAGGGGAACAGCCAGGTGGAGGAGAGTATGACTCTGCTGCTGGTGGAGTTTCTGCTACGCATCACTGTCGTAAAGTCACTCAGGGCAACATGGAGAAACATGTGAGGGGTGGAAGTAAAAAAAAAAATTTTATTAAAAAAAAAAAAAAAAAGGTGGTGAGATGATGGAAATGCATGTGAATTAAAAAAACATAAAAATATAAGTGATAAATTATCAAGTGATTTGATTAATTTCAGTTCAGTTTGATGACAACAGTGGTGATGTGGAAAGACTCATCATTTATCATTTCAGGAAGTGGCCTCAAGGGTGAAGTAACAACAAATAATTGAAAAAAAAAAGGAAAATGCTTAGAAATGAAAAATTAGTGAGCACCTTGACTTGTCCAACACAGATGAAACTAATACCTACAGGACTGAGTCACGAAAACTGGTTGGTCTGAACAATCATCAACTGTGCTTTTCCTGCTACAAGTCAAGTCAAGTCAAGTTTAATTTTATTTTCATTTGCACAGAAGAACTTAATGAGAAACCTTTCCCAGGGGGCCATGGATAGCTGGTTAGCAACAGGAAGAATTAAAAGAGTGATCCCTCCTCCGTCAAAGAAAGAACAAAATGAATGTTTGATTGTTATCATTAAAATACAAGTGCTCTCAGAAGGCATTATTTAGCCTCCAAACTGTTATGGGGTTGAATGTGGGCCACCCACAGGTTAGCCACCACTGCACCAGACTCAACAATTAACCTTGAGAAAATACTTCAACACAGTACAGATGAGTTGAAGATATGTGTGGTTTGTAGTTTTTGTTGGACAAAGATCAGACACAGAACTGGAGGAGGAGTAAAACTAATGGTTCATTTAAACCTCAGCAACTGAAATCTCCATGTGTTAAGGTTAAGTAGTTGGTCTGGTTATGTAGTCTCTGTGGGAGATGTCTGAAGCAGACTTCCTCGTGGGAGATGCTGGAATTAACACACTTGTACAAGCACCTGCTTCCCTCAGGTAACCTGATGTGTTGCCTTTCCAGTGTGTGAATGTCCAACCAGTAAGTCATATGTTCACAGAATGAACTTTATTCCAACTATAGACGTTTCTCTGGGTTAATTGATCAAATCTAAAGGGAGCTAACAGATGCATTTATGTGTAAATTCAGCTAGCTGTACCTCAATTTGATTAACAGTGTTAAGTAAATAGACAGATACTCAATTACCTATACACTGTTATTCTGTTCCTGCTCTTCATATCGTGTGGCGTTAACTGAAGTAACTCCCTCTAAGAAACTCATACGTGATAATATTGGCATTAATAGCAATGTTAGCATGTCTACTGATAGTAGCATTTGTATTTAACAGGACCACAGGTTAATTATTATTGGTATTCGGGTTCACATTGTTAGTAACTTTATTACTGAGGTCACCATCACTGCTCTATGCATTATCTGATAACCTGAGGTATCCATATTTTATTTGCCCATCTGTTTCAGACCGCTCACCGACCTTTGACACATGCCACATACTGCTGCGCTGTATTAACAGGGAGTCATTCACTAAACAGTTAAAGCTCCATCCTGTCTCCTGTCTCCAGAGTTCTGGCCGACCCCCCAGTGCTATCCTCAATCTTTCTCAGCCAGTTCCACCAGTTTTTCAGTTTCATTGCAAGGAATTTTCATTGTGTTGCCAAGCCAACATCACAGTGGAAACAGGAGAAGACTGATGAAACTCCTGGTTTTGAATTTAAGGCAGATCCCAATTACAGACTACATGCAAACTCTGAGCGTGTGCATAGTCTACTCTCACATTATACATTAAAATACATCAGATGTTGCTGTTTCTGGACACTGCTGCCCCACAATGCAATGCACAAAGGAAATAGAGGTTCTACTTGAAAAAAAAAATCAAATCCAATTAAATGATAGATTTATTTACTGCTGTTTCATCATTATCCAAGAGAACAAAACATTAAAACATGAACCACTTGGAGAACCATTTTTATTTTCTCTCTGTGAAGTTTAATTGGCTTTAAGGATGAAACAGTATCATGATCAACGGTAGGTATTATGTACACAGGTAGTATGGACACAGCACTTGTCTCTCAGACCCAATTATGTGTTCAAACAAGACATTCAGTATAATATATGCTGCCTTTAGTAGAAAGCAAACTGGCTGATGCTCCACATCTACCCAAGATGATTATACCAAGAAAAATAGATGGAAAATGTCCAAATGAACATACGAGCTTCTTTACGTTCCAGCCTCTGTTTTCATATCAGATTTTGCATACCATGCATGGTGGCAGCTATGATGCATAAATGATGAATTCATATTTATTATTTTCTGGATCTGCTTGATGAACCATCACGACTTACATGTTTTTCCTCCCATCAAAAGTCCTGATCACAGCTTAATGAAAATCTGATGGTGCACAACTCTGGCATGAATATCTAAGAGTACACTATAAAAAAAAGGTTACACCTACGTGAAGACTTACATACATAAACTGGTAAGAATGATGTGTAACTGACACAGAAATCGTTGAATGTTTGAGGCACTTTCACAGTGAAATGAATACCTAGTATCACCTCTTGATATTGTATATGTGTAAAACAGCTTTTTAAGTATTAAATTAAGAATGTATCTTTTGGGAAGCTGTGGTTATTTTGGCGCTGACACTGATAAAGAACAAGGACAAAATATTTGATGTCAAGCCACCAGCAAAGTGCTCAGGTTCCCCTTTTAAAATCCAGCACAAGTCTCTGTGGACAAGGCGTTCTGCAACTCTTATTACACAATCTGGCTCTTCATCATATGACTGGTCGATGGCTCATATGATTCAAGAATATTTCTGGATGGCGTGATCTGATGGTAACAGTAACACGCTTAAGGTTTTTCAAGGCCAAATGGTCTGTGCAGATTTTCTGATGACAGAAAATACACATAATGTTCCTCCAAGGTGGCACTTTAATTCTGTTTGATTGTACCTGAACTGCTGCTGCTGGTGTTGGAAATTGTTACACCACACACATGGATAGCCTGATGGGGTGTACAACAACCCACCACTTGCCTTAAATAACACCTTTAAGCACTTGATTCCCAGGCTCAGGGGCTCTGAGCCTCTCATCTGATTGGCTTCAGAGGAATTGAATAAAAATATAGCAAACTTCAGGTAAACACTCAGAGAAACCAAATCTTGCAAGGTTGGATGGTGGGTCCGGGTGGGTGGGGCTTGGGGCATGGCTGAGAGCAATGATGGCTTTGATGTGACATCACAAAGTTCCAGAAGTCCTGACGGCTGGTTTTAAGGCTCAGTTTCTGAATACAGGCTGTGTGCATTTCTCTGTGGACTGAGACTTTGATACTTTTACAGTATTAATATAGAACCTAGACCTGCTTTATAATCAAAAAACACAGGGACATTGATCTTTATACTAAAAAAACAGCAGCACATTTTTGACCACTTGGGGGCAACAGAAAAAAAACTGAAGAAAACACTGGACAGCGCCTTATAAATCTGTGAATGTGTCAGCAAACTGTTTCATATTTTCACATCCAGCAAAAACAGATCAACATTAGCATTCATTTGGAATTGTGTTTCAACATTTACCGTTCTTTTAGCTCTGTTTAGGTCTCCACCAACTCCTGAGAACAAGATGTGGCTCTAGCTGCTGTGGAATCTCTGAGCTGAACACAAAGCCAGACAGATGTGTATGAGGTGTCATACACTCCAGGCAACCCCCAAAGATTCAACCACCTTCAGGACTAGTTCCTTTGCCACACCTGTTAAATTAGTTGTGAGGCAATTTGCTGCTCTGATCAGATACCACATAACGCCTGGTGTTTACATTTATAGACAATCAAAAGCCTTTTTGGAGGAGGCAGGAGACCAGATTACTGCATTTCCTCAAATAGTGGTTAAGACCTCTTCTACCTCAACTGCAGAAAGTAACAGGCCTCTATTTGAGGCAGGTCTTTATTTCTAGTTCCCTCTGTTTGATAAGTATAACTGGTCATATTTTGGTAAGAAGCCTGGTTTTCATCTGCTCCTGTTTGTCCTGTGAAGGTTACTGCATTATGATATAAATACAAACCTGTAACTGTTTAGAATTTAAAGCCTGTTTTAGTGGAAAGACACCCTCCATTTTTTTTTCTAAATTGTGAAATATTTGCAGGCATACCATATGAAACAACATACACCATGGACACGAGGGCCACAAAATAATAATGGATTAGAATGAATGAATCAAATAATATAAATAGATGAGTAATGGCGTGATTATATTGTTGAATTTACTTATATTGACCATGCTCCCATCCATTATTGGAGTAGCTTTTAATTGACTCCCAGTTTCTATTTGAGGTAATAAGAAGTCGCTGTTAATGGCCCCGGAGAGCCGTGGTTGAAGTCACACAGACTGCACAAGCAGTGGGGGGCTGCACCCTGCTGAGCCCCTTCGTTGACTCTTCAACTCAGCCTCCATATAAAGAATGGATGCTCCATCAAGAAGGGCTTCAATAAGTATTCTTCCCCTGTTCGAGACTTCACATTATTTATAGTTGAATTCTGCACCTTGAATGTCCGTTAAACACATTTATTAATATCTCGGTGAATATTAGAGATAAACACAAGATGCATGGTTTCATTGTTAATCATCGAGACACCAGATTTTCATTCACTGTAGTTATTTAGTGACAACATATGGGATATAGCAGAAGCAAAGCAGGAACAAAACAGATAAACTGACAAAGACAACTGAGAGCACAGAGACTAAATACACCAAGGCGAGCAGGTAACAAGACACAGGTGTAACACAATTAGGGCGGGGCGGGGAATCACAATGGAGGGAAAACGAGATAAAGACAGGAAGTAAAATAACAGTTAACGCACAAGGTAAAGAACTTCAAAATAAAATCAGGAAATAAACCAAAATCCAAATAAAGACTATTCAAATAGTCCAAAGAAAGTTTCAGGGCAGATGACGACAAACTTTCCCAATTAAAAGACCATCACTGGAATGCAACTTTGGATTTTCTTTGTTACTGGTGCTCGGTGTCCCATCCTGTCTTCGTGCTCCCCCAAGCGGCAAGAACTCTTCATCAGATGTATCATCGTCATCATACTGTCTCACCTGCTACTATCCTACAGGTATGCAAGTAACACCAAACCTGATCCTAAATTTAGCTCCATTTTTCCCCGTTGCTTCCAGAGACACATTTCGTCACATTTCATTTCGTTCATGTGTTGCACATTTTCCCTGCCAAACTCCCATATTCATCCGTTCCATCACTGTCTGTGCAAGTGTTTGCTGTGTTGTTGTGCCATCCTTTGTTCGGTAATAAATGTTTTTAAGTGTTTCATTTAAAACAGCTGCTGCTGCTGCTGCTGGATGAGCTTGATGAGAACAACACTGAACCAAAAAAGGACATTTGTGGGCTATAAAACCGTAACAGTGATTTAAAAGACACTAAAAACCTCTGGCTGAGGGCAACTGCAGGGCTCAGGATCATTTTCACTGTGAGCTAATTCTTTCACATTAAACATTTCCGCAGTTGTTGATACTCAAATAATAAATAGCGCAGTATTAAAGTTATAATATGTAATTTTAAAGTCATGATCAGGTGTTGTCGTCAGCATAATGTCCAGCACCAGATAAGTCTCTTGTATTTGTGCAATCTGAGGAAAGTCAGACAGACAGAATTACAATGAGGCCAGCACAGACTATACATGTGGCTCCTACTAAACTAGATTAAAAATAAAATATAAGTACTAATAAAGAAAATGAGGTTTTGTATGGTGGATATCTCGAGATTAAATTGTTAAAGTGAAGCAGAATGTGTTCTGGTGCAGACACAATTATAATAAATTAAATTGTAAATCCAAATTGTAATTAACCACGTGCAGCCAGTTGACAGTATATTGCTCATATGTGATTAATCATCTAAATGTGATCCATTTTCTGCTGAACGCTGAACGTGCGTCACGCTGAATTTCACACATCAGGCCTGTTGTCCAAATGTCATCAAGTTTTTCAGATTTGTTTTTTCCTTAATCTACATTCTGCTAAACTTATTCTACAGAGCCTGACTGTATAGAGCTGCAGAGATTACGTATTCCTGGAGCCCATCCTGGCTGTCAGCATCACCCTGGGTCCCTCAACAAGAACTCGATGGGATTTTTTAAATTGTCTTTCGGATTATTACAGAAAATAAACTCAAGCAGACAAACAGAGACATGTTTTGTTCAGCAGGATAATCTTCTCTAATGAAAACCTGTAAAAACACAAGGCTGTGAAGGTGGACTGGTGAGAAGATCAGTTTTCATATTCAGTGGGATGACGTGATGACGTTTTAGCTACCTGTTAGCAACCAGCCTTTTTTAACAGACGTAAAAGTTTAAAGAAATCACAACTGGAGTATTTACTGACATATTTTATATGTAGACTGAAACGTGAAAATCTCTTGAGCTTGTATTAACCACATACCTTATTTCAAGCACTTTTTCCACTGGACAATACCCGCTAAGACCTGCTAACATCTGGCTTTTGTCAGCAATGGAAAACGTTTCAATCAGTATTCACACCCAGGTCAAATGACTCTGCAGTAGAGGTAGGTATTTATTGGCTCTGGCTGCAAGTGGCATTGAGGTAAACACAACACCTGTCTTTCAGAGCACAAACATTGTAATCACACCTGTCACGTGCCCTGCACAGTGCTGTTCAACCAGAGACAACGCAGATATACAGCGCCCGGGGATGAAAGAGTGAGCTGCAGCCCCGAAATAAGTTTTAAAACACACAATCACCGATCAGAGGCACCAACCTGAGAATGGGACACGACCCATTTTACCAGTTTCCCAGCTAGGGGCTCACTCTTTCTCGCCTGTGTGTGCTTCTGTGTGTGTCTGTCAGTGTAAATGAAGTCAATCACCTGTTTAGTGGGTTTACCTGGGTTTAAGCAAACCCGCTTACACCCGCTAATTTTGTGGTAACAAGGGTCATCTGACCCAAAACCCATAGACTTTAAGGGAATGGAACTGGAAGAGCAAAAATGCTAACTAATATTCAGGTTTTAGGACTCACTCCAGCAGCGCTTTATTTCTTCTTTATTATAGTAAGTGGAGTCAGGGAGACAATGTTTTTATAAAAAAAAAAAAAAAATAATATATATATATATATATATATATATATATATATATATATATATATATATATATATATATATATATCATTATAATCATTAGTTTTAGCACTTAGTAACATTCTTACATTAGATCATTTAAGATGCTTTTTTTTCCAGTGCATGCCGCAATAAAGATTTATTAAGACATTTCTGTAGCAGAAAGAAAAACTACATAACCCTTCACCTTTTCTAACCCCTCTTCCCTCCTGATGAGTTTTGTCGAGTACCTCACAGCCAGTTGTATTTAAATGGCCCATAATGCATCTGCAGTGCTGCCCATCAACATTATGTTTCGCCTCTGCTTTGATCACATGTATAAAATAAAATGTAATTGCTGTAAACATTTAATTATCATCGCCATTAGGATTCTTTCACAACTGACTGTTTGTGACTTGCAATTACATTAATTAGGATGTGACATATGTAACACGGAACATTTTTCTTTGACATCCATCCCAGAGCAGCTCTCCTACAGTACACAGTCACTGATGAGCTCTTATGTGTAATCACATCCAAATAAGTCTCATCAGTGTCCTGCTCAGTTTCCTCTGCTGCCATGACTGTTCTCCATTAGACCAGCTAATGGAGCCTCACTGAGCCTGGCATGTGTGTTCATCTCTCTCCTCGCTCAGATCGATACGGCTATAACATGAGCTCTCCTGATTGTGGACGGTCAAATTAGTGCACGTCTGGCAGACGCAGCAGTTGCATTTGTCAGCTCTCTCAGATTGCGAAAAGCAGCGGGGCTGTTTAACAATTCATGGCCCTGATCACAACATTAAACTCTTCACCGCTCCGAACTTTGTCTGCTGGTGTTAACTGGCCGAAACCAGAGCCCCGTCTGCCGCCTGGCCTGCTGCCTGGCCTGCCAACAGTACTGGAGACATATGTAGCAGCATATTTATGTTAGATTCATCTTTTTTTTTCGATATACTGAGATGTTCCACGTGATGAATACTTTACAAGTCAGCGTCTGGTGGGGCGGAACTTTGTTATGAATTTATGAAGCAATGTTGAGGACTGGACTGTATGTACCAGCCAATGTGCACTGAGAACACACTGGAGTTAGAGGGGGGAGGGGAGATGGAGCTGTGTGCATCAGTCAGTGAGATCAGACAGAAAGATCAGAGAGCCACAAAGAAGAACGAGTGTAGGAAAATATCAAGCATGAAGCTACAACATGGAGCAAAGCACTTAGTCTCGTATTTCAGTGGAGCAACACTGACTGGCTCCAAGTGTGTTTTATGTAATCCTGCAGAACACCGTTTCACAATAAATCTTTATTAACCTTTAAATGGTCTCACCTTTAAAAAGCAATGAATGACAAATGTATTTCTTATTTCCTGAAGGGAATAAAAATATACTAGTTTTTTATGCCACCTTAAGGGAATTTACTTAGATTTGGCACAAAGATTCATTTGGACTGAATTGATGAATTGAAAAGATGAATTGATTAGATGTGGGTGGCCAAAGGTCAAAGTTCAAGGTCACACTGATCTCATGTTCTTGCGAATGCGATATATTAAGAATGTCCAGATGGTTAGGGTTACAAAACCTGTTTCTGGCCATAACACAGGAATTCATACACTAATTATGACACAATTTAACTCACATGACTGTGTGGCAATCCCTATTGTTGTGTGATGGTATTGTACACCTCTGGTCGTTAGTGCTTCCTGGTGACACCTGGGCCCAGTGTTCACCAGCCTATAAACTTGCTGTTACTCGTGTCTCTCTCTCTCCCCCTCTCTTTGTAGGCATCTCCGGTGGTGTTGGGAGCTGCTTTAGGTCTTCTGTTATCCGTTTGTTTATTTAATGCACCTTACAACACCTACACCCATGTCCACTCACACAACATGCACCTCACACTGACTTACTGATTGCCACATTCCATGAGTTAGGTTTTTGTTAGGAATCATACTTTTATTGCTTTGATTCTCTAATAAATATTCTTGTTTGACGTTAACATGGTATGTCTCCCTCCTTGTCATGGCTGTGAGAGCCAGGCTGTGACAACTGTAAAGATAAAATGCAGTGATGGCATTATATATCAAAACTGTGACACTGTGACATTCAACACTGGATACCCACGAATGCATGCATGCTAACATGCTAAGCTAATATTGCAAGTTACCATATTGCCATTTCTATTCAGCTCCCTGCAAGTACACCTGTAGCTTTAAAATGATGTTTCCTTTATGGGGACCTAAACCGTTCAGATAGATAATGTTGTATTTTATTAAAGAGAGCTTTTAGTGTTTGAAGTTCACTTATCATAAAACATTGTTCTTAGTGTCTTTTTTCAGCCCTGAGCTGTGTCTGCAGGTATCCCTTTCAGGTTATTATTTGTAGCCCAAATAACCTTCTCTAATACAGTGGGGGGGAGGAGGAGAGGCATGAGGAGAGGCACATGCACCCTCCAACATCACCCTCGCTGCATTCACAAGCAGCTACTACATCAACCTATCAACAAATTAGGCCTACTTTTTAAACCTTCACCAAGAGTTTGTGCAGCAGACAGCCATCTGCACAATCTATACACACTTGACCCGAGGGCCAGAGGCTGAAGTCAGCACACCACCACATTTTTAAACAAGAAATTATAGCTCATAATGTGGACCTCCTCATGGTCGAGGAAACCTTCAAAGGATGACGCTGATCACTGTGGCTACATTCGGCTGAATTCCTGTCTTTACATTTCTATTTAATTGAATATGGTCAAAATTATACACAAACACTTCCAGGCTACTGAAAAGGACACGGTGCTTAGCTTCTATGGCTGAAGCTTTCAAGGCTTGTATAACAGCTTCTTTCATGCATTTATCAGTCGTGTCAGCTTGGAGATTAAAGCAGAAAAAATGTTGTGCCTGTCACACCGGCTCGCATGTTCCACAAAGCCCTGCTGCCTCCAAAAAAAAAAAACAAAAAACAAAAAACATCTACATTCATCCAGACCATTAAAAACCAGCTCATCTGTTTTCCTGGTCGCTTTCTGAAGACAGTTTTTCCCCCACGTGGATGCTGCACTTTTTGCACGACCACCTGGCGTATCTACCCTTTCAGCAACATATCTGTTGTAATTGCTTTTTTTTTTCTTTTTTGTCTATTTGCCTTGTCAAAACAATTTCTCACCCATTTGCCCTTCCAAGGAATTAACAAGTCGACAACTCATTTATAACCATAAGCAGCAATTATTTGCTGGGAGCGGTTTTAAGAACTGAACATATTTGTTGTTCTGCATTGTTATTATAATTTCCCCTCTGTGTCCTGCAATTGGCATAATCAGTTAATTACAGTCCTCCAGCGGTCAGATTGCCACCATGACGTCTGATTTCCTGCTGTGGATGTTATATTTGTCTGACTTGTCACAGTGTGAAAACAGCCCTTTGCTGATCTTTTGTAACATCTCACAAAAAGCTGCATTCACAGTTTATTCAGTGCACCCACGTTTATCTTATGCAACATCAGATCATATATTCTGTGATCAGTGTTTGAGCACAGTGCTATAAGAATTTTCTCTAAAGATTAGTGCAAAAGAGCAACATCAACAAGCCACTTCCCCAGCAAAAAGTCCAAATGTATTTATCATTTACGAGCATAATTAAATCTGTGTGTGTGTGTGTGTGTGTGTGTGTGTGTTTGCACCATTGAAGGATTGAGATGTTTTCCGTAATAGAGCCACAGCCGTCACCCCAGGGAGTTGCAGACTCTGAGGCAAATTAAAATAACTCTTTTACAACATTTTTTTTCTTCCTTGCACTTATATTGTGATACAATGAATGGAGTTTTCTTTGCCATAGAAAAGTCTCCTATTACAAATGATTAAATCTGCATAAGTTCAAACTTGGTGCACAGTCATACAGCAACAAACAGCAGCTAAAAGTTGAAGTTCACTCAACTTTACAGCCGTAGTGAGACATTTCACTCCCCTGAACCTGCACATTCACTGACCTCTGTAATGATGGAAAACAATTACACTGACATTGAACATTTCAAAAACAAATGTCCCCAAATTGGGCATTGGTTGGTTTAATTATGTTTTTGTGTGTGTGATAATTTTTTTTTTTTTGTAATCAACTTTTTATTAGTTTCAAAACATTGAAAATATAGTAAACACACATACATTGAATAGTAAATACACAGAACGCCCGTACCCATCCCTCCCCTCCCCTCAGAACATACAGAACACCCCTCCATCCTTTCCCTCTCTTGCCCTCCTACCCCTCCCCTTTTTTTTTTTTTTTTTTAAGGACAATCCTGCTTTTGTCTTTAGCCAACATTTTCACTTTACTGAACTGAAACAAATCTAGAAAAGCTGCCGTAGTGACTTGGAGGTTAGGGGACATGTTATTTTACCTTTTGAATATTATAAGTGGCTTTAAAATAATAGGTTGGGTAAAAAAAAAAATATTTGATGTGAAGTTTTCATTCATTAATGTAGTTGTCTGATTTTATTTTATTTCTATCAACCCCGAGAAGGGAGCGAAACACATCCCGCCCCAGAGCCCTCACCTTGAGTCAGGATCTGTTGGATCATGAGTGGCATGATGTCTGAATATGGACTAAACTCAGTAAGACTCAGTTATGGCATGATGATGATGTGCCCCACTCACAGTTTCAAGGTTTCTTAAGCTGCTTAGTTCTTCAAGCTTAAGAAGGAAGTAAAAATTTCCAATGGAAGTGTCAGTTACTGTGCAATTGTTACTGAGTTTCATTGCACTTGTATTTCCTCATTTGCAAGAGCTTGTTTGAAAATATTGGCACATGTGGTCTATTCTAATGAGGCAATAATCCTTAAATAGTGTAAAACCATGCATTTGCATTGATTAAAAAAATAAAAAATAAAAAAAATCTCTCCTCGTTCAGTTTCAAAAAGTTGACCACTAATCTGTCACATGCTCTTAATGCTGTTATGTGAGTAAGTACATATTATTCTGAGAAATAATAGATTATTATGTATTTTGCCTTGAAGATAGTAAATTCTTGGAAAGGCAAATTAGTATTGGATTTTTTTTAATCTTTCACTTCAGTAACTCATGAGGTATATTAGCTGCTTTTCAGTTTTTAATCGCTTAACCTGTGTACACTGGGTTACCTTATTTTCACATTTCTGGTAAAAGTCAAACATCTATAACAAGGCAGTGTAGTTTAAATGAAATCATCTAATATAGAACTGTTCAATCTACCTGTATGTAACGTATAGAAACCGTTTTTTTCACTAATCAATAACAGGTGATGAAAAGTAACAAGTAAGTTCAGGCAGTTTAAAGTTTATATTTGAGATTTATATTTGATAGGAGTCATGGAAAAGGATTTTATTCCTGTAACTTGTAATGAATGGAATTTACAGAAAATTCAGTTGTAGATGTTGATTTCAGTGTAAAACATTACATTACATTAACCTTTGAGTAAAATTAGCAGAAAAAAATGGATTTAATAACAGCATGGTCATCAGGAAATGGATGTTGGCTTGACCAGTTTAAAATGTAATTTCTATAATTGATTTTGTAAATTACAACAGTTTTAAACTCTTCTGTGAAGTGGTTTACATTTTACCTTATTTTCTACATTATTATTCTGGTGTTTTGTCGCCCACTGCAGTGCTCACCCACTCAGTCCTGTGAACTAAACCTGGAAACAGAGGTAAAAAATCCTTCTCAAGGCTCTGGGAAAAGTTTTTTACAATAATAAAACCTGGATGGTTTGAGAAGCCACACGTCAAAAAGTGCTGACTCCCCTCATATGAAGAGGGAGGTGTCTTGTTAATCGATTTACAGCCATCTCTTTTATAAAGAGGTCACTTAACATCATTATATAAACATATTTCCCGTTATAGACAGTAAAAAGTTTGTTATGGCTACAAAGAGCAAACAGCCTTTACTGGCAGAGTCAGTAATAAAAGACTAATGTGAGTGGATTTGTTGAGATGAGGCTCTGATGTCGATGATCATGCTGATTGTCTCTCTGGCTCTTGCACTGTTTGTGCAGCTGTGATCCAACCTGCACTGTAATTAGCTCCATTACATATAAAGCCATTTAAAAGTTGTGGTGAGCCATTACTCCCAGCATCATACACAGTTTGTTTATGGAAGCTATCAGCTCAACTCCATTTGTATCACCTGACACTGTGGTAAATTAAAAGGCCTTATGTGGACATGGATGGTAACAACAGGTCATGAGCATAAACTGAGAGCATCATCAGCTGATTAGTGGAGCCACACGTACATCAACAATGTGCTCCTCCAAAGCTTTTATTATGAAACACATCTACAGCTTCTTATGAGGGAAGATGTTGGTGTGTATGTGTCTTCTGCGTCTTGTGTTTGCAGTGTGTACATTTAGGACTGTCTGTGGAGGTGGATGATGTCAGCGATTGAAGTGGAGCTTTCGAGGACCAAAATTACAAAGCAGCAGCTGCGGCAGAAAAAACAAAAAACAAAAAAACAACAACTTCTAGAGTCTGAGAACAGGAACAATGAGCAGTGGTGTGTGAGGTCAGGAGATGGACAGACACTGGAGGAGCTGAGCAGTGATGAGACACTGACACAGAGCTTTCTGAAGTCCCACAAATAAAAAATTTGCCAAGCTGCACACTGTTCATCGCTAAAAGAAAGTTTAACAGGCTCAGACTTATTTTGGTCTTTAAGTGGTGGTTTGATGTGGCTGATACTTTTACAATGATTAAAGGCCCCTTATAGTCTAAAGGTAGATGTCCATGTGTTTGTGATTATAAAGCAGGTCTAGGTTCTATATTAATACTGTGAAAGTATCAAAGCCTCAGTCCACAGAGAAATGCACACAGCCTGTATTCAGACACTGAGCCTTAAAACCAGCCGTCAGGACTTCTGGAACATAAAGGCTCAGATCCTCTCTTCTGATTGGCTGACTGATCTATTGTTACTAAAGCTCCAGAGAGAAGCCTGAGAGAGGAGATGTAAAACTTCATTGAGATGGTTTTTGGCTGATAGATATCAATACAACACTAAAGTGTGAAATATGGGACCTTTAAAGTCCAACTGAAACTACATGTTTTATTCCAGCTACAGCAGAGCTCCTCTGTAAATTACATGATTCATGATGGCAAATCTTTCTCTTTTATTCCAGTAAGAGTTTCTGCTGTGTCTCTGTCTCTCTGTAGACAGAGGAATCAGATTTCAACATTAACATTTACCATCATCAGTGTTTTAAGGTTGATGGCGACACTGTCAGACAAAGCTTTGAGCAACCTACATTAGCTTCCAAGATAACGTCACCTTCTTATCAACATACATGGACAGGTTTTTTTTGCATCACAACTTGCTGAATGAGCGACAGCCACTCGGGTAAACTGCATTGCTAAAAACAGTTTGGAGGCTAAACTGCTAATTAGTTGATTAGCCACCACACGACTATTGCATATTTTGGGATAAAATCTGAGTTTTGCTAGAGTTGCAACACACTCCTGTCATTTCAGTCGTGTGCCATGTGATCGTCCAAGCTGTCCTCAGTCAGTCTTTATTTTGTTTGGACATTGTGATAAAAGCAAACAGGTTTAATATTATGGGCGGCACAGCACGGCATGGCACTAACTGGTTAGTGCTGTCGCCTCACAGGAAGAAGGTTCTGGGTTCGAACCCCGGGCCTGGAGCCTGTGTGGAGTTTGCATGTTCTCCCTGTGTCTGCGTGGGTTCCCTCTGAGGACTCCGGCTTCCTCCCACAGTCCAAAGACATGCATGTTAGGTTGATTGGTGACTTTAAATTGCCCGTAGGTGTGAATGGTTGTTTGTCCGTATGTGATCAGCCCTGTGATAGACTGGCGACCTGTGATTACAGGAGCAAATCATGACAATAATGTGTTGATTTAGTAACTTTATGTTGTTGTTGTTGTTGTTGTTGTTGTTGTTGTTGTTGTTGTTGTAATAGAGCAAAAAGGACACAACTGTTCTCACAGTTCATTCATTTATTTGTCCATTAATTCCTCACCTGCCTTTCCCACTCCCACCTGCCCTGCAGTAGCCCTCGCCCTTTCCCACCTTCCAGCCACCTGACTCCTCCCGACCCACTCACTCACTTGATCCTCATTCAAAAATCTGAGACTACTTTCCCATTAACTTGTGTGGCATTTGCACTGTTTGTTTTCACCTTCACTCTGCCAGATCATCTGTGGTGCTCTCCTCCAGTAGCCTTACTCAGATGCTTTTGTCTGCCTGTTTCACCTCATGCCTGTTTTTGGACTTTGCCTTTTGCCTGCTACTTTACCTTTTTTTTTTGCCTGGTTCTCTTGCCTCTCTGTTGCTGACCATTACCTCCTGCCAAGTTTCACCTCCTGTTTATCCTTACCTGGTTTTGTCTTCTGAGCCTGAATAAAGCTGAGCTGTTCAGTTGCACTTACAGGCACAGTGGTGCGTTGAGCTAAGAAAACAAAATAAAAACTTCCACAAGGTCCATGGCCAAGTCTGCCCCATACACTTCCACAACTGGGCAGACTCCAGCTATTATCCTCCAATGTTGTGTGACAACCAAAGGATATTTTATATGTAGAAGTAGCATCTGACAATCATGCTGTACATGGGCCAGATTTGGGCTGTGGAAGCCAGCGCATACTGTCCCAGAGGAAAACAAGCATGTGGACCAAGTATGGGCCGGATTTATTTTGCCATCAGTCAGCATGCTAACATGCACACAATGTCAATGCTAATATGTGTGGATGTTTTATGACACTCACTGAGCTAACTCTTAGCTCAGTGAGTCAGCATGCTGACATTTGCAAATTGGTAGAAACACAAAGTATAGTTTAGGCCAATGTGAATGTAATTAGTTTCATAAAGGTTTTGTGATAAACCAAAGTAGTGGACAAATGTTCTATTAGAGGATCATCAAAGTTATTACAGTTCATCCTGAAAATCCCACAAATTCCAATATCCATCCAACTTTCACTCAAAACCACAAATCTGAACAGGAAAAATCAGGGGATCACATTTATAATAATCAATAATTCTGTGCCAATCCATTGAGTAGAAATTAAGCTATTTCACAGGATAAGTATCACAAAGGTCTTATAATGTGAATGTTTTCAGGACCCAAAGGCAGACAAACTCAAACTAAGGCAGGTAGGTGAAATAAGAGAAAGCTGGCAAAATTCAAAAACACATGGAAACCTCAGGGGGACTGAGCAGAATGTTACTTGGGGATAGCAAAAAAAAAAAATTCCCCCTTTTGCTGTAGACCCCCTAAAGGACCCCTGGAAGTCCCACTTTGAGAACCACTCATGTAGGGGATAATATAGTGAGCTCATTAGTAAAAATAAAAAAAACAGCTTCAGACAGTACTCAGGTCATTTTCTCTGTGCCATTTTTCCTTCTTTCAGCTCGAGCACAATGCATGACATGCTTGGTTAGTGACCATCAGTTTGCACAATACCGTTCATGACTCACTATAACTCACTATACTGTGGACTGTATAAGGAGCAGTGAGTGATTTTGAACACAACAACAGACTTAAATGCACAAAGGAGGCAAGGTTAATTGAACGCAGGTGAAACACATAAGGGTGGGGCAGACAATCACAAAACAAGACAAAGACAGGAAGTAAAACAAACACTGCTCATGCTAAGTAAGTGATTTCAAAATAAAACAGGGCGTAAACAAAAGTCCAAACATAAGATGTCCAAACAAGGTCCAATAGCTGTTCAGATATTTCAGTCGGGACCAAAGTGGCAGGCCGACCAACAGACCAGCATTGCCACATATTGAGCCGTGTTACTAGCATCACAGTGGGACCATAGTCTTACTGCAGCTATTTCATCCAGTTTCTCATATGTTGTACTAATGATAATAAGCTTCTCATATGTCAGTGTGAGTGAATGGGAGCAGGTTTGTTTCCATAAGGCTGCAGCCACCACAGTCAGAACTATTCATCTGGTGTGAAGATCAATTAAATTAACCAATGCAAATAAGACAGTGTAAACCTTATTTTGACATTAATCCCAATACAATACTGTAACAATTAAAAAAACTATAACGGTGTCCATGCTGTCACCTCACTCGTTCCTGAACTCTCTCTCATTCTGCTCTCATTAAATGTGTGGAGTCATGCTCTGACACAACCTACCAGTGTGATTTATGCTCATACCGTGCGTTTAAGAGCCCACCCCGACATCAGAATCAAATCAGCCCTCCTGGGCTTCAGCCTCTGATGAGCCCTCTTAGACATGTATGTTCACTGCAAATATCTAATTACATTTTTGAGAGGGTGGAGTAAGAAGGAGACACACAAAATCGATATTCAATTACAAGTCGACGCTGAATTTGTGAATTCCACAGAGAAGGCGAAGGAGCTGCAGCAGAGAGAGGTGATTACCACATTACCATTGCCTGAACGTTAAAGAGATGGACTCCCGGGCAGGAAGAAAAACACCATATTCAGGGGCTTTACCTTATTAACAAATCAATTCTGAGTCACTTCAGCTTTGCAATTTAGTGTCATGTTATATAATCACCTTAGCTCTCATTCATTATAAATGAGAGCGTGTAATACCTGGGTTTAAATTATAGCACTCTATAGCGACATTTACATCACTTAGTTTGCTTGCCTCCAGTGATCATTAGGAACAGACAGCTCTTAATGGCTTATTAGAGCTCACTAATTGAAATTAGTCTGCTAATTGTCTTATCATTACTGCCGCTTTTTAATGGCAGGTACAAGACGAGGATACCCTTGAGTGCAAAACCAGACTGAAAAATAGTTTTTATTCAGTAGATGCTGACTGTAATTTCAAAGCTAGAAACCATGGTGGCCCAGAGAAATGTAATCATCCCGGTTCTGCCTGGTCTCATTTGGTTGACTGCTGCTCACTTGTCCTCAACTGGTCTGATTAGTAGCGAAGGTGGAGTTCATAGAGGTATATGTCAGTTGTGCAGCTCTCAAAAGCAAAGAGATTTTAAAGTCCAATAGTTCATGCTTCTTAATTGTTTTATTTGAAATGTTGATATCCATAAGAAGATATATTTGTGGTTTCAATGTGGTTTCACATCTCCTCCCTCAGGCCTCTCTCTGGAGCTCTAGTAACAATGGTTTGGTGAGCCAATCATTGTGTGCATTTCTCTGTGGCCTGAGGCTTTGATACTTTTACAGTATTAATATAGAACCTAGACCTGCTTTATAATCAAAAAACACAGGGACATCTACCTTTATATTATATGGCCCTTATGACCTAATGTAAGTAAGTAATCTAAAAGACCATGCAGACCATGTAAATTATATAAATAATCAAATTTCCTGTGTTTACAACTCAAGGCAGTTGTAGGATACAGAGTTGGTCTGAGATGGTTAAAAATACTGTATCTTGACTATATAAATCTATATACAATAATATGTAACTATAATATGTAACTTTTCCAGATTAAATGTCTTAAAACAACCAGACTACAGTATTTTATATATTTTGTTGAGTTGTGTACTTACATTGTCCCAAATGTTTCCATCAACTCTCAAACCACAGACCTCAGTGATTTTAATCACGGTAAGGGTCCGTTTCATTGGTTCCCTGTTAATGACATCATATCCTCTATATGCATGTGTCGGTGTTGTGGTTAAACCTAGAATCTGTTATTTAGTATTTTAGTCAGATGAAGAATTTTAGTCATTAGACGTGATGCATTAAGTTATCAGAGTAAAAAGCAGCTCCCAGCTGCTCAGAGACGACCTGTGTACACCATGCAGCATTAGTGAATCACAGATTTTTAACGTGAAGCTGCTTTATTTTGTGTTTCTACGATTTTAAACCCCTGGTCTGTTTGTTTTGGAGAGGAGGAGACCTCTGTGGATAATTCAGCTCCAGGTAAAAAACATCCTGAATGTCTGGTTCATGAGTTATTAAAGAAACAATGAAAACAAAGGTTACACAACATTGACTGTTGATGTGAAACCACTTTACTCAGTGTTTTTACTGGTTATAATCACCTGGTCTGTTTATCCTGGAGAGGGGGAGACCCCTGTGGAGAATTCAGCTCCAGGTGAAAATGACTGACACTGAAGGAATGGTGGCTGACAGCGATGGTGGTGAAGACAACAAATCCCATGATCCTGCGTTTCTTCATGACATCACCAAACACTGTCATTTATTAGTGGCAGAAGTTATATACTTTGCGTTTAATAACACTGAATGATGTCTTTGGCTAATGTGAGGTGTCCAGGTTGTAATACCAGGTGTAAAGTCAGATTTATTGGAGCTTTTAGAGAGAGCTCTTCAATTCTCACCACAACTGAGACATTGATGTGAACAGTATTTACAAGGAAAGGTGTAATTACAATAATTCTGATATGACAGCAAGGTGCAGAATTTGAGAAAATGAGTGTAGACCAACTGTGAGTTAGTTTGTAGTTAAACTACTGAGGTGAGCTCTGATCTGACCACATGGGAGACAAGGACATTCCCCATTCAGAAAAAAAACAGAGACGTCTGCACCATCATGTCCTGTCCCACATGTGGAGTATCACGTGTGAAGAGGAGGGAGCACATGAGGACAGCCTCAGCACTTTGAGGACTTCCTGAAAAGTTTAAGGATGACCCTTCAGACGGGACGTCCTGTCAGGTTGCAAAATCCTCACCAGCTCTGAAGGACCATCAACACACACACACACACATACACACACACCCAGTACACACATGCAGGATTCCCACTGGCTGCCACGCTTCATAATGTGGCAGATGCACACCCTATGATCAGAGCAGTGGTGATGATTTTCATTCAGCTCGGCATGTGTGTACACAAACACACACTTCAGTGCACACATAAACAATGCACAGACCTGGCTTTCCTCTGCTGCAGTCTCTGTCAGCACCTATAACAAAGGAACTATATTCAGCGGCTGGAGGAGATGCATCCTGACAAGATAAAACACTGCTGTGGTGAAGACACAGACCCCAGTGAGTACATCCAGGAAACGAGGACTGTAATGTGTGTGTGTGTGTGTGTGTGTGTGTGTGTTCCCCTGTGTGATCCTGTGTCAAACAACATTTGCATCATTCAGAATGCTTCTCTGCAGTCTGGCCTTTAGACATATGGCCTTTAGATTCGAAAGCCACCTGTCTATATAATTTTTCCACTCAGTTTTTCCTCAGAAATTAAAAGGGGAAAGGTGAAGATTTGGGGACACAGAGCATCATCCCACCAAAGGTTTACACTGTGTGACACAGGGTTTAAAGGTTTTAAGATTTTAAATAATAACAGCAAACGATTGTTTTCTATGTAAAGTTATAGTGGAGTAATGGCGTCCTCAGCTGTGTGTGTTGTAATCTGAGTTTTTCTGGTCTGTGTTTTGACAGCCAGTCTGGTCGTGCGTTCATGTTAGTGCATGTGGGTCCCTCCCTGTTAAACCCTGTTTACAAACACACAGGCACCGCCCACAGGTGAGATGACACAGTGCGGTATGTAGGACTGTACAATTATGTGTAGATATCAATGATTAAGGTGACTCAGCTGTTAAAAGATGGATGTGAACTGAGGGGTTCCTCAGCAGTAGAGAAGGCTCCTGCGTCTTGGACTTTGAAATATGAGAAGGTCAAGAGTAATTGATCAGAGGATCTGAGGGGTCTGGACTCAGGAGATCTCAGAGAAGCTGATGCCAGTCCATGCAATACTTTAAGCCAAAGAGTGGTAGTCTGAAAATCAATTCTACATTTCACTGGTGCTGGGGGGCTGGGAGGAGTCAGGGCTCAGTGCAGCCAGATTTCCAAATATCAGTGACATTTAACATTTTCAGTTTGAGAGCATCAAAGCGTTTGGATACAGACACGATGTGTGGACCATGAAAGTAACTTTTTACATTTAGGTTTTTCAGCAATTCAGACAAGATTATGCTCAACAGTAGAAAGCTATAAGCATCAAAAGCAGATTGTAAATTTAGATGAAAAGATGAGCATATAAGATGGTATCATCTGCATAATATTCAGTGAACAAGAATTTCTCAGGTAGAAGTGATGATATTCCAGTCCAGGCATTTTTACATGAGTCCACGATCCAGATCTGTGGAGGCTCCAGGTTCTACGCAGCAGTTATTCAGATACCTTAGTAAACCTGGGAGCTATTCCACCAATGTCGCTGAGGAAATCTGTAACAGAAAAAGCCCGGTTTAAATTAACGTCGACTTTACCATCAGGCTCAAGTTGTTTCATTAAAAACAAATTAGCCATGCCTAGTCATCGTGAACGCAAACCAGGCTTGAACAATCTTATAGTGTGTACATGCTCACTCTCACACCCAGAACAGTCAATTGTTGAAAAGAAAATAATGTCGCAAAGCAAAGTCACACTATGGCTATATTATCAGTGGGCTAGGTAATATCAGCTGTATGTTTAAAATCATGGTGCAGCAAAACTTAGCCTGATTCTGTGAATCCTTGGTTTACATTCATTCATCTCTTCTGCATCTCAACAAGAGCAAAAGAAGTAGCCAATAACAAAATGTGAAATCTCTCTCTTAAAATAGTTATTGGTCTTTAAATATGAACCATTATAGCCACCCTGTAAAAAATAAAAAAACTTAAGCACATCCGGGGGCACCCACTCGTAGACGGAATGAGGGTGGCTCATTCAATGCGATAATTTATTACCAGTAATTAGGGTTGCCACCTTCTATGTGAAGAAATAATGGAATTGTACTTCACAGTGTGACTGCTGCAAATGTGTCAACCTGCAGCTGTTACCAGCAAAGCAAAAGAGTCATTAGATTGAGATAGAGGTTGTCAGTCTACTGCTCATTAATAAATTTCTCCAATCCACTTGTCAACTATAACTGCTTTGCTTTTACAGATATTACATTATTCACAGCCATTTGAGAAAATAGTTGAATGAAATGACCTGTACAAAAATACAGGACAAGTATTTCATTTTTTAAATGCGGGCAATGACGTATTAAACAGGACGGGCGGCAGCCCTACCTGTAATGCAGCTGTTGACCTGTGACATGGTCTGACATGGCACCTGTGACTTCACCTGACGCTCATCAGCATCTTTGCTCAGCAGAAATTGTATGTTCAGATTGTGGGGTCAGTGGGATCATGACCTTGTGGCTGGTCATAACCTGTGCAGCCTTCCAAACACTGGAGATTTCACCAGATGTATATTTGCTGCAAAGTTCACTTAATTATGAATACTTTCTGTTCATCTGCTTTCAGTATGGTCCCCGTATTCATCAAGGTAAGCTGGAACTACTGGGGACAGCTTGTGGTGATTTTCAATTAGTCATTGTTCCAAAAGCAGTGTTTACTGTTGTTATTCCCCTCTGACCTTCCTCTCCTGGAAATCAATTCAGCATCACCACATTCAGAGTCTTGTGTCGGCACATGTGGGCAGAAGCCTTCAACTGTTTTTATTTATTTATATATTTATTTTTTATTTGTGCATCAATCATTTTCCCCATGAGTGGCTGCAGCCCCGCCACCCTGCACCATCCACACCCCCCCTTTCACCAGCTAGAGGACTCCATTAGCAGTCTTACTCTGGTGGGCGAGACGTGATGAAGTTAGGTGCGGATCATAAATGTGATCATGTCAGTTTCGCTCCAGTGTGATCATGACGGGCCTGAGCTCACAAACACAGCAGCCAGATGCAAAGAGACAAGCTGGAGATGGAGGAAACGAGGAAGAACGTACAGAGGGCAAACAAAATATGACAAACACGACATGAAAAGGGACTTTGAAGTGGATAAATACCAAATACAAAGGCTGCTGGTGACTCATGAATGGTAATCAGAAGTATATTGAATTCTAAAGTGCTCTAACAATGGCTGCTATAATATGAGCTCTCAAACTAACATGAGACAGTTAACCAAGGTGAAAGCTGTTGTAAATGGACACCACTTACAAAGCTGTTTTAGCTCTTTTCCAGTTCTAGAAGCACTTTACACTGCAAACCAAGTACGTTTTTCTAATGTAAAACACACACACAAACACACACACACACACACACACACACACACACACACACACAGACACACACACACACACACACACACTGATCATACATGGGGGGATTTTACGGTTCAGTATCTTGCCCGAGGAAACTTTGACATGTGGACTGGAACTCATACTATCGACCTTCCGATTTGTGGACAACCCACTCCACCTCCATATTTTTGCAATGCCACAAAACTTTGTCAGTATATCCCCATTTGTCTTCCATCCAATGAAGAGGCCCCACCCCCCTCAGCACCAAAAGAGGACCCAGTGCCATAGGTAATAAAGAAATACTGCACCACGCTCTAACGCTAATATCAACCTGGCAATGTCACAATTAACATGTTATTATGCTGATGTTCAGCAGATAATGTCCGAGCCTGACCAAACCCTAGCATGTTACCATACACGCTACAGCTGAGGATGATGGGAATTTCATTAGCTTAGCAGGTATTTGGTTATTTAGCGATGGACTTGATGAACTGGAGATCACCAAAGTTTCATTGGCTTTACCAAAATTGTGATGAGATTGTTACTTGTTAAGAGTTTCATTCATTTCAGACCCAACAGACACAATCGGCAGGATGAGGATGGTGGTTTATTTCGGAGAGATGGATGGTAATGATGGAGGAAATGGAGGCAGGAGCTGGCAGGGGACAGGCAGGCGGATGAGTGAGGTGAGTGGCTCAGATCGGCTGAGACAGATGGCTCGCAGGCTGGAAAGCGGAAGGGCTGGCTTGTTAGCTGAGAATGCGTGGGCAGATGAGGTGACTCGGCCGAAAACCGGACACTGGGGATCCGAGGCACATGAGGAAACTGTTAATAAACACCAGGAGGAAAAAGACAAGGAAAAAGAAAACTGTAGTTTTTACAATACTGAGTGGCCGAGAGAGTGACTGCCACAGAGGTGCCACAACAGTCTGTCGATGAGTGGAAGACGAGTTCTTGTACTGCAAAGCGGTGAGATGGTTGGAGACAGGTGTGGAGTAAACCAGGAGCCAGGTGGGGGAAAACCACGCCCACGACACAAAGAGACACAGTAAGACAGACAGAGGAGGTGGAGATGGGAGAGAACAAGGAAGCACAAGGAGTCACAGCCAGAACCGTGGTAATACTGGAGTCATATGCCCAGTGTGCACAGTAATAAAGCATTAGCAGTGTGAATGTTGTAATGTACAACAAGGTGTTGGATTGACAGAACACAGATTGGAAAAGTTAGATTAAAACTACAGATTGACAGACTGTATATTAACATGTAGTGTTTTTCTACACTGTTCATACACAAATCAAGATTAGGCTTCGATTGACACAGGAGATGAGGTGAATATTAAGATAATGTAAAAATGAAAAGTTGGATAAAACTCAAAGAAATGAGGCCAATTTGTTTGTTTGTTCAACAAAAGGTCAAACATGTTGTATCAGCTCAGCACAAAACATTATGTTAGATTTACCAAACTTTACTTTAAAATATTAAGTCTCCAGTTTTATGTTTTATTTAAAAATTAAACAGACTCAAGGGATGAAGTTATACCAACAAGATTTAGAGTTAACTGTGACCTTGGTATGAACTTTATGCATCTGAGATGAGATGTTTGCACTGGTAACATACAGTGCATCCGCAAAGTATTCATTCAACATTCTACACACAATACCGCATAATGACAAAGTGAAAAAAGTTTGCTTGAAATTTATATATTAAAAATAAAAAACAAAAATGTACATAAGTATTCGCAGCCTTTGCCATGACACTCAAAATTGAGCTCAGGTGCATCCTGTTTCCACTGATCATCCTTCAGATGTTTCTACAACTTGACAGGAGTCAAACTGGAGTAAATTCATTTGATTGGACATGACTTGGAAAGGCACACACCAGTCTATATAAGGTCCCATAGTTGACAGTGCATGTCAGAGCACAAACCAAGCCATGAAGTCCAAGGAATTGTCTGTAGACCTCCGAGACAGGATTGTATCGAGGCACAGATCTGGGGAAGGGTACAGAAAAATTTCTGCAGCATTGAAGTGTGAGTGTGTGAGAAATTGTAATTTTTAAATTTGGGGTGTGTTGCTATCTTGAAGCATGTCTGCCACAGAATTGGGTTTAATCAGCTCAATGGATTTCCATTGTATTTGTATCATTTTCTGCAGAGATTCTGCAGCATAAAGGTCCCAATGAGCACAGTGGCCTCCATCATCCGTAAATGGAAGAAGTATGGAACCACCAGGACTCTTCCTAGAGCTGGCCGCCCGGCCAATCTGAGCGATCGGGGCAGAAGGGCCTTAGTCAGGGAGGTGACCAAGAACCCGATGGTCACTCTGACAGTGCTCCAGTGTTGCTCTGTGGAGAGAGAAGAACCTTCTAGAAGGACAACCATTTCTGCAGCACTCCACCAATCAGGCCTGTATGGTCGAGCGGCCAGACGGAAGCCACTCCTCAGTAAAAGGCACATGACAGTCACCTGGAGTTTGACACAAGGTACCTGAAGGACTCTCAGACCATGAGAAACAAAATTCTCTGGTCTGATGAAACTAAGATTGAACTCTTTGGCCTGAATGCCAAGCGTCATGTCTGGAGGAGACCAGGCACCGCTCATCACCTGGCCAATACCATCCCTACAGTGAAGCATGGTGGTGGCAGCATCATGCTGTGGGGATGTTTTTCAGCAGCAGGAACTGGGAGACTAGTCAGGGTCGAGGGAAAGATGAATGCAGCAATGTACAGAGACATCCTTGATGATAACCTGCTCCAGAGCACTCTGGACGTCAGACCGGGGCGAAGGTTCATCTTCCAACAGGACAACGACCCTAAGCACACAGCCAAGATAACAAAGGAGTGGCTTCGGGACAACTCTGTGAATGTCCTTGAGTGTCCCAGCCAGAGCCCAGACTTGAACCCGATTGAACATCTCTGGAGAGATCTGAAAACTGCTGTGCACCGACGCTCCCCATCCAACCTGATGGAGCTTGAGAGGTTCTGCAAAGAAGAATGGGAGAACCTGCCCAAAAATAGATGTGCCAAGCTTGTAGCATCATACTCAAAAAGACTTGAGGCTGCAATTGCTGCCAAAGGTGCTTCAACAAAGTACTGAGCAAAGGCTGTGAATACTTATGTACGTTATATTTTTGTTTTTTATTTTTAATATATTTGCAAAAATTTCAAGCAAACTTTTTTCACTTTGTCATTATGGGGTATTGTGTGTAGAATTTATAGGTAAAAAATGAATTTAATCCATTTTGGAATAAGGCTGTAACATAACAAAATGCGGTGTGCTGTGAATACTTTCTGGATGCACTGTAGGTACTACAAGCTTTCCAAACAAGGTGCAAACAAGACATGATTCAGAGACACATACACAGACTATATATATCAGGTTTGTTATGATTATTAATTGGCTTCTTGAGGATCCCAGACTGATTTGATACGATTTGATCGACTTTTACTCTGAAAACTTCCAGGTTAATTTCCTGCTTAGATTAATGAAGGGATTTGACAGAAGCTTCATTCTGCTGATGAACACACTCAGTAAGCGCTTTGTTTGCTTAATGCAAACTGCGAATTCCCTCACTGTGGGACTAATAAAGGATTATTTTATCTTACGATGATTTAGACAACATATAATGACAATTTTGGTAGAAGACATTTTATGATATTTTACCTTTTATTATTATGTTTTTATAATCTAAGGTTGCATTTTAAATTGATGTAAAGTGCTGAATAATATTTTCATTACTTCTTGATTATTTTGAATTCATTCAGAAGCATTTATTCCATTTGTATCTTTTTACAGATAATTTTAACATTCTTAGTGTCTTGTGATCGATTGCTCTGGTATTCAATCCGCTCATTATTTTGATAGATTGATTGGTGATAATAGCTGATATTCTGCCTATCAAATGATTTTTGTGGACTTTTGTGGACTAAATTATTCATTGATTATTTCTTTACCTGTCTTGGTTATTTGTCTAATTGGTAAAGTATTATGAATGGATTTAAAACCTGTATTGGAATTTGAATAACAAATAAATAAATAAAAATTGTTGTTAATTCTCTGAGATGGATTTTTCCCATCAGGTGTTTGGCAACACAAACCAACCCCTGTCTGAACCGCGACCGAGTTTTCTGTTATCTGTTCTCTGAACCAGTGAAACCTCCATGCTCTGCCATGGGTGTAATGTTTGCAGTTGTCAATATTTTGCCAAATACCTTCCTGCAGTGAGTTTTCATTTGTGTGGCGGCTGCAGAGCGGAGATCCAGCTGACTGACATGTCTCTGTGGCAGTGGCTGTGCAGGAGGCTGTGCCTCTCCAGGTATCCCAGATGTGGGTGGTGCACCTGACAGATACTGATGGGGAAATTACTGCCTCAGCACTGACTGACCTTTTTCAACAGTAAAAAGAAAAGTCAGAGAAAATCACACATCTGGATGCTGAGCTGAACACAAATTTCTGTTTTGTGCCAAATGTACAGGTCGAAAATGACTTGTTTTGATCTTGCTTGTCTCTGTGCAGTGAAACAGTTTATGTGAAAAAGCTGTTTCTGTCTCCTTGAAATCAACATCATGCAGCAGAGGTGTGGCAGGTGTGAGATACAGCCAGTCCAGATGATGTTGAGAGGGTTACTGTGGCAACAGGAAAACAACAGTTTGCTGGCATGTTGTAGCTCAGCACAAGAGCACATGGTGTTAGATGTGGGGGTGGGGGTGTCTGTGGACACTTCACTGAAGGGTTGGCTGCAGAACAGCACTGAATTCATAAGATAACTAATGATTATTCAGAGTAAATCTGTTTGGGTGGGCAGTACATTCTTCAAAAAACTAAAAAAAAAAATATGATTAAAGCTCCATACACTATAAAGGTAGATGTCCATGTGTTTGTGATTATAAAGCAGGTCTAGGTTCTATATCAATACTGTGAAAGTATCAAAGCCTCAGTCCACAGAGAAATGCACACAGCCTGTATTCAGAAACTGAGCCTTAAAACCAGCTGTCAGGACTTCTGTAACTTTGTGATGTCACAACAAAGCAGTCTCCACCCGCAGCCATGCTCCAAGCCCTGTCCACCTGTACCCACCATCCAGCATTGCAGGACTTGGTTTCTCTGAGTGTTTACCTGAAATCTGCTACATTTTTATTCACTCACTAAGATGTAGCACAGCCAGCCAATCAGAAGAGAGTTCTTAAACCACAAATATATCTTCTGATGGAGATCAACACTTCAGATAAAACACAGAAGAAGTTAAAATATGGAACCTTAAAAAAAATCTTCCTTCAGCTCAATACAAAGGATGAAAGGCACATTTTATGCACATGGGTAAGCCATCCCTTATGTAAGAAGTGAATCTACTCATGATACACATCACACAGAAGCACCCCCCCCCCCCCCACCCCCCCCCACCCCCCCGAATCAGGTCACTCAGAACAGTTGGCAAGTGATTTATCAGATGCTGCCATACATGTATGAAGCTGCTGTCATTGACTTTTACACTGAACCCTTTCACTGGTACCTGCCCCCGCTGTGTTCCTCCTATTCCATTTAAAATCCTTCCATCAAAACCACAACCTGCATCTATACTCAGGAGATCATATACTGTTGGTTGGTGGGCCTTACTAGGGCGACCCAAAACAGCAGCCCTGACATTTATATTACCTCTGTGAAGCACATAATGTCCAGTTGTCTGTTCATGTTGATTCAGCACTGTGGTCGTTTCTGAGGCCATAGTTTATGTTGCTGTCATTTTGCACTGTATCAGTTTGTGAGATTATTCATTAGTTTGTACCCAGACACAAAATAACACAAATATCTTACAATATCTTACAACATAATGGAATCTGGTTCCCAGACACAGTATTATCCATCTCCGAGGCCTGTGTGCACAGCATCAGAATCTGTCAGCCCTGCACAGATTGGTGCTTTGAGCGTTCTGGGAGCTGAGCCACATCATCTAACTGTACCAGCTACTGGTGTCGTAAATGCTTTTTAAAGACAAGAGCACACTCACAGAGAGTGGATCATGTTGGCTGCCTGCACCTCATAACCTCGTGCATGTTGTTACAAAACACTTGTGAGGTAATGAAAAAAGCAAACGCCGCTCCAATATGGTTCAGATGAATCTCAGGCAGGGTATGCAATGCTGACAAATATTGTTGTCATAAAACAGCAGCAACAGCTTCGAGCGAAGCATCCATTCCTCTGAAACCGTGTCTGTACAAGAGCTTTAGACTCCCACTGACGAGTCTTATTAAGTATCGAAGTGGTTGGAGAAGAGTGAGTGGCTCCGACAAGCAGGGTCCAGTGTTCTGATCCAGCTGAAACAGATCTGAGGAGGCAGCTTGAATATTTGTTGTTAGAAATGTGTTTTAACAATCACCAACACAATATAAACCAAAGTAAAAGTACCTTAGAGGTTTTTATCTCATCTATTCAGTTCAGAGTATTTGGATAGGTGGCTCTAACTGATTGAGATTTTATGTTTAATGTGTATTCAGCTCAGATTCAGCTGAATCGCTGCATAATTATTGCGGCCATTAGACAACTTTGTAATTTGAACGTGAACGACTGATGATGTTGTCATTCTTGGGAGGAAAGTCTCGATATTTGACACCGTTATGCCTCTGCGCCGGTGACAGAGCTGTTTTCAGGTTGTCCATCCCATTCTTGTGGACACGATATCTCAGTTGCGCCTTGAAATGTTCAGTTTGACTCAAGGACAAACTCATTAGATTCTGGTGGTTAAAGGTCAAAGGTCAAGGTTATGGTGACCTCACAAAGCACGGTTTCGCCTCATGAATGCAATATCTTCGTCACATTATAAGGGAATTTCTTCAAATTTGGTAAAAAACGTTCACCTGGACTCAAGGAAGAAATGGTTATGTTTTGGTGACTAAAGGTCAAAGGTCAAGGCCAGTGTGACCTCTCAAAACACTTTTTAGCCATTACTCAAGACTTCACAGCAATTATGACAGAATTTCACACAAATGATTAATATTTTATATGACTCTGGATAAACAAGGATGTAATCTGAAAGTAGTAGTAGTAGTGGCGGAGCCATACAACCACAAGGTGGTCATTTTAGTTGCTTGAAGAATTTTCTACTGACAGACAAAAGACAACAAAAGTAAACTGTGATAAACTGGGTTAACACTGGGGCCGGTCATTTTTTTTTTAATCTCCAGCACAGTCCAGAGTGAATCCAGACTCCTGCCAAGCACAGACCCAGCCTTTTAACCAGCTTGTCCAGTCTCCTTGTGTTTTTGTGTGACACGCTGCTCCTCCAGCAAAGAAGAGGACGCTCTCCACCACTGACTAATAAAATATAAAGCATTTCACGACATACGTTAAAGGACCTGAACCTCCTGAGGAAAAAGAGCTGGCTCTAACCTTCCAGTCGATGGCGTCCCTGTTTAGGGCCAGGCCCGGTTTACTGTCCTGGTGTGTGCCTAGGTAGTGGTGGGCCTCAGACTTGTGGGAGGTATTTGGGACACGTCAACCCCTGGGTGGCAGTCTTTGGCTATGGTTGAACCTTCAGAAACCTTCCAACCTGACACTTGTGCAGCAGCATCAGACTTACTTGTCCAACCCTGGGCCTTGGACCCCGTAGAGTTGTTTTGATACCAATACTAGTATCAAAAATTCCTCCAATACAGCCTAACATACTGAATCGGGTTTCGGTGAGTACATGAGTCTATGCATTGATCCAATACCACATAATTTTTGAGTAAACTTACAGTTTATAGAAATCAGTTTTTCTTTACTGCTCTGAAACAGTAGACTACACAGGAAGTTGCATTGTGCTGTGAAGAAGAACTGACTTCCAGTAAATAATGGAACATTAGCAGTTAGCAAAATGTCAACAATTCAGCATTATGTTACCCTGGAAAGTCTCACCAGTAAAAAGGCAACGTGTACAGTATGCAAGGCTTTCATTTCAAATCTTCAAGTTATTTATGCCTAGATTTATTTTGTTCTGACTAACAGTCAAAGATTAGATAATAAAAGAAAGATTCTATGGCATTCATGTATCTATTCGTGGGTTTAACCTGAGCCACACAGCAACAGCAATCATATGACATCCATACAAGGCGGGGAATTTACAACGGCAGTGGTATCGGATCTGCAGTAAACACAAGTTCTGTTGTTGGAATCAGTATTGGTAAGAAAACAATTTATCGAAATGTCTCTATTATTTGTCTTGTTATGCAGCCCCTTATGTTGTGCAAATGGGAAATGAGCTAAAATGCAAACTGAAATGGAAAACATCTGTTGTCAGGAAATACAAAAGCTAACAGTGCCACTAAAATGTTATTTTGCTGTCGCCAAACGACCGTATAGTATTTGTATGCTGGAGCACATTAAATGATAATAATACTGGTCAAGTAGACTGTTGTGGGAGAACGGGCTGAGCTTGGAGTGGACGACCTGATGTTCACAGAATGATGCCTGAGCCTTTGTCTCACAGGGACAAATGCTTTTATTTGCCTACATTAAAATCTATGCAAATATAATATAAACCATTGTTTTGCAGATAGGCCCACATCTAATATGAATATCTTGAACCCTTGCAGATACATTAATAAAAAATGTTTCCTCATTTTTGATTAAAAACAGAGTCTGATTTTTTATTTTTTATTTTAGGAGACAGCTTTGTCTTCCATATGCCACGAAATAACCAGCACAGTTGGACTGAGTAATAAAAACCAGTTGTTTGCTTTCCTACAGGTTTATTTTTCATTTGTAAAAAGGAGGGAAAATGTGTCATTATCTCTGCTGCTCTAATTTATGGAAGCAGACCTGTTAGATACATATGACACTTGGCTACTACTGTTTTTTTTGCTTTATGGACATTCAGGTTTTTGCCAGCTTAAACATGATACTTGTAGATGTGAGGGGAAAAAAATAAACCATTCCCATCTCTTTCTCAGTATATTTCCTGTCACTCTTACCATTTTATGTCCAGTAAAGAAAAAAAAATGCAATAAAATAGTCTGTTAAAAAAACAATATGGATAGCTGTCATATAACACAATCAGCCCCCTCCATCCACAGCCGTCTCCTTCCATTCCTGCAACACTTTAAAACTAGAAGCAGTGAAGACAGAAGCAATTTCAAATCAGAGCAATCCTGCTGCTCACAGGCCACAACTCCATCAGGAGATGCATTTTTATGTCTTGAAGGTTGCGTTGAAGATGCATTTATTCATGACGCCCTCCTTTGCATGGCTGTTCACCGCATCTTCTCCAAGGTGCAACATTGTTGAAATGCATTAAGATGTGTCGTGCTGCACTCTGAGGCGTGCACTAAATTCCTTGTGCTTCCCAGCCCAGAGTAAGTGCTGGTAACAATTTACCATCTGGTACCAGGACAAACACAGAGCTGCGTGATAAGTAAATTCAGAAAGTGCAGGGCGGTGTGCATATATGATTCAATGTTCTCTAATAACTCAAAAGAAACACGGCGAGGGAGGACCAGGAGGGAGGCGATTGGTTTTGTTAATAGCTGGCCATTAAGCTAAATGAAAGCTGATGTGAAATTGATGAGTTTGTTTTGCGGCTGGTTTGCATATGGAATGCACATTTATGAGAATCAGGATTCTCACTGCGTCCTGCGAGGCTCTTAATCACAGGAAAGGAAACCTTTCAGCCCAAATCTATTTATGTCACTTTTCATCATAGGAGATGAGAGCTGATTTGCCTCACACAGGGCAGCCAGACGCCGATCACTGTTTACTGAGCACTGCGCATAAATGGAACAGCAGCAAAGACGAGAGTCACAGGCATTAATTAGTGCCATATGCTGACACGTCTTCATGGGACTGACATTACACTGACATACATTTTGACAGCACAGTGTCTTGCAAACAGCTGTAAAAACCACAGACTGTAAAAGATGGACGTAGCCTCCGTGACGTCACCCACAGGTTTCTGAAGAAGGTTTTGAAGCTCAGAGTGAGCTGCTCCACCGCCACGAGCTTGGTAGTGCCTCATCCCGCCTAAAAGAGCAGAGAGGTGGGGTGTGTGTGCAGCCGAGAATTTGAAGCATGCCAGCAAGTTATACAAGGCCAATCAGAGGGGTCAACTTTTTTTTTGGGGGGGGGGGGGGGTGGGGGGGGGGGGGGTGGAGGTGGCAGAGCGTTGATGTTACCATAGTAATCTAATAAATGAAATAACAGATTTGTGGCTTTTTCTCACTTTGCTTTGATGGTCTGAAGAACTCGCTGCTGCTCTGTCTGTCTGTCCGTCCGTCCATCTGTGCGCAGTCAGTGTCCTATCACACAGTGACCTTAAACTTTTACTTACGAAGTGTCAAATGGTGCTTTTCATGCCGTTACAGACTATAAACTACTCATATAGGCTACTGTTATGTTTCCTAGGAGATAAAAAAAATACAAATGTGATATGATGATATGATACTGAAGGAGACGGAGCTCAGCACCAACCCACTTAAAACCCTGTGAGCCACTGAAGGGAGTGAGGCAGGTAAACCAGATGTAAGGTTAAGAGATGGTATGGGCCGCTTTACAGGTGTATGAAATTATGTTACAAGATTCATCTAGGCATGAATATAAGAAATATATTCTAATTATAATTACAGGTAAGAAGGATATGCTAATGTTTCAACCCCAAATGTATGAGTTTGTAGGTTTCATTCATTCTCAGTGTTTAACCAGACCACTCAACCTCTCGGTGCTCAGACATCCTGAGCTGAATGAGGGCTCAGCAGTCACAGCTGTGACATGGATCTACAGTCACAAACAGCAGAAAGACCTCTTACTCCTCCCCGCAGGTAGAAGCTCCTAAGTGAACGTGGCCGTCACTGCTGGAGGCTGCACTGTGAGCATGTTAGCCAGACCCTGCATGCACATTTTGGTCACGCGACATTGTGGTTGTGTTTGATTTAGGTCACACAGCATTTCTGGGGAGCACATTAAAGTCTACAGTGGAGTCCAAATCTCTGAGACCACTTACCCAAGAGTAAATTATGTGTCAGACTTTTAGACCCCATTTTTTTCTATTTATCTTATCCAGATTGTCAGCTGAGTGTCTCCTCTCCAGATACAGAGCTCTGCTTATTAAACACCTTTCTTTTGTTCCACTCTCACAAACTTTATCATGACTTCCTCATGTGATTTATTACTGTAAAAAGTATTGAAGACAAAGTAAATTTCAGATTAATAAAAAGAAAAGTAAAAACATGTCTTTCTTACAGTATCAATAGTAAATGTAATTCATAACTTATGCTCCTGTGTAATACTGTATAACTGTATAACTCTCCAACTATCTAATAATTCAAATAATTCTATTCGATACTTGCAATTCTAAAACCACACATCTGGCCAGAAAAAATATCATCTTTGTTCAGTTATTATCTTATTATCAGCAATATATGGTGTGTGGAAAAGGGCTTGAGTTCTACTCAGGGGTTAAAGTGGGCAGGTGGGGGGGACCCTGAGATGCACGGGTCTGACTCTGTGCCGTGCGAGCAGTAGCCTGGCTGTTCACACAAGAAGCAAGTGACTTTATAACATGGAGCTTTAGCATAAAATGGTCTACAGAAAAACTGATTAAAATTAAATCACTGCTTGTTAGTATACTGTACATGGTCAAAGTGTTTTTTTCTGAAGTTTTGATGTCCATAAGAAGATATATTTATAAGATATATTTCAAGTATCAAAGACCATCTCAGTGTCTCTGGAGCTCTAGTAACAACAGGTCGGTGACTGACTGTTGTTGACTGTTGAGGAGTGATGGAATAAAAACAGAACAGATTTCAGGTAAACAGTCAGAGAAACCAAATCCTGTGAGATTGGATGGTGGGTCCAGGTGGGTGGAGTGTGGGGCGTGGCTGAGGGCGGTGACTGCTTTGTTGTGACATCACAAAGTTCCAGAAGTCCTGACGGCTGGTTTTAAGGCTCAGTTTCTGAATACAGGCTGTGTGCATTTCTCTGTGGACTGAGGCTTTGATACTTTCACAGTATTAATATAGAACCTAGACCTTTGTGGGAAATTTATACCAGTTTGTGGTACTATTCACAGGTTCAGAGGGTTTGTGGACAATGAATGTCCATACCAAACTTAATCTGGCCACCAGTGGACAATGTACGGTTTAATAAAGTTTGCACTTTCAGTCACAGTGTATAAATGCGTCTATGCATATGGTTTCAGCATTTGGATAGCTACAGTTATATAGTTACACAGTATGTGTAACTATAATGCATTATATTCATGCACTCTAATGGGATTATGCTGTTATGCTGGGCTGTGATGGAAACATTGCATTATCCATCTCCACTGCCCACCTCCTCTTTGTTTAAAGTGCAGTAGCTGAACAGCGGCGGCAGAGTGGTATTGATCGTCCTAATGGTGTGTGTTTGCTGGGCTCTGAAGAGACCACTGGAGGAGACATGTGAGAGAACACTCATCACGATGGCAGAGGCTGCTGGAGAGTTTCTGATAATAGAACCGGAGAGAGTGGGGAGCTGAAGAACGTCACAGATAAATCAAGCAATGAAGAAATTATCTGAGGTGTGGTATCTGATTGCCTGATTAAAAGCTATTAATCACTATGACACTTGACAATTAAGATCATCAGCACTGTGCATAATGGGACTGTGGTTATTGTTGCTGCACAGCATGAGGACAGTCATCACAGTACACTTATACTGAATAGCTCACCATGTAGTTCAGATTGGGACTACTGTCCACACTTCATCATTTGATGTGAAAAATATTTTCTGAATCACTCATTTTAGCATCATTAATCAGACAAATGACTGATTGTGTGACAGATCGTCCTCACTGAATAATGTGTTTGTCCTCAATAACCACGAGAAGTTTGGCAGCATATCATCAGTATGTCAGCTGTATTTCCCTATTCATTGTCAGTGCACATTTAAAGACATGCAGGATTGATTATCTATTAGTTGCAATGAAGGGCCCGTCAGACAACAAGGCTGCATGTCATTCACGACTACTTGAGTAACCAGAAATGTGTGAAGAATCTGAACGTGCGAGTGCGTAAAGGCCATTCTGTGAATTGTCCAAGTGGTGAGCATGGAGTACATTGGTTTTTAAGTGGGAAAACATTGCGGTAATTGTATGTAAGGTCAGTGATAATGAAGAAATTTCACAGCCCAGTGATAGTGTCAGACAAAAGGACTCAGTTTCAAGGCCTGAACTGAACCTCTGCAGGTCGTCCAGCGTCGTCTGAAACAGTCCCCATATGACGGCAGAATCAGGAGGGGCTGTGTTTTCCAACTTCCCCACACAGACAAACTGATGATCATCCTCACTTCACAAAGTAACTTTCCAGGTTGTCGGTGTGTGGAGGTGTGTGGGGGTGCTAGAGTATGCAGGGTTTTTGAAACTTCTCTCTCCAGCTCTCAAACACAACTTTTTGTGCAAGCAACCAAGTGTACCATGAAATGCCTTTGAGGAGACACTATCTGAATGTAATCCCCACTTGTAAGATTTATTGCTTTGAGATGACAAACACACACACACACACACACACACACACACACACACACACACAGGGAGGCTGTGAGAGTAGACCCGGCCTTCAAGCATTCTCATTCAGAACAGGCACGAACATTTTTTCCTGCTCCTATTCACTGGCCACTCATTGCCTTCCTATTTTGTTGATCTTGTATGCTGTATCCACACAGTGTCAGCAGAAACTGAAGAACAGGAACACCTGCTCCCAGTGTGGTGGTGTTCATGTACAGTCACTGGCAAGTTACTGGTTAAACAGGCCAAATTAGCTGCTGTTAAATATTTGAAAATTATATTTAACCCTAGAACACTAACGTTAAAATTAATAACACCACCACTAACATTGGGTGAAAATCACCTGAACGCATGCCTCTTGAAAAAACCATAGATGGGAGGAGGGAAACAAACATACCATTAATGACATCAATGAGCAGCCTGAAGCTACCCAAGGACCCATGCAACTCAGACAGCAGCAACACAATGAAAATCACATGACAAGAATCGTGTGGGTGAAAATCACCTGACGTTAGTGTTCTAGGGTTAAGCTGCAATCAGACCTTGACAACATGTAATTTCTTTTCCACAAAAACTTGAGGTTTTAAGGTCCTTGGAACTAAAACTGCTGAACTGAGCTGAAACACAATACTTACATTTAACAGTGTGATCCTCTGGCTCTTTGACGGTGTTTGCTGCCATATCATTTTCATTACCGGCGCGCAATGAATCTTGGGAAATGCTGGGCCATGAAGGATCCTCCTGTTGTAACCTACACTGCTGAGGAAAAGATGGCTGTATTTCTCAGCCGCAGTCAGTCTTCAAATGCAGCCTCCAAATGATTCGGCCTCTGAATTGGGACATAACTTATTTACTGGCTTTTATCACTGGGACTTAAAGGCAGGTAACTGTATTTTCACTTTCATCAACTTGTATGTATCTGCACAAGTTTTCTGCCTTTATTAAAGCAGATAGTCACAGTCAAACAAACTGAGTGCAAACATAAACACATTATCTCAACACTGGTTACTGTATTTATGTAATTATATAACATCATATGCACATACACATATAACATCCAATAAGGACAGATTGGATCAGCTCTGTGGCTATGGAGCAAACCTGTGTCCCTGGTGGAGCTGTGGAAAAAGGTATGCAATGTCACATTTTAGTGTGTGTGTGTGTGTGTGTGTGTCTGTCTGCACAGCCTTGGTAAAAAAAAAAAAAAAAAGCTTACCAGAGGTGAAAAAGGAAAAGGAGTTAATTTCACTTTGTGCAAATATCTTTCCACCAACTCTGTGAGCAGGGAAAATCTCCCCCTTCTTCCTTTTTTTGTCCTGAGCTTCATTGATTTCCTCTATTGGGCTGATTTTCTATCTATGTTGCATGGGACCCTCCCCCCCCACCACTCCTGTGACCTGCAAAACCAGTCCCCACAATCAGTGTCTGACGGTCAACAACAACTCCTTCATTTAGAGGAGGTCCCTAAGCCCACAGCTCTGATCCTGCAGCAACGTTATACCACAAGGGTGGAGGAAGTGTGCAGTTCAATTACAGTTACAGATTGACTTAAATATGTTAAATAAACTGATTTTCCTCTATGTTTTTTTCTATTCAATTTTATCTTTCATCATGATGACTGTGAGGTTAACATACAGTGTTATCATCACAAACTCCTCTCCAGGAACGTGTGCTTGCATGAGTTTGTTTGGCCAACACAGCAGTTTGATGTCATACTGTTGCAGTAGCCCCCTGCCAGACTGACCTCATTAAAATGAGAGGACTGCTTTGTTTCATGTGGCGCCACCACTCAGGCCTTACTGCTGTTTAGAAAACAAATCATCACCCAGACTTTTTTGCATACAAATCAGAATCAGCTCCTGTGCTCACGATACCAGAGAAGTGAGACATGATAATAAAATCCTGCTATACGAGCCAACAGTCACCCCAGAGGAGCAGCCTGTCCTCCCAGACTCCAACAGACTTCAGTCACACTTATCTCCTCATTTATTCCCAGAGGACACACATTAACTAATGATGACAGAACTATGACAAAGGTAAATTGATCACTTAATCAGTCTTAATTTATGAACTGATGGATCCTGATTAAAAAAGCAACACACCCTGGGGTATTCTTGACAGATCAATTGACACCACAATGTGCAGGAGAGAACAGGGAGTCCATTAGCCAGCACGTTCAACTCTACTCCCCCAGGATTTGAATTTAGATGGTCTGAATTTTTTTTTTTTTAATGAGCAAAGTCTCCTTGCCTCTTTCCTGCACTGATTAAAAAAAAAAGTTATTAATCTTGAAGGTTCAGTGTGCATCAAAACAAAACAAAAAAATGGGTTGCTAAGTTGCTCTTTAATGTAATTTATCCAGTCGCTTTATGGACAGTTGCTAGCTAGCTATTGCTAACTGTTGATTTTTGTGATATCCTCACTTGCACAAGTCATGCATAGAGACTACAAAGACACAAAAGGATACAGTCTCTCTTGGGGATGGATGGAGAGGAAGGCAGTGGAAAATAAATGGATAAATGGATGGATATAAATAAATGCAATTACAGAAGCCCTGAGGGTGATTTTTTTTTTTCCCCAGGATCATTGTTCTAAGTTTGTTTGTTTTTTCACCTGTTTTCACAGGTGAAAAAATATCTCCTGAAGCATCCCTTCAAGGCTTTCTAGACAAAATGTTTGAAATAGAAGTAAAGAAAAATCTGTTTTTAAATATGACAGGATTCATACTCTACAGTAAATGGGGTGAAAGTTCTGGGGTGTGATCCATTCTTCCATTACAGCTTCCTCCACATGTGGACTTTGTCGCTCTTTATACTAGCTCACCTATAGTGACGTGTTTCTGCGAGAAGGAAGGAACAGAACAGTAGTATTACTGTAACTTGCTAACACACTACATTTACCTTGTGTAGTGCGTGGAGAAATTAAAAATCACCTCGAAGGAAATATGAATGCTTTAAGTCCCCTTATTGTGTCTAAAATGAGTATTACAACAAAGGGCACCAACATAAAATAAATATTAAGAATCTCAGTGCAAGTGAAAAAAAGAAAAAAAGGCAAATAAAATAAACTTTAAAAGGTGCGACTTTGACAATCTGAACTAAAATTACACCACTTAAAAAGAGGATTTAGAATACAAGGATAAAAGGCGCATAAATCTGAGTGCAAATCGAGTTTGTGGGAAATGGTCCAGCTGTAGGATAAACACAAAAGGCTGGTGTCGGAGCTCTGGAAAGTTACTTGAATTTCCTGGAGTTGTTGTGACGTCTAATCTTTGATTCAGGGCCCAGCAGGTACAAGATAAGAGTGGCTGTCCATGCGGCCATGGACACTCCCAGAGTCTCTGCACCACCACCCAACTCTCAGGCACACAGCAGCTTGTAAGTTGTTATTGATTTTGCCCCTCAGTGCTTATGCTCATTGAGTCGGGGGCAACACATTCACTGCTTTACAGTTTTGGAAAGATTGCATTTTAGATAAACACTGTCAGCGAGTGGATGGCGAGGTCCTGTGCCGATAAAAAAGGAGGGTGCGAGTGAACACCTGGAGACACTGCCAATTGCTATCTTCACAGTGAATTACAGTGGGAACCATTTTTAAGGCTGGATATTGCCCCCCTGTCTCATACCCCCACCCCCAGTAGCCTGTAGGTTAGATAAAGATGGGCCTCTTCACAGCAGAGAAACTGGACTCTCAGGCAGTAATGGAGGCAAAGCCACTGGAGAGAGCGAAAGCTCCACTTTGCCATTTATCATCTCTGCAGTAACTGGTCACAGTGGCCAAGTGATGACCAGCAACATTAATCATGACATAATTCCTCCGATGATGGGAGGGATGAGTCAACTGAAGTGTGCTATTTCATTAACCATACACAGATTCCTGTCCTGGTGTATGTGCTGCATGGTGCAAATGAGTCATAAAATGTTAAGTCAGTGATAATGTGAAGGAAGAAAGTGAAGGTGCTGTTTGCTAACCTTAGTGTGGCCATATCAGCAGAGGATTAATGTTACCTGGAGATGATCACTGATGTGTATTAGATTATCAAGGTAACAATAACCCTGTGCAATTCATATTCTAGGATTCAAAGATTCATAAGTTCTGTACGTACAGTGAAATCAGAGGATGTCTGAATTAAGATGAACAAAATAAAAGCAGCAGAAAGATATGAAAGATAACAATTCAAAGACAGAAATTATAAATGTATTTAATATATTGTAAGTATGAACGTTACAGTGCATATTTATATATTTGTGGGCAGACTATATACTTTTTCCCCACCAAAAAATTGACCATACACTTCTGAATAAATACATATTTTTGGTGGGGGTGAGCTGCTTTGCCATCACCATCTTGGCAGCGCCTGACTCCACCCCCAACTAATCCAAAAATGGCCAAAGAGGGGGGGCGTGTGTGGAGCTGAGACTTTGGTGCATGACGATTTGTGGCAAGAATACGCTCACCCACCTTTCCTCAAAGCGGCCACGCCCTCAATTCTACATAACTTTAAGTCTTAATAACACGTAAACAGGTGAGTTATATAAAAAGTCACCCCCCACACAGTTGTCATAACGGAGGAAATTAACTATAGACACCAAAACCATTTTTTGATTGATCCAGTTTTGGAGCCAGTGGTCATTCAAAGAACTGCAGTGTCTGTCACTTCAGAGTTGGCTTCCTTTTTTAAGCCCCCGAGGTTGCCGTTTGTGTTTCGCCTCTTGGCTATGAATATGTGTCTACAACAAGCAAGTCGCAACCCACCGTGACGTCACCCATTTGTTGTGAACAGCTGTTTTGAGGCAGCAGTTTGTAATTTTGTTGTCGCCATCTTGTTTTTTTGGAACCAGAAGAAACCATATTTGGATAAGAAGGTGGAGCTGAGGAGGAGTGAGGGGTGGATCTGACCTGCTCTGTGCTTTATCCTGATTGTGTGATACAGTCTGTCAATCACACGGTAGCCCCACCTGAATGCATCCCCTGCTTTATGGTCTATTTTCATCCAAATGCAGCATCATTTAAAAACTGAACATCACGTTGTGTTGAAGAAGACTTGAAACTAGAGACTGAGACATAAACTCATCAGGAAAACGTTTACTGAGGTAATAAATCAGTGAGAAGTAGAGACATTTTCACATAGACTTCAATACAATCAGACTCTGTTTACAACCAGTGGAGTCGCCCCCTGATGGGCAGTAGATAGAATGAAGCTTTAAAGCATTTCAACACTTTTGGCCTCACTTTTCAGACTCAGAGTTTACATCTATTTTATATACTCTGTGGTCTACAGTCAGGCTAGTGGCTCTGTGAGGAGGGACTTATGGACAGCTGTTCTTTGAGCTAAATGCTAACATTTGCATGCTAACATACTCACTTGTTTGTACACACAATTTCAATTTTGCCTGAAATTCAGAAAAAAGACTCAAAACATCACAAGGAAAAAGCTTTAGTGCTTGACTGAGGTGGAAAAGTTGCTGTGCTGATGAAAAGGAAATGAAACCTGCTTAGGAAACAGATGGAGTGGATAAATCTTGACACACACCTAAGAGACGACAAAAACATCTGTGTAAAGCACTGAGGAGACTGTGATCTTCCTCAAATTAAACAAACAGAAAAAACATATTTCCATCATGTTTTCTACATCTTTAAGATTTTGTCTGTGTAGCTTCCTTAAATCCATTTTGACTCCACACCTGTCCCTCCCTTTCTGCCTCTCCTACTCCCTCTTCCCTTTTTCCAATGAAACTGAGAGAAGCTCAGTCTCTGTCTGCTAAAACTGATCAAAGTCATTTTGAAATGGAGCTGTAACAGCAGTGAACGATACACTGTAGGGAGAGAGAGTCACTGCACTTCAGATTTCAAGTGTGCCACAAAGGCTCAGTGTCAGATGTAATTTTTTTCGGCCACAGTTGAAATCCAATCTATTGACCAAAAGCCAGAGTGACTGATCATACAGATAATACCCCCCCCCCCCCCCCCCCCCCCCCCAAAATGCCAAAACCAATGCTGAGCCAAAAGCAGGCCATGGATTATCTACCTTGGCTTTAACCAACCACTAACCTGAGGGACTCATTAAAACATCATTAATCAATGTCATATACTGGCATTAAATGCAAATGACAACCCACAGAGATTGACCAGATCTGCTGAGGTTTGTCCATCAGACTGGTCAGGAAATGGCTGCTCACACTGACACATTTGGGAGATGGGACCATATTTTCTGTTTATCATTAATCAGGTGTTGTGACCCTCCCACAAAATGGACATCAAATGACAGATGATGATAAATCTGGTGATTTTCTATATTTTTCTTATTATCAACACATCATCTGTAAAGACCAAAAACCAACAATGACTATTAAAAAACTATTAAAAAACACAGGTTTTAACCAATTGTTACTTCAATACCATGAACAAACACACCATCAGTCCCACACACTGCCCTGCTGTCTGAAAAACTCCCTTGAGCCCCTAATGTGGATTAATCCGCTGCTGAAAACAGTGCAAAACAAAAAGACAGTTTTTCCTCTTTGTGTAACTTTGTGTAGTAAAAACTACAGTGACCATCTGTTTTAGGAAATGAGTGAACCTTTAGATCTTCAGTTTGAACCAGTGTGGTTGGGGCTTAAGGCCACAGACAGGGTAACAGAATATCACCAGCCATGTCTTTTTGTCTGCTCTCGGGAGCGGAAGCGGTGATCATTTCTGAGGAGACATTATGCTACTGCGTCATTTTAATTCAGCCTTTCATTGTCATCACTTCGGTCATCTCAGTGTCATCATCAGGACATTTATCATTACTGTCATCAGACTCCTCGGTTTCTCAGTGTATCTCAGACTCTCCCAGTCAGCCTGTTGTTCATGATGGCACTCACCAATCAGCGCTAGGGAAGGCTGGTTTCACAGACTGATCACTGGCGTTGTCAATATGGTCAACCAGCCACCACTAATGGAGAAGTTAAAAGCTGCACATATGGCACAGAAAATTCATGCACAAAGAGAAAGCATGAAAAAGCAATTAACTAAGATGGTAAATGCAAAAATGAAAATTAAAAAAGTACAAAGGTATTAATACACATTCAAAATTAGGAGCCGGATAGTTTCAGCTGCAGGTGTCCACTGCCACCCCCCTGAGAACAATTAATTCTGCATAAACTAATTCTGCCAGAGTAACTGTTCACTTATAATGATAATAACTTTATACTTTTCCAAAAATATTCATTGAGAGAAATGGTGGAGAACCCTCACAAAGTCATTGGCAGACATCAAAAACCAGAGACCGTGAGGGTCTAATAAAAAGTGGTGAAAACAAAAAGGGGAATTTATTAACTGGAGACAAAAGAGGATCATCCTGCTGTTACATAATCCCTCTCAAGTCTCTCTTCTCTATTTGGCAAGCATGAGTGAGGGTGGTAGATGTGCTGTGCCATGTAAAGCCAATTTCATGCCAGAGACTGAAGTTTGTCACCATCACAGTTCAAAAGTTTATGTTGCCCTTTTTCTTAACCAAAGTGATGCAGTGGTCTGAGCTCAGACATTCATTAACCCTTCCATTCCCCCCTTAGGCACCTGAAACACATTCCCTCTCCCATGACCATAGACCATAAAAAAGACGAACGCAGCCTCTGTGACATCACCAACAGGTTGTCAACTCTCTGTCGTCACCACATAAGTCCCTCTAACTCCCAGCTAATCCAAAAATGGGCAAAGAGTTGGGGCGTGTGTGGCGCCGGTTTACTAACTGTGGCAAGCAAATGCTCTTGTTAGCATCGTTAGCACAGCTGGGCATCTTGATCAAGGCTAACTCATTTCCCGGCTGATTAGCTAGCTAATGAGCGAAGCTAGCAACTCAGGTATGGTGAGTACAGACACTGATACCTGCTAATTAGTGCTAACACATAAAATAATACTAGAATTTCACTCAACATAAAAAAACAGGATAACAGACTTCCTCAAGTCATATTACCTGACATTTACCTGACATTTATCTGACATTTACGTGAAACATAAATCCTCCAAAACTCAGCAACACAACAAACCCGGAAGGATCACGTTCAGTGACTTGAATTGGCTGAGGAGCAGACAGCCACCCGTCACTCAAAGCAGACCCATCCTCAATTATACCTAACTTTATGCCTTAATACAATTTAAATAGGTCAGTTATGCAAAAATTCACCCTGTACACTTGTCATGAAGGAGGAAATGATCTCTAGAGACCAGAACAGTTTCTGCACCAGGCTGTAAACATGTTTCTTTCTGCTGTAAAGTTGGACATTGAACATGGGAGTCTAAGGGGACTGACTCACTGTTGGAGCCAGACTCTAGTGGTCATTAGAGGAACCGCAGCTTTTTGGCACTTCTGTGTTTGCTTCATGTTTCTGCCCCAAAGGGTTGGCGCTATTGTACACTTTACCTTGCCTATGTAAAGCATTTTAAATTGCCTTTGTGTTTTAAAAGTGCCATATAAAAGCTGCCTTGCCTTGGATTTTTTTTATTCCATGGGAAACTCACAACAAGCAACGACAAATATTGACTTTAGTTTAACTTAATTAAAGATAAAATTGAGTTTTTACGCAAAAACAACGCATGACTCTTTTGCTTTATTAACAGTTTGCTATAGCACAGGTTCGGCTCTTTAACATCTTGAATTGATTGAGATATTTGCTTAACCAGCATCAGCATCATGTCGGTCTGCTGTCTGAAATCCTGCAAACCTGAATCTTGCACTCGTTTCTTTATTGTTCCCAAATTCATCTGGTTCACAGACCTTTGTTACAGCAAACATTTGAGTTCTTATAGCAGGAAAAATGCAGGAGGAATTCATATTATTCATTCAGTCAGGTGTCATTTTTAATTTTTAATCACTGTAAAACAGAAACCAGTGTGTTCTATAACCTTCTTCCCAAACCTTATCTGTAATGTAGTTATGTTAAGATTAAATTACAGTTGACAGTTTATCTGGATGTGAATGGAGGAAATCCAGTCTTTTTACCTGTATTTCTAAAACTGTGACTAACACATGTTTCTCTAATTCAGTTCTGCTTCAGCCTGTGTTGGCTTTACTGATTGATTTCTACTCTCTTTGGACTCATATTGTCTTTCCCTCCTGCTCAGTCCTGTTTCATTTACTGCTGCTGCAGCCTCATTTACCAGTGAGAACAATAAGTTTTGTTTTAACTTAACTGCCAATTACTGCAATAACAGCAGCGGAGCAGATAAGCTTGAATATGGAAGGTATTGTGCATTTTATGACTTGCATGAAACTTTCCTCATTGCTTCTATAAAGCATTAAGTTATTTTCAGATGTGGAGGCATTTCAGATTTGACCTCTTGTACTAGACTGAGGGTGACCAAATTTTAGGTTGTCAAAATTCAAGTTTTTCTTCACTTTTTCATAGACATGAAGGCGGCGTATGTCAATTACACATAGACTTCAGTGCAATCTGTTTTAATAGAGTAAAACATGAGTAGCAGCTCTGTGAGGCTTCTGGAAGGAAGGTCCACGGTGGCTGCCATCCAGTTGCCTCCTTCCCCCAGCCCCACTCAATAGGGCTTGACAGCTCAGGGTGATTGTGGTCAATTGACACTTGGAGTAGTGAGGGTGGTCCAGAGCAACACTCATGTTAAAAAGGCCAAATATCAGTTGGGATTCTGCAGCACCCCTCTCTCAGAGTGGTATGTTCCAGCTCCAGTGTCAAAGTTTTTTCTTTTCCTCTGAGTGAGTTTTCTGGAAGACCAGTTGTGTTTGGGTGTGAATGCTGTTGTAGGTGTGCATTGACCTCCTCCTCTGAACTTCTGGACTATGTGTGATTTGATCGATCACTTCAGTGGTGGGCTGTGATTTTTCAGAATCCAGATAGAGAGGCCACTGTCAGTCAGTCAGTCATTCTCTCTATTTTATGGCCCATCTCTAGGTTGTTGCAAAAACTGCAAACAAACTATCATGCTAGCTTCTGACTAGTGTGTTCACTAATGTGCAAGCTTGCAACATAATTACTATAAGGTCAGGCTCAGAGTACAGGAGTTTAAGACTGATTTAACCCAGATTAACCTCTTTCAACTATCTGAGGAGAAATTTGGTCCTGAATGTTGAGGATCTTCAGCCCAGATTATCTGGTAATGTGATCACTTTACAGATGCAGTCCCCTGTCGCCAAGCGCTTGCTCTTTGTGGGAACTGTTGGGTTTTTATCTGTAACAAAGTAAGGTCTTGACCTGACCCTGTAAAGTGCCTTGAGATAATGTAGATTATGATTTGGCGCTATACAAATAAAATTGAATTGAACTGAATTAATAATACCCATGATGCACCATTATTTTCAAAGGTTGTAGAGTGATGATGTTTGAGATTAGAGAGAACATCCTGGAAGTTTCTCCTCATGTGCGTGATGCAACCCAATTTAAAACTCCTGCAGTCTGAGCCCGGCCTAATTGTGATTCTCATTTTGAGGGACTTCAAAGTTCTGATGGGTGTGTTGCTAAGGCAGCAGTCTAAGCAAGTGAATCCACACATCCTTCTGCCAAGTCCTCCAACTTTTCTTGGAGGACATGTCATCAGGCTGGCATGTTCCAGGTCTGCCCTGCATTTTACATCAGACGCACACGCTGCCTGAAATGATTCAATTCAACTCCAGTGAGCATCAGTTTTACTCCAAGCTCATTCTCAGCTTCTCACTTCATCTGCAGCTGATCAAACTAACCAGTCACACTGATTATAGTCCCCATGTGGTATCTGCGTTAGCTGTTATAGCCCACTTATGTTTTCAAATCCAAAGAGAGGAGAGTCCAAATCATTGAAGCCCTTCCTCTTGTGTAAGAGAAAATGTAAAATCCACATGTGGCTTGTGTATCAGTCAAACACGCCTGCTCTCGCTCTTGGAAGCCGTCAGGTTTACTTTCTGTCAGTTATCTTTCTTCAGTCTTTTTCAGTTCATCATTCAAGACAAATGTAATTCTTGCTTATTTGACACAGTTACTCTGTGGCTTGTTTCTGCAGTAAAGACTCTGGGAGATGTTATGAATGTGGATTATGGACTCTCAGTTTCAACATGGCAACAAAACACATGACGCAGTCTGTCAGAAACTCTCGAGGCCAAAGCGCCTGGTGTAACGGCAGAAAATACGCAGATTAAACTGGAGTAACAAAACACTTCTCGGGCTGACTAACTGTAAATGACTCGCTTTAAACAGACAGTTTAACAGTCGCTGGCCAAGCAGCATTAAGGCTCCAGACAACACATGATTCAACACTCTCTCTCCATTCAAAGTACAATCAGATAAAAAAAATCTGATTAAATGTAAGACAGTTTCCACTTTTTAAAACCTATTTGCGAAATAATATTCAAGTGCTGTGTAATCAGTTTGTTTTAACCACGTCATTGTTGTGGGTTTCTTTTTTGCATAGAATGAGTAAATAAAGAGGTGTAATAAATAGCCACAGTCGCCCAATGAAATGTGCTCCTGGAAAACTCTGTGGTTACACAATTTCAGCCACACTTGGTTGTGTATTGACAAACAGCAGCAGGCAGAACTGCAGATGTATAATGAGTTGATTAAGGACACATCTAGATTCATTTATAGGTACTTTGGGAGTGGATGGGCAAATGTGCACAGTTATAGAATTATTGAATTAATAAAACGGAACAATACATGCACACAAATATATAGATCAGATGTAAGTCGTCTAGAATCCATGCAGAGTGTTATGCACCTGGTTCCAGGAGTGGCACAGTGGGGTTTCAACCTGCTGAAGAGGATTCCTGAGCGAAAGCTGCAGCCACACCACAATAACTACGTTTTCATTTTACAATGCTACCTTTATCTGTACATATCACTTGCCTTTTTAGACCTCCTCTATTTTATTTTTTTTTTTAATTCTTGTGTTCTCTTTAGGTTCTTATTTATTTTATTTAATTAGCATTGTTTTGCACCAAGGGAGCAGCGCTCAAATTTCGTTGTACTATGTATAATGACAATAAAGGCGATTCTTATTCTCTTATTCTCTCTTTATGTCTGTTTTTGAGCCCCTAAAACTGAGACTTTTGAAAACTCTGCTGGTGTCGTTTTTGTCACAGACAGGAGGAAAGCAGAACCCAAATGCAGACAAAAAAAAATGGATAAGTGGAAAAGTTGTCCAAAAAAACACAAGAGCACCACGAACGGAAACTTCTCTGGAACAGAAATGGAAAACGACAGGTAGAAACCAAGGGAACACACACACACACACACACACACACACACACACACACACACACACACACACACACACACACACACACACACACACACACACACAGCGACCACAGAGACTAAATATACAAGGCTAACTGAACACAGGTGAAACACATTAGGGCGAGGAGGACAAACTGGAGGGAAACAGGAAAAAGACAGGAAGTAAAAAATATCATGAGACACGAGGAAGTAGCTTCAAAATAAAACAGGAAATGGATCAAAAAGTCCAAACAAAGAGAATTGAAACTGATTAAAAAGTCCAAACATAAAATGTCCTTCAGGGAAAACCATGGCAGTTTTCCCCAGAGTTGTGTTTTAGTCAAGATGGGCTGAAATGGAGACTTTTGGAAACAATGACGCAGACACCCACCGTCACTCCCTGACTGGGTTATATTAGTCACAACACATCCTCCTCTGATTCGTTACGCTCCAATCACATGACCCTTTTCCAACATGGATCATTAATTACAATTGTTGCTGACCTTGTCATCTTTGCAGCTGTTGCACTGTTAAATTCTGATAAAGCTAAAAAATCTCTGGTCTTACTTTTCACCATTGCTGTTCCTCTTTTATAATATTTTATTTGTAATGAAGCAACTGCAGAGTAGACAACCTGCTTTACATTGGCACACACAAGCCCACTGTGATTTTCAGGTGTGTTAGTACAGACAGAGCCAAAACATTTATCTGGACTGAGATTGTTTTAGTTGTAAAAGAAAAAAGAAAAGGAGGTGAAGTGGGATTAGAGGATGAGACTTGCAGAAACAAAAAGAATTTTGATTGAACTTTAGCAGCAGATGATGAGAACGATGCGGAGCCTCTGGATGAGAAAAAAGATTTGGGGAGGTGAAAAGGTGAGAGGTGTACGTGTGCGACAGACAGAGGCAGAGTATGGTTATTTTTCCTGTTTAAGTGGGTGAGAGCAGACACGTGTGGAGATAATGGCTGTCTCATCCATTAATGTATGATTCACAGACATGGACAAGATATGAATCTATGCATCAGCAGCCTCTACTAAATCAAGACAGCCTTGGAGTGTTATCTTCCTCCTGACAGACGCTGGTGCTGATAGCCTCTTGGGACCAGTGGAGTATGTTGTATGTTAATTATGATGCAGGATGCGCCACCCAACTCCGTAACCGCAACCTTTCATCCTAAGTTACACATTCAGTGTTAAAGGGTTACTTTATGTTCAAACTCACATCCTAGTTTTTTTTCTTTTTTTTAGTTGTGATGACATTGTCCTGCTGGGATCTGGTGACACAGCAACATTTCTGAAACTGAATCTAATCAGTTAATCAGACAGGCTCGAAACAAGCCTGGAATTATTATTTTCAACTGCAGCAGTCAATGTGAAAGGCACCATTTTACACCACACATTTCACCCTTTCACTAACACTATCACCTCTGCAGGACCTTCAGCTTTAGCGTCCGCTCAGCTCACTGTTTTGGTTTTACACTTTACAACTTGACATTTTGTGTCGTGTCTTGCAGAGCTGTGATCAACCAGCTGTTCAGTGAAAAAGCTCTGATAAACTCACTCTTCACGACAGACACAAAGTTAGAGACTGGCTGTTATTCTAGTGCAGCGTTTAGTGTTTACAGAGCATGATAGAGTCGGTGGGGACCAAAAGTGAATATTAGAGAAATATTTGGCACGTGGATGAAAACATGGATGTGTAAATAACTGTTTGCCAACTTGTCATAAAAATGGCTTCACAAGTTTTGTGCCCCAGATGACAGAAAACAGACTTTAGACCTGAGGCCTGCACTACAAAGCAAGTTCAATTACTCTGGATAACTTTTCATCATCTGGCTTGACTTAACCTAACACTGACCATCCTTGATAACCTGTACTCCGAAGTTGGTTATCAGTTAACCCTGGGTTTACCTGTCCGAGTGTGTTCATTTTAATCATTAACAACATTCAGGTGAGCCCATGACGTGGCTCACCCCACTCAGGACACTGGACAGTGACGGACTGTTCTGTGCCTGGTCTGGTCGGCTCTGTAAACCAGTTCAGAGAGTTAAAGTAAAAATAATAAAAAAAAAAAAAAGTAAGTCACAGAGTTTGGGAACAAAAAAGAGATAAGATACTGAAAAAAATCATCTACTGTTTTGAAGAATAAACACAACAAGAGACTAAAACCATTAGATTAAGAGAAAATGATGAATAAGCTCCTGTTGTTTGTTCTAAATGATGAAGGTTCAGGTCGTGGAAAAGATCAGCATCTAAAAGAGGGAGACATCATGGGTGTGTGTGTTCACAACATTCACCCCAGTGGTGGAAAACCTACTAAATAAGACTGCACATTAAAATTTTTATTCTCTCTTAATCATCTCTCAGTCATCTACTGACGGTTGGCTGTGATGTCCCGGACTTATTGTCTGGTCTCATGCTGAAAAGTCCCTGTGACCAAAAACAGCCCAACATGGACACCACCTGCACTGGCACAACTGATGGGCAAAACAGGGAATATGCCTACAAATGTCAAACTACACCAGACTCAGATAAGAAGACGTAACAACAGACATTTAATTTATAACCAAGGCAGTGAGCCGACCAACCAAGTGACCAACTGACATTTGCATCCCTAAAGCCATACAGTTAGCATGGCTAATAAATGTAAATTAATACAGTGAAGTAAAAGTAAATATAAATATATAAAGTTGAGCTGAAGTAGTTAAGTCCTTTCCACCAAAGGGAATGTAAGGTTTAGGCCTGGGAGATTAATCAAATTTTATTTTTGATTACAGTTTTGGCTTCCAATGATTATGAAAACAAGATAATAAAGATTAAACAATTTTTGTTCTGTTTTGCAACTAATTTCATCCCCATACGAAAACCATCTCCTCATCCACTTCAGGGTTACACTTCAGCTTCATTCTCAAAGTATGTTGGAGTGCGTCATCTTGAGCAGTTTGCTGGGTCAGAGACTTTCTATATACAGTCAGGACAGACCGTGTCCTGTTGGCTCAGATATCTTTAACTTATATTGTGTATAACCAGAAAAACTACATAGATACAACACTTTTTGTTTTGAAATCTGTTTTTTTGTTTTATGTTTTTTTTTTTTTTTTGGCAGAGCTTGATATTAGCTTCACTATCAACAAGTGTGCTGCCACAGTTGATGGGTTGTATTGCTTGCACACTAGGTTTTCTAAAAATCAATGAAATAAAAAATTCAAATATATAAATAAAGAGCAGCCCCAGTAAGCTCACAGTTACACACATAGCTGAAGATAACACGAGCCCACACTGGCTAGGTTTTGCAGTAGAGGGTGGAGCGGTGGGTGGGTCTGCGCAGCGTAGACGACAGACGGGTCGATTGACACATCTCCGACTATCCATCACTCCGGTGTGTGTCTCTCAGGCTGCAAGCAACACTGAGAAGCCCCCGTGGGTTTTGGCTAAGAGCTGCCCATCAGTCAACACCGACACCTGAGACATCCGTCCCCACCAGCTGCTGGCAGGAGAGTGCTCCACAGAAAAGCACAGTCAGCCCAAAGCTGTGAACCAATGGGAAAACGTGTGACTGTAAGTGTGGAGGGCAACAGTGGGACATCATGGTGCAGGGTAACCCCCACAAACACTCTTTGGAGCAGGGAGAGGTGACAGATCTGTTCAGCTCAGCAGTGGCGTGGCAGTTTAAGGAAACACCAGGTTTATTCAGTCACACTCTGAAATCCAGTTAAGTGTGTCAACAAATTCTTTCTCCAGCTTGTTGTACCAAGTGCTTTCAATTAACTGGATTTTCACTCTTGCAGTCATCTGTGTGACACAGTAAGGCAACGCAGAGCTGGTGGAAAGAGTGAAGGAAGATGAGAACAAGCCTGAGAGAGAGACGGATTCTCCTGAGGCGGCCTAATAAACAGTGAACCAAAGCGGACTTCCAGCTGTGAGTGTGAAAACCACGACAGAGGCTTTTTCAGTCCTGCAGCATGAGCTGGGTGTGTTTTCTGTCGAGGGTTTTCTCATAATTATCCTTCAGAGGAACGGGCGTACTCTCAACTGTAACAACACGTTCAGTAATAATGACAAATTCCGAATGGTGATGAAAATTTAACAAGCTCACACGCTGTGGATTCCAGTCGTGGCAACACTGTGTTCCTGCTCTCGCTGACAGCAGTGGATCAGCTGTGACAGCATATACATCCCATAATACTCTGGTTTAGTGTTAGATATAGAAAAAGTTACAGAAAACCAAGGCTGACGATCATTCCTGTACTGTTATGACCTTTCACTCAATCTTAAAATCTTCCTTTTGTGCTCTAGCAGTGGTCTGACAATACAGAGGGAAAAACATGTAAATAACATCACATCTGTTGTGTGATTGGTTGCTGATATGTCGTGCTCAGTGTGCTCTGTGAGTCTCATTCACCCAGTAATCATCAAAACAATAAAACAGTGTGAGATTTAAATCAAACTTTGCCAAGAGTTAAGTGAGAGAAATCTTTCAGCTTTTCTTTAGTGAAATTTCTTTCTTTCTGCACCAACCTTGATTTTGTGATTCTTCGTCCTCTGTTTCTCTAATTCACCAATCAGATGTCAGATGTGGAAGGGCCCACTGGCTCTGGAAGTGTTTTCTCACTTACATTTTTTTTTCCTTAAAAAATATCTTCAATAATACTAAACATAGAAATAAGAGACTCTTGGATGATGTAACGATCAGTTTAAATTATCTAAGATTATTCCTGTGGTGCAGTTGCGAACAAAACACCTCGCCGTAGTTGCTGAATGAATCTGAATGAATTTTGTTAGTCAAAGGTCAAAGGTCATTCTTGCCAGTCCAGAGCTGCAGCCATTCTGGGCACAAACAGCTTAAAGGTCCGGCCGACCAATAATTTGAGGCGGCTGAATTAGAATTACCTCTTGCTGTCTGGTATTTTATTGTGAATATTGTGAATTCGATTGTGAGGTACTTGTGGTGATTGTTGGGCTGGGTAGTAGAGACATAATGATTTGTAGATGTTAGTTTCATGAGGAGCAGGGATTCCAGACACGTTCTTTTGTTTCATTTCAGTTTTGGTTTAGAAAGTGAGTTTCTTAAGGTAGTCCTCCTTTTTCTTATATTCTGTTTTTGGATGTAGCAGCTGCCTCACCACTTCCAACCTAATGTTGCTTCCCTTTTCCCTGAGCTGGGTTGGAACATAAATGGGGGCTCGTCCATGAGACTATCTGTTAAAAGTTCTAGTTGGAGGTTTTGAATTTCTCTTAATACAGACTTTTTCTTTGTCCAGGTGAGTTAACTGGATTCAGTCAGTCATGACTTCACAGTTTGATCTAGACCAATCCCTCACTTTGTCAGGTTCACAGCTGCTGTAAGGATGATCTGGCACAAGTTGCAAATTACTTAAGGCTCAAATACCCTAAACCATTACCCAATAAAGAGCTTAATGCTCTAGTTTAGGAAAGTTGGTGGAACAGAAGATTATCATGTTGCAGATGCCATCAGAGCCAGAGAGTGCTGTGCTTGAAGGTGGCACAGCGGGTGAGGAGACGGGGAGCCAGAAGGTGAACCTCCCAGCGATCGAGCCGAAGCAAAGCAAGTTGGTGAGAGAGACTCAAAACTCTGTTCACACTCCCTCGGTATGATCCCTTGTCTTCTGCCAGGACTGGGACACGAGATGAGGCTAAGATTAAAAGTCCACCTCGCTTGTCTCCAGATGGAGACGAGGAAAAAGAACAAACTAGATGAGTAAAATTGCAATTTCAGCTAGAAATAAAAAAGCTGGAAATTGACGCTGAAGAAGTCGTAAGACTGCATCAGCTGGAGCCTCAGGAGTCTCAGAAGGAGGTGTCACAGGTACGTCCTCCTTTTCCATCACCTCACCTCATAGTGGATTCAATATTAGTAAGCACATTGCTTTAGTACCCATATTCCCTGAGGCTGAAGGAGATTCATATTGCATTGCTCTTGCTCGACAGTGGCCGCCTGAGGTATGGACACTTCTGTTGAAATGCAAAATACATGGGAAAGCCCAAGAAGCTGCTGCCTTGCTCCCCTCAGAAGAGAGCTTAGACTCTGACTTGGTTAGGGCTGCAGTCCTGCATTCCTACGAGTTGGTTCCTGAGGGGGCACCGACAAATATTTAGAAAGCACAGAAAAGCCCCAAGTCAGACTTATGTTAAGCCTCTGACTTTACTTCATACTGGGGTTTGTTGCTGGAGGGGTCTGAGGAATGTTTGCCTGACAGCGTGGTTGTTCATCTAAATGAACAAGACGTAAATTCACTCTCCTCTCCTGCTGTGTTGGCCCGATGAGTATGTGCTGACTCACAGGACTGTTTTTCCATCAGACTGTGTTGAGAAGACACATCCTGCCTGAATCTGCCTAAACCACCGAGTCCAAAGAAAGAGGAGAGAAAGTGCTTTTAGCGTCACAAACCTGGACGCCACCGCCGGCTGTCTCACCCTAAAACCCAAGAGCAGCAGCGTCTGATAAGCATTTTGAGAGACACAGGTGGTTTTCTGCCTCTGCGTCACTGTTTTCAGAAGAGTCTGCTCGTGGTTATGGCTCTTTGTTTCATGGCATTGTGGCAGATGGAGTAGACCATCCTGTGAGCTATTATTACTTATTATTTAAATTCAACAAGCACCAACTGAGACTATCGAGAAGTAAACCCCTTGCTTTGCTTTTGCCACCTGAACAATTTGAAGTATATGTTGGGTCCAGTTCCTTGCCTGTTGTTGTGCACACTGACCATAACCCTTTTGTATTTCTGTCCCTCATGTATAATCATAATCAGGGGGGCTCTCATAGCTCAGGAGTACAGTTTGGTTATTCATCATGAGAATGGGGTTAGATAATGTGATGGCCCTGTCTAGACTGTGAGATATTGTAATACGTGTTTTGTGTAACATAAACCTGTGTGTTTGTGTCTTGCAGAGAGGGGTGTTATGGCCGTCATCAATCAGTTTGTCCAGTTTCGTGCAGATCCAGATAATAATACACACCTGGTAGAGGAAAAGGCTGAATCCACATAAAGTCGTGCTTTATTATTATTAACACTGCATGTGGCACCAGCAGCATTAAGAATGCTTACACCACTATTTCAATCAACATGCAATGATTAAAAGCAATGAGAAACACAAGAGAACAAAAGAGGTGAAGGACTGGCCTTGGTGGAGGTACGAGGTTTTTTTTTTAGGTGACCACCACTATGGGTTAGCGAACAGCTTCAGCATCCCTATTTCTCTATTTTCCCCCAAGTTTAGTTTAGAAACAGCTTTTTCACCAGGAATACTGCCAACTACATTAATTGGAATACATGGTTGAGTGAAGGTACAGTACCACCGCTGGTTCTGACAGCACAGAGCGAGTGCTAAGAGAATGAAACGACTTTTGAAAAACTTCTGCCAATTAATCAGAAGCAGAAAAACAGAAAAACCTAAAAAGGTATAAATATTATTAAAAACATACATGTACCAACATGCACACACATGAAAACAGCTAATGACTGCTCTGCAGAACAGAACATACTGTAGCAGCTTCCCACTGAAGAAATATAAAATACATTGTTTTAAACTACACTGCAGTAAGATTTTTTTTAAGTGCAGTAACGACATTTGGAAGATGTACAGTAGGTGGAGAAAGTGAAGCACTGATCAGCACTTGTTCTGCAGTGGAGAGGAAGCTGACTTTTAAAATCTGAGAAAAGTACGACTTAGCAATGTCAGAAAGACGGAGTAAAGTACATGCTTTGGACATTTAAAAAAAACTAATTGAAATCTTGTGTTCATGTTATCCTCAGTGGTGGACAGTAACGGAGTAAATTTACTTGAGTACTGTACTTAAGTACATATCCAGAGGATTTGTACTTTACTTGAGTATTAGATTTATTTGGTACTTATTACTCTTACTTGAATACATTTCCAAGACAAATATTTTTACTTTTACTCAAGTAAATTTCTAGGAAGGCTGAAAAGTACTCGTTACTTTCAGGTCTGCTCTTTTTTTTTCTTTTTTTTTATTCTAAAATACTATTGGACAGAAGCTGTGTTTGTCAAAGAATGAAACCTATCACAGTGCATGCTCTCCACTGGGATCTACGGAAAAGCGGATAATAGAGACAAGAGACAAGACAAGACAGACATGGGGAGACAGAGTTTGTTGTGCTCCTATATTGTACTGGCACATGTCCTTCCTGGAAAGTCAAGTGACTTCAACATTGAGTTATTGAAAGCAGAGATGTAGTTTTTTGTAAAGCAGTGGTTCTCAACCAGTGGTCTGGGGACAACATTGGTCTTTGAGGGGGTTCCAGTTCCCAACTTAGCTAAATGATAGAGAGTTAGTTGGACGGTGCAGGTTCATTTGGTTACAGTTTTAATGATTGTTAATAAACACTGCATCTGCAACATCTGCTGTCCTCTTATGATCCCATTCATTGTATTTGTTCTCATAGGTGTTTCTGCAGGCTTTATATAACATTGTGGTTCTAAAAGCAAGCACATCAGTGCAGGTGGTTTCAAAGAGTTAATTCTCAGAAACAAGACTTAAAAGGTCCTTAAATTCATTTAGAAAAAATTATAGTAATTCATTGATGTGAAAAATAATAAGTTTACTCTTACTCTTACTCTTACTTAAAGTAAATTTAAAAACATGTACTTTTGGATACTTAAGTACCTTTAAAAGCAAGTACTTTTTTACTCTTACTCGAGTAACATTTAGACTGAGCTACTTTTACTTGTAACGGAGTAAATTTTGACCGGTAGTATTTGTACTCTTACTCAAGTACTGGGGTCGAGTACTCTGTCCATCTCTGGTTATCCTTGATGTAGACCTGAGTTTGATTTAACAGAGAGATGTCTGAAAGATCAGTTTCTACCACTCTCAGAAAGTACAAAATGCCAAATCCTTGAAATTAGCCTTTAAACAAAAAGCATCAGAAAATTAGTAGAAAGGGCATCTACTGCTTTGGGGCGGGGGGAACATCTTGATCTTTTCCAGGTCTTGATGTATTTTACTTGTACCTTCTCTATCACACGGTGAGCAGTTAAAACAGAATAATCATGTGTGGTCATCTTGATTACACCTTCATCATACCTACCCTACCCTTTGTTTTGACTTTGATCTGAAGTTTTGACTCATATTCTGAGTTTTAAACTGAATTCTTATTAACATTTAAAAAGTCAATTATTACTTCAGACAATTTGCATCTGAATGAGTTCTAGAAAGGCGCAGCCAGCAAATGGATTTACTGTACAAAAGGCGGCACAGATGAAGACAATAAATCATTCAGTTACAGATATTTTAAATGCTCATCTTGTTTTGATTTGCTGAATAAATTTCATGTTTTAAGTGCACTCAAGCAGTCTAATTGGAGTCTTGAGTGGTAATGAGTTCATTATGCTGCCTGAACATTGATTATCATTTCTGTAAAAGTGAGTCAAGTTTATTCATCCACTTTGATGGTCAATCTTCTGCAGGCCAGAGGAGAGATCATCTTAGTTGCTTTCTTTCCAAGAATTCAAAGGTTCTGAGATTTCAAACAATAAAACAGCAGCAAACTGTTTCTATGTAAAGATATAGTGGAGTAATAGCGCAGGAAAAGGCATAGGAGCATAGGAGCACTACCGATGGACTGTCAGAACATCCATAAAGTTTTCACTGGCTCAGTCAGTGTCATTCATGCAGCCTGGTCCCAATGGATTAATCCAAGGCTGAATTTCTTTCCCAGTCTGATAGTGGTCTGACTTTACTGAAATGGAGAACCCCATGAGCTGCTAAAGGCTCCAGCTTTCTTCTCCTTCTATGTAACTCGGTGCTATACAATGTTACAGGTCTGTTTTCAGGCTACAGTAGCACGATGATGTTAGCAAACTTTCTGTTATTATGAATTTGTTGGGCAAATGTTATTGCTAGCTTACCGCCAGTTATATCCCAGCAATGTGGCTAATGGTTGAGGCTGGATTGTTTTTTTGTTGACTCTCATGTACATGGTAACTTTATTCAGTTGTGCTTGTTGCTGTTGTGTTTATGTGTGTGTGTTGTGTTTAGTGAGCACCGTCACTGGGCTTCCTAACATCTTGCTGGACTCAGAACGTGAAGGTTGTGGCTGACGAAGCGTTTGTTTTGGGCCGAGATGCCGCTGGTCTACTTCAACATCTACTGGCAGTGAGGATCATTTACACAACCTTTAACACTTGTGCATGACAAGTTCTTACCTGTTTACTGACTCCTCCTCTGACACCTCCTACACCTGCATCAACACCATCCGCATCCAGAATATCCCCCCCCCCCCCCCCCACCTACTGTCAGGCCTCCAGCAGAGAGACAGGAAGAGGTCGCAGGAGGGGAGCAGAGTGAGCTCACGGAGAACTCCTCAGCTGTAAACAAACCTCTTGATGAGGATGAACTTTTTTTTTTTAAGAGTTTGATCTCTGCTGTGAAACACTCACCACGAGAGAGGAGAGCAGTTCAATTTATGCACATCTTAATTGAAACAGAGTTTGGTGCTGATGACCGGGATTAGTTTCAATCTTTTATTTCTCATTTTCTCTCTTTCTCTCTCTCAAACACACAGAGTTATACACAGCTAATTAAACGATTATAAATACTAACTCCAGAATCCTCTAAATTATTAATATCTCTACTCAAATTGCTTCATGTTTTACTGAAACAATCTAAATGACTTTTGCAGTTATTAAAATCACTGCAAATACCAGTGTAAGGTTTAGGTGTTAATTCATACTGTATTTTTGAGTTAATTTAGTGAAAATATATTTACAGTGTGTATACAGTTAATTATTTACACATTTATGTTTACACGATTATTGTTTAGAAATGTACATGTTTAACTGTTTTTAAAGATGCAGGTGTAAATATTTACAGTAATGTCCTGAATGATCTCCGCAGCTTTCCTCTTATTTACCTCAGCCTATCTTTCTAGCCTCTGATTGGTTAGTTCATCAACATGTGACTTAGAGACAGGAAGTGTTGTTGTGAAGCGGATGAAGTGTGTAGGAAAGTAAACTGCTGTTAAACAATCTAATCCGTCTCTATCCAGCCACCACATATTGAACCCACATTACAGTTGCTTTGCATTGCTCTAGGTCAGGGGTCGGCAACCCGCGGCTCCGGAGCCGCATGTGGCTCTTTCATCCCTCTGCTGCGGCTCCCTGTGGCTTTAGAAAATAAATAATGAGTATTTAATTTAAATTTATTTTATTATAGTTAGTTAGTTTTTTAAATGTAATTCTAAATTTGAAGATTATGGTGATCTTGATCTTGTAACATTAAAATAAAACGTGTTTAATTTTTTGTCGCTCAGAATATGCGTCACAACCGCCGATGTGTGAAACCCGCCGGCAGGCGATTTATTGAGATTTTCGACCCCCGGTAATTTCGTTTTCTCTGTAGCAGTTCATTGATTTCATAAATGTAACACACTTTTTTTATACATAGCATAAAGGTAAAAACAATATATATAGTGTCATCTTCATTTTAGATGTCAAAAGGGTTTTGTGGCTCCCGGTGTTTTCTTTTCTGTGGGAAACGGGTCCAAATGGCTCTTTGAGTGTTTAAGGTTGCCGACCCCTGCTCTAGGTTATGTATCAAATAAAGAGGAACAGGTACATCACCTGATATTGACTGATATTACACCTGTCAGTGTGAGGGTTGCTGTCCACAAAGCACATCTAAGTGTTAGAACAAAACATCTCTTTACATGAGGTTTGTAAATGCGGTGTTAGGAATAACTCTTTCACTGATTATAGCAGTGGCTCTTTGTTTTCAGACGGCTGCTGCTGGTCAGTTGAGGATATCTTGCGTCATCAGAGAGATGATGGATACGTTGCCAGGACGCTCCACCAGCAGAGGAGGAGATGCAGGTCACAAACTTCTCTCTCACAGTCAGCGCTTCTCTGGATTTGTTGCTGAGTACCTCCATCACATGCTCCCACATCAGTCATCCTGGAGTGATATCTGGCCAGCAGGATGATGGAGAAGGAGCCTTTGTAACTGTCAGGGCTGAACAATGGCTCGGACTCAGATGCAGACTGACACAGTAAGCGAGTTCACAATGTCCTTTAATAAGGCAAAAGTCAGTACACAGGAGATCAGTCCGCGGAGCAAAGGTATCAGAATCGATAGGCAAAGGCAGGGTCAAAAACCAAAAACAAGACAAGATACGAATAAGGCACACGGGGAATAAAGGCTGGAACGTAGTCATAAAGAACTAGACGAACTGGCACAGAAGGGAGGGAACACAGAGACTAAATACTCAGGGAGAGGGAAGACAATGAGACACAGGTGCAGCACATTAGGGCAGGGCAGGTAATCACACAAGGGGAGGACACATGAGGGCAGGAAGTGAGGAACCTGAAACGAGAAAAGAGGTGAGTATCAAAATAAAGCAGGAAGTACAAGACAAAACACTGGGGGAAACAAAATAGGGAACTCAGCTATCCAGCTGAGGCATGACAGTAACTGTAGAAATGTGAGCCGGGCTCAGATCATGTGGACTTGGACATGTTTCCTGATAATCACACCAACACAATTTGGGAAATTCCTTAATTTGTTTAAGTCGTCTGCATTGGCCCTCCACTCCTCTTTTCCAGGAAATGACTTGTATCCTCCAATCAGACACGACCAGAGTGCCTCACACTCCTCTTTCACAATCAAACCCTTAACAGATGAGAATCCAACCCTGCAGCTGAAGGCAACAGCTTTGTGTGGATCTCCAGTGGTCAGATATCTGGGAGTTAAATATTTATTATATGTATTAATAAAAATAATTATCATAGTAGAATGACTGGTGCAAGAGCCAACACATGATTTCAAAATCTGCAGCTTATTATCTGGATCAAGTCATAGATCTCAACACCATAAATATGTCAGATTTCTTTTTTTAAACATCAAAATCTAAACTTTATTTCCTGAGAAATTGATGTGTTTAAAATTAAGTGATAAAGAAAATAAATAAAAATGAATTGTGAATCTGCCGCTTTAACAGGATCTGCAAACCAAAATTAATTTAATGGGTACTTCCCTTGCCTTCACCACTCCAATGATGGATTCCTTTTCATTCTAAATTAATCTTATAAATCTTTCGTACTTTTGACAGAAAATGTCACTAAAATGCCACTGTCTGCACATTCAGCTGCTACAATGGTTAAAAAATATATGCATCTTTTTCATATCTAGTTTCGGCCTGGACATTAATTAATGTGATGTCAACAGGTCTTTTCCCTGCCTATTTTTCCTGGGAGACGCTGAATCTCTAGACTAGGTGATGCGGCGCAGGCAGTGTGTCCACTCTGACTCATTAACATGGGCGCCAGAATGAGAACCACCACACACACCATGTAGCCAGTGTGTTCCTGGCCTAATATGATCAAATTCATGCCTATACAGTACATGTCTCCACATGTGCCGTAAATAAATGTATATTCTGCACTAAATCAACTACAGACGCACCTGGATAAATTCTGTCTGAAGCACAATTTGAGTTTTACAAGATTAAAGTGAGATTAAATTATGCATGAAAAGAAAAATGAGACGTTGCCTGCTGGACCGACAGTCACGCGACTAAACTAAGGCGCCATCTGATTTTGGTTCAGTGGCAGCTGCAAACATCACAGCGTCAGTGTATGAATGCCGAGCAGGAACACTTTGGAAGACGTTGCAAAAGTGTTGTATGTTAAAGATGAAATGGAACAAGGACCTGGCAGAGGTAGCTAACGTGGCTCTCAGCTAGCAGATGCTAGAAGATGTAAGGGATATGTTTATTTAAAGGAGAGAAACAAAGGTGAGGGTGGCAGGAGTAAAGAGACCAGGGAAAACCCTGCTGCTGTGTGTTCACACATGGACCATGAGGCTTTACGCTCTGCAGTGGACAGCAAGGAGCCTTAGGGTCTCTCTGCAGGCAAAGTTACACCTATTGATTGAGATGAGAGATCAAAAGGATAAGATTCAGGCTAGAGAGAGGAGAAACAGAGGCAGAGTGCAGTGGGGGGAATGATCACACACTCATTCATTGCGTGACTTGGGTGTCAAGGGAACAAAGTGTCTTCCAGTTTTACAGCAGCAACAAATCTGCAGTACACATGAAGATAAAGTGAGTCCTGCTGCCTTATCCTGCCACAATCTGACAGGGATTCTAAGGGACTGTACGGAAATTATTGAGGAGGATGGGACTGTGATAAAATTAGACAGGTGAAGTCTTTCTTTTAGCTGAGGGAAGAGTTCATTGAGTTTATGGGGAGAGCAGGGGAGAGTCCTTAACTTTATCTTCATCCAGATTTATATGTTTCTTCATATATTTGTTGTAAAAATAAATATAACAAGATCAAATATTGGCATAAAAAGACTGCTTTTGTGAGTGCAATGGGCCATAAAGATGCAGTCAGTCGGTCTTCATGATCCTGGTTTAGTCTGTTATCTCATGACTGAATTATGGAAATTCAGTCGGTCATGTGGTAACAGGGAGTCGTATAAGGCCACAGGATCTGGTTGAATCCTCTGGGTTCTTCCACAGTCCATAGACACGCAGTATAGGCTGACTGGTGACGCTACATTGCCATAGGTGTGAATTGTTGTTTGTCTCTATATGTCTGACCTGTGATAGGCTGATGACCTCTCCATGCTGTACCCTGCCCCCATCCTCACCCAGTGTCCCCTGCCCTCCAGGCCCCATGTGACCCTAAAAGGACAAGGTTGGTATAGCTAATAGATGGATCAGCAGCTCCTCTATTACACAACATCTTGCACCATCATTTCCTCTCTGATCCAGTTCAAGTTTCCTTTTTCCTTCCTTTTTTCATTTTATTTTATTTATTTTTTCCCTGTTTGTGTCGAGCAAATGACCCCAAAAGGGACAGATTACCTAAAAGGTCCCATACTATATAAAGTGAGATTTCCATGTCTTTTTTGATTATAAAGCAGGTCTATATTATATTATTATATTCTATATTAATACTGTGATAGTATCAGAGTACTCAGTCCACAGAGAAATGCACACAGCCTGTATTCAGAAACTGAGCCTTAACACCACCTGTCAGGACTTCTGTGACTTTATGATGTCACAACAAAGCAGTCACTGCCCTCAGGCAGGCCTTGAGCCCCGCCCACCTGGACCCACCAACAAACCTTGCAGAATTTGGTTTTTCTGAGTGTTTATCTGAAATCTGCTATATTTTTATTGGGTCACTCAGAAAACAGTCAGCCAATAAGAGGAGAAGCTCAGGGCCTCTCTACTGATTGGCTGACTGATCTGTTGGAGACACTGACAAAATTTTTGGTTCTTAAAACCACAAACATATATTTTTATTTATATCAACACTTCCAACAAAACACAGGAAAAGTGTAAAATATGGAACCTCTAAATGCAACGTTTCGTTATATTTGCCATAATTATAGCAATAGATAATTATACTGCTAATGTGTGAAACTGTGGATATGTAAACATTATTTAAGGGAAACATTTTAAAATGCACTTTAGTTATTAAAAGGGAAATTAATTGGACCACTGGAACAGTGTTGTAATTCACAGACAATATTAACAACAGTTTTTGTTTTTTTTATAAGTAAAACATAAGGTTGAGCACTTTGCCCCACAGTAATAATTTTCATACAGTCCCTCACCACAGTCTGAAAGCAGCTACGTCAATTTTTGTCAAATTTTGTCAAAATTTAGGATGTAGTTTGGATGATGAATACACCAGTGTTAAACTACCTGAGCCGCTCTCTGTTCGCTGTTAATGAGGGTGAGGTGGTGTGTGCTGGAACAACACCCCCACCCCGAGTCCGGGTGCTCTGCCCTGATATTTTAGGTGAAACCTGCAGGGAGCACTGCAGAGACAGGTGTGGAATTTTGATGAGGACACAGCCAGACTGATGGATTTATAGGCTTTTCACAAACAGTGAATGTTGAAAATTTTATTTATGTAAATAGTCAGATTGGGTTAAGTATTCAAAACTCATACACTCATTGACCAGATAACAGACTGCTTCCAAGTTAATAAATAACTAGCCGTCTGAAGGCAGGGAAAGCACCAAATATATATCCTCCTGGTCTCCTGAAGCCAATAAAGCAGGGCTTGTTGTGGCTATAGCCAATATTCTCACTGACGCTGTATGAACAATATGATTCCCAGCTCTTTCAAGACTGTGGCATTGAAGAATATTGAATTGTTCACAGTTAATAACCTCATCAAATGCAGCATTAGTGTATTTATTATTGGAGTTTGATGCTCACCCTTGCATAATGCACTGCCAGTCACTGCCATCAAACCATTGTTTGAAATGTTGATTTAGATGAATCATCCAACCAGGGCCATGTGGCTTTGTCTTCAACATGTCCTGTAGATGTGTAAGACACATTAGCCTGCTACTGATTGACTGTCTTTGTGTTGTCAGCAGACTCTGACTGCCACACTGTCGTTGCTGTCAGTCGAGGAGCATTATTTAGAAGTATTTCCTAAACAAAGACGGGCAAAGGAAAAATAGCTTTCCATATTTCACCATGTATCATATTCACCTTATTTCAGCTCTAAAAAGGCAGCGACCCATGTAGAGCCACAAAGAAAAAATAAACTATTTCTGTCCTTTGCAGTATTTGGTGTAAAATAGATATCTACCCAGCACTGCCTACTGTATTGTCTTTCATTGACAATATGTTCAAACAGAATAATTAAGTTTCATTCCCCTGCTATTTACCCTCAGGGGGTAAATGCGGCCAATGAAGCAGCGATACACAGCAGCTCTCTTGGCTTGTTTGCAGCATTAAACTGTGTTGAGGAAATCTAATGGTCTGCACTTTGTTATATTCATATATTTATTCTGCACAGTTAGCCCTAATCTGTTTTTCTGAGCAAACTGTTGTCCTTTCACTCTCCAGCTAAGCATCAGGATAAGATAATATTGGATGTTACTGAAGCAGCTCCAACAGCCTTGATAATTCCAGAGAAAGCAACTATGGAGGCCCTGAGAGCTCAACACACTGGTAAGTAAACATGCAAATAGACAAAACACAAACAAATTGAGAAAACATCTTCATTAACAACAAAAGCACTGCAAATACTCACAACACAATGGAAGTGTTTTCTGGGGACACTACAAAGTGATGAATCGGGCTGAGACACACTTGTCCAATGCTTTGTGACTTTTGAATTTAAAAGCATTGAACAACAAGTGTGCATGGATGTATTGTAATATGTGTATTATAATATTTGAGCATAGACATTTTTTTTCTTTTACTTCTACTTCTCATAATAACATAAACAATCTCTAAAGCTTCATTTTAGAGCTGCATGTAGCTCAACTGCCAGAAATTAATTTAGGAAAGCTTGTGCAAAACACTATGCTACATTATATCTGTCCTCACTGACTGCCTCACCCCCCCACCACCACAAATACACTGTAAACCCGAATAAGTTAGCAGTACTCAAAAAAAGTGAGGTAATCAGTTGCCACAATTTTGAGTTCATAAACTCAAACATTTGAGTATATCAGAGCTTATATATTTGGAGTTTATGGTAAATGTAATTTTAAATTATAATAAAATTAAATTTACTGATTAAGCCAACTTAAATATTTTCAGGTTCTGCTACTCAGAATATTTATTTATCTTTCTCATTGCAATAAGTGAAGTGAACTTAATAATTTCAAGCATGAAAACTCAGGATTTTTATGTTTCATGAACTTAACATTTATTAGTTTTTTCAATAAATCTTTTGATAACTCAAAAACATAGACTTGCACAAATCAAAATCATTTACATCCAAACGTAAAATATTTGTGGCAACTGATTGCCTTAAACTTTTTTCTATTCAGATGTTTAGTATAAACTTTTCTTGCCCAGTCTCTTAGCAAAAAAAATAAAATTAAAAAACAAACAAATAAATAAATGCATAAATAAAAAAATATCAAGTCTACTTCTGGCCTTTTTGTGTATACTTTAAGATGAACCATGTAATAGTAGAAAATATTCAAACTCAGAAAAGCTAAAATCACATTAAGAAAATATCTTTATGTCACAAATAGCTTATAAACTGTTACTTGTGGCCTTCTGGTTGTAAACTTGCAGTGCAGCAATGTATAAACAAATTGTTTATGAATGCTTCACAACTAGAACTGCTAAAATTTCAAAACTACATTTACATGTACAAAGGCAGTGTGTAGCCTTCATTTGGCTATCTGGTTCAAATCTAGCAACTTCAGGGTGCACTGTATAGCTTTAGAAAAGTAATTCAAACTTGAAAATCCGAATTAACAATATTAATAAGACAATAAAAACTACTTATTTGATCCATTTCCATAACAGAATAAACATCCCATCCTCAGAAGAAAATAAAGTCCCTATAACACTGTTTCCAACCAGAAAGGTGGCTACTTTACTTAAGTAAAGCAGCCTGAAACTGAGTTTATTTAGTTATGAAAATGTGTCAATGAAGAACTTTCTTTTCTGATAAAAAAAATGATTTCCCAAAACTATATAGTACACCTTTTAAAAACAAAATGCCATAGTGTATAAACACTTAATTCAACCCTGCATTTCAGTTAAACAACAATAAAATTTACATTAACCAGTACAAAGACAGTGTGTACTTTGTGCCATTTGGCTAAAAACAAGTTGAGTAGAGCAGCAACTTTAACATCTACAGTTGAACAGTAGTCAACATGGACCTGACATGACATATTATCATTGTGGACTGTGCTCTAACAGAGTGAGCCATCAGAATCCACCACTCCTTATTGGATCTTGATTTACACATACAACATCAGGTCATTTTTAAGAGTCTGCAGCTTGGGTGACAGTTTAGAGTCATCAAGACCAAGTAAGATTTTCTGTGTGAACTCAAAAGTGTTTGTCAGTCCCTTGGGATAACTGAGATGTAGTGCATAGATCAGGCGGAACATTACCAGGAAGGCATCAGCAAGCCTGGGGAGGCTGACAACCACATCACCCTCCAGGACAACAGAGACTCTCACTGGGTGGTAGTGAACTGGGCTTGTTGCATCATCGCTGACGGTTGTAAGGAGGAGCACTGATGCATCCCCCAGGTCTGGCTCATCCATATCATCCTAAAAAATGAAAGGGAGCTCATATAATCACATTTACTGAAACTATGGCTGTGGCAATTTTGATTACAGTTGGATGTCATACATAACAAGAAATACACAAGTTCTCTCATTGCTGAGAAAGTGAGATGATTTTTATGTGTTCCACTGTTAGGCTAATGACGGCTACTTGATTTTCTTTGCAGTTGATTTTTTTTGATGCCGTAAAGGGCCCAAAATGACACTTCACACTTATGAAGATCTTGCCAGAGGTTTTAAGTTGAAATACTGGTACATATACAGGAATTCTAGTGTGTTGGAAATGAAATGAAAATATGAATTGGTTAATTTACAGTACAATAGGCCTGATATCTCTTTACTTGGACTTACCACACATGTTCTGAAAAATCCAGAGACTTCCTCACGTAGATACACAGGAAGGGCATGGAGAACAGTGGTACGCCTTGTGTGGACATCATGTAATTCCTAAGAAGATTAAAATAGTGTTGTGACAAGTTTACAATTCAAACCAAATGCTAAACAGTCCCAACTAATTATTAGTTAATTAATTTCCAATATCTGCACATAAATCCACTAATAATCTGCTGACTCATCTGGTGCAATTGTGGAATTTAAAAGCTTATTTGAAGCATTAAACTCCCAACATTACACTAAGACTCTACCTGTGAAATGTACTGTATAATCACCTGTGTATCATGGACTTTGAAAATGTCTGCCAAAGCATCTGCCGTCTTTCCACTTTTGGAGGCTTTCTGCCTAAATAAGGCCATCAAACGAGGAGTGTGGCGATCAAGCTCCGCGTAGAAAGTGTTAGGTAGGTTCTGGTTAGTTATCCGTTGGAACTCTGCATACACCTGCATTGGAGGAAAGGACGGTAACAGCAATTATTTATTTTATGATGAATGAAATTAGGCAACATTACAGACAATGTGACATACATATTACCTCAGACTGCATATGAAGAGCAGGCCAGAGGTCCATTAGCTCTTTCACCGGAGGACATGACATCACAATGGTCTGGCGTCGCAAAGCAAACATGTTCTGCATCATCTTACTAATAAGGGGTAGGTTTCTCTCAGTCTTCTTTACTTCCTCAACAATAGCCTGCCTCAACAGGTCAAGACTTGAGGGATCCTCTCCTTGAGGAAAGTTAGGCAGGAAGTTGACCTCTGCGCGCCTAGGTCTTTTGATGTTGGAGTGTGAAGGTTCTTTCTCAGGGTTTTTTCGGCTCCTTTTCCCAGCATTTACAGCGACCTCCTGACATCCAGCTCTTCTCATCTTGGTCCTGTAATTGCCCATTTTAAACTTGATGCTGTTCTTCCAGCCATTACTTCCATTGTCAGATCCTACTTCTTTTAAACAGGGGTGCTTCCTTACTAGAGCTTCAGCCACCATTGCTATCTCTTTATCACTGGGGTATGCCTTAAAACCATATATGGTGGATGCCAGTTTGTCTAAAATATTGTGCTTCTGGTCCCTTGACAACTGAAGAGGTCTTTCATTCTTTTCAAATTCAGCATTCCCATCTCTAAGTGTCAGCTCAACGTCAAACGCAAATGTGGGAATTTGAAAAGGACCAGGAGGCCATCTGCTCAGACGTTCTGGGGATGACACATCTGAAAGGGTATCAGTTGATGCAAGAGAACTGGAATCCTGTGTAAGTGAAATATGAACACAGGCTTTTTGTGGTAACTCCTCGATGTCAACAAGGCAAGTGAGTTTTCCATCAAAGTCTGGATCTTCGTATTGCAAACTGAAGTCATAGTCCAGTTCCAGTTGTTCTTTTAAAATCTCAATCAGTGCATCAACAGAGGCCGGACGGGAGCTGAGTTTTAATTTTCTTACACGGTCTGCCTCGATGACACGAAGGATCATGTTTTGTGGGGCTTCAGCTGCCATCACTTTAATAAATGAAGAGATTGTAAGGTTAAAAACACATCAGCACACAGACATTATAGTGCATTTATAAGTCTTACTAATTGTTTAACATCATTAATGACAACCTCCAATGTGTTCAGCATTCATAATGCTTTATACCTCCATGCCAAAGTGACTGTGTTTGAAAGAAAAATCTGAGACCTGGGTCCCACAGTACATTATGTCTACCATGACATTGGCCAGTTATATTTGTGCTTTTAATGCATTATAGACATGTTCTTTAGAATGTGTTACCAAAGAGTGCAATTCCAAAATGCAGGTAATGTATGTTGATGTAGCTATATAACGATTGGTTATACTGAGCACATTTTCCAATAAATGAACAATTAATGTTTCATGAAGAATTACTCACCATAGAGTGGTCTTGATTTTGTCTCACTTGTATGAACTTCTTGGGAGTCAACAGCAGCAGGCCATCAATCTTGTATGCAGAGAGTGGGGTTGTATCATTGAAGTCAGACTGCAGGTGGATAGACTGGCTTCCCTGTGTGGCTGACAGCTCGTAGGATCGAAGATGCTGTATATACCAGGAGTCATAATCACAACAGAGAAAAGAAACATTGTGATTCACAAGGTAGATGTGTTAGTCTGCAAAATTTTGACAGTCCCCCACTGTTTCCAACTGACACAAACATGCCACTAGTATAGTCTGTGCCATCAATGGTCACCTTTGATGTACAATAGACAGTGTCACTAGTTGTTTGTCCTCTAATGTGAGCCTGAGCTACTTCTGGTAGAGCTGAAACCAAAACAGAGAAAATCCTGGATCACCGGAAGAATGATGGTGAACCAAGGTGATATGCCATCATGTTTTGGTGTCTGATTGCGTCTTCAAGACATTTTTGAAATTTTGAGCATCATGCACCACTCTCTTAAAGAAACGATGTTTACCTTCAAATCGCATGGTCCAAACATGCACCAGGAGCCCAAAGCACTTAACTAAGGTGGGATAGTGCTCCACATAGTGATGCTTAGGACGAAGCCTAAACTCAGGGAAAGCCTCTTGTAGGATCTGTCTGTGGTCACTGATTTTGCAAACAAAATATTCCAATGTTTCATCAGAAAATGATGGGCACAGTGCTAATTCCACCAAGTCTTTCAAGTCCATCAAAACCTCCCATGCAACATTACCCTCTGGTACTTTACTGCCTACAAGTAACGGAAGTAGTCTTAACAGCGTAGCATTTTCATGCCCGTTGCCTCCTATTGTTCCCCGGGTCATGAATGTTTTGGGAACTGGATGAGGTTTATTTGGTTTATCAGTGTGCTGATATGGGAATGATGTGATCCTTTGGTTCAAATACTCTAAAGTGAAGTATTTAAGCCGAATCATTTCTCTAATGCAAAGTGCCAGTTCAACTGGAACGATTCCTTCCAAAAGATCGTGTAGTAGATCTGGAGGAAAACCTGTGATAGGGTGGAAGTGCTCAAGTGACTCACGGAAGACACAATCACCTTTAACCCCAAATTGGCTGCTTGAACTCTCATCTTGGAGGACGTTTTGTACATGAATGTCATGACTCGCTTTGGTTCTCTGGACAAATTCCTCCTTTTTTACCTCAGTTGTTTGAAACTGTTCACTTGTGGCCATGCAGAATCTGCAAACATAATCTGCTCTGAATGACTCCAAAAAGCCCCCTAACCCATGTGCAGCCAGATTGTCAGCAGAAACACAGAAGATGGTGCCTTTCACATTCTGACTAACAGATTCAATGAACACACCATCCTGTTCAAGTGTGTGAATATCACGAACCAGTGGAGCAAGTACAGCTGCATATCCATACTTCTGGAGGTCTGTCACTTTAGCTAGCATGGCCAACTGTATAGTGTGCATTGCTGATCTATACTTGGGCGGCACATTTGCTAGGACCCAGTATACAGCACAAAGTTTGTGAACTTTACGTGATGTGCCGAGAGGGTTAGCGATTTCAAGATCGTCAATGTATAGCTGTATTGCTAGGTGTAGATCTTCTGTTGAGAGCAATTCATTTTCCTGGAAATGAGAGCCATCACGATATGACACATAATAACCAGGCTCAGTGTTTGGTTCTCTGATCTTGCTCAGGATATCTGTGTTTTTAAACAGCTCCTGAATCATTTGAAGTATTGGAACATACATCATGGTATGACCAGGTGCTTCTAAATGGTACTCTACTGGCATTACCAATGGATAGTTGCGCTCTATAAATGTCTTTCTTCGCTTACAAGAGGACAACTCTGCACCTTTGGAGGTAGCACTAAAAACAACATTAGAGTCCATGACAGCACTGACAATTTCATCGAGTGTGGAATCTGTGATATTGTGACCATGTCTCTGCAATATATCGTTAATTGCATCCTTGATCAGTGGCTGAGATAAAGAGAAGATCTGATTCAAGTGATCAACTATTTCTTGTGTAGCTGTGTTTGACACATGAAGGATAGTCTGCATCTTTAGAAATAAAGATGCTGCATTAAGTTTGAGCTGATCTTTTAGTTTTGAGGTATCATTCTGCATTTCTGTGCTCTGAACTGGACACACTTCATCCAAATCAATAGTGACGTTAGAGCTGGTGGCTTGGAGATTCTGAGTATGCTCATGGACAATGTCACTACCAAAGTCTGACGCAAGACTTGCTTGATGCACTCTACTTTTATGGGTGTTAAATGAAGAGTACACATTTGTGCTATAGTTGCAACCTTTGTAAGGGCATACCACTGTCTCATGCTTTTTTAAGTGTGTTCTTATGTGACTGAGAAGTACAGACTCAGAAAAAGGTTGCTGAAATGTGCATAAAGGACACTTGAAAGTCAAAAGTTCCTGAATCTCCTTTGCACTGCTGTTATGTTCTTATGTATGATATCTTGACAGATGAGTACTCAGTGCACTAAGTGTCTGAAATGTGCACATACAATCATCATGGAGGCATGGGAGTGGGCTAGTTTTTGAAAAGTGGCTGTGCTGCAGTCTACAGTGTTTAAATAAATATGTTCTAGTTGTAAAAGAAGCTGAACACAACTTACAGTGCCAAGTCATATTTGTCGCAGCAACCTGAAAACACATACAAAAAAATATTTTACAGGACACCTGTCATGAAATTTAAACCTCCATCAGAAGTATCAAAAACTGCAGTCATATTATTCATTAGAGTACAACAATACACCAACACTGAATAAAACAAAGTAGATGTTTAAGATGCCTGATAGACTATTCAAAACATTTTACTACACAAATAAGTCAAAGGTAGGTGAAGTTGGGCTGGTAGTAAAATTTATGATTTGATTTTCAGCTAGTCTAAGGCACGTGGAGTTAGCTTAACAACACTGACACAGCTCCAACACAGATTTTTTTATTGAGCAGTCTAATACATGATACCTTACTATCCACCACTGCACGTTGGTCTCCACCAGAACTACACGCCACGACAGAGCAACCGCTCTGCATGAGCCTAATACATATAATTCGCCTCTACAGCTAACTGTTGACTTTGCATGCTAGCTTGCTAACCTAACGGTTAACCGTTTTACATTGCAAACGTGACTCACTTCGTCCGTTTTAAAAACACGCTGAACCTCCAGAAACAAACATTCAAGCAAGTTTTATGTTGACTACTTACATTCACAGCTCAGTGTTACCGTGCTCCGGTCGGTTAGTTTCCCGCACTTCTCTTCCTCGGCTCCGGTGACGATCTGCTGGCTTGAAGAGGAAGTGCACGCAAATACTACAAAATAAGAGCGCCTCCGGTGGAAGCCTGTTTTTTTCCCCCTTGTTAAAAAAAATGTAATTTATTAACTAGCCAACCTTGTAACATGCAAACTATTAACAATGAATTATTTATAAACGGATGTGTTTTTTAATATTTTTTGGGGCATTTTTGCCTTTATTGGATAGGACAGTGAAGATTGACAGGAAGCAAGTGGAGGAGAGCAGGGGAATGACACAGCAAGGGTCGACTCAGTGACCAGCTGCACGGCATATGCACCAAAGTGGGACGCCCTAACCGCTAGGCTATCAGTGTACCCGTTTATAAACGTATTTAATAACGTGTGTGTGATAATTTATTCAAATCTATCTGATGCAATTGATTTAATTCTTAATTTGTTCTTGATTTTATTTATTTATTTGTTCTTTCAAAATAAGACATAAAGACATGTTTAATCCATGTAGTTTTAAGTAAGGCTGAGTTAATAATTTTAAATAGCAGTTACATAAAAATGCAAAAAGTTCATATTAATCAAAAATTACAAGTTTGATAAACTCAAAAATAAGCAAATAGCTACGGGCACTCAAGTTTTTTAAGTAAGAACAACTTCTAAGATGATTTTGAGTTTACACTACTCATTCCAATTAATTATTTTGAGCATTCGGGTTTACAGTGTAGGAGTCAGAAAAATAGGAGCCCAAGGTGTTAGGACTGACACACCCATTATTTATAGGCGTTTCTCCTAAATCAGCAAGTTAGAAGCAATTTTTAACCGTAAGATGCTTTGTGAATACATTTAGTATTTTATTATTTATTTCTATTTAGTATGTAGATGTTATAAGATCATAAATTCTCCATGCTCACTAAAGTTAGACATGGAATTCCAGAAGGTTCTGTGTTTGGACCAGTTCTATTCACCTTATATCTGTTTCTTTGGACAATATTATTAGGAAACACTCCATAAGCACCCATTGTTATGCAGACGATGCCCCATTGTACCTGTCAATGAAGCCTAATGAAACTGACCAGTTTGCTAAAGGGGAAAGATCCTGGTTTAGTTTAGGGTTATGGTTAATGAAGAATTAGTTCACAGAGATTGAAGGCACAACAGGTTTATTCAGATTTAACCAAAACCACCATCTCTCCCCACCCATTACCAAAGTGCTGTTGGTGCCTCAACAACAGACAGGACCGTGGATGTGAACCTCAGTCTCTAGTCAGACAGTAATATGCTCTGTGTGACCACCATCCACCCACGCTACCCACTGGCAACTCTGCTGCTATTAATAGATGTTGTGCAATTTAATTTAACAAAAACTGTTGTTGCTGAACATAATGTAAGCAGTGATTGCACTGCCACTACAACATAATTGGGAAAACAGTATAATAGTATATGAACAGAATCAGAGTTGACTAATTTAGAGTGGATTTAGAGTCTGGGGGTGTCTGTTCTGTTTACCAGTGCTCTAAGCATCTGTTTTTTAATGTCCCCTTGTACATATGTACAATATTAAGCAATAAATATACATATATATGAGTGAGTATGTTTTTTTACATTTATACAAGTGGATTTTTGTCTGAAAAGGAGACTGCTGAAGAATGTTGGATCCTTCAAGAGGCAATCTAACATTTCATTTTTTTTCTGTTGCTTTTCATTCTTGTCCATCCACCAACATGAACTCCTGCTGTTTCTCCTTCCAACCTATTTACATCCATATTTGTATTTTTCTACCCTCTGACACCCCACTGGCTGCATTCTGACAAGTCATAAATGTAAGTCTAAAGCATAAACAGTGCACTGCAAAGGTACCACACCCTTCTGAAAATGCTGCTCTTTAGATTAAAATTTTAATAAAGAATTCTTTCCTGATAGAGCCAGCATCTAGCAACCATTATAGAAACTGGAGCAGAAGACATTTGAACACCAGCTCCAACAAGTAGCAGTGGTTGTTATTGTGTTGTTGTGTTGTGTGGTTCATTCCTATAAACATAAAACATATTTTCAACCCCCAGTCTGGGGGGCAGTAGTTCCCAAAATGTTTACTAAAATATAGATTTTTATTATCCCCGGCCAAGTAAGAAAATCCAACGGATGATATGTTAATTTATCATGTTGTCAGTTGGCCCAGTACATGATGTCTTAATGACCCTTGGTCAGTTTGCCAGCTTGAACTTTGCTGTGAATGTGTTTGGTCCATAACAGATGGTTCACAAACATTTTTGTGACCTTATATTTTCTGTAGCGCTACCATTACGCCAAGATGTGTATTTGCTAACAAACAAGACTAAGAGTCTACAGCCATGTTAGCAGCTCTGTCAGGCTGTGTTGTGAGATACATGCTAACATGAGTGTGCTAACATGCTCACAATGACAATGTAAACATGGAGATGTTCAGCAGTTGTAATGTTCATCAAGTTTATCATGTCTGTGCAGCTTTTTTGAATGCTAACATTTGCTAATTAGAAAGTCAATGTCACTGTCCACTTTGGACGGTATCATGGTGGCACTATAGCAGTGGTCAGGGAATCACCAGTCAGTTGGATGTATCCTTTGGTGACCATGCATATCTGTATACATTTCCACGGCAGATAGATATGATGAGATATATTTTAATCTGGACAAAAGTGGTGGACTGACCAACATTGCCATCCCTTGGACCATGCTGCACATTAGCATGAAATTCATGGTGTACTTTTATCTTGCCCAGAGGACGAACCCTTTCCAATTTAAATGTTCCATGACCTTTCATTGAGCACAACCTTTATGAGAGCTGAACAATGAAGTCCCAGTTGGGTCCTATTTCTAGCGTTTTAATTATCATCATTAGTAAAATTACATGTATACCAGTGTTTTGCCTGAGTGTTATTTCCTCTTGAATGGAATTCAAAACATTTTCAATGATTGAATACAACAACAACATAACATCCTGCTATCCCCGGAGCTTAACCTTGACATTTCCTGTGCCGGAAATTCCTGCTGTGAATTCAGAGGGTGCATCTCAGCACAGCGAGAGCGTTGACACTTGGCAGATAGGACATGTCGGATCTCCATCATCCACTGGCAAAGAAGAATGTGGAGTTGCCACTTCTCTTTCTCATTTTACTTTTCTATTTCTCCTTTACCTCCTGTCATCATCTCTGGAACACGTATTGTGTTAAGAGGTCTTTTGGGAACCACAAGAATTCATTTGACCTAGATGTTCTACTATCCCTGTTATCATTTGGGAAAGTGCCTGCTGTCCAATATACAGAGTTTGTCTCTTTGCTTCATTTTCTTTTCTTTAGTGTTTCTCACAAGTTTGCCTTGTTTCACGGAAATTGGTACAGGGGGTTCGGTTGTTCTCCACAGTGTGATTTCCATTAATGACATTAAGGAAGTGGGTTTGAAGGCTACAGTGTGAGAATAGTGTGAGGGTAAACATTTTTCATAAACAAGTATTTTAATTTGGGTAAAACATTAAAATTCAGGGCAGAATTTAAGTTAAAAAGAGTCCTTCACTGATTTAAAGGTCCCGTGTAGTATAAAGGTAGATGTCCATGTGTTTTTGATTATAAAGCAGGTCTAGTTTATACCGTGAAAGCCTCAGTCCACAGAGAAATGCATACAGTCTGTATTCAGAAACTGAGCCTTAAAATGAGCCATCAAGATGTCTGTAACTTTGTGATGTCATAACAAAGCAGTCACCACCCTCAGCCATGTCCAAAGCCCCGCCCACCTGGACCCACCATCCAACCTTGCAGGATTTGGTTTCTCTGAGTGTTTACCTGCAATCTGCTATAATTTTTTTGAAGACTCAGAAAACAGTCAGCCAATCAGAACTGAGGCTCAGAGTCTCTCTCTTCTGATTGGCTCACTGGCCTGTTGTTACTGGAGCTCCTGAGAGGTGCCTGAAAGAGAAGATGTAAAACTACACTGGGATGGTTTTTGGTTCTTAAAACCAAAAATATATCTTCTGATGGAGATCAACACTTCAAATAAAACACAGGAGAAGTGTAAAATAAGGGACCTTTAATGTTGCACTGCTAAAGAGAAAATAAGGATACAAATCAATGCAGAAGAGCCAAAGACATTAAGTGTGTTTCCATCTACCTGCTTTTATGTATATTTTATTTGTACATTTTTAAAAAATAGCGACCATCTCATGATGGGATCACACCAGCTGCGATGTCCATCATGTTGATGTTCCGACCTTTGAGATCTCAGTTCTCATAGGTCAGACCAAACCCAACTTCGAACTGGGCCTTTACTTTGATCTCAACTACACACCTGTAAAGTGACTGCATGTTGCTCACTTGTGATGTTATAACAGTGACAAAATCTGTCCGTCCACAGATTTGCCAAAGTAGTCAAAACCACCCCTGTGGTAATACCGACTACAGAAGGTGTCTCCAGGACCACATGATGCCATGACCACACTCACACACGAACAAACCTATTCTTTGAGCAAACATCGATACATGTCGAATAAGCTTTTTTTATGTTGCAGCTTGGCCGGCATGGTGGTGCAGTTATTAGCATGGCAAGAAGGTTCTGGGTTCGAACCCTGGGCCTAGGGCCTTTCTGTGTGGAGGTTGCGTGTTCTCCCCGTGTCTGCATGGGTTCCTCCCACAGTCCGAAAACATGTACATTGACTCTAAATTACCCGTAGATGCGAATGTGAGCGTGAATGGCTGTTGGTCTCTATATGTCAGCCCTGTGATAGACTGGTGACCTGTCCAGGGTGTACCCTGCCCTCACCCAATGTCCGCTGGGATTGGCTCCAGCCCCACCTGCGACCCAGTTTGGATAAGCGGTATAGATAATGAATGGATGTTGCAGCATTTTGGATATACTGTAGTGTTAACATTTCACTGAACGAAAACTATGTCAATCAATTCTCCATATCTTACACATTCTCTTTTCTCTGGAGCAATACAAGTTCTTGTGACCAACATAACCAGAATTCTGTACCTCTGACTCTGAGGCTGTTCCACAGGACTGTTCAGTACTGTGAGCTTCTCCTCGTCCTTGTCTTAGACTTGAATGGGCTATAGCTCAGATATTTTGGAAAAATACACCATTTCAAAAACAGGAATAAAGTCATGCATAACTGATGAAGCTTTATCTCCAAATATTTCAATCAGAAAGAACATGAATTAAAAGTTCATGAATAGGTCGATACTTGCTCATTCTATACTGCCCCCTTGTGACACAATTACATTTGCTGAACATAGGAATTGTAAATAAACAACAGTACTAGGGGTCAAAGGTCAAGTTGATTTATAAATAAGTAAATATAAAAACAAACATAAATATACTGAATGCAATACAGGCATTACAGAACCGTGAACACCGTCAGAGGAAAAAAAAAAACAGCTACATCCCCTCACAAGCTGGTGAACAAACACTTTAAAGGTCCCTTAATACCAGCTGTCAGGACTTCTGTAACTTTGTGATGTCACAAAAAAGCAGTCACCACTGTCATACCTGCCCCAAGCCCCGCCCATCTAGACCCACCATGCAGGATTTGTTTTTTTTCTTTGATTTTTTTTCAGTATGACTCCATGTTCATGTTTGACTGTCCAAAACAAATGCCAGTACGTCGTACAGAATTTCCAGTGAGGAGCTCCTGGTCCTGTAGCTGGTAGGCTCCTGGTGGGCCTGTTCAGTAAGGCAGTAAGGGCCCCATGCTTTCTGGCCCCGCCTCTGCTGAGGAGAGATACTCCAGCAGTTACATACATATTTCATATCACTGTTTACACACGTGTCTCTGAGTTTACACACAGCTTTTACTCTGAGGCGGCTGAGAGCTGCTAGTTTCTATTACACAACTGAACACATCCTTTACAAGCTAATTAATACACGTCAGTACGCCTTCATGGTTATCAACAGATGTCACCAAGTTAACAGGGTGAGGGAAAAATCTTTATTGGGGGAGGAAAGAACCATATTAAATGTTCACAGCAGCCCATTATGTCTAATAAAAACAAGCAGGATGTGAGTGAATTTCAATTTTTACATTCTTCTTCTGCTTCCACGCGCTTGAATGAGTTTTCTATCTTACATTCATTTCTACAGCCACGCTCTAGGCCATATCAGTTTACCTCATTTCTACACTATTTCATTTTCAAAGTGAGCCATACAGTGTCGCACACACACACACACACACACACACACACACAAAGTGCAGCCTCTCTCTGTGGACTACACTGAATAGAAATAGCCTTTAGCACCTTAATGTATGTTCCTCTCACATTTGGAATTTCACAGCTTACATCTTCCCCAACAGCAAACTGCCAGGCCTGTCCTTTTAACAAAACCAGGCTTTCTAAGGAACACATGTTTGCTGCCAAGTGGCTACAGCCCAGTAAATAAAACATGGATCTCACTGAAGTGCCTCCTGTCTCCTGCTGCATGCACTCCAGTGCAGCCAAATGTGAAAGCAGCCAAAATGACAGTGCAGTCAAATAAATGTATATTTCTTGTGAATTTGTTTTGTTGTTGACTCCTATGGTGTAATACACAGTGTTAAATGGAGAATCAATATATAAGTAATTAGGAACACAATTATCCAATCAGCCAATCATGTGGCAGCAGGTCAGGGGCTTCAGTTAATGTTCTCATCAAACATCAGAATGAGGAAAAATGTGACATGATTAAATGAAATGAACTTGTGATACAGAAATGTAATATATGACATCAAGAATGATGTCGACATATACAGTGTGCCATCTATAAGGGGATATAATTTTATCACATTTATACATCCTCTACATATACGAAGATGTAAGTTTATAACATACATGAAATATACCCATTACATTTTTATATGTACAAATATTAAAAATATCTATAATGAATTTTTCTGTTATAACATTTTGCAACCATATTTGTTAACAATAGCCTCTATATATAGAATTTATAATTTATTCATAGTATATATAATTTATTTTTAAACATGTCCTATTCTGGCAAATTGGTGTAAGACTTTTGGACTTTACTCAAAATGAAATCAACATATGTTGACAGACTTTGGGATGGATATATATTTACATATGTCTTCAATATAAGCATAGAAATTAATTAATCCAATTTCTCATAGATTTCACATATACAATTTTTACATATGTTTTTATTTTATGTGTACATATATTTCTAATATAGAAATTCAATATATGTACATATATTGCATTTATGACCAACATGTAACTCTAAATTATACAAGTCACAGCAGACACTTTCTTTTGTATAATGCAGGAAGAACACAGCACTGAGTGAGCAGTGAGCACCGTTAACAAGCTAGTCTAACTAGTTTCCTCTCTTTGAGTCAAATACAAACTTAACAGCATGATGGTTCCCTCCAAATGTTCAATTTTGTGAAGGGGCAGATGTCAGGTAGCATAAATTGTCAACAGCAGAGGTGACACTATGTGGACCAGTTAGAGAGGGGAATAAATCCTTGTATCAAACAGTACTAACAGTTCTCCGGTCTCCACAACGCGTCTCCCAGCCACTGCCAACACATGTCCTTCCACACAAAGTTTCAGTCCTACAGATGAGCAATCAGCTGGCACAGCTGGTATATATTAGTACTTTCCAATATCTCTATCTCCTCCTGATGATGTCTCAAAATCACGTGTGTTCCAACAAATACATTCACCAAGGGCAGTTTGTATTGGTAAAGGGATGTAGTAGCTTCTTTATCAACCAACCAGCAGACAGTGTTGGATGGGGTAGGGTGTGTAACCTTTTGGCTGAGAGGCAGCTGATATCAGTCTAACATCTAAGTTGCCACTTTTGCCAGGAAAGCTGCTTTATCCACAGTTTCCTGAGGTTGTGTCTAATTAGCCAAACACCTGTGTAACCTGGCAGGCAGGAAGCCAATCAAATCAAATCAACCTCTTTCAATTATTAGGGCAGGGCTTTGGTAAGAGTGATAGCAGGAGCATCTTTGTCGTGACCAGAGGAGCTGGCTGGTTATCAAACCTTAGACCATCTTATTAGCTCAACTAGATAAACCTGTGTGAACTGGATGTTCCTTTGAAAGGACAAAGTTTTGAGGGGAAACATGGTACAAGAAACTGGAGTTAGTGGACCTCTTTCACAATATTGTCACCATGCAGCCTCCTCCAGAGCTGAAAAATGAAGCCAGCACTGAAGGGCCAAACTGCAGTTGTGTATAATTGAAGGCGTGGCCTCTTTGAGTGACAGGTGGGTGTCGTCACAGTCCTCTGTCTGCTCGGCTTCACCTCAGCTAATTAGAGTCACTGAACGTTACCTCTCAGAAGTGTTTGTGGTGTTGGAGCCTTTTGGAGGATTTTTCATGCAAAAATCAGACAGATAATGTGACTTGTTGGTTAACAGCTAAACCTGTTATTTTCCCGCTATGAGAGTTACAAAATCTTGTTGACAGTACTGTAGCCTCACTGCGTGCAACTCTAGATACAGTAGCTCCTCTGAGGAAGAAGGTAGTGAGTCAGAGAAGGCTAGCTCCATGGTACAACTCAGAAACACGAGCTTTAAAGCAAAATTCAAGGAAGCTAGAAAGAAGGTGGCGTTCTACTAACCTGGAAGAATCTCTAAAGGCTTGGAAAGACAGCCTATTGGCGTATAAAAAAAATCTCCTTAAAGCCAGAACATCCTATTATTCATCATTGATAGAAGAAAACAAGAACAATCCCAGGTTTCTGTTCAGCACTGTAGCCAGGCTGACAGACAGCCACAGCTCTGTTGATCCATCTATACCTTTAGCTCTCAGTTGCAATGACTTTATGAGCTTCTTTACAAATAAAATTGTCTCTGTTAGAGAAAAAATTCACCATCTCCTCCCCACAGCTGGCTCAGATGTACTGTCCAGTTCAGCAGCCTCAGAGTCCACTGTTACTGGCTTATATTTTGACTGTTTTTCTCCTGTACATCTCCCTGAGCTTGCTTCAACAGTTTCTTCATCTAAACCATCGACTTGTCTTCTAGACCCTGTTCCAACAAGGCTGTTTCCTTTAATCAACACCTCTATATCAAGTCTGATTAACTTATCTTTATCAACTGGTTATGTACCGCAGGCTTTTAAAGTTGCAGTAATTAAACCTCTACTTAAAAAGCCTACTCTTGATCTAGATGTTTAGCCAATTATAGACCTATATCCAACCTCCCCTTTATTTCCAAAATCCTTGAGAAGGTCGTTGCAAACCAGTTATGTGATTATCTGCACAGAAATGGTTTGTTTGAAGATTTCCAGTCAGGCTTTAGAGTCCATCACAGCACAGAAACAGCTCTCAGACAATGGACTTGTCTCTGTACTTGTCCTACTAGATCTTAGTGCTGCATTTGACACCATCGATCATAAGATTCTATTACAGAGACTAGAGCATATGGTCGGCATTAAAGGAACCGCACTAAGTTGGTTTAAGTCATATCTGTCAGATAGACTCCAGTTTGTTCATGTTAATAATGACTCTTCTATCAACACTACAGTCAGTCATGGAGTTCCACAAGGTTCTGTGCTAGGACCAATACTTTTCACTCTATATATGCTTCCTCTAGGAAACATTATTAGGAGGCACCAGATAAATTTCCATTGTTACGCAGATGACACCCAGCTGTACTTATCCATGAAGCCAGGTGAGACTAACCAGGTAGCCAAGCTTCAGGTGTGTCTTAAGGACATAAAAACCTGGATGACCACTGAAGTTATTGTAATTGGCCCAAAACACCTCAGAGATACACTATGTGATAATATACTGACTCTGGATGACATCACCTTGGTCTCCAGTGCTACAGTCAGAAACCTTGGTGTCATTTTTGACCAGGACTTACCCTTTACTTCACATATAAAGAAAGTCTCTAGGACAGCCTTCTTCCACCTGCGCAATATTGCTAAAATCAGACCCATTCTGTGTCTAAAGGAAGCTGAAAAGCTAGTTCATGCATTTGTTACCTCAAGACTGGACTACTGTAACTCTTTATTGTCAGGATGTCCCAAAAATGCAGTAAAAAGCCTCCAATTGATCCAAAATGCAGCAGCACTGGTACTGACAGGAACTAGGAAACGAGATCACATCTCTCCTGTGTTAGCTTCTCTGCATTGGCTCCCTGTAAAATCCAGGATAGATTTTTAAATCCTCCTTTAAAATCCTCCTCCTCACCTACTATTAATGGTCAGGCACCATCATACCTTGGAGAGCTTATACTTATACCCTATTTTCCCAATAGGAAACATTTTTAACATTTAAAATGCTGATTATTTCGTATATTGATCAAGTATTAACTTATTTATAACTTCTTCTTTAATTTCATGCTTCAGCGCTCTGCTGATGAAGACCATGAGGTGTGGCTAAAAGCTCTTGGTAGAAATGAGCTCTCTGAGCTACAGTTCAGGAAGCCCATCTTGAGATCACTGCTACACTCATCACACATCCAACACACCCTTTAAATCATCATAAATGAATCATAATGTTTTTGACCTGCTTCCAATAAATTTCATCAATTTCTTAGGAGAGGTTGTTGAGACGTCCTGCTAAGTGACAGGCAAGCAAACACGCACAGATTTGAACTGTTAACTGTGCCAGACTCTCTGAGTCATGAGAGGACATTAAAGATGTAAAACTTGTAAACTTCAACACAGCCACCAAGCGGCTGCAGCTCGGCTCTGACTGCAAACAGTCTGATCTATGAGCAAACAAGGAAACTGTCTCCCACAGTTTGCCTGCAGTGGCTTCAGCACCGACAACACAGCCTCTATCGCAAACATCCAAACATCTACATGTAACATCCTCGGAACAAATAGTCTAAACGAGCGCTTCTGGAGCTGTGGGGACTGCTGACGCCACTTCAAGTCTTTTAGCTAAAGGCGTTCACAGCTAAATGCAGCCAATCTGATAAGTGCCAAGAGCTGACAGGCTGCACGATGTGTGTTGGAAGGAAATGCTTGTTGTGCTGTGGAGCAGTTCCTATGTCAATCTGATGGAGACTGTGTGTGTTTACACATTCAGACTCATGGTGAGTGCCGAGCTGTTTCCCTGTCTCCGTCTTCTCTCACTGCTGCTGTCACTCCTCCTCTCCAGCTTTTGTCATTTTAGTTTTGGTTTTTTATTGTTGTTGTTGTTGTGTTGTTGTTGTTTGTCTTCCCTCTCCTTTCCTCTCTCCTTCACCCACTTCCTCTCCTTCCTTTGCCCTTCATTGCTCTTCCTCTCTCGCTGTATCTTGTGTGTTTTCCGTCAGAGTGATACAGGCGCTCAGAGCTTTGGCCCCACTCATCACTGTGACAGCCACAGCTGCCTGACAACAGAAAACAAATTCCACTGCAAGAGCCGGATATTAATGGACTAAACTACTTTTTTCTTGTCATGACTTTTCTTTTTTTCCCTCTTTTCTTTTTCTATATTTAAACACTTTTTGTGCAGTCTACAAAATCAAGTAGTGGTGACACCGCGTCAAATATCAGTCCTAGATTCTTATTGCAAAGTTTTAATAATCAAGCCAATCATGTGGTTCAGGATAATTTCTATCAATTACTGACCTACAAAGAGGTGTACGTGCATGTATCTATTCTCGGCTTGATCACTGTAATGCACTTCACTCAGGTATCAGCCAGGCCTCCCTCCACCATCATCAGCCAGTACAAAATGCTGCTGCTCATCTCATTACTGGAACAAACAGGTACAGTATAACCACATGACTCTGGTGCTTGCCTCCCTACACTGGATCCCTGTTTGTTTTCAGATTGATTTAAAAATTTCACTGCTGACTGTTTAGGTTTTAAATGGCCTCAGATATACTGACATGGTATGTCCTTACCTTCAGATCCTGCTGGTCTCCCCAAGGTCAAGGTTTTTTTTTCTAAGGGTTGCTGTGATTTTCCTATAACAGCCTCCACACTCTGGAGCTCTCTCCCAGCTGAAATCAGATGCTCTAACTTAGTGGTTCCCAACCTTTTCTAACTCATGGCCCACTTGAAAATCTCAAAAATGTTGGCAACCCGCAGGAGGACACCAGTGGGCCCTGGCCCACAGGTTGGACACCACTCTTTTAAATCTCTTCTTAAAACACATCTCTTTGTGTCAGTCTTTGATAATGTTTGATATGTGTTTTATTTATATGTAATTATTGCTCTTACATATTTTATTTTCTATTCTATAACAGTTGGTAGTATTGGATCATTTTGCATAATGTTTTTATTTATGCTGTTCTACTTTTTTTGCTTTCTCTTATTAATTTTATTATCTTCTACTAACTAATGAATAATAAGCTAAGGAGCAGCTTATTAAATAGCTCTGATTAAAGGATGGTACAGGAGGTGCAGGTCTAACCTGAGGTGCAGTTAAAAAGACTGCATTGGAAATGAAAGAACTGTGAGGCCTGACAAAATGATTCCAGTTCAAGGTCCAGTAATTCGCCTTTTACAGTGCATTCAACCCTATCACATGGTCTTCATCAGCAGACAGACATCAGCAACCTCAGAGCTCAGCAGTTGTTGTATTTTTTATCTACAGCACTTTCTTCTTGTTCATGTTGGCTGAGAAGTTGAGCATCAGAGTTCATTCTGGTGAAAAGAGCAAACAACTGGACCTTGAATAGGTACTGTTTGATCAAGAGGGAACCTTGATGCTCAAGGTCTATGAGGTTAAAGTGGTGACTTTAATAGGTGGATGGTTACATCCATGTAAGAGGAACAGTGTAGGTACTTGAGCCTGCTGGTGAAGGCTGTCGAGACTGTATGGTCTCTGAAAGGAAAACCTGGAGACGCTAGCGAAGAAAGAAGCAGTGACAGCTTTGCTTTCCTGGTAGTATTCTTATTTACAGTTAATATTCACCCGACAGGACACTTGAATTGACCATCAGGCATCGACTGAGACAACTGGAGCCAATCCCAGTTGACACTGGGCGAGACCTGTTAACCTAACCTGCATGTCCACACAGAAGGGCCTGAGCCAGCTGGCAGCTTCAAACTCAGAACTTCCTTGCTGTGAGGCGACAGAAATAACCACTGCACCACCGCGCTGCTCAGTTGATTGGTTATAAGGGGCCAGAGTGAATCAATAAAACATTCCCCACACCATTAAACCTCCACCACCAGCCTGGACTGGTGATACAAGGCAGGTTGGGTCCATGGATTCATGCTGCTGATGCCAAATTCTGACCCGACCATCTGTTGCCTCAGAAGAAATCCAGATTCATCAGACCACGCTATGTTTTTCCACCCGTGGCTCCTGAGCCCGCTGCAGCCTCAGATTTCTGCTCCTAGCTGAGAGGAGTGACCATCCTCCTTTGGTGTCAGGGCCCCTGACTCACTGCCTGAGGTTCTGAGAGAAGCAAACTCAGTATGTTCTTTTAAATCTCTTCTTAAGACTCACCTTTATCTGACTGCTTTTCTTTTTAACTGACTGAACAAAAGTACAACATTGTTTTGTCCTTATTTTACTTATGTTGAAGATTCATGAATCATTCTTAAGTTACAGCTGCTGGAGCCAACATTTCTATCAGATACAGAGCAAATTGAGCTCTTAATGGTCCTGCACAGAGGGGTCGTATTGACCCCTCCCTTCAGTGACGGAGACAGAGCCAGGTGGCAAAATAAAATCCACATTTACATTTCTTCTCTGTCAAACCCGTCTGGCAGGAGACAAATGAGATTTCTGGTACTTTATATGTTACACCAGTGGATTGTTAGTGTTCCTCAAAATGAAAACCATATCTCCCACACATGCCAAACCTACTGAGCAGAGTGTAAAAGCTTGTAGCATACCTTCATGCAAAACAGACTCTCGGCATAATTGTGACTTTCCTCAGCAGACAAATGACGGCACTAATCTTTGTTCAAAAAAAACAATCCACATTTACATTTTCCTGAAAAGCAATCACTCGAGGCTGTGCAGTGGTTGAATATTAACTGTCACTTCCTGAAACAAATGACATTAGACAAAAATGATCCGTGTCTATGTTCGGTAGCAGTAGCATTCAAGTAGCATTCTGTGGCTCCCTGAGAAATCATGAAATGGCTGCAAAGCTGCAACTTGTGAAGCAGTTGTAACTAATATGAAAAATATGCCTTGAAATTGGGAAGTAGGATTTTTTTAAAGGTCCTCTGAATAGCTGAAAAGCTTAAAAGTCTTTAAATATTTTATTATGATTGTTATTATTATCATCATATTGTATATATATTTTATTATATCTTGGGAGTCCACCAAAAGTGTTCAACTTTTGCTGTGTCCTTTGTCTCATATTCTGAGTGAGAGTCTGCTTATTTGTATCATTCTCTATTTACGTCTATGGAAAGTAGGAGGTAAAGTTTGTCTAAAAAGTTGCTAGAATTGTTGCGAAGTGCTTGAATCTAGCAACAAATGCTCTAAATTTGCAACACTGCAGGCTGCGAACGCCTCCTAATACAATTGTGGCAATTTATTTTGAAAGAACAGGCTGGCCAACCAATGGTGGAACTTCAAGACTCAGTCACATGGCCTTCAGCTTCAGTCACTCACTCAGGCACATTTGCATTTATAGGACCTGGCCCAGCTGTTTTGGTTCAACCAAAAATCACGAGAATTGTAATATTATTTTCAAACTAGGTGGTCATGATGGTTTATCATAGGTCAGTTCTTAAATTCCTTAGGAATTAACCTAAACATAATTCTAACCATAACTCTAAAACCAAGTCTTAACCCTCAAAATGTGATTTGAAGGTGTCTCAAAAAGTGAGGACCGGCCAAAATGTCCTCACTTTCCCAAAATGTCCTCACTCTGTTAGTAAAATACTTTTTTTGGTCCTTACTATGTAGCAAGTACAAGTACACACACACACACACACACACAAGTGATGCGTCCATCACATCGTAACAGTGAACTTTTAAAACATAGTACTCTATATGTGTATCTCTATACTGTCTTTTTTAGCCTGGCCTAATGCATTATACATGACAGTCTGGGTGCAGAGGGGTGTGAGAGATGTAGGTTAACCGACTTTATAGTTCAGTAATGCAGATTATTGACAGCCAGGGCATGAGAGGAACTGAGCGAGAGGTACACAGAGAGACAGAGAGAAAAAGAGAGAGAGAGAGAGAGAGAGAGAGAGAGAGACAGGGGATGAGAGGGTGGACCCGTAATCACAGCCTCACCAACTGCCAACAATGTTCTGCAAGTTAGGAGCCAGATTTCTGCTTTGTCACCTTTTGACCTGAACCCATCCGACCCATACGCTCCTCCCCCACCCCCCCGACAAGCATAAGGAGGACAGGCTTTGACCCACTGTGGTTGTCAGAGAGAAAAAACTCCTCCTGACTCTACAAGACCAGTATTAGTGAGATTGGGTGCAACTGTGCAAAAGTAAATAAAACTTCATTCAACTTCACACAATCAGTTTATTTATTATCAACAAACTGTCCAATTCATATCTGCACAAAACAACAAAATGAAAAAAAAAGAAAAGATAAAAGCCGTTTTACCCCCACCCGCCCCCGAATATGTTTTTGAAACGCAGCTGTGCTACCTGCAGCGTCGGTCTTTCAGTATGGAAAAATCTGTGATGCCATTCGAGGAGAGTCCAGCAGAAAATCAACCCATTTACAGCAATGACAGCAGTTTAATAGCTCTTTGCAGAAGCAGCAAAAACAAAAACAAAATGTAAAAAACAGGCAATACATCTAATTCTATGCATGGATCTGTGGCACTGAGGCATTATGATTTGAAAATTCATTTGCATGTGCTTGTAGCAGGGAGTTGTTCTCATATGAGGATATTCACAACCTCCGAACTTCCTCATCCACGGCTTGTTGTCTCGGAGTCTGGTCGCCATTAATCTTTGAATGTCCATCTGGATAAACAGCAGAGGCAAGCATCCTGGGCCTGTGTTCGCTGGTTAGGTCATGCTTGGAAAATCCAAAACTATATTATTTAGGATTCTCAGCTCTGATATCCAGCAACAGAATTTCTGATACGTCTGAATGATTCATTTGTTTCAGTTGTTGCTGCAAAAAAAAAAAAAAAATATGCCAGGAGGTTTTGAATATACACCAACCTATACAAATGTGCAGGAGCTCTGCGCCGTCCAGTTCTGCATGCACACACAGAACTGCTGCCATCACCTTTCTCATTCAGTAACACCAGCAAAATCACAGTTTTATAATGTCAAAGGGCTGTTACTGAACTCAAACATGGGCCATTTTAAATCCCCCTGCATTAACAAGCTGATTACTGGTGTCATTTGTGCCTCGTATAATTACCTCCCTGTCAAACACCCTGCTCTTTCCCTCACATTTCTCTTTTTATTATTATGTTGTGTTTTTCATCTATACCTCTTGCATGAGCTCGGCACGGCCCTGTGAAAGATTAAGGCCAAAATAATTCCCCGGTCTACTGACTTTGCAAATTGGTCATGTCACTGAGCACTTCAGATGGAGTCAGCAGAAGGCTGTGTGGCAAGAGGCACCGTATAACCCGCGTAACCTGGGTCTCCAATAATGAATCAGTGTGGGACCTTTGGTAATCCTGGACGCACACAAACAGCCTCAGAGGGATGCAATTACATATACGAGATATCAGTTCAGTTCACTTCGTCTTTTAGCAGATTAATTGGGAGGATTGCAGTTGTTTGGAAGAAGACTCTTTTCCCTGTCAGAACTTCAATTTAAATGTGTTTTTTAATTGCATTTAAAATTATAATATGTAACTTTTTCACATTAAAATGTCTAAAAATAACTACAACCATGTTATAGATGTTGTTGAGCTGTCTTCTTCCATTATCCCAAATGTTTTCTTCAAACCTCAAACCTGGGAAATCTGTAATTTTAATCATGGTAACATTTTGTTTCATTTTGTCACCTGTCAGTGACATCATATCCTCTATGAGCATGTGTCAGTGTTGTGTTTGTCTGTCAGAAACAAAACTGACTTTTATCCAGTTTTGAGCCCCATTTGTGAGATACACTTTTTACACCTTGGTCATTTTCAACTATATATTTGAACCACATGAAGGATTTTAGTCATCAGACGTCTGGATCTTAAAGACCCCCTCTGATTAAAATCAAATGTTTAACTTTGTTAACATCCACATGGTGTTTCTTATACAAGACACATCTTGGGTGAAATAATCAGTCAACAGAGTGTTTCCACCTTGAACTGCAGTGAACCAATGACAGTCTCCTAAACACAGATTCAGACAGTCAGGGATTCATACGTCATAGAACCTAAGGAACCAATCCTGTCAACTTGTGGGGATGGGGGGCGGGGCTGAATAAATCTGAAACCTTATCAGGACAGAGAGCCACAGTTAGCATTAGAAAAACCTCTAAGACTGTGTCAGCCTCTGCCAGTTACAAGCTGACAAACAACATAAACAAATAAAACCCTTCTGATCCATCTGCTAGTCTCTGATTCTGGTCTCAACAGACTCCTCATCTGAGTCTGGGTCTGACTGAGGCTCAAACATGTGGCTGAGTCTCTGTGATGTTTCCTCCCCTAACCATCTTCACACTCTCTGCTCTTTCACCTGGACACCTGGAGCAAGCAGGTGGTGGGCGGGGCGCAAGGCCTGACCCAGATTTCCTAATGATGTAGATGTTCGTACAGCCCCAGTTTTTTTCCCATTTTTCGTGTAGGAAAACCATGTTAAACTAAATATCAGCACGTATTATTACATAGTTTAAAATGTGTCTGGAGAGGAACTTTTAAGTTTCCTGAGAAAAAAAGCCAAGCAGCTGTGAGGCAGCTCAGCTCCCAGCTGTTCTGAGATGTTTTGTGTTCACAAAAGGCATCGTTGAATCTGTGATTTTTAACATGAAACTGCTTTATGTGGTGTTTCCACCCATTTTAATCCCCTGGTCTGTTTGTTATGGGGAGGAGGAGACCTCTGTGGATAATTCAGCTACCAATAAAAACCTCCTGAACATGTGGTTCAAAAATAACTAAAACAAAGGTTAGCAGCAGTCTCAGCTTTGATTTAGAGACCCCGAGTCGCAGAAGTTACATACTGTGCTAATATGGATCTGTCATTTCTTTAAGTGAACTGAGAAACTCTGGTCAATGTATTAGAAAACCAAGATACAAGAAATACCCCATATTTATTGGACTTCTATTTGGGAAGGCAGCACATCAGGCAAATAGTCTCAGAGAATAAAGCTTCACTGCATTGATTTCTACACTCCTTCCCTGTGTTGGCTGCCATGTGAGAGAAGACAAAGAACAAAAATACAACAATCATTACAGAACCACCTTGACACTCTCAGAGGAAATACTATCTACGTACAGACCACGCTCTGCCAGCAAACATTTTCATGTTGAATCTACTGTCTGTTGCTCTGATGCTGAAAGCATCAACATGAGTCCACAGTTGTCAGTGACTGCTGCCTGCATCGTTTTCATAGGAATCTAACCAAAACATCTTTTCTTATATCAGTTCCAAGCAACTTTCAGAGCTGTCTGCTGCTGACTATTGTGACAATTTCGTGCTCCTTTGGATTGGCACCATGAGTCACAGTCTATCAAATGTTTCCTGGGCTGCTGTGCAGTGTATCTGCCCTGCTTACTGCAGGGGATTTGAGAAATGGCAAAACAAAATTACAAACAGAGTTTAATGGATTTCCAGTGGTTTGGAAAAAATATATTTGCTATATTTCTACTCTTTTTACTCTATAGCACATTCAGAAAGTTTTAAGACCCCTTCACTATTTTTCACGTCATGTTGCAGTCTAATGCTAAAATCATTTTTAAAGGTCCCATATTTTACACTTGTTTCGTTTGTGTTGATCTCCATCAGAAGATATATTTGTGGTTTTAAGAACCAAAAACCATCTCAGTGTATTTTTACATCAGGCATCTCTCAGGAGCTCTAGTAATAGCTCTGGTGACTGCTTTGTTGCGACATCACAAAGTTCCAGAATTCCTGACGGCTGGTTTTAAGGCTCAGTTTCTGAATACAGGCTGTGTGCATTTCTCTGTGGACTGAGGCTTTGATACTTTCACAGTATTAATATAGAACCTAGACCTGCTTTATAATCAGAAACACATGGACATCTACCTTTATACAATATGGGACCTTTAAATTCATGTTTTCTTTCACCAAGCTACTCTTAATACCCCATAATGACAAAGTGAAAACAAAATTTTAGAATTAGTCTCCAAATGTATTAAAAAGGAAAGACTGAAATATCACATTGACATAAGTATTCAGACACTTTATTATGACACTTGAAATTTTTTGAATGCAGCCTGTTGCATTTGCTCCTGTCATTTCTTATTTTTCCAAACACTCTTCTTTTGTTGTTTTAAAAAAGTTACTTCTAGGCATCATGCCTGGAGGAAACAAGGCACTGCTCATCACCTGCCCAATACCATCCCAGTGGTGAAGCATGTTGGTGTTAGCACCAGGCTGTGGGGGGGTGTTTTTCAGAGGCAAGGACTGGGAGACTGGTCAGGGTTGAGGGGAAGCTGAACAAAGCAAAGTACAGATGAAAACCTGGTCCTGAGACCTCAGGACCTCAGACTGGGCTGAAGGTTTACCTTCCAACAGAACATGTTGAATATACTGTATGTTGCTCCAATGTTGAAAACCTGAGAAACAGTATCAACATGAGTCCATAGTTGTCCATAACTGCCCTTACCATCATTTCATGGAAATGTAACCAAAACAAAAAAACTATAAGATGCTAAAAAGCTTTGTTGAACTGAGTACAGCAAAGTTGGATATGATTCTGTGTAGGTTTATCACTATAAACCAGTCATTGAACATGATACATAGTTATTCAATCCCTTGTTAATGTAAAAATATGATCAAAGTAGCTTTAAAAAAATTACATAAACCTGAAATAAGTTGTTTGAGTGGGTAATTCAGCGCTTTATTCTTTAGAAATGTCTCTGACATGACTTAATAAGCTGAATTTTTCCTGCAAAGAAAAGAGGAAGTCAAATCTAGACCGTGAACATCTGTCCCTTAGAGACATCTAGAGATGGGAAATGCCAGCTGTACTACATCTTGGATGAGTTTGTGAGTGTCACACAAGCTATGTTTTTTTTTCTGGGAGAAAATACATAGTGGTTATAAAGTAATTATGATGTGTTTTACAAGACAAACCCAAAACCTAGTCTGCTTCTGATTCCTGACAACTGTTACCAGTTTTTGCAAGGCCACTGTGGTAAATAGAAAATTGGCTTTTAATTGTTGGGTTTGGTGAATGACAAAAAAAGGTTAGAAAATGACAGAAAACAAACATCATGCTCCATTTCTTAACATCTATTGCTCGGTAGCCTGGAGGGTCTTCCTCTCCGTTTCCTACCAGACAGATTGGCATAAACAGCTCTGAACTGTAACAAAGCCGGTTATGCATTCCACAATCTTGTGTTGATGTAAGTCTATGCTTCTGCCACACTCCACTGACTGCTAAATTGGACCATGAAGTGAGAAATTGCTTTGGGTGCAGAGAAGTATGCAAGAAAAAGGAAGGGGGGGTGGGGGGGTGGACTTCATACTTTTTGTGTGGTCCGATGTTTTATTCAAGCAGGAGTCAAATTGGTGGTGAGATATGACGGCTAGTGTTGTTTACAAATCTTTGTCAATTTGTTAAGCTCCGAAAGAGCATGTCACGACGGCTGCTTCTCTGGCAACTGATATGGCTGCTATAAATCTTTTGCAGTTTGTTCAGATTGCAGCATAGTGAACAGTGTGAACCTCACTCAAAGTAAAGACACACCTCCCACCAGAAATGTCATCAAACCGCAGTGAATGTTAGATCAGGATCTGAACTGAGGTCTGGAACACATGGATAGAGTCACACCTTTTTATTAAGGTGCAGAAACTGTTACTGTGACTAAGACTGTGTTTTCCCTGTGGACTAGAAAACTGAGCATGGGAGACGAGGGATCCAAAGCTTTGGTGAGTACTTGAGCCTTGCACAGAGATGTTCTTCACATTTGTCGCTTGACACACATGACAAAAGGTATTTAATGTTTTTGGAAGGCGCTGAGAAATGATGTTGTCCTGCTGATGGGGCTGTCAGATCATATGTGTTATTTTCAAATTCGGTAACATACGAATCTTCTAATTTAGTTTGAAGGAGTTGTTGATCCTCTTGACTGGTAAATTCAGAGGATCAACATCCACGGAGAGCTCGAAGTAGAGCCGCTACTCCTTTGCATCGAAAAGAGGTAGTTGAAGTGGTTTCAGCAAATGGTTAAGATGCCTCCTGGGCGCCTTCCATTAGAGGTTTTCCAGGCACATCCAACTGGTAGGAGGCCGGGGGAGACCCTCAACACGCTGGAGATATATTATATGTCTTTTAGCCTGGGGATGACTAGGGATCCCCCAGGAGGAGCGGGGAAATGTTGCTGGAAAGAGGAACATCTGGACTATGTTATTTGACCTGGTGAAACAAATATCCGATCCCAGATAAGTGATAGATACTGGATGGATGGATGGGTGGATGGATGATTGGACTTAATAATCCAGTGTGTTGGGGTAGGTTTAACACTAAATATTGAGGAATAAGTGAACTTTCTTTTGAAGGATATGCTGAACTGGCTGATGAAGAACAATGATTAAATTTAGAGAAATGTCCATATTCCATATACTGGTAGATGACCCCTGTGCAATGCCTGATGTCTGTTTCTTTTTAAATATTATCAAGTATTCACATTGCATTGACAGATTTATCATTGAAACCACCTCGCACTGACCTGTTTATAGAAACTGAGTTGTTGTACACCAGGGAGCCCATTGTACAGTAACAGTAGGGGTCTAGTTTTTCTACAAGTACTTCAAAATTGTACTCCAGTACAGAACACAGAGTAAATGTACTTAATTACTTTCCAACACTGCTTATACAATTTTACTGAGCCTTCAACACACATGTATTCAAACATTGTTCAATTACCCAACCAAGTAGAAGCTAAACCAACACAGCCACACAGAGGACTATTAAAATGAAATAATGTCAAAACGTATGGCGCACTATCAGCTAGCTAACAGTAGTTAGCTAAACTGTGAGCTTAAGGGAAAACATTGCTATTATTGTATTCTGTGTTTCGGGTGATCATTACATTAATTCATCTTTGAATTTTTGCTCACATGATTAGGAAAACCTTTACATGTTAGCCTAACAAACAACACAAATTAGTGGATGTGTGGATGTTTTTAATTAATGATTCGTTGATGGAAATAAATATTGTGTTTGTTAGAATTTTGTTGTATTGTATTCTTCTTCTACTTCTGCCTCTGTAGCCCACTCCTCATACATTTTCTTAGCTGCTAGCGTAACACAGCGCAGTCCATCGTGAGTCTGACATGCTACATGCTAACTCAGTGGAGTATTACTTTAACGACATACTCTCAAACATGATACAACACATTTTTTAAAATGAGCATTACGTTTATTTTCCCAGACTTCACTCTAACTTCAGATGTGTGTTAAGTGGCTGTGGTCTGATGATGTCCCACCTGTGGAATTGTCCCTTTTTCTAAGAACAGATATTTTAATTGTGATTTTTAATCCATTAACAATACTGAGGTTCTGCTCAGTTATCAGTAAATATGGTTTCTTACAGCTCACAACTGGTTTTCCCTCCAAAAGTAAAAATAAATGAGTAGAACGTGGTGACACAGGCTGATGCAGTGCATGACTGTTTTTCCTCATTGTGGCCTGAATTCAAAGAAGTAAATTTGAACTAGTTTTGCATCTAAAATGCGTCTTATTCCTTTAAATGCACAGTGAACAATGAATGGAGAAAAAAAAGTCTATACTCTTTGTAGCAGCAGAGAAATAGGACAACCGATGGAGCTTTTGGAAGTCATTACTTATTTACTTATTAATGGAATTTAAAATGAGACTTTTAAAAATAACCCAAATGTGATTAATGGTGATAATGCAGTCAGCAGGCTTCACTGGTGTGATCAGTAACATTTACAGTGAAGCTGGCGTGGACGAGCTTAGTAGCAGTTTTCAAATATTACCCGTGATTGTCCTCACTGTGAACTTCTGTGCACAAGTATTTATGTTTGAATTGATGAAAACATTAGCAGACAGTTGAGATCAGGAGGATGGGTGGGAAGGCTGGTGGAGGAGTCTGTTGACGATTAATAATTTATGTGGATGCTTAAAAAATTAAATGAGAAAGAAAGGCCCTTGAGAAGGTTTCAGCCCAGTGATCAATGGGCCCCAGAAGAATCTATGAAGCTTTTTACTGATGTAAAACCACTTGAATCATAATATTTTATGGAAGTGAAAAGCAACTGAGTTGAGAGAAGCAAAAGCACATTTATTAATACTGCTCTGAGGTATGTTTAGATGCTTGTACTTAGTGCTTTTATTTCTTTGTTTTTACTTATAGTCTACTACTTTGTTGTGACATCACAAAGTTCCAGAAGTCCTGACGGCTGGTTTTAAGGCTCAGTTTCTGAATACAGGCTGTGTGCATTTCTCTGTGGACTGAGGCTTTGATACTTTCACAGGATTAATGTCTAATATTAACATCTACCTGGATGGGACCTTTAAAACAGGTGACAAGATGCGTCAAATGTTAGCCACCTTTATGAAGTAAAAGTCAACATAGCAGCACTTTTGATTGGTCTGCAAACAGAATAAATGAAGGTCACTTTAGATTCTAGGCCAGACTGTAAATAACCACGATGAGAGCCCGGATATGACTAATAAAGTGAGAGAGCAGCTGTGTGTTTGCCTAGTGTGTTGTGCTGTTGATGTAGCTGATTGGTGAAGTCAAATTAATTACCCCAGCCCTTGAACTGGTCAAAGCCTGCAGTTACTGAGGAGACATTTTAAAAGGGGAATGAAATATGAAATACAGACCAAACCCAACAACAAAAGCCAAGTGTTTCTCAGCATCTCTGTTTCCATGGCACCCAGTACTTCTGAACATGCCTTTATCAGGACACACTGATAAAAGTGCCCCAGGCATTTTTTGGTCTTAACCAAGTTACAGACCGCATGTGGGGTTTGTCATGCATGTGCCATGGTTTCCCTTGGCTGAGATAAAATGTACTCTAATATCTGTAGGAAATCTCTGAGCAGAACACAAGACAGATATATCTGCATCTAACGTTTAGGGGGTTGCCTAGAATGCATCAAAGATTCACCCTCCCTTTGGGGCGAGTTCCTTTCTCACTGCAGGACATTTGCTGCTCTAACCACAACACCAATCCTTGACCAGTGTTTACGTTTAAAGACAGATCGCAGCTTCTGGAAGAAAGCAGAAGACCAGATCAGAATTAAGAAATGACTGCTAATGGCCATGAAGAGCCACGTCAGTGATTCCACAGGCCCCTCTGGCAGCAGGAGACCTTCTCTCAGCTCGCATGGAACTACATACAGACGACACCAACATGATCTCAGTCCATATAATCACACCTGAAAACACATACATGCATGACCATTAATGTACACTGGGCACTCTGCAGTTGGTTAGTTGCACAAAATACTAAGGAGGAGGAACAGTAAAGACAGTTGTAGTGTTAAAATGTAGAATTTAACTTGACAACAGCTGCTGGCAAAGACAAAGTCTTGGTCATGTTGCTTTCACCACTGGTAGTCGAGGCTGATGAGACTCACTCAGAGAGTGACAGGTGTTGACATAACATCTTTCCAAAGGTCTCTGTTTTTGTCCGTCCAGACTACAACACAACCTGACTTTTCAAATTAAAATGGGACAGCAGCGTTTCCAAAATTCTTAGTTTTAGGTACTCAAAAACTCTGGAGTCATGTGGTTGGCAGGAGTAAAAGTAGCAGAAGTGAAGCGTCTTAAAAGCGTAGACACAGAAGAAGGTAATACTTTCTAAAATGGGATTAAATCAGCAAAACCATATCACTGTTAGACAGAAATAACCAAGGGAGGAGGCATCATGTTGTCTTAGCATATGTTCATTCACAGATACCCCCCCCCCCAAAACACACACACACACACACCCATTCGAATCAATGAGGTTAACAACAGACACACCTCTTTGTATAACGTAGTACAGTACGAAGTAGTGCACTGGGTAGGAACTATTTTCAGTGGTAGATTAATCCATGTTTGGTGCTCCAGTGAGTATTTGGGGCATCAGGATGGTGTACGGGGAATTGATTCAGAATAAATTGCAGTGTGTGCGTGCTCATGGTAATGAAGGAACATGCCACCCAGTGCAACAGTGTGGCTCACTGATGTGTTTTTAATACAGCAGTTTTTGGAGAACAACGGAGCTCTATGGCTCAGAGGAGTAAGATACAGTATATCAGACTTTCAATTTCACACACACACACACACACACACACACACACACACAGCCTACTTGTTAGAAAGGGACATTCACTGTTGGTTTGGTCTTCTCACAGGGTTTCTGACAATAAGAGGAATCTAGAATACTGCCTGTCATAATTTCTATCCTGATATAATCTGGAAGTTAAGACACATGACCCATCCAGGGGTACAGAAAGCGATATGGGGCAAAACTGAGTTAAATTAGCTCAACATATATATAAGTTAACATGTAAATCATATCGAACAGTGATAATCATATCATCCAAACCATCTGTAGATGTGTTCAGAAACACATTAGGTCACATTTAACATTTGAATACAATGTATTTTAGGAAGTGGGCCTACATCACGGATAATCTTACTGGAACATGATCAACTTGTCAGATGCTTCATAAAGGTTGTGTCATTAAAAGGTGATATATTTAGATATTTCATTTTAAAAGTTCAGTCACATCTAACCAGCACATTGTTAACTGTTAAACAGCTAGATGCTAACTATAGCATGAGACAGCAGATCCCTGCTCTACTCTGCAGCCTCAGGTGAGTTTGGTGTAGCAGCACAGGTACCAGTTCTCCACCTGAGCAGAACAAGAGCCACCGTCACCAGCTCCAGTCCGGAACGGTGGAGTTACAGTCCGTCCGCTAGGTGGGATGAGCTGGGGCTAGATGTTTAGCAACAACTGAACTCTCACCCCGTCCAAACAAAGACTCCTTATGACCTAAGAAAAAGTGTGATTGATTATGACACAACTCAAAAGAGACGACAGCACTGTGGGCAAAGGGTTAACAGTGGGCAGAGGCTGGAAGATATGAATCACAACTTCCAGTCAGGACTTTCAGAATAAAATCAGAAAGGGGATACAGAGGTTTGTGAGTTGGGCCTTTAGCCTTCAGTTTTGGTGACAGGCTTTATCGAGGCAACCATATGCACAGCTAATCATGTGATCACATGAGTTCAGCTAAATCTGTGGGGAGACTTCTTCAGATCGTTGATGGTGATTCAATGGCCAGATCACACGCATGGTTGTGACATGTGACGTCTTCACAGAAACTTAACCCGCAGACCAAACCAGAAAATGTTTGAAAGAATAGTGGACAGTGATTTTCTTGTGAGCCACATAGAATATAACACAGTTGATATTAGTGATGAACAATGATTTATTACAAGCAGGTGTCTACTGGAGACACCAGAAGGATTTTTGTCTTTACACAATGCGTTGAAATCTTTTAGTGTGCACTCAAAAACTTCTGAAACACAAAGCACCGTCAGTTTTCTGTGGCAAGGTTGTTTGTATTGGGGGAATGACAGTGTATCTTGTCCTTATTTACAATCTGTTTTATTGTATTTGCAACTGGTCACAGTGTGACAGTAAATTTCTTGTTGAACAAGCCGAAGCATCGCTGAACTACTCGAGAACACGTCGAGGAACACACAGAGAAATCCTTTTATTGGTGAAAAGGAAGCTTTCTTCAGTACATAACAGCCTGGAACAGACACACACACACACACACACACACACACACACACACACCTCTCTCTTACCTTTTTCATCCAGCCTGAATGTGCATTGATCGGAAGCAGGGCGGTTCTGCAGCACACAAATAGAAAGCAAGGGATTGATTTTGTGCCTCTTGTTTGACGAAGCAATGTACATTAGAGACAGCTGAGACGAGAGGAAGGCGTTCAGAGCGCAGGAGGAACTTAATAGGAGGAGTAAGATAGTATCTGCTAAAACATAAAGACGAACTGTCTCTGTCAAGTTGAGAGAGGAAAGTACAACAGTTTAGTTTAGCATCAACAGGGTGCCCAAAATGTTAAAAATACTGGGTCTTATGTGCAACTTTTAACAGATACAAAATCCTTTTTCTTCCTGGTTGTGTGAAATACTAACTGGTGGCCCTGTGGTTACATTGTTTCATTATTCTCCATACCAATCTCTTACAAAAAAAATTATGTGTGGAAGCAAAAAAAAACTAAGTCCTTTGAAATAAAATGTATTTCTTATACAATCAAGGATCAGTGTAGTGGAGAATTCCAAAATAAAAGTCCCTGCAGTCAAAGACCATGATTGTTTCCACTAAAATGGAGCTCTCATTTACATCCAGTGTTACAACATGATCTGTAATTGGATATAGAAAAGTTAGTCCTTGTTATTAGCATGTGATGGGATCAACCAGACCATATCTTGGGGCTCTCATCCAGGTGTGAATGCATAATTCGGAAGACAAAAAAAAAAAAAAAAAAAAAAAAAAAAAATCCACTTTCAAAAAAACTGAAAGGTCACCTACCGTCCACCTCTCCCTCCTAGTTTAAACAAGCTCGATAAAACCATATTGTAAACACGCAAATCTTTCACAACAGCTTTGTCAATACCTGACAGGAAAGAGCCACAATTCCCAGGTTATATATGGCACATGGGAGAGAGGTGTCACTATTTAAAGCTAAGGCATACTTTATTGTCCCACAGGGGAAGTTTATTTTGGGATCCAAGCCACTGCATCACATAATACATCAGTACATAAATCATGCACACAGACCTCTACAAAAAGTGCCTGGGATCACTGTTTAATGTGAGACAAGGTGACGAAAACAGTGATTGCAATATAAAAAAAAGAAACATGGCCTACACAGCACCCGCCATCCAATAACAATTAAAAGAGAACAAACCCATGGACCCAAATATTCCAGCCCATTGTGCAAAGTCTAGCTATGCCATGTGCAAAAATGCAATGTTGTCAATTGTATTGTGCCAATCTTCAATAAAGTGCATGTGTTCCGATTAAAGTGTCTGTGCAATTATTGAGGTGCATATGTTCCCATACCCCTAACAGTCAAAGTGCATGGTGCCATATTTACATTGTCCGGTGATGAAGCGCTCTTCGTCACATTTCCTCCTCCCTCTCCCCAAAGAGAATAGTACCTCAATCCTCCACCATTCGGGACAGACAGTCCGCCACCACATTTGACTTCCCTGACCTGTAGTGCACTGTGAAGTCATATGGCTGCAGGGCCAGATACCATCCCGCGATGCGCATGTTGGCATCCCTCATGCGGTGCAGCCACTGTAGAGCCCGATGGTCAGTTTCCAGGTAGAAATGGTGTCCCAACAGATAGTATCGGAGGGTGTCGATGGCCCACTTCATTGCCAAACACTCCTTTTCCACTGTTGAATACCTTGTCTCTCTGTCCAGCAGCTTCCGACTTAGAAACACCGCAGGTCTCCTCTCCCCTTCCACCTCCTGCAGCAACACTGCTCCCAGGCCCACTCCTGAAGCATCTGTCTGCAGGATGAAAGGCTTCTCAAAGTCAGGACTGTGGACTGGGTGAGTGCAGATGGCTTCCTTGAGGTCCCTGAAGGCTCTGTCACACTCATCAGTCCATGGCACCTTGCTTGGAGCAGAGGCTTTGGTTAGATCGTTCAGCACAACAGCTCTATCCGCAAAACGAGGCACAAACTTACGATACCAGCCCACCAGACCCAAGAATCCCCTCAGCTTCTTCTTGGTGGTGGGAACAGGAAAGGATCGGATGGCCTCCACTTTCCCCAGCTGTGGCTTAATCTGTCCAAATCCAATGACATACCCCAAGTACTCCACCTCTCTTTGGGCAACAGCACATTTATGAGGGTTAATGGTGAGGCCAGCCGCCTTGATTTTCTGCAGCACCTGTTGCAGGTGAGCCATATGCTCCTCCCATGATTGGCTGAAAATGACCACATCATCCAAATATGCAGCTGCACAGTCAGACAACTCCCTCAGCACATGGTCCATTAGTCTTTGAAATGTGGCTGGTGCCCCCTGGAGACCAAAGGGCATGACCCTAAACTGATACATACCAAACGGCGTTCTGAAAGCTGTCATCTCCTTGGCCTCTGGTGCTAATGCTACCTGCCAGTAGCCCTTGCTGAGGTCCAGTGTGGTGATGTACCGAGCTCTGCCAACTCTCTCCACCAGATCATCAATCCGCGGCATTGGGTATGGGTCAAAGTTGGACACTGCATTCAGGTATCTGAAATCAATACAAAATCTGAGAGTACCATCTTTCTTTGGAACCAAAACAATGGGACTGCACCACTCACTGCAGGAGACCTCTATTATTCCCAGCTCTAGCATCAGCTTAATTTCCTTTTGCAGCAGAGGAATCAACCGCTCAGGAATCCTGTAGCTCTTCTGACGCACTGGAGCATCTCCTTTCAGTCGAATCTTGTGTTGCACAAGTGAGGTGAAACCTGGTGTCTCTCTGAAGAGCTCTGGGTCAAGCAGAGGTTTCACCACTGCCTGCTGGTTGAGAGACAGATGTGATAAGTCTATCTCTGGGGCCTCTGCTGTCCTGGTGGTGGCTGGGAAGAACTTGTCAACAGTGTCCTCTTCCTGCACAGCACGAACCAAAAGCTGCTGGTTCACCGGCTCCGAACGCACCTGGAACTCCTTCAGCAGATTCACATGAAAAATCTGGTATTTTTTAAGCTTGTCTGGCATGAAGAGTTCATATGTGACCTTACCCACACGTTTGCTGACTTCATATGGTCCGTTCCACTTAGTCAGCAACTTGCTTTCACTGGTTGGCAGCAGCAACAGTACTTTTTGGCCTGGATGAAAGACTCTCTCTCTGGCCTTTCGATCATACCACACCTTCTGGTTCCGTTGAGCTGACTCCATGTGATCATGTGCAAGCGCTGTCATCTCCTCCAGTCTCTCCCTCATTTTTACCACATATTCCACCACATTTTCTCCTTCTGCCTGTGAACTCTCCCAGTAATCTCTCAGCAGGTCCAACGGTCCTCTCACCTGGCGGCCGTACAACAGTTCAAACGGGGAGAACCCAGTTGATGCTTGTGGGACCTCTCTGTATGCGAACAGCAGGTATGGCAGCCAACGGTCCCAATCAGAACCTGTATGAGACACAAACTTGCGCAGCATGTTTTTCAATGTCTGGTTGTAGCGCTCCACCAACCCGTCCGTCTGGGGGTGGTAAGGGGTGGTCTTAATGCCCTTCACTCCTAACACTTGATAGACTTGCTGCAACAGTTTGGACAAAAAATTTGTCCCACAATCTGTTAAGACCTCCTTAGGTATGCCTACCCTTGAAAAAAGTTGCAAGAGACAATCCGCTACCTGTCTAGCTTTGAAAGACCTGAGAGGAAAGGCTTCAGGGTAGCGTGTGGCATAATCACATATAACTAGTATGTAACGATAGCCTGATGAACTTTTCTCAAGTGGGCCTACAATGTCCATGCCTATCCTTTCAAAAGGCGTGTCAATGATGGGCAAAGACTGTAACTGGGCATGAGTCACTCCTTTAGCAGAGGTTAGCTGGCAGGTTTCACAGGAAGCACAGAACCGAGAGACTTGAGTGTACATCCCTGGCCAAACAAAACGGCTTCCAATCCTGTTCAGAGTTTTCTGGAATGCCATGTGACCTGCCCATGGGATTGAATGACCCATCTCCATAACTCTCTGTCTGAACTGTTGTGGCAGTGCTAAGGCCTCAGTTTTCCCCTTTTTCTGATAGAGAAGGCTCTCTTTCACTATGTAGGTGGCATCCTCTAAGCAGCTTGGGTTATTTGTCTGAACACCCTCCACCTCTGTCACCTTATCAAACCACTGCTTCAGTGTAGCATCTTGTTTTTGAAGTGTGCTCAGATCTGGGGGAAACTCAAACTCAAGCAACTCAGGTGGTTTGGGAGAGCTTTGTGCTCCTTGTCTAAGAGAACCCTTTAGCTTCTCCTGCCTTCTCTGTGCTTTTGACTTGTGAGGTTTAACTGGCCCTGCCTCCCAGTCTACCCCAAAGAAAGGCAACTCTTTGAAGACTCCTTCTGCACTTTGTGCCCTGGTGGTTACATTACATGGTTTTACGGGTAATGTGGCTGCATCACTCAGTGGCTCACTAAAATCGGCTACTGAACTCTGACCCTCATCACTGCTCCTGTCAGGTTTGCATATTGGCTGGGTCATAAGGTCGTAGAGTGTGGGTATATCATTGCCTAGAATTACCGCATATGGTAATGTTGGAGCTAATGCCACAGGCAACAGAAATGTCTGCCCTCCCACAGTCAGATACACCTCAGCTGTAGGATAAACATGCTCATCCCCATGAATACAGCTTAGCTGTGATTTGTCCTCCCCCCATTGTTCTCTGGGGACCAGACTGGACAAAACTACTGTCTGATAACATGCAGAGTCAAGTAATGCTATCTCACGCTGTCCATTGACCAGAACTGGGGCTGTACGGCCTGCCTCCCTAACCGCACCTACTGTGGTTGGCCTTGGAGCAGAACACAGGAGAGATGGTTTGCTGTGGCCTAAGGCTGGGCAAAATGGTTTTGTGTGACCTAAAGCGTTACAATGGTAACACCTGACATGTTGTTTAGAGGCTCGAGGGGGAGGCTTTTTAGCATGGCTTGTGGCCTGGGGAGTAAACTGTCTATCACTTAAAAACCCTCTACCTCGTAGGTGACCAGACCCCTGTTCACCCCCAGTGGACTTACTTGACTGGGCTTGGTGGTTCTCCCAGCCGAAGGAGGCAGTTCGACTTCCTTTTCTGGCTGATGTGAAGACTTCTGCTAGGTGCGCTGCTTCCTCGGCTGTCTTGGGGTCGTGCTCTCGAATCCAGATCTCCAGCTCTGGATGGACCATCCTCAGGAACTGTTCTAAAATAATAGTCTCTGACAGTTCTTTCACTGTTGATTTTTCTGGCTTAACCCATTTACAGAATAGGTCCTTCAGACGCACATACAGCTCTCGCGGAGTTTCAACATGCTCAATCTTGAGGGACCGGAATCTTCTGCGGTAGGTATCAGCTGTAATTTCATATTTCACCAGAATTGCTGCTTTGACTTTTTCATACTGTTCTGAGTCTTTCATGTCCATCAAAACATAAGCACTGCGTGCTTTGCCAGTGAGTAAAGGTACCAGACGCACAGCCCATCCATCTTTAGGCCAGTGACAAACCTGGGCCATTCTCTCGAACGTTGTTAGGAAGTGTTCAATGTCATCATCTGGAGATAATGGCAGTAGTTTGGGTTCCCTGTGGGCAAGGGGTTTCCTCTGTTGTCTAAAATTCCAACTGGTCTGACTCCTCATCTCATCTAAGTCATCAGAATCGACATTGTCCTCCCCACCACCATCATCATCATCACCCCTTTGTGGGTGATGGCTTTCGTCCATAGTGTCAGGCTCTGTTCTTTGTTCTTCTCTCATCATGTTTACCTGCAGCTGCATTTGAGAGACTTGATGCTGCATGCGTCTCCATCGCTGCTCTTGACGAGAGGACTCTTTGTCTCTTTGCTGGTCTCTCTCTGTTTGTGCTCGCATAAGTGATTTCACCAGACCTGCTAGTTCATCCAGCTTATCTTCTTGTTTAGCATCTGTCATGGTGTCTGGAGCACATGCTCCGCTTGGCCCCTCATCTGGTTGTTCTTGGTCATTTTTCTTCCCATGCCTTGTCATCATTGCTGTAACGTGGGCCCCAGCTTCTGACACCACTTGTAAGATGGACCACAATTACGGTTGGACTGTACAGCAAATGAATGACTCACAGGCAGGTTTTGCAGGTGTAACCGATGAGGCCTTTTATTTATCCTTTTTCTGGAGCAAGCATCCCAGCATCAGACCAGCAACACACAAGTTGTTAAAATGGCGCCCTTTTATACTGTGCACCGGCCAATTACCACGGGAGACTCCACTCACAGGGGTCCAGTGCTTGTTCACAGATTAACACCTTTTTTCCTTTTCTCACAGCCCCACATACATACATATTCTCATACCCCCACACACAGACATATTCACTTCCTCACTAACAAACAAAACCCAAACCCACATTACATCTACTACAAGAAAATACATGTTTCTGAATCACCCCACACCAATTTACACCTGGTTTATCCCGGAACTATAAAACATGGGGACCGTTGTCAGGGGAAGCCTTTTGCCCGAACACCCTGCAGACAAAAGACTGGTAAGTAGTTAACCCATTTATGCTTCCTCGTTGCACCTTCACAGACTTATTGCACATACACATTACATCAACCATTACATTATCTTGGCTCAGTCTAAGCTCATGGTCTTGTTCTGTAACACATAGCTGCACATTTACTCACATGTCCTTCTTTTCCAGGTGGAGCTGCGTGGCCTACACAGCACCCGCCATCCAATAACAATTAAAAGAGGACAAACCCATGGACCCAAATATTCCAGCCCATTGTGCAAAGTCTAGCTATGCCATGTGCAAAAATGCAATGTTGTCAAATGTATTGTGCCAATCTTCAATAAAGTGCATGTGTTCCGATTAAAGTGTCTGTGCAATTATTGAGGTGCATATGTTCCCATACCCCTAACAGTCAAAGTGCATGGTGCCATATTTACATTGTCCGGTGATGAAGCGCTCTTCGTCACAGTCTCTGTAGCTAATTTCCTCCTTCATGACAACTGTAGGGGGGTGAATTTTATATGACTCACCGTTTAACTCTTTACATTTTATTAAGGCCTAAAAATAAACATAATTGAGGGCGTGGCCATTTTGAGTGACAGGTGGGCGCTGCTACAGTCTGCTAGCTGTCTGCTCGGCATCACCTCAGCTAATTCAAATCACTAAATGTTACCTCTTGATCATGAGGTGTTGGATTTTTCATGTAAATATCAGCCCGATAATTTGACTTGTTGTTGGTTAATTGACGAACAGAACTGGAGGATGTCAGTGCTGCTATTTTTCCATAATCATTTTATTTATACATTAGCACTAATAACCAGGTATCAGGTGCCTGTGCTCACCATACCTGGCTTATTAGCTTAGCTCATTAACTAGCAAATTAGCCAGCAAATGAATTTGCCATGGGTTAGCCTTTGAGCAAGACAATGCTAACGAGAGCATATGCTTCCTACAGTTATGGTGTCGCCATGTGGGGCACACGTGCCCCCACCTCTTACTCTTTTTTGGATTAGCTGGGAGGTAGGTGGAGCCAGGCAGTGCCAAGATGGTGACAGTAGAGCAGCCCACTCCGACCTGATTTTGCCATGTGAATGTGGTATGTGGACCTGATTTACATTATGAACAGGTACGTTATTAATGAGTACTGGACTGTGATTGCCAACTAACTTTGGATTAAATGTCATCTCCTCAATTTTCTTTATTTGAGGACAATCTGGAGTCTACAGACACGCCAGCTGCTCTGTGAAACTTAGGCACTCCTTGTATTTACAAAAGAGCAGTTTGGCTGAATTAGTGTGGAAACTCTTCTTTAGTAATAGGCTGAAAAAGAACTCACTTCCCTAAAATACTGAGGGCAGGACTGTGTTGCCCTGACACTCATTTCTGCAAACTTGAGAGCTTTACTCCGGTGTCTTTTCCTGTATTCTTCTATTTATCCATTTAGCATGCTATGACTTAGCTGCGCCACCTGACTGTCTACAGTCATTTACCTCTGTTATTAATTTCATCATCCCCTCATCCCCCCTTTGAACTACTACTACTACTGAAGGACAGTGTGAGGTTTGTTCCAGTTGCTGAATATTTCCTGCTCAGACGATATTAAAATAAATTGCGTCCTTAAATGTGTTAAGTCTTTAAACCTTTAAACCTGAGTATTCTTCTCATTCACATTAATTCAGCAGCTAAATGACACAACAGTGGTAAGAAGTGAAGGTTTTCAAAGAGGAAATGATTCCTTTTATTCTATTCCGTGCACTCAGATGTGAAATGCAGGGACTCAAATGGCATTTCAATGTGTATTATTTGAAGATAAATTCTTTTTAATTAGTTGTTTGATCAGTCGCTTGCTGTTTTGCCTCCTTTATTGGTGAGGACATTAATATTGCAGGCATTCTTTGCCTGCATGACACGCACTCAGTAATTAAAGTGAGATAAATTAGATTAAAATAGATTGCTTTGAAGACAATATGTGAAGAGAGATGATCAATTCTCCCCTCAGCCCGACATAAATCTGTCAGTAGTATTTCTTGTTGTGTAACAGATTACAGCTCTGGCAACCTTGACACCGGCAAATAGAGTTCCCGCCGAGGGAAGGATACATATACAAATGTATGTGACATTTTGTCAGTTATCGATTTTGGATTGTGAGAGCAGGGGAGGGAAAAAGACTCTTGGCGAGGGGTCTGACGTGAGAGATGGGGGGGGGGGCATATGATGTCAGAGGCTTTCACCTCTCAATGTGGGCTCCTCGTGCATCCACAGGGCCCTCGGTCCACCGCAGCATGCCAGCTGAACACAACAGTGCAGCTGAGGGGGAGCGTGAGGAGGAGGAGGTGAGCTGTGAGGAAGCATGTGGATGGGGATTATTATGGATTATTATGCAATATAAATGATTTGCACCAAGTCCAAATCATAACTGCGTAGGATCCAATGTGTTTAGGATAAGATGTTTTATCTCTGAGTCGTCTTTTGGCTGAGCCCCACTCACTGGTATTGGGAGCAGCAGCCAGGAGAGTTTCCAGTGACAGTCAGCTTCTCCAGAGTAAGTTGTACAACTTTTAAAAAGGTTCACCTAAATGTTACCACTGAGGTGTGTGTGTGTGTGTGTGTGTGTGTGTGTGTGTGTGTCCACGCACCATGTGTGTATGTTCACATGCAGACTGATGGTCAAATGAAAATACCATGCGAGGAAGTCCTAGATATTCAAATGTCACAGGAACAACGTCTCTGTCCTGGTTAGCTGAAACAGCACAGACACAAATGCAGACACACAAAGGCGGGCTGATGCAGGGAAGTCATTTTTGACAAATGAAAACAGGTCTACAGGTGGGTGGGTGGAGACAACAGCAGCGCAGGTATGCAGGTGGCATATGCAGCTTAAACTGTCATGATTTTAAGATATTTCACTTACCTAGCTTTTGTTTTTATGCCTCTGTGCTGCCATCCATCAGGGTCGGAGGCATAGTGTTTTCAGGTAGCCTGTCTGTCCCATTCATAAAATGATGAAGGGATGAGATTGTCTTTCCAAAAGGTCAAAGGTCAGCTTCACTGTGACATCATAATGTTCTGCAAAAACACCTCTATTCAACACTGTAACTCAGGAAGGGGAGATTGTGACCATATTTCCTGTAGCTTGACTGGTTGGTGGAAGAAACAACCATAACTCTCTCCTCTCCATCACCATCTCTCTTTCTTTTTCTCTGTCTCCTTATCTTGTCCTGTCTCTCTTCCCTTCCCTAAGATGAGCTCTGATTGATGCAGTTGTTTCATTTATGTCTCTGTCAGTGAAGAAAGTAAACACGGGGTCATTACATGCAAATGTTACCAACCTCCCCTGGGATAATCTTAACAATGAAAATAAAAATATATCAGGGTACCTCGTTTAAATGCTTTACACAAACTGAACTGAAAACAATGAATTTCGACTTTGACTGAAACTTAATCAATCTGACACTGGATGGATGGGATTAATCTAACCGGGTGGTTAATGCACTCAAGTAAAACTAGCTGGCATCATGATGGATGGCCAGTGTTTCATGTGGTGGTCACATGACATCTGGGGATGAAAGGCACTGATCAACAAGCAGTCTACAAGTGAAACTCTCCAGAAAGTCGCAGCATATGGATTTGCATTTGTAGAAGGAGGGGGTAGTTTTCTTGGTGGGGAGGTTTATCTCGCTGCTGTGTAATAAAGACAGCACAGGGCTTTTTGTGCTGTCTGTCTGTTTGGCCCTACAAATGTCTGGCGAAAGAAATGACAGAGCCATAGGCTTTGTTTAGGGATCTTCCAGACAAATACCACAGCACCGGTGGCATGTTTGGACTTGGATTGGTGAGGAAAATGTCATGTGTTTGCTCTCAGTTTTAATATGAAGGACAGGAAGCCTCCAGCATTGCCAAAGACATAGAGCCAAGGAAAACACATATCTCATATTACCTAAGAACAAGATTCTTTTCCCTTTAAATCTGTATATGTATTAGTTCTCTGACAATGGGGGCATGTGGGAGAGAGAAGTCTTATTTAACAAATAGAAGTGCCAAATGAAAGTATCATAAAGTCATACTTTATAGCAATATTACCTCAGCAGGAGGAAGTTGGCTCCTGCAAACAGCCTTTGCATTGTGTTGATTGTGATTGCACTTTGAGCACCTTGTCTGGGTACATTTTTACATAAGTTGTACACCGCATCCCTTACAGCTTTTATAACACTGTAACTTTATAGGTCCCATATTATATAAAATGAGATGTCCATGTGTTTGTGATTATAAAGCAGGTCTAGGTTCTATATTAATAATGTGAAACTATCAAAGCCTCAGTCCACAGAGAAATGCACACAGCCTGTATTCAGAAACTGAGCCTTAAAACCAGCCGTCAGGCCTTCTGGAACTTTGTGATGTCACAGCAAAGCAGCTGCCATTCTCAGCCACGCCCCAACCCACCTGGACCCATCATCCAGCATCGCAGGATTTGATTTCTGAATGTTTACCTGAAATCTGCTGTATTTTTATTCAAAACAGTCAGAGCCTCTCTACTGATTGGTTCACTGATCTGTTGTTACTATAGAGCTCCAGAGAGGAACCATCTCAATGAAACTGAGATGGTTTTTGATTCTTAAAACCACAATTATCAAAACTTCAAATAAAACACAGAGGTGTAAACTATGGGACCTTAAATGTCCAGTGAAAATTTGTCTTTGGCCCCTTCGTCTCCGTCTCACCTCTGCTGGTTGTCACTTAATCTGTCATTTCAAAATAAAAACCTTATGACATCACTGCAAAATTTATACAATACGTATATAGTGTAGCCATTGAGAACAGGTACAGACACTGCATTTGTTGTACCAACTGGTTCTTTTCAATCATCTTAAACCATTTAGCCTTTCATGAAGATCATTAGAGGACTCCACCCATATTAAGATAAGGTACCTACAATACTATTTTTCCTGTGTTAGTTTTCAAAGCATCTCTTTGCTCTGACTACTGAAGCTACGTCTACTGTGGAACAGTGATGTTGCACAGAGATCAAGCAGGAACAAGAAGCCTGATCCAAACATGCAGCGTGAGTGACATCTCTGTTCTCTGTGGATGAATAAAGTAAAAAGGAGTGCAATGTGGGGAGGAAACCATACATTCAAATCCTACATTAACACTTAATGATCACAGATCATTTTCAGAGCTACTTACCATCTTTTCCTGACGCGGTTTCTGCTTTGTTTCATGTTTCTTTTCTGAGGCAGGGAGAAGGGGAAAAAAGTGGTACTGAAATGTGAATAGAAGTCAGAGATCAGTAGGGACAGAGGGAGATGACCATTTGATCTGCTAAAGGAAACTTCACAATCACAGTAATTATAGAAATGAGGACGTATGAGCAAGAAGTATAGGCCGGTAATTTAGAAGCTGTGAAAAAACACATAACATCAGAACTGGCTACATTTGCCAGAAGGTATAGTATCTACTGCAATTCCCCATCCAGTGATTTTACACAGATATATAGTTCAAAGAACACAACAATTTACACACAAGTACATTCATCACTCATAGGCACAAGAGCTAGAGGTCATCAAAAACTGTGGTTTCCACATTTATAAACAAAGAGCAAGTTCAATGCTATATCAGAGGTACTGTCTGTAAAATTAAAACAAAGACACACTACTAGGTGCTGGCATGGAATGTCCAGCCCATGGAGACAGAAGGGCATGGACTCTGGCTTTAGTAGGGTCTTCAGAGTGATGGGGTGGCCAATCATCCAGAGTCAGAAACTTGGAGGTAGGAAGGAGCAAATTCCCTTCACTGCGATGTAGGCTAACACGAGTCTTGAACTGGACGCAAGCTGACAGGAAGCCACTGCAGAGAACAAAGAGCTGGAGCTGTATTGGAAAAGTTGAGGAGGTTGAACACCATATGGGCAGCAGCTGGACTACCTGCAGATGTCCGGTGGAAGACGCAGACAGTAGCACTCCAGATTCAGTACGGCAGGTGGAGGATATCCATGCAGGCGGGAGTACAGGAGACAGCCTACAACTAAACCTTGAGGAACTGTGTTGCTAAGCTAGGTGGTTCAGACACTGATCCTTTCCAATAAGAGCAGGATCAGGTGATTCACTGTCAAACTCAGGCAGATAAAGGGATTCACACTTTGAGACAACACACAGTAGAGAAATGCTTTAGTATTTTGCTAAACACTTAACTAACTTAAGAATTTCTTGAAAATAATTACTCTAGTAATAAATAAAACCCAGCGATGTTTAGGGGGAGGGAAGCTGAGTGAATAATATGACAAGAAGTTCATGTCATTTGCTCAGCTCTTGATATGAAGTTGTCTTGGTAAAAGTGAAGAGATATGATCCCCCAATTTATAAATTTCTGTCATAATTTATAAATAATCTATGCATTTAGTTTGCTGAGTTCACAAAAAATAGCAATAGAATGTTATCTCTATAGGTGGACTCATCACCTTTTTTGGTGTTTAGGTGTAGTTATAGTTACAGGTGCCTGAGGGGGAGAAGGTTGTTACATGAAGATTAATTGCAGGTAATTATACACTCCACACTTGTCCACCAACCTCAACCTCCACACCCTTACCCTTGACAACATAAAGGACACACTACTTCCTGCATTAATGCGAAAATGTGTAACTCAGTGCAATCCAGGGATAATGGGCTGAAGGATGATGCCCCCATCGATACGCCTTCCTAAAAAAGCTCACATTGACTCAGTTGTGCACGACACAAGACCAATTTCTGTCACTGTCAAAAGCAGATGTTGGGATTAATTCATTGATCTTAAACAAGTGCACTATAATGTTTGATCGAGGCAACATGCAGTTTGCATTTGAACATTCAAATCGGCTAATCAGTATTGTAATGATAGCCAGTAATTATGACGTTATTTATAATCGTGCCTGAATCCACAAAGAGCCAGAAATGAACTACCCAGAACCGCACCAGACTAGTCTTTTACTTCAAAGCTGGTCCCAAACCCACGCAGAGCAAACAAATGTGTGACCCGAGCCTGGCTGGGACACACAAACCCAACCGACACTGATTTCAAAGCTTACACAGTGTTAAACAGATCCGAGACCTGTGGAATTAAAACAGGACTCGACCCATTTGACCATAGGAAAAGTGAATCTGAACCTGTACAGGTCCCAGATCATTGAGCAGATTTTCCAAGAAAGAAAATGTGAAAATGGGCAGCAATTTTGAATTCAGGAAGAATGCTTCTGGGAGCGAACATAGCATTTATCAACTCACTGAGCAGAGTAACCTCTGCCCCATTTAACTTTATCTGCATGAACCAGAATCTTTTCATGTTTTCACAAAAATGGACAGTTCATAATTTCAGGGGCTTAACAGAGGGTCTAGTTGTTGTGGTGGTGGTGGTGGCAAACTCTCCAGGAAGACATGCTTCCTCCAAAAGCACCAAGGGCCATTAAACATCTACAGCTGAAAAGAAGCAAACCTGGTCATTTTCAAAAATCACTTTAATTATTAAAACATTATTTCCAACCCAAAAGAGATAATATCAGCCTCTTTAAAACAAGACTGAAATCCAATTTTCACTTCGGTCCACCGGGAGAGGGAGGATAAGCAAAGATGCAGACTTTGTTATTAAAAGTGGAGCTGGCCTCATTTCTGCTCAGGCTGAACTCTGGGACGGCAGAGATGGGGACTATTATGGCCTTGTTGTCATTTGATGTGCGGCCCGCTTTCTGGGGGAAATTGGGTTGAGAGGACCTCTGCTTTATGGTCACATCCATCGGCAGAGTTATTGTTGCAGAGGCTTCGGTGCTGTATTCTGTTGTTTTCCTGTAAACAAACAATATCAAGTTCATGGTTTCCACTCGTGCATCACACTCCTTTTATATATGTCTACTACAAATCACAAATACTATATGTGTTCTTGTACCAGCAGGCTTAGTATTTAAGAAGGCTTTTACTGTGAAATCAGTTTGCATCATTAATGAAAAATGCTGTGTGCTTTCTCACTTTTTTACAGTATTATTATAGTACTTGCAACCGCTGCGAGTAACACTGACTGAGGCCAAAACTGTTGGACATTGACGGACAAGGTCATTGATCTGAATCCAGCGAATAATCAAATAAACAAGACAGCGCTGATGTTACCAGGCTAAACAGACTTTACTGAAGTTCTGTGTTAGAATTTGAATACACAGCTGTGACACAGAGGTATTTTTTTGTAGCCTTTAACTGTAACACTGAGCTTTTCTCTTGTTCTAATTTTACATCATTTCTAACTGTTTCATAACTGTCACCAAATGAGTCTCAAAGTGAAAATATCTAACAATTGAAATTAGAAATAATACATGTCTTCCTCTTACAAATGAAATACTGAATCAGTGAATCTAGCCTCTTTTTTTTTTGGATGAGCCTTAGAACTACTTTCCAGAGCGTTGCCATCACTCCCCTGTGGGTGAGAGGCACACGTCTCTGTGTCTGCTCTGTTGAGAGGGGAGGAGCAGCTCAATCAGTGTGCACGACGGCTGACAGTGCCATGCATGTGCAGGCTGTGAACTGCATGACAGAAGAAATGAGAAAAAGGTATTCTGTCACTTTCTCTTCGAGTGATCATTTTACAGTAAATATAGCCAAAACCACAGCTTGGATATCTTATTTGAGGCGTGTTTCAGTCACTATTTTCATACTGTCTGATTACGTGTTAATGAGAACAGCTTTACTGTGAAATCAACTGAATCAAAATACTGTATATGTGAGCACAGAGAGTAGGTATGGTCTGGTATGACCGGTAGCTCATGTAGCTAATGTTAATATTAGCGAATGTTAGCAAACTTTCATTCTGCAGATGCATCTACTTCTCTTTTCACGGGATATTTCATTAGTATCACAAAAGTAAAACAAGATGTGAACACATCGACGGATAATACCTTTTACCAGCATTACTGCGAGTGAACTAACCTGCTCTGTACAGACAAGGTATTGCAAGTGGGCCGACAAATCATTTGCAAAACAGCACAATTTCAGTGAAAAGATGTTTCGAAGTGTTTTAATGAAATGATTAAAATGATGATTTAAAAGCATTAAAATTTTTTCTTTCTTTTTTTTTTTCTTCTCATATTGATGCCTATCACCCAATAATAGGTTGTTGTTATGGTATAACCATGTTATGGATAGCAACACAGTGTGTAAAATATGTGAACAAATCAAAATGATCATCCTCTGCTGATTTATTCCATTTCAAATGTTAGAGTTGTTCCTCAGCGTAGCTCACAGATGGTAAATAAGGGGGAAAAAGTCATTATTTTGCTATTATATTATCATTGTTGGCTCTGTAGTTCAAATATGTTGATGATACATCTCAAAAGTATGATGTGCAAGGCAACAGATTAACAGGTCAAACAGGGAAAAGGGAAAAGAAAATTTGAATTTAAACTTCAGCTTGGAGCTGAAACTGTACTCAATTATTGAATTTTTCTTCTTCTTTATTTTCCTTTAGGACATGTGTTGTGAGTTCTTTTGATATATATAATGTGGCAACAGTTTTTTTTCTGTTTTCAGATGAAAGAAATGAACTATTCTACCGGATTTTGTCTTTATCAGTGTATTCCTTCAGCGCAGCATGATTTTAAGTTCCAGCCTTTGCTGGAATTCAAAGTCAAAATACTGTGTCTGTTTATACAGGAAATAAATAAAAAAAACATGTCAAGGAATTAAACAAGATGGAAGGAATCTGGGTATTTTCTTAACTAAAGCTGTGATATCATTTGTCTAGCCTTGACAAGCCCAGCTGTATGCATTTTTTGGGATAGACTCCCTGCAACAGATGGGTAATGTTCATTTTTGTTGGTGTTTGAAATAGCAGCATCATTAATTACTCTGAGACGTCCCTTTGCAGCTACCCGGCACATTACACAGTGTTGTGCACATTCTGAGCCTAACTTGGGCCAAAATCCATTTCCTCACCATTACCATTCAACAATTATGTTCCTCTCCAGACATAAGTTCCTTTAAACTATGTAAAAATCAAAACTGGTGCTTACTTCAGGATCAGGCCTTGTGCCCCGTCCACCACCACTGCTTGCTCCAGGTGTCCAGGTGAAAGAACAGAGAGTATCATGATGGTTAGAGGAGGAAACATTCAGCCATGTTTGAGCCTCAGTCAGACCCAGACTCAGATGAGGAGTCTGACTATAAGATGCAGCTGAACGGTTACCATAGTTAATTGCTTGTAAGCTGGCAGTGGCTGACACAGTGTTAGTGGTTGTACTGATGCAAACTCTCTGTACAGACAAGGTTTCAGGTTTATTTAGCCCTGTCCCCACAAGTTGACAGGATTGGTTCCTTAGGTTCTATGACGTATGAATCCCTGGCTGTCTGAATCTGTTTTTAGGAGACTGTCATTGGTTCACTGCAGTTCCAAGGTGGAAATATGCAGTAATGTTGTTGACTGATTATTTTGCTCATGATACATCTTGTATTATATACGAAACACCATATGAACATGTTAACAAGGTTAAACAATTGATTTTCATTGTAGGGAGTCTTTAATCTCGCCTGGTAAAGCGCAGCCTGTTTTCAGATTGTACAAGATTTGCCACACATTGCTTTGACTCGTCTGTTTAGCTGTAGATGCAATTTTCTGATTGTCCTGCTCCCTGTTTATCATGTAGAGTCCATGTATCCACGCAGCCTGGGCCTGGGCAAAGTGCCACCTTGATTGACAGATGCTCAGCTATCAGTCATTTAGAAACACCTCACCTTTGCTGACACACACTGTCCCCTAATCTGCTCTCCCTGGTTTTTATTTCAACTGTTTTCCACATCCCATCAGTACACCTCAATTTGGAGATCATTATGCCAAAAAAGGGTTCTGCTTATTTGCTGATGTGGCTGTGGGATATTCATAAACATACATTCACCTTTTCAGAGGACAAATCCAATCTCGCCCCTCACCATAGGGGTGAGATTGGATTTGTCCCTCCCATGTATCAGTGATTTAAATGGAGAATTATACACAACCCAAAGTAATCTGCAAGTCAATTTGTATAAAGTTAAGATTTCCACTTAATAAAATTATACTTAAAGATAAAAGCTACCTTCTATAATGTGTAAATGTTTCGCCTGCAGGCAGTGAGAGCACTGGTTATATACAGGAGGTCTGTGCTCATGTTGCCCCGCATTGCATCATTGTTGCTTCTGAGCTCCCATCAGACATTAATCCATAGATCAATAGGGTGTGATGAGCCTACTAATTAGACCAATCCAATATTTGAACTGGAGAGTAAAAACGGTGAGACAACAATGTGCATGTGTGTGTTTGTGTGTGTGTGTGATCATTTAGTCTGCATGGCTGCATTCTGCAACTGCTCCCTGTGTCATCTTCACATACATAATACTATATACAACTCAAGCAGCAATTTCATGGATCAAGTAAACACACACACACACACACACACACACACACACACACACTCATATCTTAATAACTACTGTCTGTTTGAACCTTTAAATTCCTTTTCAGAACATCCTTTCTGCAGGTCTGTAGAGTGTCATGCTCTGTTGCACCCAACAGGGTAACATCACTTCCTGAAGGCTATAATATTCTCTGTGACTGTCACATAGGCACATCTAATACTAGTCATAGACCATTTTGTTTTAAAAACATGTTTTCAGCATCTAACTTCAAGTCAAGCCATTGTTTATGTCTGTTACTGTAACAGCTCTGACGGCGGCTGTACTGTTAAGATTTTTCTGTTAACATTTGGCTTTTGTCAGCAATGGAAATAGTTACAATCCGCATTCACTTTTGGATCAAATGTCTTGGCAGTAGATGTGGGTGATTATCCGTTCTGGCTCTGACCGGCCTTGATGGAAACATTGATCTAATCTTCTCCCCTTTTCCTGCTCTGATGTCTTTCAAAATACAAACACTGGAAAAACACCTGTCACCTGCCCAGGACGGTGCTGTTAACCAGAAAACACTTAAGCTACTCCAGAGTGAGCTGCAGCCCTGAAATAAGTTTCAAAAACACACAATTCACCCAGAGACTCAGACACTTACAGGAGCTCCAATGACATTGCTCCCTGCAGTTGTGTGTATATCCTCTCCAAACAGAGAAGCAACCTTGGTTGGCAGTGTAAAAGGAGTCAACCCCCTTTTCAGCAGGTTTCTCCACATTTAAATGTCCAGCTTTTACCCACAAATTTTGGTGTAAGGGTATAATATACTAAGCTGATTTCAAACAGCAGGACTTGAACCTCTGCAGTGAGAGAGATTTTTGCAGAGTGTTAACAGGCAGCCTCACCAGGCAATTTTAGGGGCGTCGATTATGCTAATGAAACTAATTTCATGACCACAACAACAACTTAGGTTGTGGAATGTCTTGGTTTTCAGTTCATTGTCCATGTTAATGAGTTGGAGCGGACACACTGCCAGCACGACATGTATGAGATGCGGGGTGTCCCTTTTATCTTCACAAAGAAGGTGGCAAACCTAATCACGCCTCATCGCAAGATCTAAAGATTTGGTGTCTCACCTACATTTAATGCTTGCAGTTGTCAATCTTAAATCATGACTCAGGTGCTGGAGGTATTTGAACAAACTGGACATGTTAAAATTAAACTTGGCTGGACAGCTGACTGTGGAGAACTGACATCGTCTCTGTCCTAGTTCAGGGGCTCTATGAAGGTGTGGCCCTTCGTAGCCTTCATAGAATGGGAAGGCAGAATTTAAATGAGACCGTCTGGTCGAGATTTTCACTTTGTGTCGCCAGCTGTGCAAAGCGTGGCTCCTGTCACCCTAGCAACTTTGACAACACATTTTTCTTTTCACAAAAACTTGGGTGTTCACTTTTACAGTTGTACTGTTAATTTATACTGTTACCAGCGTGCAATGAACGTTGGGTTAGCTTAGGTCATGAATGATCCGGCCGTTGGATCCTTTGTTGCCCAGGGAGAAAAGGAGCCAGTGAAATGGGACAGCCAGCGACTCTAATGACACCAGTGATGGAGCCTGCACCAGCCTGTAATCTATTTTATGTTTTTGACCTGCTGCAGGCTAAACAAAGTTTCCTTTGCATTTTCAGTTTACCTTTACTACACCTCCTTCTTCACTTTCTGCATAATAAAAAACGTATTCAGAGCTGGATTACATTTGTAAACCAATCTGCTTTGAGTTGTTCTGCTCTGTGACACTTTAAGTGGTAAAACATATACATTGGTTGTTCTTGGCTTTTAAAGTAGTCTCTATAGGAGTGTGCAGTAATGTGGCAGTGACTGGGGGCTGGGGATGGGTGGGTAGGAGGTTGTTCCACTGAAAAAGAAAAGCTCAGAGGAGCTAATTTAAAGATAAAACATAGAAGAAATGAATGTGAACTGGTTTATTTGAGCTGATCTTGGAGCCAGCTCTTGTGAAATGAGAACTTGATCATGATAACCACTGACGTGCACATTTTGCAGGTGTGCTCGGATGCTACGGAGAGCAGTGTAGAAGCATTGTGTCTTTGAAATGGAGGGGGCATTGAAGTGTGCGTGGTGAACAAAGGCGGGATGACAACCCTGCCGCAGCACTGCACAGACCTTCAGTCAGGAACACTGATTGCTACTGACATACACAGTCTGCTTCCTGCTCATCCAGTGAGCCTGTTTTAGATAATGCAGGTACTATAATGCAAGTCCTTCTTCATGTGCTCAGCCAGCATGTACATGAGTAACTTCAGGCTTCTGCTGATACAGGTGTAGAAAACGGAGGCTGAAAGGTGACACAGCATTCCTCTCCTCTTCCCTGTTAAACAGGTTTTTGGGTGATCTGACTCGAGGGTCTGAGGATAGAGGGTGTCGTTTCTTCCTTGAGCTCATCCACATTGCTGCTGCAACTGAAATGACAATTAAATAGTTAAATATTTGGATAACACTACTCTTCAGAGCATTGATACAAATAGGGAGTGGTTAGCCTGGCTCAGCGTCAAGCCTGAAAGTTATCTGGGCTTTGTTCAAAGCTGAAAATACAAATACAAATATACCTCTCAAGTTCATTAATCAACATGTGTTTACTGTATTTTCCGCACTATAGGGCGCACTGGATTATAAGGCGCACTGTCAATGAATGGTCTATTTTCGAACTTTTTTCATATATAAGGCACACCGGACTATAAGGCGCATTAAGCGAAACAAGACAGTCAGATAAGTCAAACTTTATTAAACGCGTTCACAATAACTCTCAACATTGTTCAAATGTTAATGAGCGTATCCACAATAACTCCCAACCTTGTCCAGTTGTAACACATAAAAAAAACAGTCTGATACCGCTAAATCAAACGTTAGCGTATTCACAATAACTCCTTATAGGTCCTTATACACACACACTGTAATATTATGGTGAAGCACAGTATGTATTACTCCGCGACGCTCCTGACTACGATAGCTGTAATGCTGCAAGCGGTGCGGCTTTGTAGTTTACCAAAGTCGTTCTAAAACATTTTGACAGAGCGCCGTGAGCACCGTGTACCACACAAAATCGCTTCGAGATCAGTAAGCACAACCAGAATTAATCCATATATAAGGCGCTCCGGATTATAAGGCGCACTGTCATTTTTTGAGAAAATTAAAGGCTTTTAAGTGCGCCTTATAGTCCGGAAAATACGGTACTTGGCTTTGGCTTAATCTGTGCACAAAGAGAAATGTGAATGACCTAAAACATTTGTGTTTTAGGTCTCTGTTCAGATGCTGCGGTACCAAACCCAGAAATCTCACTGTGATGACAAGACTCCAGGAAGTCACTCCTTCAGGCCTAAACCCAGTGAAGCCAAAAAATATTGTTTTCACATTTCTGTGTGTGTGTAAACACATGAGCTACACGTGTTAGTCAGTGACCTTTTTGGATATTGGTTATTTGGTTTGGTTATTTGGTCTGTGCAGTCGACAAATCTGGATGACAACAACAGTAAAAAGACACATCTGGATAACTTGTACTAGATGACATGTGCAACAACAGTCGAACGACACATCTGTCAACATAGTGCACACATGGACGTATTTTTGGCCCAAATGAAACTCATACATCATTACAAACGTAATTGGTGGGTGTATTTTTGAACTGTTTCCTGCTGCTTTCAGTCTTTATGCTAAGCTAGGCTAACCACCTCCCATCCCTAGCTCTGTGCTTGAGATTGATTCTGAACTTCAGTTTCAATTTCAATCCAAAGAAAAAAAATAGAATCACGTTAATTGTTCTGCATATCAATAATTTCTGTACATTTCTATACATGGATCAGAAAACATTCATACTGGTCAGTGATAAACAACAAACCATATCTTTCAGTGTTGTTTTGATGGACTGTTTGACTTTTTTCTGCATTAAATGCAGCTCTCACGTTTGCTTCTTTTCCTGAGTCATTGTATTCAAATACAAGCCCACTTGTGGGTCAGTAAAGTCACTGTTGCACTCTGACTGTGGGCTTGTTCTTCCAAGTGTGAGTGCAGATGGCGCTATCATTTATGCTGCTTCTTACAGTGTACTTTCTCCCTGGTTTAACTTCACCCTGAAATGTAAATGATGAGGTGTGTGGACAGGGAGATTAAGTCAGAGACACTGTCGCCAGGCAGAGGGCCAACTGAACTGTCGACTTCATGAGTGCACGATCAAACAGAACAGAAAAACAACTAACAAGCAGGAGTGCTCACTTGCAGCATATAGCAAGAGCTAATACAAAAAGCAAATACCAAACAGAATCCTCACACAATCCTTCAAACGGGGTTGTGCTCTGTCCCATTATCCCGCTGAGCTCTGCTAACAGATGTGACTGCTGCTTTGTCTTATAGAGTCTGTGCTGTCTCACATATAAAGGCAGTGAGAGATTCACCTTGGACTGCTCTGGCAGCACTTCCAGTTTCCCTGAAGTGATAATAATAACCCTGATCCTAGAACAAACAGTACAGTACGCACTGCTCTCTGATGTTGTCATGAGTCACATTTCTTAATATCAGTTTATCACCACACTGACTGATTGACACCGCAGTCTTAATAAGCATGAACAGATTAGATAACTGCCTCCCGTGATAACCATAACCACCATTTACAGTCTATGTCACTTTCTATACAAGCTGCATATAAAACACATTTGAGTGTGAAAGTTTATTATTGACCTTGTGGACACCATATGCTGAATATAAAGATGGACGTAGCCTGCGTGATGTCAATCACAGGTTTATGAAGAGTGATTCTGAAGCTCAGAGTGGGCTGCTGCGCTGTCACCATCTTGGCAGTGGCTGACTCCCAGTGAAGAGGTGGGGCATGGCTGGAGCTGAGATGACTGACTTTTTCAGTTTGTTGCAAGCATACACTTACCCACCTGTCACTCAAACAGGCCACACCATCAATTATGCATAACTTTAAGCCTTAAAAAAAGCCTTAAAGTTGAAAGAATGGGTGAGTTATGTAAACATTCACATAATGCATACTGTTGGAGAAGAGGAAATTAGGCATAGAGACTAAAACTGTTTTTGTACCAGGCTGTAAACATGTTTATTTCTGCTGTGAAGTTGGACATTTTAACATGGGAGTCTATGGGGACTGACTCACTGTTGGAGCCAGACTCTAGTGGTCATTCAAGGAACTGCAGCTTTCACTTCCCTGTTGGCTTTATTTTTCAGCCCCGGTGGTTGATGCTTGGCTTTGACTGAATAAACTTCACTCAGGGTCAAAGCCTTTTCCTGGACTTTCAACCACATTGAATTTTCCCAAGGAGATTAATGAAGTATTTTTTTTTATCTATCTATCTATCTATCTATCTATCTATCTATCTATCTATCCCATAGTGAAACACATAATGAGGACTGTGAGCAAACTCCTGAAAGAGAAAGACATAAAGAGAAAGTGAGATGAAATGATGAAAAAAATAAAACAGTAAATAAGTAATAAGACCAAATTAGCAGCAGAACTACATTTATAAAGAGATGTGGGGCCTTTGGCTCACACTGGTGATTATGTTAGTTTTATTATTATTTCTCAAAATTCCCAAAAACCTTTGCCAAATTGGGCATTAAATCTGTTTACAAAGATGATCTTGCTAATGCTCTTTTGTCCTTGGACATGAAATGACGTTTTACTACCTCCACAGTGTGAACCTCCTGCCCTCGAACATTAGAAGGGCAATGTTATTTCTTTCTCTACATTTTCCACAAATCTGGTCCTGTGGAACACAAGAAGCAGTCTTCTGATGATGGTTTTTTAATAGTACTTACACTATTGTCTCATAAAATCAACCCTCTCTCCTAGAAACTACATTTACAGTAAACACAACTAATTTGCATCAGTAAATATGTTTTATACAGACAACATACACTGTAAAAAGCAAAGTATAGAATTTACCCAATAAATCTGAGGTAACAATTTCCATCGACTTTTTTTGGGTAGATTTAATTCCATACTGTCAGTAGAAAATAACTGAAATAAAAAACTATGAAATACTAAAATAAATGGGGTTATATTTACCTCACATTTCAACAACTACTTACTCATTAAAATTGGGTAAAATGAACTCTTGATTGCTAAGTAGGTATTACCTAAGTATTACTATTCAAAGTTAATTGATATCAGTCAGTAACTATTACTTATTCAGAGAAGGTAAAATTTACCCCAAATAATTACTATTCAAAAATAATTAATATCAGTTAGTAACCATTACTTATTCAGAGAAGGTAAGATCCTCCCACCACCCACCCCCCAAAAAAAGACTTTCAGATGATGATCATCTCAATGTTTTTAATTCATAAAATTATCAAAAACACAGAATAAAGTGCAATAAACACCTTCACACAGCTTTTCAAGGTATGAACATGTTTCTAAACTAACAGCTTCAAATGTTTCTAGATGACAAACACATCTTCCCACATCCAGCTTGCTCAAAAAGAAAAAGAAGTGACGAGATCAGAGGATAGAAAAGAAGAGGAGAGCAGAGAAGACAAGAGGAAATGAATGGAGAAGTAAGAAGATCCGAGCAGAGAAGAGAAGAAAGGAGGGCAGAAGAAATGAGAGGGGAAGTGAGGAAATCAGAGCAGAGCTCCAAGGGATGTCCAGTCACATGAGGATTTTCTTGTATCCAAACTCTTACTTGTGCCTCTTTAGCTTTACAGTTTAACAGTGACTCACCAAATCTGCAGTACAGGTGCATTTATACAACAAATAACTGAACCGCCTCAAATGCAGACAACACTTTCAGAGGCCACTTATTATATTTTTAACATAAGTCAAAAGCACACACGCAAACTCTACAATGTTCCTGTGCATGTACACTATCAAACATTTAGATGAGGATAGAACAGGTGAACACCAACATATTTAAAACAAACTGAGGTTATTGATCAAGCCGGCCACTTGCTATTGGTGTTCCTTTTCTGCCAATCTGGGGAAATCAGACAGCAAGGGAGTGGGCTGAGAGAGGCTACACAACATACAACTGGTGTGTGTGTGTGTGTGTGTGTGTGTGGTAGGGAGGAGAGCAGCAGAGAAGAAAAATAAAATTACACACCATCACAACTCCATCTAGCTGTGTGCAGATCCTCTTGTTGGAACAAGAAGGGGTATGTCTATTGCATGAGCTTACGTTTGAGGCTGTGGACCTTCTTCAGTAGTTTCGCCGCGTCAAGCTCCAAAAAAAGTTTCTGAAACGCATCAAACGTGTTCTTCAGCTGCTGTGGATATTCAAGGTTGAGGGCATATATCAGTCCCATCAGCAGAACACATGCCTTTGTTCGACTTCCACATTCTTCCATCACTGTGTTTCCCTCAATCACAATAGACACATCTGATGGATCCTCCTCAGCCATGACACTGTGCTTCACAATCACTTTCATTGTTTTGTCTGTATGGTCCTCACATTCCTACATGTTAAAAAAAAAGGAAAGAAAAAGCATACACATTTTTAATGTACATTAAGATGATGTTCCAATACTTTTCAGTTTATGTTGCAGAGTAAAGGAGAGAAGAGGGGAGTGGACAGAAGACGAAAGGAGAAGGGGAAAAGAGGGGATACCAGAGGAGAGCCGAGTAGAGCTGAGAAGAAGAGGGGAGAGCAGAGCAAATAAGATAAGATTAGATAATCCTTTATCGACCCACAACAGGGAAATTTACAAAAAATGAGAGGAAAAGAGATGAGAGAAGAGCAGAGAAAGACATGAGGATCCCTTGAGTTAATCAGTCACCTGTTATCAATATGACATACCTGGCAGTCATGGAAAAGATCTTCTTGTCTTTCACCGTGGTAGCTAATGAGGCAGCAGACAACTGCATCCCTTTTTTTCTCAATGCTCTATGACTGTAGGGACATACAATTTAATGAAAAGACTGTTAGTGGAACACAATGATTTTACATACACTAAGACTGAATTCTTTAAAAACTAAAACATTTTTAAACATTTCACAGATTGATAAAACTAAACTATAGTTTGATAAGTTCGTTAAGAGCTCAACTTTGTGCACAACAAAGCAATTGTTTACAAATTATTACATTTTTAAATCATCAAAATTACATATTTGTGAAAAAAAGTGAAACAACATACGTCATTTACAGTGTCCAGCAGAGGGCGCATCTTGGAACCAGCAGCTCCTCCTTTAGCACGCATAAGATGCAAAAGACCTGCTGTGTACCCATCAAGCTTCTGCATGAATATCTCCTCCAAGGAAACTGTCGTTATACGACAGAACTCTGCCTTGATCTAGTGAGTAAGTAAAGGGGAAAAAAGGAAATTTTAAATGACAGACCAGATCTCAATGTAACCACATGAATGTTTCCTGGTGGGAAGGAAAAATTATCAAACATTCTCACCTGAGCCTCACTGAATAATGCTGGCCACCTTTCTTTAAACACACCCACAGAGGGGCTGAGGGTCACCACTTCCAATCTTCGGCTTGAGAAGGTTTTACTCATCTTATCTGCGATTATCTTTGTATTGTTTATCTTCTTCACTTCATCGAGTAATTCAAGCCTCTCCTCCTCCAGTGTGTCTTGGCTTTCGCCAATAGGGTGTGGAGGGAGGTAATTAACCTCAGCTTTTTTGGGCTTTTTTACATTTTTTGATGGGACTGCATCAGCCGGATGCTTCCTCTTCAATGTGTTGACTTCGATTTCTGGGTAATCATATTTTCGAGATTTTAGCTTGGCACGGTAATTGTGCATCTTATTTTTTATGCGCTGTTGCCAGCCATATAAACCTGCAAACGATCCCGGCTCCTTAAGACATGGGAACTTGGCAACCAGAGCTTCAGCCACTGCGAGAATCTGCTGATTTGATGGATAGGCTGTGTAGGAAAAAATCACTTTTGAAAGGTCTTGCATTATTGCTGATTTAACACGGGCATCCATGAAGTGTCTTCCAGTGGCATGATATGCTTTGTTTGCTTCTGCAAGGATTACCTCTATGTTGCGGGAAAACTGTGGTACTTGAAATGGCACTGGCCATGCAGCAGAGCGACATGAATCAGGGAGAATAATGGTGTCCTTGGAACTTGACGATGCGCAGTTGGACACCTGTGAGGACGCATCATCATCTGCAAGGGAGATGTCCATTTCACTGGCTCTTTTTGGATCACTTTAAGAGTGGCCTTGTCGTGCAAGTCAGCAGTTGAGGTGACACTGAAAAACTGATTGTCAAAGTCTTTGTCTTGGTATAGTAGTCCAATTTCCCCATAGAGTTGGAAAGTTTTAGTAACTATGGAAACAAGATCCTCCACTGTATTAGGAATTCCCGCTTAAAGTGTCAACTTTTGAATGTTGTGTTCCTCTAAAATGACTCTTAACTGGACTGCCATTGTTGTTTGGGGTGTGTTTCTTCAGCTGTAGAAAAGAAAAGAAATTGAGACAGGTTATTAATAGTTGATGAACTTAATTACATAGGTTTGCGTCAAGTTTCTTCTACCAAAAAAAAAATGGAGATTTGGTTCAGTGGAAATTTGAACAAATAAACGTTGATGGTCATTATTGATTTAAGAAGAGGGAGATGAGGGTCTTTTCTATGTAATAAAAGCGACCTTAAATCATAACATTCTCATCATCCATAGAAACTGTAGAATCAAGGTAGGTGTACAACAACATAATAAATCTACAAAAGACAGGATGCCTGGCAAAATAGTTGTTTGTCTACGCAGCCCTTAAAACTCAGTGGCTTTTTGTGAAGTAATTGTTTTTTGTTTTTTTTCAATAACTGTACTTGAAAAGTGCACACACATTTGATATGATAAACAGAAATAATCAACCCATTACACTTACTCTGATGTGCAAATGAAGTGTTTAAGGGACACCATACGACACATACATCTGCTGTATTATATGCAGTGAAGGGGTATGTTTCTTTCAATTCAGAATGTTTAAGGATTTCTGTCTCTCCTGTTGGCTCTACTTTGAAGGTCCTCAGGTGTTCACAGTACCACAAATGATCAGACATGTACCTGGGAGGACAAATATATAAGGGATAATGTATAGTTCAGAGGTTATTCTCTTCCGGCTCTCAACGAAGGCGGACGCATCTTCCCCCTCTCTCCTCTCCCTTTTTTCCCTGCTTTGCTTCTCACGTCTCGTCCTGTCTTGTCTAAACCTTGGAAGCCTCTCTCCGCACTGCTCTCTAAATCTAAAATCATGGAACTGGTCAACTGGTCTCTCAACGAAATTGACAGGATCTTCTAGACGAGAAGCCCGGGTTCGGGGGAACCTGTCTGCCCTGGCGGAACGTACGCCGCTGGCTACATGAGGGACTCCTGGGAGCAGTGGAGGGTCGTGTGCCTGGCAATTCTTTCAGTTGAGGACATCGAAGATCTCTATATATTCGGAACTGTGATATCAGGCTTTCTGTTGATTGGATTAGGCATTGCCCTGGTGTATGGGAAAATTCGGAAGACGGTGACAGAAGTCCAAATCCCCATGCTGCCCGACATAATTGATGGAGTGAGTAAAGCTGTAAGCACTCAGACTGTGATTGTGAACCGCAACTTGGGAAGGAGCTATTAATGCTCAGACTGTGCTCAGACTGTGGTCATAAATCGCAATATGGGTCACATCTTGGAGAAGCTTTCAGCTTTGCAAAGGAAAATGGATGAAGATGACCAGAATGGAGTAACAGAGTAAGCCGTGTCTTGGCCAGGGCTGGTGCTGGAACAACTCCCCCACGAGATCGCTGCAGTGAGACGCTTCTACTCCTAGCCCTCCCTCCCTTCCTCCACGGACACCTGTCGATTGTTGACTCCGTCCGGGACCCGATCAAGGATGTCTCCATGGCAACTTGCCGTGTTATCGCGATGACACCCTGCGAACTGAGGCAATGATTGTGAACTAGACGAAGCGACTCTTCAGGCTTGTGAGTCATTTCAGACGTTGGCGACATGTTGGTGTGTGAAAGAAATAGAGTGATGGAGGACGTCTATAGCTTACCTTCCTTTCCGCAGTTCGGTCCATGAGTTCGATGGCGGCTGGCGGTGGCAGCGAGAGGAAGATGACGGTTAAGTCCCGCTCAGTTTGGCGCATGCGCAATTTGGAGCACATGACTCAGCTTCTGGGTATATTTTACCCTATTTGTCTATGTAACAATTTTTACTGTTAACAAATAGGTAGTAAGTGTATAATTTACCCATTACTTTATAATTTCTTGGCTGACAGCAATAATCAAGTACATTTTATACGATTTACATAGATTATATTTACCGCTCTGCAAAATCACTTCTTACAGTGTACTGAGGAAATGTTGTTAATTAACATATCTGACAAGAGTCAAAATCATACTGAATGTGTCAGTAAAATGTTCTGATGATTAATTTAAATTGTTTTCCACCAAAATATCCAGTCTTGATCTTGTAGTGACTGTAGCTTCATTAAACCTGTTTTATGGTCGTGTTTCAGAGCTCACATGTCAACTTTGTGTGCAGCCACTTTGTAAGCATCCATTCACCCCAGCTTCTCCCTGCAGCTCAGGTAGGGCAGATAAGTGCGGTACTTTATTCACTCCAATAAACAAGGCCTCAGGACATAATCCAGTTAGCGATTACATTAGTCACCAATTTAATTTAAAAAACAATGAAATATAAAGATCACTTCTAGGTGATAGTGTTACAAAACACATATAGTTATAATTAATTCGTTTTTAAGTGCATTATTTAAGTGAAAATTTGATCATAAAATATTTTAATTGCAATGGGTGAAAATAAATAATTAAAATTAATTGTTAATCCCATTTGGTACTGTATGTGCCTCTGACTTACAATCAGATGTGTGCATACATTGCATAACTGCATACAATGCATGGTTAAGAGCAAAAAAAACAGCTCATCTACAGAGGATGTAGATTGACAGCGATATACTGTACATGTTTAACATCAGCCTGAAGCAGTGTGAGGACTGTCAGAGTCCTGGTGGACCTGGTTAACTGCTCGGTAATATTCAGTAATATCGAATATCATGATATTATCCAATATTCAATATAAAGTCAGACCCTCATTTCACTGCTTTGTTTGCTGCACATTGCACCTTGGCATCTGACAAATTAAACTTTGAACTGCTGTTTAGTGGCAGCATTGCTTATACCTGAAACATAAGATACAATAATTATATATTATTTAAAAAACACCTGAAATATAATAATATAATAATAGAATTGTGTATTAATTAAAGAACTAAAACATTAAATACAACAATATAATTCTATACTAAAAAAAAAAAGATATTTGGGCTGGACTAAATTTTGGATATCGCCCAAGACCGCTTCTAAACCAGATGTAAAAGTGAGAATGTACATAAAAAAAGATGTGGTAATGCATTAGCTCTTCTTTTTCAGAGGCACATGGTTTGTTGGGGGCTGCTTGGGCATTAAAACATTGTGTGTCTCTAATACTGCTCGTACATTTAGAAGAGAATGATCAGTGACCTTTGACACTGTTGGATTCATGAGAATACTTGTAGTTGAAATTTAAAGCCACGTGACAGATGCAGTCTGGATGAGAATCATGGACGGCCTTCAGGAACTGACAAACTGCTGCATGTTTCCAGGTAATACTAATCATGTACAAGCAGGGTTTACAGCTGCTACAGAAGAGTGTGTTTGTGTGGAGTGTGTGTGCTTGTGTGTGTGTGTGTGAGGGATTGTATTTTTAATGAGATTACTTCCTTCACTTTCCAGGATGATGTTTTTTAAATTCAAGCAGCGATGCAGGACTGGGTGCCGATACTGTAAGTCATAAACTTGAGAAGGCTTAATCCTACCTGCTAGCCTATCTCTGTGAGCTTCTCATTATAAAGAATCAAAGATTAGAGACACGCAGTACCTCTGTAGCTACTTGCCACACTCGTTTCCATCTTCCCTGAATAACACCTATTGATCCTCTTATTTCTTCCTGCTCAGTGATCTTATTAGCTTGATCCCTGTCTCTCCCTGTCCACCAGCACTTCACCTCCTACAGGGACCGCTGCTGTTTTTGTTATGCCTCTGTCATCATTAGAATGAACATGTCTCTTCTTTTTTGAGCTGGTATTTTCACTGTTTACACAGCTTTTTCCTGAAGCACTTTGCAACAGGATTTACGTCATTTGTTACTAACTTCCAAAAACCACCGTATTCAGACAGAACAGAATTCCTCATCATTTCTGAGAAAATAAAAGTGTGTTTGTCCTTTAGCAGCAAATGTCCTTTAGCAGCAAATGTTAAACAAGCTTCAAAAACCTCTTTTTGACCATCATATGAATGGTACATAAATACATTGGTCCAATCCCGCTTCTTCCAACTAAAAACACTTTTACATCACAATTACTTCCACGAACTCTTCACTACCCTGAGTGGCTCCTCTACGTCTCGGCTCTAGAGACTGCTAGACTGTTAATAGACACACAGCATAGGTCACACATCACACCACTGTTGCTCATTGGTTATCCATAGTTATTACCTATAAGAACTACATGGGCTGGCCCTGTTTTATACTTCCAAATCACCATGTTTATTGACCACAGTGAGGTCACTGTCTACAGCCTTCTGTCCCAAGATCTCAGCTTAAAACCAAAAGTGACCATGCTTTTGCAGTTGTGGCCCCCACCCTCTGGAACCTTGCCTTAGCTATAAAAATGCAGAGTCAGTTGACTCAGTAGTAGTTTTAAGTAAATGCTAAAAACTCACCTGCTTTGAATACACTTCATCTCATAATGACCTCTGTGAGTGATCATATAAAAATGTAGCAGATTTCACGTAAACATTCAGAGAAACCAAATCCTGCAACACTGGATGGTGGGTCCAGGTGGGTCCAGGTGGGTGGGGCTTGGGGCATGGCTGAGAGCAGTGACTGCTTTGTTGTGACATCACAAAGTTCCAGAAGTCCTGATGGCTGGTTTTAAGGCTCAGTTTCTGAATACAGGCTGTGTGCATTTCTCTGTGGACTGAGGCTTTGATACTTTCACAGTATTAATATAGAACCTAGACCTGCTTTATAATCACAAACACATGGACATCTACCTTTAGACTGTGTGGGACCTTTAAGGTTTGGATATCCCTTAAGCCTAACTTGTATTTTGTTTGGCAGTACACAGTGTGTTTGGTCGATCAGTGTGTGACAGAATACATATGGTGTGTGATAGATGTAAGGCGATTGCTATGGTCACAGAAACCTCTTACAAGTCATTTGCTCAAGATGGTGCTGCTGCTGCCAAACCAGCCACTCTTGTCATTGTTCCTAATACAATGGGTAAAGTGTGCTCTGTGACGATGATGATGATGATGGTGTTATTGTGGAGTTGTCTGTTTTGTTAATCTTGTTCTCTCCTGCATAATTTGGTTAGGAAAGTTAGGTTTTATTGTTACCTGTCTAGGTAGATTTGTTTTATTTGTTCTGTTGGCTTTGTCCACCAAACAAAAGTGTTTTTGCTAGTGTGTGAGGAGAGGCATGGCTGAGGCTGTGCTTATGTTGATTAGGTGGCTCAGTGCAATTTTGGTGCTCATTTTGGCACAAAATTGTGTCTGTGTTAAACCTGCTCAGACTGCCTCTTATCTCAAACATAGACAAAGGACAATTTTCACGGCTTCACTTAGCAGAGGTGCACGCACAGACCATCAAAAACACCTCTGCTGATTTGATTCATGGTAGATTGATATGAGCATCAAAAGACTTCTTGAGACCAAGAGAGGTTACCAATACCGTCATCACACATGTGTAATCCTGTGACCTGTGGCGCTGCAGAAACGTCAATGCTGCAAACTGGAGGATGTTCTGTGCAGTTCTGTGCGTTTTGATTTGTTTTGCCACTTGCACTGTTTATTTGCAGGTGTGTCATAAAAGCATATCTATGCATGGGTCCAGTTTGCAAACCTGTACCCGCATGTCAAGGGTAAGGGTAATAAATGATGTTGTTGATGTGAAATGCATTGATCGTGCATGCAGAGGAAGAAACACCCTCCGTGACTTCAGTAGATCACGTCCACTTGTCCTTCTTTATGCATTGCTGGCACAATGTGGACGCATTCATTCATTTGTTAAATCTTTTGAAGAGACATTGGGATTTAATATGAACTGACCTTGTGTGTTTTTATCAATTAGAACATCTCCAAACCCTGCCTTGTGGTCTTTATGCATCTCTTTGTGGTTGTTTTGCATCTCTGTCATATTTTGTGTAAAGACCAGGAGCTTCTGGGCCTGTGTCCAGTAGGCCCGTTTAGGTCCATAATAATAATCATAATAATTAAGTGAATACATGACTTCTACTTTGCTACTTTAAGACTTTTTCCAGCTGCTGCACATTCTCTCTCTCCTGAAGCAACTTTCTTTGTTAAAGGCAGCTTCTTGCCTCTTCCTATTTCATGAATGCAGTTTTCTTTTCTTATATTATTACCATGTCTGTGTTATTAAGAATCAGGGAAGAGGAGGGGAAGGGTGGGGGTTAGCAGTGGTGCTGTCATCTAAAAAGTGAGCAGGGAAACATTAATAACTCTGGGAGTTCCAGGGAGACCTGAGACCAGCAGTTACTTTGGGGAGTTTTACTAATAATTTATTAGTTTGCCTCTTATTTTTTCTGTTATTATGCCCAGCAGGTAGGATTGTGATCAAACAAGTGTGTTATGCACAGCAGTGAGTAGTGGCTGGCTTACTGATGAGGCACAATGACAATGATAAAAGAAGCATTTTAGGGAATTCTGTAAGTTATTGCAGGGTATGTGTGAGAATAATAACATAATTTTATATATTTGGTAACATCATAATAAGTCTATAGCTGTGGTGGGGATCATGCAGTTGTTTACATTGCAACTATAAAATCCCCTGACAGGACAACTACAGTACTGTGTAAAAGTTTTAGGTACTGAGGTGTTTACATTCTCATCCATCACAAAAGACCTCGAGGGAGGCATCTGATTGGTCCCAGATTCATTCTGCGGCATGACAACGTTCCCAAACATACAGCCGGAGTCACAAAGAATGATCTTCAGCAACAGGAAAAATAATGAGTCCTGCAACAGATGGTTTGCCCCCCCACAGAGCCCTGATCTCAATATCACAGAGTCAGTCTGGGATTACATGAAGAGACAGGAGACACTGAGACAGACTAAATCCACACAAGAACTGTGGCAGGTTCTGCAAGATGCTGTAACAACCTGCCACGTACCTAAAAAACAAGTGTACCGAGGAGAATTGGTGCCATTTTAAAGTTCCTGTCAATGAGATTTTAAACAATACAGGAAGCAACTGTTTTCTATGTAAAGACTTTCCAGAATTTCTTCCACCAAAGTTTTAGTCTCAAAAGGCCTCTCACAAAGAAAAGGGATGTGACCACAGCACAGCCGGACCGGCTGCAATGCTAGCATGGGCTAATTGACTAAATGACTGTATTGTTGTTTTTGGCTGTTATGTACATGGCAACTGTACCCAGTTGTGCTGCTTGTTGTGTGTTTAGTGGACACTTACCTGGGCTCCATAACACCTTGCTGACTGATAACGTGAAGGAAAAGGAAGAGGAGGAGGGGGGTGTTGTGGCCAAATGGAAGCTGGAGGTTGATTTTTCTGTTTATTGCATTTTACATGAAGTTAATTGAGAAATAAAAAAAACATAAATGGCATAAGTTTTGAAACCATTCTCACCCTAAAGCTTTTGCACAGTGCTGTATGTCTTATTTAGTTGTCTGTCAGCAGAAACAGGAATTCTCTCAACTCCTTAAAAGATGTTGGCTGTTGTGTGCACTTTTGTTGTTTGCTGGCCAAAAGACGAGTGGAAGATGAGATATGTCATTTTCTTATTGTGTGTTCATGGATAGTGATCTTTACAAAACTGACCTGTAGACTTGTGTCTTTAGTTGCAGTGCAGCTGTATCCCACTTTCACACATAAACACTATAGTCAGCTTAAGGCCTCAGTGTGCTTCAAAGAAACAAGTTTGTGTGTGCGGATACCTGTTTTTGAATAGCCACACTCATAGCCTCCTCCGGGCTGCATCCCACTGCCTCCCTGATGCCTGTCCAAGAATTCAAGCTTTCCAGTGTTTTTGCAGTAAATCGTACAAATGGGGATAAAACCTGTACACTTTCAGACAGCCTCTCCAGGAAGGTATTTCAGTGCGTCAGTGTGTTTCGCTTTGTGTACTTCCATACTCATACTTGGAACTTGGATTTGGAACCACACTACCCTCTTGAAATTTACGCGCTGCACAGTGTACTACATGTGAGCGTACAGCAGTGGGGTTGCACTCTGTGGCGTTGGTGTTGAAAGGTTCAAACCTTGCCAAACTGTCTCACCTTTGTGCACCTGGCTAATTTCTGAATATAGTGGGAGTGGTCGATGGATTGCTTGTATCAGAAAGTTACAAAAATTTGTTAGACCCTGACTTCTACCGTCTAGCAAGGGGGTTCAAACACACACAACTGAGAGGGAGAGGTAGTTTAGTCAAAATAAGACAGGAAGTGTTTTAAATGACAAGACATAATAAGAAAACTGAAAACACAACCTAAGAAACAGAGCTGGACCTGACAGTTTGAGGCATACTCAGTAAGTGTTTTGAGGGTTCATCTTCTTCCTTGCTAACCTATTGATCAAGTGTCAGCCCATCTTGACATCACCCACTGGTTTGTGAGCTGTCGTTTTGATGCCTTGAGTTTGGTGGGGCTGACCTGCTCTGTCCTCTATCCTGATTGTCAGGTACAGTCTGTCAATCACACGGTAGCCCCACCCTAATGCATCCCTGCTTTATGGTCTATTTTCCTCTAAATGGACCATCATTTAAAAAATGAACATCATGTTGTATTGAAGAAGACTTGAAACTAGAGACTGAGACAATAAACTCATCAGGAAAACGTTTACTGAGGTGATAAATCAGTGAGAAGTAGAGACATTTTCACACAGACTTCAATACAGTCAGATTCTTTTTACCACCAGTGGAGTCGCCCCCTGATGGTCAGTAGATAGAATGAAGCTTTAAGGCTTTTCAGCACTGGCTTCACTTTTCAGACCCCGAGTCTAATGTCCTTTTTTATATACAGTCAATTATTTTGATCTGTACACGACCGGTCTCTCCAAGTAATAGAGAGAAAAATGTGTCGGCATACATGAGATAAATGATGAACAATTCTATGGCTGCATCAGATGGATAAGTGTCTAGACTCTCTTCTCTCTCTTGACAAGAGAAAGAGGGAAGGAGGATATCAGCACACCCACATCCTCTGTGAGGAACACTCATTGCTCATTAGAATCAAAAACACAGCCTTCATCTAGACCACTTGTCGTCACTCTCTTCATTAGAGTGCTAAGAGCACAGATGGGGAGCTTCATGACAAGCCACTGGCAACCAGCGATATCTCATCACTACAGAGATGGGGAGAGGAAGCATTTATCTGCAGCGAAGAGCTCCACCGAGGGCACCATTAACGCTGCACATTTGATTGTCTGAACACTTCCTCCCCCGCTGACTCCAACAGGTCGCCATCCATGCCTTGATTTTATCACCGGTGTTCCTGCTAAGTCATCTGCAGTAGCTTCTCCAATCAGAGTGAGTTTGGACAGCTTGATACCGACGCAGTAATCTGATTTCTAACCCCCTATGTTCCAGAGCCAACCTTATGTTAAAGGTCCCATATTTGAAATGTTGATATCCATAAGATATATTTGTGTCTTAAGTACCAAAAACCATCTGCATCAGGCTGGATCTGCACCAAATTGTACAAAGTCATAGATCTCAACACCATTTCTAATTTTTTACATCACAATCCAAATATTATTTCCTGAGAAATCGACAGGAATGTTGAAAATGCCCTGACTTGCCATGTTCCTGGATCTGCCCCTTTAATTGCATGAGCACCAACATTTAATGGGTGCATCCAAAGCCCTTGTCCCATCTCTCCAGCATTTTTGATGCCAATCAGTTCAGTACTTTTTGCATAAACATGCATAAGAAACCATAACCTCCTTGGCAGAGGTGATAATTGAATAGGTGAACAGTGAGGGAACAAAGTATTATATTTCATGATATTGTGATCCTAAGGCTTTACTAAGTTTGTGGTCACTGGTAATGTGAAGTAAATAGCTAACAGATACAATATCACCGTATGTTGTATTCATTCATTAAATGCTGGTGTAAATCCGGAATGATGTGAAAGCTAAACTGTCTATGAGCAGCTTGGTTTGTTTACATGTTACTTCTGCTCACACGCTGATGTCATTAACAGTGGTCAATTATGAAACAGCCTACTGAGAATACCGGCTTTGTGGTTGCTGCTAATTTATTTTCAACTACATCATTGATTTCACCTTTGCCTGTAATAAACAGTGCAGAGTTCATCAGTCCAGCCTGTTACTTTAATGGCTTGTAACTATAAACATCTGCATTTAGCTCCAAAGGGCGTCTTCATTGACATAGTCTATAAAGATGAGGGTTGACTTTTTTTTTTTTTTTCTTATTCCAGTGACTTGTCTCAACTGTTTTTTCTGCCACCACAGCTACAGTGATGTAACCGTGATGCCTACCTCAAATTGGTCAATTAGATTAGTAGTAGTAGTAGTAGCTTTATTGTCATTACATTGGAGTCAAACACCAATATAACGAAATTCAGGTAGCACTCCCTAAGTTACAAAAAAAAGAAAAAAAACACTTAAGACAATACAATAAAAAACAATGGTAGACTGTACCTTTGAGACAGCACATTACATTAGTGCAGCAAGCCCAGACACAGGTGAATAAAAATACACTCTGAGCAGGTGTAGTCAGGCTCAGACTGGCACTGTTTTTGCCAACATTCTGATAAGTTCTGATTTCTTAGATTATGTCAGTAATGTTCATTTCTATGTCTAACATATTACAGGGAGAAATACATAAAACATGTCAAGATAAGATAAAATGGAGAAACAGCAGCAAGAGAGACAGAGAATACAGACAAAGGTTGAGGGGCGACCAGTGAAGCGCCGAAAACACTTTTTAAAAAAACATTGTACATTCTCAGTTTTATTTTGTTTTTTGGTAGAAAAATCAATGTATGTGCAAACCTCTTCTCACTTCACACTCTCCTCAAGACCCAATCTATCCAGCAGCTCTTCAGTGAGGTGTAATCTCAAATCCAAGTAGTTTTCCTTTCAGACATTTACTGCCAGGTGTGTGTCAGCATGAAATGTTGACTGTCACTACTGAGACTGTGCGGTCACGACTGAAACATGGGATGTTTTGACAAAAATAAAGTCTACTGAGTTTAAATAAGATGTTATGTGATGTGTTGGTTCAGTGAATATCAAACTCTGAAATCAGTATGAACAACTTAATGCCCTTTGTGGGAAAAAAAACTGGATTCAAAACACTGTGAATCTCAAAATTACACTTAAAAGTGAAAAAAAAGAACATGAATTAACCTGAGAAACTTAAAAAAAAAACTAAAAATATACAAGGTGGATGTGAACAAATCTGAATAAGTCAATATAACCATCACTATTTATATGATACAATATTGTGTTTTGCTGGTTACACATTTTGGGAGAAGAGAAATATTCTAAAACTGCCTGAAAATTCAAGATGAGAATTAACTGTACAATAACTAGAAACCTGAACCTTGGATATTATACAATTCAGATACAAAGTTTGGGGGAAAAGACACTTTTATTCAATCCAGCTCTGACTCTGGACCTGTTCTATAGAATGGCTGATATATACACTGGGCTCTAAGGTCTGAACAGGGTCTGACGTAGAGGCTGTGTCATTGTTTTTCGTAGGAGGGCGTGGAGCGTGGTTCTGATCTTTCACCCCATCAACAGCTCAGTTTGTCTGAAGCTCATCAGATCCATCACAGGATCTTCTTGCTTGAGAACTTTCTTCGCTGTCTGTTCGTTGGCTCTCTCTGTGTTGCCTGTTGCCCTGTGGGTGGTGAGGGATGGATGTAGATGTGCAGGCAGTGGTCCACTGTCACTCACCACCTCATCTGGAATGTCAAACCTGGTGCAGACAGTTTCCAGCTGCTGGATAACTGTGCTCACGTTGTTGAGGGCAGGTGCAGTATTTCTTTAAGCCTGGAGTAATAGTCTGATTTTAACAGGTAGCTGTGGTTGTACTCAAAAAGATCCATCGACATTTTCTTCCAGCGTCTCTTTCATTTCTTTTTCATTTCCTGGCACACCTGGGATGATGTCATGAGTTTATTTCCATAGAGAGTCTGGGCCACCACACAGATGAACATGCTCTCTCTCTACTCTTGACTACGCCCTGGTGCCTTTGTGAATTTTCTGAAGGATCTTACTCCTCACTGACTGCGGCAGGACGATCCTGCTTCCCCTGAGGACAAGGCCGTTGTATTCTGATAGGTCTGATTTCATTTTTTGATATTCATAAGAAGATATATTTGTGGTTTTAAGTACCAAAACCCATCTCAGTAGATTTACATCTCTCTCTTGCTTCTTTCTGGTCCAATCAGATGAGAAGCTCTGAGCCGCTGAGACTGCTTTGTTGTGACATCACAAAGTTACAGAAGTCCTGACAGCTCGTTTTTGGCCTGTTTGCAATACTTTCACAGTACTACTATCAAAGCCAGACCTGTTTTATAATAAAAACAGAGATGGAAATCTTATTGTATACAATATGGGACCTTTAAATTGACTGTATCTAAAGACATACTCCAAAAACTCAAGGATTATAATGTTTTAATGTCTGCAGCTGTTCCTTAACTTTTCTGATGAAATGTTGCCATAACTGAAAATTAGGCCATCATTTATAGTAATTTTACCTTAAATGATCTGCTGCCTCGTCAGTCGTGTGGGGCAGCCGGTCTGATATAAAACATTGATTAGAAACTATCGTGTGTATATAGAGCATATTCATTTTAGTGATTCCACCAGAGGAACGTTGGAAGCCGGGTTAGGTCCCAGCTGTTTGCTTCAAAGTTTCCTTGGCTGCTTTGGATTTGGAGAATGGCCTAGTTGGCAGAACTTCAGTGATGGAGTCAGGATCAGGGGAACTGACCCAGCATGCCTTCTCTCCCACATTTCGCATTCACAGAGTAGTCTCCAATTTGGAGCTCCACATTAGAATCCATTAGAATCCTGATTTTAAAGACCACTGTCTGCGCTGGAGCTCCAGTCTGGTTACAGGGTCCTGTTGTCATTATACTGAATTACACTGTGGCTGCACTGCTGTTTATCATGGGTTAATAAATACTGTAAAGCAGGTTATACTTTTGGTTACATCCTCTTTGTGATGTCACAGCGGGTATTTATCATCAGCTATCAAAGGCAAAGTTTTGTAGAGCCCTTAGCATTAAAGGCATACAGTAAAAATACTTGTTCCTGGATTAAAAACTTGTAACTCATAACAGCCTAATGTCAGATCCTGCTGCTGAACAGGAATTTAAAGGAACAAACTGAGTATTTTTTTGTGGAAAGTTCCTCTAGAAAGCTACATGAACCTTGCTAACTTCAGTTAACAATTAGCTTCTTACAGTGTGAAGCAATTTTAAACTTTAAGATACTTTACGTATCAAACATATAGTATGAGCAAAACATGAATTTACAAAGCAATTAGACTGGTAAAGAATTTCACCAGAAAAGTTTCCAGGCCAGGGACACATTCACATGCCAGGGGTCTCGAAACCAACCAGTACTAGGGATTCTGGGATACTCCTCTGTTCCAGGTTTGCTGTATGTAGTTATTTTGTGATGATGGATCCCTGTCATCAAGCATCATGTGAGCATGTGAGGCCCCTCTGTCAGACAGGGTGTCATAAAGTCAGTCAAAATTCAGGGGACACCTTCGGGGCCTCAACATTTCAGTTTTTCATTGTGTTTCAAGGGTAATTTGTGGGTAATTTGCAATTAAACAAAGTCACAAGCCAACCTCAGGCCCTTGAGGCCCCTGAGCCTCTAGGGCCCAAAGACAGTTGCCAGCTTTGTTCAGCTGGTAATCCAACACTTTGACACCACAGCATCAGTTTGGAGTGATAAAGCTAATTAACTCATGAATGAGAACTGTCATGCTGTTTTAGTTTCATACAGTTTCAGCTTCAGTTACATCAAAAGAACAGTTAACAGTGTGTTTATGAATGTACAACGAAATAAAGCAGCTCTTTAACTCAGTCAGTGAAGAAATAAATGTTGAAGATGAGGACACACTGGAGCTTAGCAGACAATAACCAAAGGATTACTGCAACAGAAATAAGGTCTAATACTGTATCTGGAAATGAGAGTCTGGTTTTCCCAAACCAGGATTTTTAGCATGTGCGCAAGCTCAATACAGATGTCAGTACTATTACAATGACATAACTGGATCATCGTTTCAGCTGTGACAGTTTCTTTCTGTTACTTTTCATACAAAAAGCTTATCTAAGTATATGCTGAAAAAACAGATTCAACAAATCTGTATTGTGTTTTTTTTAAGACCAAAATTTTAACACATAACAAATGGAAAAGAATAAAATGAGCAAATGAGCATTAACAGCTTAATTTGTTTTTTTTATTTTCTACAAAACTGATAAACATAGGAGGTAATAATGTTAAACTCACGGGAAAACCTACAACCTTTAACAAAAAAAAAAAAAAAGGAACTATGCCATCAACAATAATATCCATTTCTGTGGTGCAGGGGCATTTCAGCCAGAGCAAGGCGGCCGTGACTTCAGCCCCTGTAGACAAAGTACACACAAGACACACAAATCTTTAAAGCACAGCTGAATCTTTCTGTTCAATGTTTTCACCCCTGAAGTTATACTGGGAAACTGGTTTTGATGTGACAGCATTTCTGTGTCTTCAATTTGAAAGTGTGCCGCTTCACAAGTCAATGCATCCATTTTTTACCTTCCCTTGGAGGCATACACGCATAATAGAGACAACATGACGCACTCGCTGTGAAAGAGGAAGACTCCCCTGTTCCTGAGCATTTAGAGCAGCACGGCAGGGGAGCTGTGAAACTCTGCTCTGAGAATATTTAGAGTCTTTTCCAGCTCTATATCTGCTGTTTTTTTTTCCCAAGAGGACCTTCTCCTGCCTTCCCATCATGCTCTATGATATACACTGTGCTGCACAAGGCTAAGCCCCAGACCCATGCTCATCTATTATAGAAAGGAAATTGAAAGAAAAAGTGCGACCCTGCAGCAGAGCTTGAAACAGAGGAGGTGATTCAGGGTCATCTGTCACGCATTGGAAATGCACATGATGGAGACGTGTTGACCTGCACATAATGAATTCTATCGTTAGAAATGTGGCTGAAGTTAAAAAGTGAGGCAGACCAAAGCTTTACAGGACAAGTGTTAAATAATTTATGCCCTCTTTCATTCATACTTTGAATTTCTTCAATTGAGGCGATTCTCTGGAAAAACCTGCACTCAAATAAAATCAATCTTTGATGTAGATCACAACACCGGCCCACGTTTCAACCTTCACCCGACTTTGTTTTGATTGGCAGTTTGACTTAAAGTGGCAGATTTCAGTCCAGGTTGATGCCTGCAGTTGGTGGTAACAGCAAACGCAGTTTAACACTACAGGTCACAGGATCTTGTTGTTTTAGTCCATCATCCGGTGAGCAACCATGATCTGATTTGATGTAGCACACAGTGTGAGGAGTTTGTTACCCAGCTCAGACGCTGGAGGTGTTGCAGCCTGTCTCCTGCAGTTCTTCATCTCACAGCTCACTGCGGCTGCTCCTCCTTCTTCCTCCTTTACTCCCTGCAACATTTCAAAGTGATCCGCTGGCAGAAAATGATGAAAATGGCCGTTGTCTCATTGAAACATTTTCAATGAACGATGACAACTTCATAATATAAGTTTTGACAGTTTTTACAGCTTTTAATGTGAAGCTGCAGCAGCAGAAATGTTTGGTTTGCATTAGCAGCAACTTAATGACAGTGCCATCTGTCAAGATGTTTATTGATGGGCACTTTAACTGAAAATAAATATGATTTTCTTTTAGCATTTGTAAATTCGCTTAAAGACTCAGCCTGTGGCAGATTTATCATGAGCTCAAATCTTATACATTTAAGTCAAATTATTAAAAATCATAGTGTCTTCAGGAGTTATAGGCTTGTTTACAGGTTTATTTCACCATCTGAATGTTTAATTCAAAACAGTGAAGTGAATGATGCGAAGCTATTCACAAAATGTAATGACTTGCAGATTGCTCAGTGCTCAGGTGGTATCCTGGCATTCGACATCCAGAGCAAGACATCACATCTAAGCTATAGTCATGTGACAGTTACCTCACTGCAAAGTCTTGACATAAAAACCCACATAAGAAAACACTTGCAAGTAGACAAAACACAAGCAAATACAAAAACATGCTACAACAACAAGTGTTAGTTTTCAGTAACTGGTTACAGCACATTTACTGTGTTTTCTATATTTGCAGAGTGTTTCTGTTTGGTTGTGCTTTCTGTATCTAAAGCATAACGTGCACATACAAGTAAACACAGAGTGATAAAACAGAAGCAAATGAAAAAAACATCATCAATTTCATCAATTTGACAACACATTTACAGCATTTGGGGGGAAAAAAATCACTGCAAAGTGAGAAAAGTAACTGGCAATAAATGAATGAAAGCACAAGCAACACAGCAGCAGATACTTAGCTTTTAAATCTGGTGAACAGGCCCCTGACAGAGTGGACACTGTCCAAAGCCATCACAGGAAAAAGTCAGAGTCAATCTGGCGTGCGTCATGAACCAAAGGCTGATTGACAACAGAAGACGTGCGGCGCTGTCAGGTCGGCTGCAGCAGCAAACAGCGTTGGCATCAGTGTGATCATCAGAGTAACAGTGAGAAAGATATAATGTCTGCAATGTGCACCTGCATTAATATGACAGGACTGGTTACTAACAGCTGGGAACGAGCCAATCACTGTAAAGTCATTGCTGCTCATGTGTACAGTCGTGTTTTGAGTGTTTAAAAGGTTCTGATGTGTAAGTTTGGCCAATTATCTGGAGTCTGAAAATCCAGCTCCCACAACAGGAAGCTGTCAGGTAAATTAATCCTCAGCTAAGCTCCTTGTCACACAGGTTTCTGGCAGTAAGATGCAGAATATGAAAGTTTTTGTTTCAGAATTAAAAAGGAACTTTGTTCATTCAATAAAAACTCGTCAATCCAGGAACGTGTCCTTTAATAAGCACATGCTTCAAGGTGGTGGTTTGTATTGTTTCTTACATTTTTGTTCATTATTTCAGCAAACATCGCCTGCACATGTGAAGGGTTTGTCTCTGTTTCTACTAATACTGTTTGTGAGGTGATTAAAAAGAGTTTTTCAGAAGACTTGCATTAAATGGAACAAGCATTAATTCATCCATCAAACAAGGTTTACTCAGACACAGCAACAACAGCTTGTTTGTTAATTCTCTCATAGTGTTTTTGCTGTCTGTTGTCAATGGATTGATTGACAGTTTAGGTATTCGCTCGGTACATTAATTGTGTGTGTGTGTGTGTGTGTGTGTGTGTGTGTGTGTGTGTGTGTGTGTGTTTTCTCTGATGAGTCTGATGAGATGAAATGACGTGTACGTGTCCTCACTTTGTCTGTATCTGTTTGAATCAACTGGAAGTTTTGCTTTCTCCATTCAACAGAGCGCTCAGCTGAGTGCAGCAGGAACTGAATTCATACAGTGCAGAGCAGAGATTAGCATGGGAGGGGGGACATGGGGGCGTGGAGGTGAAAAGTCAGAGGATGACCAAAGTTTTAGCAATTCATCCTGTGTTTGTAACAAATTAGAGTTACAGAGCAGTGGTTCCCAACCTGTGGGCCGTGGCTAAGTGGCCCAACAGATTATTTACAAAACAGTACAATTTAGATATATATAATGTTTAGATATTTCACTAAAAACTACAAATATCAGCTTCATGGTGGTGCAACAGGAAAAGTCAGAGGTTCACTGGAGTCATTGGATTCATCTTCTGGGAACCATGATGTCTGTCTGCACAAAGTGCAAATCCATTTGGTAGATGTTGAGAAACTTCACAGGACAGGTGAAAACTTTGACCTGCTACTCACTGAAGTCACACCTTTAAAGGGGCCATTGATTGTCTGTAAAAAAATAAAATGAAATAAAAAAAATAATTTAATTTAATTTTAAAAAGAATTCCTAGTAACTCCTAGTAATCCTTCCAGTTGTTGTCACTTTCTTACGTTGAATCAACTATAACTTTGTGTTGATTGAGCTGGAGAATTTAGTAGGAACTTAACTGTGATTAAGTTACATAAAGGATATAAGTACAACTGAATTAGTATCAAGTTTATTTGACTAGAAAGGTTTATTTGTTTTCAATCATGACAAAATTATCTCAACTTGTCTTCTCAAATTTAGTCAACTTCAAATTTTAATACATATACATATATAATCTTTTTTTTTTTTTTTTTTTTTTTTTTTTTTTTTTTTTTACAGTGTATCTGTAACATTGCTGCTCATCCAAATCATCCTGGTGCTCTTCCAGTGTAGTCATTATTTTTCCATGTGTTTTCCCTTTTTGGATGTGTTTTTATATTTGATGCATGTCTGGATTTGGAGCATGTTTCCTTTGATGTTTGTGCTTTCACTCTTACTCTTCAGTCTCTGTGCTTCAGCATGTTCAATTCAAAATAAAATAATGAATACTACATAGTGTACTACAAGTGTCAAATCTCAGCTTTAATTGCAGAAGGTTTACATCATTATGGAAAGAACCATGTAGGAGATACAGGCCTTTTAACACACAGTGCCCAAAGTTTTGGGGTTCAGAAGTAATTGGACGGAGACACTTTAAGTCAAACAATCATCATGTTTAAAATTTTGTTGAAAATCCTTTGCAGTCAATGACTGACTGAAGTCTCTGACCCACAGACATCAGCAGGCGTTCTGTATCTTCCTAGGGATGCTCTCCCTTCACTGCAGCCTCCTTCAGCTTGTTGTGGAGTCTCTCTGTCTTTACTTCAGCAGGTGGACCACATGATCAATCAGACTGACATCAGGTGATGTCAATCCGAGGCTATTTCACCTCTTCACCCTGAAAAGCTCTTTGGTGGCTTTTATTGTTATTCTGAGCATAGACGGCTCCTGTATGTCTGCATTTATCCTGCAGTTTCTGTCAGCAGTGAAATTATCAGTAAATACCAGTGTTTCAGCTCCAGGGTGCATATAATGTGTTTGGGGGAGATCCCTTGTCTTGGTGATGGCAAGTATATTGTGCATGTAGTTGTTGTTAACCTTTCCTGCTTCAGCTCCAAGACCGTATCAGGAAGTACAGCTGAGACTCGCTGCTGCTCCAGTTGTCCTAAGCTTCGGGGCTGACCCCCTTCACTTCAAACTATAGTATGGCAAGCAAGACACAGGAGTCTGGCTTTTGTCCTTTTGACAGAAAATACCTCTAAACCTCTTTATGTCCGTATCATATTCAGATTCAGCCTACACATAGAGACTATAGTGGGAGGTGTCAGTTTTGTGTAATATTGCTGATATGATGTCAAAATGACATCAACAGGTCTTTTCTCTGTCTATTCTTGCTGCAAAATGTGTGTCACGCATGAAAAATGGGGGAGACACCAAACTTCTAGATGACACGACGCAGCTGCGACGCAGGCAGTGTGTCCGCTCTATTTTGTTAACATGAGCGGCAAAACGAAAACGTTCCACCGCCGCTACGCACACACGACGCATCCAGTGTGTCTCCAGCCTAACTCTGCTCTGGTCGCCAGCTTCACCATCAGGTACAACAACTGCGCTCGCTCGCTCCCGCTCCACCACTCACACCCTATGCACAGAGCTATTCTTAAAGGAGCCACATGGGTAACATTAAGTGATGAGTTGCTGTCATGCATGAATGATGCGTTAGCGTAGCTTCATTTCACGCATGATCGATGTTTGATGTTGATGTTTGACAGATGAGCTGTTGATTTCCTCCATCCACACTTTCCTTTTTCCATCATTTTGATGGGTAGATTTTTGTTCCACCTTCTTTTGTAAAATGAACCCAACTGTTCATTTTGCAAAACCAACGACCTTTTATATCTGTGTGATAAATTTTTGCTTTTTTTTAACCCATTATCTTCTTCACTTGCTCGGCCACCTCTTCACTCCCCATATCAACAGACAACTCTCAACACTCAATCAACTCTGAGGCATATGTGAGTTCTGTTCTGAATGAGCTAATGCTGAAACAACACACAGCTGCTCAAGAACAATTCAGTAGCAAAGTGTCCAATTACTCTGAACCCTTGCAATTTAGGCATTGTGTGTTAAAAGGGCTATATTTCACAGTACTTTTTTCTGTCACTGCTGTTTTTAGCTCTATGATACCGGATGAATACCTTGTGAACATCTAAATAAATCTGAAACCTTGTCAGTAAAGAGAGCCAGAGTTAGCATTAGCACAACCACTAACACTGTGTCAGCCACTGCCAGTTACAAGCTAACAAACAACATAAACAAATAAAAGACGCTAACTGTTCTGATCCGTCTGCTAGTCTCTGATTCTGGTCTCAACAGACTCCTCATCTGAGTCTGGGTCTGACTGAGGCTCAAACATGTGGCTGAGTCTCTCTGATGTTTCCTCCTCTAACATCTTCATCCTCTCTGCTCTTTCACCTGGACACCTGGAGCCAGCAGGTGGTGGGTGGGGCCAAGGCCTGATCCAGGTTTCTCAACGAGGAAGTAAGTGTACATGCGCTTCCAGCCCCAGTTTTGATTTTTCTTTTCACCTTTTATGTAGGAAAACCATGTTCAACAAAATATTAATCATAGCAGAGTATGTTTACAGAGTTTAAAACACATCTTGAGAGAAACTTTTACGTTTTTAGGTTGACTGAATAGTCAACAGAAATATACAAAACTCCTACGTGTTTCCATAGAATCCCACATACTTGGTAAGGTGACAGTAAACATTCACAGCCATACTAATGATATTCTGCAAAGGGATTTAGTGGCTCTTTGAGGCAGCTTTTAACTTGTGTATATATATTTTAGAGGTAGATGAAAAGAACAGATCATTTTCAGACTAATTTACCAGATGAAGCATGTCCACAGCTTTGCTCAACCAACAGCCTCAGTACTGAACCACTTCATGTCTGCTTCATTAATTATACGTTGAGTCTGTGTCAGATAAAGTCACTGTAAGAGAGGCAGTGGTGACTGATCAATTACTGTAGTGCAGAGGGCCACAGTAACCATAGCCACCAGCTGGGTATTTGAAAAGGATCTATTCTGTACATGTCCAGCTCTATACTTTAATACCGGGACTCCACTAGAGCAGCTCTGCATGATTCACTGTTAGTGATGAACTACTTGTCATATGACTCTGACAAACCAAATAACCCAGTAACCAGTTAGCTGTGCTTGCTCTAACAGCTCAGTTTAGACAGTTTAAAATGGTTGTTGCTGTTGCAATGTTCAACCAATGAATAAATAATTTTATTTTCCATCTCGTTTTCAACATGATTTTATGTCTTTTTCATGTGAAGCACTTTGTGCATGTTGTCTCTTTGTTGTAAAGCAAAGATGCTATGAAAATGTGTTTTTTTAATTATTATTATTATTATTGTTATCATTATTATTAAGAAGTCTTTTAGATGACAGGTGATGTTTGCATCAAGAATCTAAAGCAAGTCCAGTTACCGTCGACTTAGCCCCCCAGGATACACCTGGTTACACTGGCTCTTTTATCATCCCTGCAGCTGACACTCAAGGTGTGAAGTGGGTGTGAACATGCGGTTATAAAAGTTACAGAAATTGTCAGACATAGCTCCATAATTCTGATGTCAGAAGGATATGGGGTAGTGAGGGTTTCTGAAGCTATTCAACCATCCGACAAGAGTTAGTCTTGACCAGAAGTCACAAGAAAGTCTCAAGTCTCAAGCTTAAGTCCCAAGTTACTGTGGGGAGAATCAGTTAAGTCAAGCTGAGTCCCTGCTGTGAGTTAAGCAAGAAAAAGTCATTGCTCAGCAGGCCTCACCAAATTTTTTGGCATCAAAATCTGGTTATTACAGAAGGTAGTTAGACTTTTAATGACCTGTAAATGTGCATGCCCGCTGACAGTTTAATTTATGACAATTTTTTTTTTGTTAAGCAGCTCCAAGATCAAATCCGGAGTCCAAAAATAAAAGTCAAATCTGAATTAAGATGGAGCAGTCCAGAGAAAGGAAAGTTTCCTCTGATGCTCCCTCTGTCTGTGTTCATCACATTGAGGTGATAATTACAGCCTCTTGAAGAAATCCCATGAATCGAGACAAAGAGATACAGAGCCTTGGGCTTCATCAGCTTCCACTCAAAAAGGAAACTGATATCAGAGATGAGTGAGCAGCAGCAAAGACTAAGCAGCTACAGTAAATTTCAACTCTGTGGAAAGCAGATGGAGTTTGGCATTTTAAATTCTTACAGCCCTGTCTGTGACACTGCCATTCATCCATTCTCAAGCTATGTATTTCACAGGCATATACACAGAGAAATCCCTGAACACTACCGCACCCCTTCAACTTAGGTTCTACAAAGAAAAAAAAAATGTAAAAACAGGCATAGTCGACAGTATTGTTGATCCTCAGCCTGTCAGTCAGCCATCAGATAAAAGCAGGAGACATTTCCTCTCCCTGCTCGGCCTCTCTCTTGACCGTCACTGCAGTACCGAGGCCCTGCCAGCCGAGGGATGCAATATTCTCTATAGGTGCATATCAACTGCCAACGTTTTCAAAAGGTTCCTCCCACCCTGAGCCACCTCACCTGCAAACTACAAAGAGCAGGCATTTTCAATCGCGGGTCTCAGATGCACTGGCCTTAGTACCCATGGCCCCTGGGCACTCCTGCATACAGCTGACCCTTCAGCTCAGTGGTGGGAGCAGTTCAAAGCTGAGTGTGGACAGACACTTCTCTCAGACTCTCACAAATACAACACACGGCTGTCTCAACCTTTGTGCAAACGCTCGCACAACAAAAGGCAGAAGAACAGCAGCCTAAGTTACAACAGGCAGCTCTGAAGAAGTGGAATAATTACCCGAATTATAAATGGTGCTGACAGATTTAGTCAAACACTTTCTCTTTGTTGATACTCACTAATGATGATTTATGCTCATAGGCCGTTAATGTGCGTGCAGCGATTCATCACAGCCCTAAAAGCTGTAAGACTAACTCAGATTATTAGATTAATATTTTATAGCAGTAATTAGGCCAGCATGGGCTGCTCAGGGAGCAAAGACTAAAGCTGTGCTAGAAAAAGGCAAATAGAAGTCACACTTCACAAAGATGGACTTCATGTGGATGAGGTGTAAACAATGAAAGCATCAGTCTGTTTTATTAGAACTTAGCTTTTATGTTCATAGTTGTGTCCATCATTTTTATTACTTACTGAATGATAACATGGTGCACAGTAATTGCTGAGATCTGCTAACACAGCAACTACACTACAACAATGTGTAAACAGTGGGTCATAATTACACCAGGAAGGTGGTCTGTAAACTGTGACTGTGTTTACAGCAATAATTTTATATTTTAAAACTTTTTTTAAAATCTCTGATTCTTTCACTACTCATATCTATGAGGTTAAATCGTCTGTTTGTTAAAACACAAAGAAATGTGGAATTGGAATCCAGCCAATATAAACTGCAAACCAAAATTACTATCATTCAAAACTATGACAGCTCCAGAGTAAAGAGCAAAGACATGTGATTAGCATCTAAAATCACAGCTTGTGTTGTTTGCCTTTTGGTTTTCTGGTTCATGATCGTCAGTTTTTCCTTTTCTCAGTTTGTCTTTGCTTTTCTCCATTTTTTTCTTTACAGTAAACAGACTCATGTTCCAGGGGCAGGGATTCTTTCCCCTGCATTCTCCTCCATCTATTGATCTGATAAACTGTCAATCATATCTAAACCAAAAACAAGGAATGCATCCAAAAGACAGGCGATACAAGCTGTGAGTTTATATATCTTTGCATTTAACATTAGAGCCCTTTGTCATATTTTTAAACGATAGGTTGTAGTTTATGTTGACTGATTTGGGTTCTACATTTTCCTCCAATTCTTTAAAATTTTTTTTTTTTTTTTTTAGTTTTGTCCATTGTATTCTCCATTTCAAAATGAAAATATGAAAACACACTTTTGCTTGGTCATTTTGCTTTGCATACTAAAGATACAATAAGAAATACTTTATTTGTTTCCCTATAGGGAAATTCTCATATAGTGAACATATTGACAGAGGAATAAACAAAAGAACCAAATGCTTTGGTAACACTGGGATGGCAGTCGAAAGTCTCCAGTCGCTGCATAGCATAAGCATTAAGGGTCATTCATTTCTTTCCTGAAAAGCAAAGTTCTCAATGCACCAGCCCATTTTCGTGCCGACCCTCACCTATGGACATGAGCTTTGGGTAGTGACTGAAAGAAGGTAGTTGCTGCTAGCAAAGACAACAAGGTTAGTAACGCTTGTAATTTGTTATCCACTTTTCACCACTGCTAGTCGAGGTGGATAAGACCAAATCAGGGAGTGACCATGGGTGTCTGGGTCATTGTTTCCAAAGGTCTCAATTTTTGACTGTCTATACTACAACAAAACCCTAGAGTTTTCAAACTAAAACAGGACCAGCAGCAGTGGCTGGATGCCAGGTGTGAATGTAGCAATAGAGATGCATTCTAAAACTAGAAGGTATTAGTGTGGACATAGCCTTAGAGACAGGGTAAGGGGCTCTGACATCCTGAAGTGAGCTTGGAGTAAAGTTGCTGCTCTTTTGCATTGGAAAAGAGCCAGTTGAGGTGGTTTGGTCATCTGGTTAGGATGCCTCCTGGGCGCCCTCCATTGGAGGGTCTTCCGGGTACATCCAACTGATAAGAAGCACCTAGGTAGACCCAGAACACACTCAAAGATTATATATCTCATCTGGCCTGGAAACACCTCGGGCTCCCTGAGACCCACCTGAAAATGAATGGATGGATGGATGGATGGATGATGTTATTGTTGGTAGAAATTAGACCCAGGTTGTAATAAACCCCTATTTTCTTTAACTTTAAAGGAATAGTTCAACATTTTGGGAAATATGGCTATTTGCTTTCTCTTTAGATGAGAATATTGATGCTGATACAACACGCAAACATCACATCATGATGTGTGAACTGTGAAAAAACATGTTTACAAGTTTACAATTAAATGTGAATAAGACCAGGAATATGCAAATTGATTCTGAGGCCCACACCTGATAACACTGTGATATATGGTGAAATAAAAGAAACTGCAGAATCTTACAAGTAATTGGATAGTACAGTGCTTGCATTGTAATAGACGACAGTGAACTTTTGAAAGTCGACAAGAGCACTGTCACACTTGTCTAGAAGCTGAACATTTTTCATGTGGATAAGTTTTGATGCCATTGTTTTATAGAGCTTTTATTGTATCGGTTCTCATATTTTCATCTGTTGGTTGGTATTCCTCTCTTCAAACTGAAAAAATACAATAGGGTGGTAAATGTCTGCAGCAAAATCACTGGCACTCAACAGAAGTCTCTCTAATCTGTACAACAAACAGCTGTTAAAGAAAGCCGTTCAGTGTGACAGGTCCAATCCCTTACTTCCAGAGTTTCAGATCATCTGGTTCCTTTTTTAGAATCCCATCAGCCAACGCTAACAGAACTCATTCCTCCCATGTGCTAACTCTCTATTCAACTCTGAGGAAAAGGTGACTGGCCATATGTTACATTTTATTTATATTTAACTTTTTTAAAAGTTATTTTTGAAATTGTTGAAAGGTCCTGTAAAAGGTTGTCACTACATGTCGCACTTGGCCACCAGGATGCAAATGCTTCCAGTATTGGCTCCTCAGTCGGACTGGGAAGGAAATTAAGCCTTGAACTTCTCCACTGGGACCACCCACACATATGACACTGACGGAGTTGGTAAAAAATTCAAAAACTTTCTCTGCTGTAATCTCTTTCTTTTTCTGAGGTTTTTTTTAGATGAAAATGTGATTTCTTCAATGGAGGAAATTTGGGAACCTGAACACTACATACTGCACTGAGGCATCTCGCATGTGGGCAGTCCCTGTGACCTTGTAAATTGTAGCCTAGCATAGCATAAAGACTGTGGCAGGGGGCAGCCGGCCCGTCTCTGTCCAGGGTTCACAAATTAACTAACGCTCTGTCTTGTTAAATATGTTCAAACAAGAGTGAAAATGATGATTCGTGGTTTTAGAGGTGACTTTTCCATGTGTGTGCCTCCACAGAGGCCTATTATAAACCCTGTGCACACCCACTGTGTCTGGCAGCTCATCCAATAACCAGAGACACTGATGGATTCTTGTTTGTCAGGAAATAGGTTCAACACAAACCAGATCCATAAGTTGGTGTTTCTACACTTCTGTTGGAGTAAGCAGATTTGTCACAATGCTGAAGTATTACTTGCAAGAAAAGCACTCACCTCAAATTCACCTTTAATTTGTTTTTATAATGTATGCTAATAGGTAATGGATTGTGGAAGTGATGGGTTAAACAAAATATGAGCACTTACATCTGAGCAGTTGAATCTAAAAAAACTAGTGTTTACAACCAGCTGGCCCAAAATAGTGAGAGTTATTCTACTGTGAGGTTTTGAAGCATTCAGTATATTTTCACTGTGTAACAGAAGGTATATGTGGCTGCCATATACCCCCCCCAACATGCCCAGCCAAAACAAATTGTGCATACTGAAATCCCACTGCTTTAATGATGTTCATTTTTTGCCATAATTATCACTGGTATGTGGCCTTACAAGGCACTAAAGTAGGATGAAATTATGTTGTTTATTCATTGTTGGGGGGGGTCCCTCTGCACTCTGTTGTGTTGGGTGCTTGGGTTGATTTACTCTTGATTAAAGCATTTCATCTTAGCACATGAAAGGGTTCGATGAAGGGGTGTGAAGGTTGTTATCAGAAACTGTCTGGAGTCCAGGATTAAGGATCATTAGACACAAACAGAATTACAGGACACAGGCAAAAAGTCACTGACAAAATATCACTTTATGAACATCTGCATACTGACACATCTAGCTGACACTGAGCAACATTCATCTGGAGTTGTGTTTCTGGCCATCGTAAAAATATAAGTTTAATATTGACTTTCTTTTTTGCTCCATTTTTGGTCTGACTCCTGAGAAAAATACCAGGCTCTTAAGCTAATTAATGCTCTGCTATGTTAAACAACATGTTTGCAGAGGACCTCCAGAGTCGGATGATAATGTAATTTAAATATACTGATTAGCACAGTGTAAAGATTTTCAGTAATTATGCATTTCCTTTCTGTACCAGTTATATTGGGAGTTGTCGTTGTTCCACATTGAGTTCAAAATGCAATGTTAATAAGGTACAAAACGGCAGAGGAAGTGGAGGCCATCTCGTTAATTTGAATTTCAACTGCCTTTAAAAGACATGTACTGTATGAGTGTTTGATGTTGTGTAAAAAGGTTGGGTTAAAGGGGAGTATCACCTTAAGACAGGCAAAATCCTTGAATCAGACGAATGCAGTAGTGTTGTGGACATTTTTGTTTTTCTGGGGGGCCTTGGGGTTGACAGTTGTAGATGAGACCTTGGTGCTGAGTCAAGCCAATTACCTCTGTGGGATCTGGTGAAGAAGGAGCAACAAACAGTCAGGCTTCACAGGGTCTGCTCACAGGCCAATTATGGCAAATCAAAGGTATTTTTTTTAACCAACAATATGCACTGGAATATCCTCTACAGTGAAGGGTTATGAATAGACACTGCAATCAAAGGCTGTGGTGGATCAGTGATTTGTGTGGACACAGAATAATTTTCTTTGTATTTAGTCTGATTCAAACTAAGTTTAATGACACTCTACAGGAAACAGACGGATAAAACTCTGTGTAGAATGAAGACTGATGAACTGTCAGCAAAGACCTGAGAGACCCATGCATTTAGAATGTATGTACAGTATATACAGAACACTACTGAAGTGCTGTTTACTCATTTTTGTTATTATTTGGAAGCAGAAATAAACATGAGAACGCTTAAACCTTTGGCTTTCATTGTAAACTACCACCTTTGCCTGGATATGGCTACAAACAACAAGCACATTTGTCAAAGTTTTCATCTCAGTTCAATTATTTTCTTAAATGTTGATGAACATTAGGGTAAAGACAGTGATTTACAATAAAATACAAATGTTTAACCTCTAAAATGGTTTTATTTCATGTTTCTGTTTGCTTTAACTTTAATTTCAAATATATTTTATAAATGTGGTGATATTGTTAGTCACACACACATAATGTTTTCTTTAACAAACAGATCTTTTTTTTTGGTTTATTTCCCATATATTAAAATTTTTATCAGCTGAATAATATATATATATATTGCAAGTGACTGTGGACACACACATTGCAGGTTATAGTCAGAAATCCAGCAGGGGCGGGATCAGGAAAACAGCCCTGCGCAAGGCTCTACTACAAAATCTGCTGTCAACATCCCTGTGTCCAGCAGCAGCAGGCAGCTATTTTCAGCAAAAAAGTCCTAATAAAACACTTTGAGTGTTTGTTCATTTTAACTCTGATGAAGTCACAGTAGTGTCAGAAACACTGCTCCTTCCTTATTCTGAGAAGCACCTGATTGAGCTGCATACTGCTGGGAGATGAGAACCCCTGAGAGCTTTACCAGCTTTAACATTGTGAAATGGGGTATGTTTCAAAATGTTTTGAGATATGTGCTCCCAGTGTTCTAGTTTACAGTAGATTTTATTAAGGATGTCAGTGGAGTGTGTCTGTTTATGCTGGTATCTGACCTCAGGTACTGATACTTACACATCTCCTCCTCCTTACTGAATTTCACTTCATACTGGCACAGATTTAGAGAGTGTATTAATAATGGATTTTTATGGAGAAGCCATGCTCTGCATGCTTTTGAAAATGCTGCTTATCCCTGATTAGCAGCGGATCACCAGCCTCTCCATTCATTAAACGTAGAATGCTTTTGTGGCCTTGAGTGCAGAACTACAGGGACTCTTCAGTGAGCGTGGAAAAATTCAGATAGGATGCTATGCATAATGAAGCAAACACAAGTTCAAGAAGAAAAAGAACACATTGACCAATTTACCATGCTTCCCCTTACTCTTTACCACTCCGTCTGACTGTTAAATTATTCATTGCCTTCCATTCAACTAGTCCTCCCTTGGTAGCCATCATGCCAATCTTTAGTCAAGGCCTGCAGGTTGTATTGGGTTGCTGGAGCTGAGCGCTCTCACCGGTATATCTGGACTGTCAGGAGGACGGTTTACACTGTGTCTGTGTACATGTTTGTAGCTGGTAGGTACAGTACGCCAAGACATTCAGGCTTACAGGCTGGAGAGGATCGATGGCTTTCATCATGTCCTGGGAAAACATTGATTTTTTTTCATGCCAAACTCCTTTGACAATGAGTCTTAGAAGCCAATTAGGGTTTGAGAGGGAAGAGATACAGTGAGAGCAACAAGGAAGGTACCCTGAGGCTCTGCTCTGGATACCTTCTTACCTTTGCTAATGGACACAGTTCTGTATAATAAAACCCACAGGGCCAAGTACATCGTGATTATTTTATGCATGCTTGAATCCAAAGTGATAGTTAATGTGATAACCACATTATCAAAGTGGAGAGCACATTAACATGTCATGTTACAGATCCCGTGTATTAAAAATATAAATGCAATTACTGACCTACTCCATTTCCTTTTCATTTACAAGTGCATGAGATATACATTTAGGTCAACATTTTCACATACATCAGCCTGAGTCATCTGATGTCCTGACTAATTCAGAGTCATGAATGCAGTCAGAGTTTTATTTATCTGGCCCTTGGTATCAAGTGGGTCTTTTCCAAGATGGGGAATCAAAACTGATGTTTCTGACATGTAGCACTGCTGCGTCATTAACACTAAAGTGTGTGATAAAGGTACAAAACAGGTGTAGCAAGGGGCCAGCACCTCAGGCGCTATGTCCCAGTTCAGGAACGTGTGGCCCTTCATAGCTGTCACTGACCTTGAAGGCTGAACCATATAAAAGATGGCCTGGTCTACAGAAGATTTACACTGTGCATCTTCAGCTGTGTCTGCCCTTACTGTTGGGTTGCAAAGTGCAGCCTCTGTCACCTAGCAACCTTGACAATGCGTAACTTTTTTTCGCAAAACTAGAGGTTGTAAGGCCCTTGTTTTTATTGGGGGGCTTTTGTGGCTTTATTTGATAGGACAGTGGAGATTGGCAGGAAAGGGGCAGAGAGAGGGGAATGACATACCGGAAAGAGTCAGGCCAGTCGGGAGTTGAACTGGTGACTCACCTGGTATGCGCCCCAACCATTTGGCTGTCGGGTCGCCCCAGGCCCTTGGCTTTTTAACAGTTGAACCGTTAGTTGTTGAAATGAGCTGAAACCCAGTACTTAGTTTTAAAAGTGTAACCATCAGGTTCTGTGTCAGCATTGCTTGCTTTCATTTCTGGCGTGCAGTGAATCTTGGGATAGGTTGGGTCATGAAGAATCCACCTGTTGGAGCCTTTGTTGCCCAGGAAAAGAAGGACACATTTCTTGGCCACATATGAAGGAGCCTTCATATGCATGCAATGGATGCAATCAGCCTCCAAAGGATGCAGCCCCTGAATTGTGATGCAGCTAGTGTCTCTGCTGGTCCTCCGTAAGAAGGGTGGTCAACCAGCACCTAACATGAAATGTGAGTGAAGGGCCAGTATCTTAATAATAATAAAGTAATAACCAGAATTAGCTGTAAACCAATCAGCTTGCAGCAGGATAAGCAGGGCTCATTTATTCAGTGTAATAATCATCTACTGTGAAATTGGGACAGCAGGAGGAGAGACAAGAAGCTCAGCTAAGAGAGGCAGAAACTGCACATCCCAGCATTCTCAGCGATGATGTGATGTCATCCTTCTTCTACAAAAATCGATGAAGATGCACCGTGGAGCCTGCAGAGTGGCTAAGGACTGGTTATCTGTAGCTTAAAAGTGGGCAGTGGGGTTGCTTTGTGTGTCAGATGTCATCACGTTGTCTCTGGGGACCTTCAAACCAGTTCTACTGACCACGGGGAAGGGAGATGATTTCATCAAGCAAGTAACCCAATGCCATCTACTTCCAGATACAGCTCAGTGGGGCTGACTGGTCTGTGGCAGAACCAGTTTTCATAGGGGTGGTGATGCTGAGGCCAAGACTTATTTAGTGACATAGAAATATGTATGTTCGTTTTTTTCTGCACGGTGAGGTGCTGTGTTGATATTTGACCAAAACCAAAATGGTTACAATTTTTATTATCAGCAACAGGATACCTGACTCCCTGCTCATATTGGTGTCATGAGGGCTCCTGTACCTGCTGCATACACAACAAACCAACCCACCCTCCCGACCCTTAGTACCAGTATCTCCATGAGATTCCTGCAGGTTTGTTGTATTTCTAATGCTGTGTGCTTCTTTGCTTCATCATATGAACAGTCATCCTTAGAGTCATCAGCAGTGGTGGTTAAGTGAATATGGACAGTAGAAACTGTTGTAGCAAGAAAATCACTTTGAATAAATAACTTTGTGTGCATCACATTTATAATAGCTTCAATTTCACAGTAGATGATTATTACACTGAATGAATTAGTCCTGCTTATCCTGCTGCAAGCTGAGCCATTTACAACTAATTCTTTTCACGACTTTATGATTTATTATTAGAAGACTCACCTTCCCTCCCATTTCATGTCAGGTGCTGGTTGACCACCAGAGGCACATTCTCAGGAGAGACACACTGAGATGTTACAGTGTTTCATGGGTACACAGTGCTTGTGGGTCTGACCTCACACATTTTTGAGTTCTGCCTCAATTTTGATTTGAATGACAAACCTACAAAGTTTGAAGACTGTATGTTGTTCGATTGTGAAGCTATTATGAGATGATAAAACCACCTCTGTGGTGGTTCCTGCTTCACTGGATGTCTGCAGTACCACATGTTGCCATGATGCCACACACACATCTTTGTTTTACAACATTTGTTGGGACCCATCCTTGACGTAATGCATTCCCCAGCCCCTTACTTAACTGAACATAGTTCTATCCCTACCGCTAAAACCAAGTCTGAACCCTCAAACAGCCATTTAAACTTGTCAGGTCCAGCATTTAGGTCCCCACAAAGCTGTCAGACCCCACAAGCATCAAACTTCATTCTTTTACTTTCATCAACCACTGTCTCCAAAGCTGGAGAGCAACATCAACGTTAACTCTTCTCTCCATCACGTTTTTTATTTCTACTGTAATTAGCACTGATGTCTTAACTGTGTCTGTCTGCTGTTTGGTGCTCTGCAGGTAGTTCATAGTGGCTTTTTAGACCATTTTCAATATATAAAGCCCTGAAGAGCTGAGATGCAAATTCAGGTGATAATTATCTGTAGGTTCATCACTATGAGCATTACCTGCCATTTTTTAAAACTTTGACATTGAATACATTGTTGTTATGAAAAAACTCATTATAGCCCCTTTATGGTCGCTATTTTTCATATTCATATTTACAGTACGCTGGGCTGATGGCCTAGCCTGAATGTGTTCAAAACAGTAGCACAGAATAGAATGTGAATTCAGAAACAGTCAAACAGCCTTTTCTTCAATAGAGGTGCAAATTGAGACTCGTATATACAGAACATGAAGCATCTTGTATATTTATTGTGACCCCACAAGTATAGTAACACAGGTACACACACAAACCGAGATAGACTCACAAGGTGAAAAACAACACCAGCCACATGCGATCACAGCTGTAATAAAGCCTCTTTTGGTAACTATTCTATCAGCAGTGAGTTCAGTTTAATTCCTCATCAGCAAAACCCAACAACAGCATGTGTTTAATTAATCATAATTAAAGATAATAATGAATCAGGCCCCAGACTACATCTGTGAGTAGGCTGAAGACAGTGTGGATGGGGAAGAGCAGTACAACCAGTTGAGTGTGCTGTTAAAAAGCATCCCCAGTGAGACAGTGAAGAAATGGTTCCACATGAGCAACCTGCAGTCTGGTGCTCTGTGGGGTGGCAGCCACAGAAACATTAGAGTCCAAGGCTCAGAGACAGGCGGGGACAACTAGTTGAGGTTAGGGTCAGGTTAAGCATCACAATACATGACTGGTAAGGGTTACAGAAAAGGTTGGGGTCAGGTTAAGGTAGGGGGTGGGAACACATTGACAGCGATCAGACTTCAACCAAAGCCACCACAGGCCACCCCCTGAGTCCGCCACCATAACGGTCTACCGTTGGCAGCAGACAGTTGTTTACCTTGACTTGACTGGACATGACAAGACAACTATCATGAACAGTGGCGTTACTGGTCTACACTTTATACACAGGGACATAATGCATGTTAGGTGTGTGTGTTCTCACAATACATCATGTCCACCGCCATACGGCCAATGCAGGAAATAACGTCTTACTCGTAAGCGTGGTGTCCGATGGCTGCGTTAACCAGCCTCCTGAGTACCGATTCACAAATTTCATGTTCAGTATTTTAAAACTCACTAGATTAGAAAAATAATTTGGTGTGGTTTGGCTCGACATCCTGCTGGTCATGGAGAGAAGCTGGTGCAGCTCAAAGCAAACAGACTTAATCTACCTGCCGACAGCGATGACTTGCTCATCGGCACAAACACGCCACTCTCCCAGTTAAATATTAAAACCATTCCATTTTACAAAACACCAGGAGGCTATTATTGTGATGCAGCCATGGGAAATGTATTATAAGTGGCCAAAGGACTTCTATTTTTGCAGCTTTCCAGGAGGATCTGGTATTTAGGTTCATTTATGCACATTTACGCCACAAAATAGGAGCAGCAGATCCCAGCAGGCCCAGCTTCTTCAGCTACTGACACTGGACAATGCTGCCATCTCTTGCTTAGCAGTGCCAAAAAATCCCATTCTGAGGGAACCCATCATTTATCCAACTTCTGTTTGAACCCACATCTACAAAATAATAAAGAAAATTAGACTAAAAGGAGATTTGTGTTAAGTTGTACATCAGATATACAAGTTTGCTGACCTGACTACTAAAGACACATGACACATGCCTTTGCTGTTCCTCCATACAGTGATGTGTTGTGTACAAAGTCACTCTTATATGTGATCTCAGGGGAATATGATGTATATTTGAGTAAAGATTGGTGAACAGAAACAGATTAGAGGATGTGCTGCATGGAGAATCCGGCTGGAGGACAGGGACTATTGCTGCAGCTGCAGTCTGACTGATGAAACAGGTAAATCATCAGGACATATTCATATGCTGATAGAGAAAGGGCTCACAGCTCATGGCAAATTGCCTTCAGACCATACATTACCTGGAATCTATGTATCTCACACACTCTTACAGACACAGATATACACACTAACACTGTAAAGGGAAGGGCCAAAACTTTAAATCGGTTAGGTTTTTGATTTCTTGCAGGGTCAGCATGCTTGTGCCTCCAAACCTTTGATGATAAATGACCAACCACTCACCTAAAATGGGAATCCTCTCAAAGAAATGCAGTAATTGACTCATTTTTCACAAAGCAATTGAACAGAAATAAGTTTCCTCCTGACAGGACGGCAGATCAAACAGAACCCCCAGCCAAGGACATCTGCAGCCGTCGCCATAATTGTCACTGCTGCCGCTGACATACACGAACAATATGTTGTGTGGGTTGTAGGTCCTTGTTGCAGAGGTGAGATAGAGCAGCAAGACACAGCGCATTGTTGGTCTTGTTGGTGGTGATTGTTTGGTATTGTTTGAGTCTTTTCCTGCCTACGCAGAAAAACCCAAGAAACGAAACAGCCAAGGTTTCATTTCTCACATAAATATACAAGATGCTTCATGTTCTGTATATACGAGTCTCAATTTGCACCTCTATTGAAGAAAAGGCTGTTTGACTGTTTCTGAATTCACATTCTATTCTGTGCTACTGTTTTGAACACATTCAGGCTAGGCCATCAGCCCAGCGTACTGTAAATATGAATATGAAAAATAGCGACCATAAAGGGGCTATAATGAGTTTTTTCATAACAACAATGTATTCAATGTCAAAGTTTTAAAAAATGGCAGGTAATGCTCATAGTGATGAACCTACAGATAATTATCACCTGAATTTGCATCTCAGCTCTTCAGGGCTTTATATATTGAAAATGGTCTAAAAAGCCACTATGAACTACCTGCAGAGCACCAAACAGCAGACAGACACAGTTAAGACATCAGTGCTAATTACAGTAGAAATAAAAAACGTGATGGAGAGAAGAGTTAACGTTGATGTTGCTCTCCAGCTTTGGAGACAGTGGTTGATGAAAGTAAAAGAATGAAGTTTGATGCTGAACTTTCAGTGTTTCCTCTAGACTGTCTGGTCTGGAGCTTCAGTAAATATAATCACAACAAATATCAGAAAAGGGAAAAAAAATATGATCTCAGACTGACTTATTTCTGAAACTGCTGATCTCCTGGGACTCCTGGGAACAGTCTCTAGAGTTTTTATTCAGAGTGGAGCAAAAAAGAAAGTAAAAAAAAAAAAACATCCAGTGAGCAGCAGCTCTGTGGAGGAAACACATTGTTGATGAGAGAGCTCAGAGGAGAATGGACAGACAGGTTGGAGCTATCACAAAGTTTATGGTAGCTATTTACAACTGTGGTGAGCAGAGAGGCATCAAAATGAACAATGGACAGTGGATGGACAACAGCAGCAGAGGCCATGCAGGTTCCACTTCCTGTCACCAAGAACAGTCTGCAGTGGACACAGGCTCACCAACACTGGACTGTAAAAGACTGGAAACGTAGCCTGGTCTGAATCTGGATTTGCAGCAGACGGTAGGATCAGTGGCATCAACATCATGAATCTTTAGACCCAACCTGACTAGTGTCAACAGTGCAGGTAAACATGGGCAATGTTTAAGAACTTAATTCTATTTTCTCTCTGTAGATTTGTCTCCCAAATTGTAATGTACAGGTGCCCAAGACAAAATGTTTGTGTCTGTATAGGTCAGAATGACCTTATCCACTCAGGAGTTGTGCATGCTGGTTTTTGGGAAGGATGTTCTACGCACCTCACATTTGACTGAAAAAAAGCCCAGAGGGAAAGGACGGAAAACATCAACTTTACCAAACCCAAAAGCTGTATATCTTGTCCAGTAGTCTAATCTTTGTAACCTTCAGAAATTATGTTGTGTCAAATTACACTTGATCTTAGGTTTGGGATATATAGCCAACACTTTTCACAGTGGAAGCAGCTGTACTGTACGTTGTCTCTCACTTACTTTACTGTTACGGGTGACAGTTGTATTGCACTGTGTCTTGCTGAAGTGCTGGTAATTCTGTTCTATGACGTCATCTGCTCGTCAAGGGGATCCTGTTTCTGACTGCACTGCACGCCCTGACCTTGTTGGAGCTGGATTTTTCCTGTTTGTGGCTGGCCCCTCCTACTTTTTGTGCCTTACCTGTCCTCTGTCTGATTGCCAGGCTGTATAAAAGCCACGTTGTACAGCCTCCTGGGGCAGCTGTGATTTAGTCTGAGCAGTCCACCTCTGTGGCTCTAGTTCCATGTTGGTCTATGATAGTTAACTTTATGTGTTGTGAAGTAGTGACTCAATTGAGGCTTGTGGTTGGTGATAGATTTTGTGGGCAGTAGGTTTCATTGTTTTATTTTCACACCCCTTGTTTTTGTGCACCACGCTTAGCTTCCGTTTCCGTTTGTTTAGATAGCACTAGTTCATGTGTGGTGTCCCCATGTGTTTTTGGATAGTAGAAAAATCTGTGTTACTTTCTGGTAAATTGGACCCCAGAGCAGTTCAGATGCATATACAACCAGCATGGTATAATAAAATTTTTTAAATGGCACAAACAGTTCAAGGCTTGTAAGAGAGAATTCTTGGGGAATGTCGGGGGGGCGAGGGAAGAAACAGAAGAAACAGAAACTGTTCGGGCTGTGTTCACTGCATCAAGTATGTCAGAGAAAAGAGTAGCCATACGCAGGAATTGTAACAATGTGAAGATCATTAAAAAATGTATGCAAGTGGACTTCAAGATGTTCAGCTTTGCCGAATTTGTTTTTCCCGTTGTTGGTTGTGAAACATTACATCATAGTTATTCTTCTGGAGATCCCAAAGATACCAGTTGTGGCAAATGTAATTTTTGTCTTCAGATTTCACAGAAGTTTGTTTTTCACGCAACAACAACATTGATCGTTAACATAAATGATTGGTTTGTTGATTGAATTCTGTATTTTGTACTTTGTGTAGATGTTAAATCAGACAACATCAGAATGCTTTAAATTTATGATACATCAAGTACACTTTGTATGATGGCATGTAGGCTAATGATGTTTCTAATACTTACAGTGGAGGCTACTTATGGTGCACTACTTTTGTAGTCTGCATTGACACTATATTTTTAGTAAATTTGTTTTACTTTGAAAATGTATTCAAAGTACACTTTAAATTCAATGTTAGTTTACTGTTTTTACATTTGCAAAGTTGTACTTCTGATGCTTGAAGTATATTTTGACAGTATTCAGCTATTTTGGTCAGTGAAATTACCCAAAATACATGAAAAGTGTACAATGCGTTTAATGCCTTTAGTGCAGCTTTCAGTATATTAAGTAATTTTAAAAGTCAACTAAAGCATATGAAATATGAAGTTAAGTATATTCTTTTCAAATGGGCCATCCAGTATTAGTGTGATGTTCCCAATAAAGTGCTTAGTGAGAGTAGGTTGCGCTGGTGTTTCTGTTTTTGTGTCCACTCCTGCATTGTCGCCGTATACAATGATATAGGACACACAGGAACATGTAGGAAATGCAGAATCAGTCATGCACGCAGAGTGTCATAGGGAGTCAGTGGCAGTGGAGCATGACAGGGATCCCTGTGGTGACCCGTGCAGTTCCGGGAAGCCGAGTTCCCGCCAGCTATTATAAATAATTACCCTTTCGCCCTGAGAGTGGGAATAGTCCCATGATGAGCTGTGGAAGTCCTGGAGTCTGCTGGGAATCCTTGGCTCAATGGTTTGGAGAAAGAACATCGCTGCAGTTCCAACACAGACGGCAACATTGAGCATGAATTGTTAGCCATGTGAGTTCACTGCTTCCACCACTATTCCCTTCTCTTAATTACCTTTAATTTTAGCAATCATTAATCTTGTTCTTTTTTTTTCTCATTTTACTTCACACATGCTGATTTACACGTCCCATGAGAAAGCCTGCATTTGTCTTTTTTTTTTGCCACGGCCTAACAATGCTGAAGGGGTGAAAGAGGCGGCACAGCCATCAGTAATTATGTACACTGAGCTGGTGGTGATGGAAAATCATATCCTCTCTGTCACCCTAGGGCGTCTTACCCTGGCTCTCCAGTAGAAGATTCCAATTCAGTCCTCACCTTAAATGGATAAAAAATAGTCTGCCTACTATTTTACAGAAGAGGTTACTATGAAGAACAGGCTGAGGTGAAGGGGATTCGTCCATCTACTAAGTGTCTTCTTCCTAAAGTCTTCCACACCATGTCCTCACTGGCACTTTTACTGGCCGGAGTAAATGTAAAAATGAAAGTTCCCTCCTGACTGTAACAGTTGTTGAAGTTGCTGGAAAGTATTTAAGCTTTAAATATACTTTGCTGCAAGGGAAATGGGAATTTCAGACAACAGCCTTCATCTACAGACCTGGTCTAATCTGTACTTTTATATCACTGAAGAGAGGCTACTAATTACAGAAACCCTTTAAGCAATTACAAGGAAACTCTTACTTGAAGTGCAGATGATGAGTATATGAAATGTTCAACTGTTTCAGTGCTGTGACTTAGCAACTGCAGCACTTGTTTTCTACCTCTTTGTCAACTCCTGACCAAATTAACCTCTTTCCTTTGTTTTCTCTGCACCCAGGTGGGTCCTCATCAAGCGTGTGCTAACTGGGTCATTGACAAATAAAGCTTTTAAAAATGTCTTTTAAAAAAGTCTTCTTAAAATGGATATTATGCATATTTTTGAAATTAGAATAAGTGTTTCAACAAGCCTTATTTGTGTTACAACATTTCAAAGTTTTAAATTCATTTTTTGACTGTATTTTTAACTTCACCACCTGAAAAGTGTCAGGTGGCGCAACCAAATTTATATACTATTTATTCTAAGTGAAACTTTTGCCAAGTATACCTGAGTGTGTCTATAGTGGCTAACACATTGTTATTTTGTGGTTGAGTTTTTTGTTAACTATAATTTAAGATTCTTGCATTTCAGTGGCCAGGTATTTAATATTTTTAATATCCAATTTTACATTTAAATACAGAAAAACTTGTATATAAATATACAAATGAATCTATTTAATACAATAGCTATATACCTCATAGTTTTCAACCATTTGTTCACTTTAACCTATCATTCATTGGTTTAAATAAATATTTTACCTGGTCGCACCACCTGACAATTCAGATGTGTCACCTGACTTTTGCAGCTAATTTCAAATTAAACAGGCTTCTACTTAGACACCTGTTTAACCTGTAGCCTTTGCTAGCAAGTTCATACATATAGTTTTTTTAATAGAATGAAGAGTCCTATGATAAAATAACATTTTCCTAGTTTTGCCCTGGTTGTACCACCTGACATGAAAAGTGTACCAGCCCAAGTATGAGTTGAAAGTAGCTATTTTTATCAATATTTGAGAGAGCTCTACAAACCTTTTCACTCATCAATAAAGATCATTTGGGGTCTTCTGGCTGATGGAATATCCTGTTTGATGTTGTCACTATTCACTTCAGAATAAAAGATGCATGTATACAGTTGCACCACCCTGACATTTGACAATACACAAATTCCTGGACAAAAGTTTTTGAATTATCTTAACCTATAAAACTATTAATATATGTGAATTTAGTTTATTTGAAAGGTCTCAAACATGAAATCATGCCACATTAAATTATAATATTTAATACTTTTCTCAGGCTGAAAACATGGTCAAACTACAGCAGTTTTATAGAATAAAATGATGCATGTCATGAATTAATTAAAATTATTTTAAAGGAAAGTAATGCACTCGGACACAAAAATCTGCACGTCATGTCAATGACCCAACTACAGAACTGTGGAGCAATGATGGTAGGGAACGAGGCGCTTCTCAGTGCCTTTATCATTACTTTTCTTCAGTGCAAAGTAAGAGTTGAAGGGATTGAACCTGGTTCCCACCAAAGTTTCCTCTAACACACTTTTCACACTGTCAGGAGATACGGACCGACTCACCACAGCGATATCTGGCTTTATCTGGTCATAGTCCTGGACAACACTGGCTTCTAAATTTTAAACACATCAACTGTCTCACCTGATAGAAAAGGAGACAAGACTCCGACTGTCCACCCTCTTGAGCTGCTGCCACTTCACATGCCTCAGTTTAGGGATGAAATTATTTGCCTTTGTGAGGATTGGGCCCCTGTGGGCCTTGTTTCCCTGTGTTCTCCCAGTGCTCCTTTCCCTCGTGTCTGTTTGTCCCCAGGTTTGCCTTTTGGTGTGTGTTTGTGTGTGTGTTTGTGTGTATGTGTCAGTGTAGCTGGGTGTGGCCTCCAGTCCTGCTGGTCCCACCAGTTCTGTCTCTGTATCTGACTGCAATCTCCTCATCTCCTCCACAACCTACCTGTAACCTACCTCTCCACTCTTTGCCAGATTTTTTTTTTTGAGTTGACACCTGGAGCAGCAGAGAGAGAGAGAGAGAGAGAGAGAGAGAGAGAGAGAGAGAGAGAGAGAGACACAACACCAAGGCACTAGGGCTGTAATGTATCTATATAATAAATGTGTTTGACACATGTTGCTATCACTAGCTGGCTAACTCTCAGCGTTGCTGGTGGCTGGTATGTTTGTTTGTTTCTTTGTTGGCCTTCCTGTCCACAGGGTAACTTTATTCAGTCGTATTCCTTGTTGTGAGTTTAGTGGCTGCTTTCGCTTGGGCTTTGTAACACCTTGGTGACTGAGGCTACATCCACAGTACTAGGTTCTGCATGTTAAAGCAAAAACTGCCTTTGCGTTCCTCGTTGCATTTTCTCACCATCAAGTGTGTTAGTATAGATGCAGATCGTTTCTGATACAGAGCTAAAACTCTCGTCTGGACGGAGATTGTTTAAAACGATAAAACGTAGTAGTGTGGATGTAGCCTGAGAACATGAAGAGGGAGGCAGGGAGGGGATTGTTCCCAAACGGAGGCTGGAGGTGTGGCTGATGGAGGATTTGTTTTGGTCTGAGATGCCGGTGGTCTACTGCGCCATCTAGTGGCAGTGACAGTTGTTGTCAGAACACATTTTTCTCTACTTTTAGAATGTTAATCACTTTTCTAACCCCCTCCTCCTCGTTCTGCTGTTTCCTCTGTGTCAGTCCTCTCTGTCTGGGCTTTAAATATTCTTTTGTTGATGGCAGATCAGGTATTGGAAAAATGCTGGCTGAGTAGTCGATGACAATCTCTGATTCCTCTGTTGTATAATAGGCAAGCTGCCATCCTCTTTCTTCCTGGGCCTGGGCTTCTTCTGGCCTGAACCTTGAAGTCAGGAAAACTTTTGTTTTGCTTTCTCCTTTCTGAATTCAGCACTGATATCTTCTGGCTGTAACAGGGACTTAATGAACAAAGACTGTAACAGCAATGAATACAGAATAGGCAAATAGTGTTCATTTGAATAATTACACAGTGGACATGCTTGTATTTCCACACATTTTCTTTGACCTTTCATTCTCTTCTTTTTAAGCTTTCATAGAGGACTGATTGGGAGCTGGGAGGAGCACCTCATTTAATTTTATGAAGCTGCAGATTAGGAATGCAATATTGCAAAAATGCTGTTATGGACACTTGTTTTAGAACATTTCCATTTTTTCAATTTTTTAATGGAAATTTAAGCACTTAAAGTCCAGTGAATAACCTTCAGTAGTACAAAGGTAAGCAGGAAACTGCTAGAAAAAAAAAAAAGTTTAGTAATAGAAATATACAAATTTTAATAGAAAACAGATCTTTTTCAGCGATTGAAAAACTGGTTAAAGGTCCCATATTGTATAAAGAGATGTTCATGTCTTTTGATCAAAAAGAAGGTCCAGGTTTTATATTAATGCTGTGAAATGATCAAAGTCCACAGAGAAATGCACACAGCCTGTATTCAGAAACTATGCTTTACTTCTGCTGTGATGTCACCACCCAGAGCTATGCCTCCAGCATGGTCCAACTGAACCCACTGTCCAACCTTGCAGGATTTGGTTTCTCTGAGTGTTTATCTGAAATCTGCTGTATTTCTATTTGATCACTCAGGGAACTTTTAGCCAGATATCTGCTGTTACTAAAGCTACAGAGAGAAGCCTGAGAGAGGAGATGTAAAACGCCTTAAAACCACAAATATCTTATTACGGATATCAACACTTCAAATAAAACACAGGAAAAGGGTAAAATATGGGACCTTTAACTTACAGCTTTCCTTTTGCGATGGAAGTACATGAAGGCTTGAAAGTCAATACAATCAATTCCTACAGGTGGCCCCAACTTTTGTTGATGACCTCCTGTGAAGGAATTTTTCATACATTAATTTGGTTCTTTCACTACGCCTCTTCTCTTTGGGCCATGCTTCTCCACACAGCTCACACTGACAAGTCACTTAGTTTAAAGAACAGTTTAACAGCAGGAGGATCTCCGGTGTAGGAGGTGAGCAGCTAAGATAATCATCCAGCACTTTAAAGCCTCACTGCATTTTGGTTACACAAGTTGTTTCTTAGTAGGACAAAAGTATGTGATGGTAAACATGAGGTAATGTTTAGATGTTTGGACCCAGTACAATCTTCACACATAAAGTATATGTGGGTGATGTGATTTGATCAAGAGTAAACTGCTTTGGACCTATAGCCTATTGCCATGTGAGTGTATGTGGGTTTGCCTGAGGCAGCCTTCAGAATTGATGGCATTGCACTGGTTAACATATGAAGTGCTCATCACTTTTCTCCTTGGTGGATCACGCTTTAATAAATGCTTCTCCTTTTTTGATTACAGATGAAAGCTTCATCCTTCAGCTCCCCAGATTTCCATCACTTTTACAAACCCTATTTTTTTACTACACCCTCTGACGCATTATTATACTAGAGGAAGTAGTACTTGGGTCCAGTTCAGTTCTATAGGGGGATGATGTGAGAATAATGTTAACATGTCATACCAAGCGAGTGTACAGGTAGCTCACCTGGTTAAGTACACCGTGCAGCCTGCTCCCTGCCTTTCCTGTGAATCTCTAACATCACTGTCAGAAATGAAGAAATGCTGCCAAAAAGATGACAGTTTTTCTAGACCGAGTTCTGTCACTGCCACTAACAGTCAGCTTAAATTGTCTTTAGCTTTTATCTTTTCCTGTGCATGCTTAAGATTTCCCAGTAGTATCCGTATCTGATTGCGAGATTTCCTCTGGGCAAACAGGTTTCAGCTGGAAGGGATGTGGTGCTCCTGTCTGTTGTGTGGGCTCAGCTGCTGAGGCCTGAACACAAGGTTCAGGAGAGAGCACAGCAGACCTCCCCCAACGGCAAAACCAGACACACTTAGATCATTGAGTCATGCAAGATACACCACGCATCAGGTAAGTGATGCCATTACCCAATATAGTGGTGGGGGTTAGGGGAGGAGAAATCAATCAACTCAGCTGGAGGAGCAGCATGAAGCAGGTAGGAGCAAATAAACCCACTGACAGTGCTGTAACGATCAGGAGTATGAGGATGTTGTCAAATAAACATTGGTAATAACAGCTGATTAAGTGCTGTAACTAACACCATACTTCATTTTGTGCCCAGGTTAAACATACAAGTGCTTATTCTGCAAAGCTAGTCTGTCAAATCTGGTCAATAGGCATATATATATATATATATATATATATATATATATATATATATATATATATATATATATATATATATATATATAATATAATATAATATATAATATATATATGTGTCATGTGAAATACAATATATAATGTAATACATAATATGGCAATAGCTATATGTAATATATACAAAGCTATAGCCAGACTGGTCTTTCTGCAATGTGCATTGAGTTTACCTTTGACAGAGAGGCAGAGCGCAAACAGGGAAACTCCTGCCCCTCACCTAATGTTCTGTTAAATTAAAAACATATTATAGTCTTTATGTTTCTGCTATGAAAATAAACTACACATGTAACCTCTACTTTCTCCCGTTATATGCAATCGCAAAAATGGTTAAAAAATATATATATTATTGCATAATAATTTGATCAAATCAAAACCAGCTGTGAAATCAATAAAAAGCCAACTTTCCTTAATTTAGTGCAGTTAGCCACATCTGTCATGTGCCGTTCACCCAATATGGATATAAACACAAAGTGCTTAAGCCCAGTCGGTAATCTTCTTTTCTCTTTAATCTAATTTTAAAGGTCCTGTATTTCACACTTTTCCAGTGTTTTATTTTAAGTGTTGACAACCATGAGAAGATTCTTTATTTATAGACCACTAATCATACAAATGTAAGTGCTTTACAGTAAGAAATGGGAAAAAAAATCATGGTCAATAAAAGGACAATCAAATTGACAATAAAAATATAAAACAGGGAAAAAAAAGTCTGACAGCTCATTTTAAGAATATGTGTAATGTGTATTTCTCCATGGATTGCACAGTTTGGTAATAAACACAAAGATCACACTGGAGCTTAACAAATAAAAGTACATGTCAAAATCAATGCAGCCAGTACAGCACTTCACCCAATCTTACATTACCTAGTTTGCCTGCTACTCTTGTTTGCTAATCTCTTGACTCTAGAACTTCCTGTTGCACTTGCTGTGCTGTCTGCTAAAGCAAGAGAGCTAGTATCATATCAAGTTAAAGCTACTCATTACTGCACATACAATAAAACATTTTTTTCAGTAAAAAAGCCAGTGTAAGAGTAATTTAAAAAAACTAAACAAGTATAAACATTTAGAGAAGTAATAGTAAGCTTGTTAGGCTAATGCTAAACTGTTAACAAACTAAAACTCAGCTGATTTCACTCAGCCTTGCATTGGTGATTACCAACTCACATTCATAAAAACAAGTAAAGTTAGCATACAGATGTTTGTTAGTTATGTTAATAACAACAACAACTAGCCACCTAGTTTCCCTGCTGACCAAGTAGTGTGGCTAGCATTGACTATCTGCTGTAGCTAATAGCTGTAGCAAAGTGTGTAAAAGATGCTTGAGGGCAGATAGTAATCATAAATGGAGCTTTAAACTTGACTTGTATTTCAAGATGGCCTTGGAAAAAAAAATGACACCAAATGCAATCATGAAAAATATTATAAGGTATTAAAGGTTTTTTAATTTATGTATGTCAAGACTTATTCACATCTGCATGCGAAGGTGTTGAAGATTTGCAATATTATAGACACTACAAGATGTCTTGGACTAATTAAGCTGCTTCTGTAGCATCTTTGTGTAGATCAAGGTGCCGGGAGACAACCCTGAAGCAAAACAGTGAGTGGAACTTTTCGCTCCTGATTTCCTACCATTTGTGAGGGCTGATTTAATTTGAGTCCACATCAAATCAAAAATCTTGCAGTGTGCATCGCCTCTAACCTGTTGCCTGAGTGCATAGAGGTCCTTAACACAACAGATGGAGCTCCTGGGGTGTGGGTTTCCTTTTAATTACTCTGCCTCAATAAGCAATTTACATTTGATAAGGTGGCTTACAAGGCCCACCAATTAATTCTCACTAATCCTTTTTAATTAATTGGAAGTAGAATCCAGGGCACATGGAGGAAACTGATTTATAGCGGCGACAACACAAAATATTTAACCTCAAAAGCCGTGGGGAGTTAGATTCTAACTTTCAATGATTCTAGTCTATCAATCGATCTTACACTTCCCCTATGGTTACACTAGCCTGTCAGTGGGCCCCAGGGTAAAAATGGACCCCGACTCACCCCTCTAGCCATCCTTTTTGAGAAACTGAGGTTAGTGCATTTCATATGGATGCTTCAAAATAAATGAGAACCCATGATTTGACAGTTAAAATGTTTTTTTTCCTCGTGGATTGATGAGTTTTCTTCAGCCTGGTCAACCAAGTGTAAAATCCTTTGTAAAACATTCCTTTTTAATTCAGGTAACTGCATACCAATATAGCCTTGCACGTCTTAAGTCTTAAGCTCTGTATGAATCATAAATAACAAACATAAATCCCAGAGTCTGCTGACTAATCGGTTACTTTCAGATTGACTCTATCAAGTCATTTCTCTGTTCCTGTGTGTGTGTGTGTTCAGATTATACAGTGTTTGTCCAAACACCAATGTGTCAACATCAAGCAATTATCTTTGTTATTACATTTTGAAACTATTAAAAATGTGAATATTACTGCACAAAACTCTCAATGACGTGTGCAGACACACCTCATTTTAATGTGGTCTGATTGTGTTTTGAATTTTCAAATACAAAATCCCATTGTGTGTGTGTGTGTGTGTGTGTGTGTGTGTGTGTGTGTGTGTGTGTGTACCTGAGGTTCATCTAAAATCAAAGCTCCTCCTGCTGCACTATTTAACTACGGCTCTCCACTCCCAACTTCACCAGATGGTTCAGTCATGTTGTTTTCACGTCAAGGCCAACTTCTAGTTTTACATTTCTTTATAGTGCAAGTTTGTAGTAATTGTGTCTCAGGCTCAATACCTCAGTTAATGTTCACCATCTCATGTCAAATCCCGGAACCTTTACCATCTGCACCTCAACACAAGTCCACTCTTGGAACGAGCTCAACACCAGGGCTTCAGCCACACCGACCTGCCTCAGCATCATCTCCAACCACAACCTCGACACCCTTCTGCCTTTTTTTGTGTTACTCAATCAAACCTGCCCCTACATTGCCCCTCAACCATCAAACACCCTGGTGGTAACAGACCTTGCTTCTGATTTTCCTGATTGCAATAAATATTTAAGCTAGTTGTTTTCGGGTTGTCCATCCGTCCCACTCTCGTGCACATGATATCTCAGTAACACTTTGATGGAACTTCTTCAAATTTGCCATAAACATTAACACCATAAAGACTTTGCATGGCAATTATGACAAAATTTCACACTAACGGTTAATGCATTATCTGACTGAATAAAAATCGGAATAATTGGAAAGTAATCTGTTACATCCCTATGTAGCCAGGGGATGTGGGGAGTAACAGAAATTTAAACCCGGGGAAAAGGAGAGGAGGAAAGCGGAGGTTCACAAAAAAAAGATAATTTATTTACAATCACTAGCACAAAGAAACATCAACGAAAAGGAAGGAAGTGGTCGTTCTGCCTGAAACAGAGATACAACAAAGAATTAAATTAGCACCAAGACCTATGTTAAACTTAGGTTAACAACTCTACCGAATCCGGTAGACAGACACACACAAGCACGCACACATGCACGCGCACGCACGCACGCACGCGCGCGCACGCACGCACGCACGCACACACACACACACACACACACACACACACACACACACAGCACTCAAGCTGCCGAATGGCCCACTGGCCCCGACTAGGTTCCTCCTCAAGCTTTTAATACCCAAGCTACCTTTTATTAGTCAAGTGAACACTGGTGGGTTCACTTACCATGAGAACGGGGGAAGGGAAAAAGAAGGCGGATACCTGGAATGAGAGGAGGGAAACACACAACCACACCTACACATGGCTCAACAGCCGTAACATAGTCTGACTCACAGAGGCATACATCCACGCTTAGGTAATTCTAGTTTCTAAACCTCTCAGAACACAGACTCTCATGAGTCTGTGTTCTGCTGGAGTCCAGCCCACATTTTGGTATTCCCGTGGGTTTCTCAGCAGTAAGAAATGGTCTTCCCACTAGATGTATCCTCTGTATGTGGGAGTTTCCTGCCAATGGCTCATCTAAAGCTTATGGGAAGCTCTAGCTTCAGTTGAGTAGTGTCATATAAGCTTAATGGAGATGGGAATCCCATCAGGTTTAGGGATGGCTTTTACCAGAAGGTCATATTTAAAACATTTTCAGTCTGCTGACTGAGCCCTTTGTTGCTAAGCAATTGTAGCAGATATATAAAGATTTCTCTGGGGCACTAAGAGCAATGTGTTCACATCACAGCACAGGAAAGAAAGTCCATCACGTCACCTACACATATGTAGTTCGTTTCCTGCAGCACTCTTCCCAGTTCGCCTGCAAAGAGCAGCTCCTCCATCAGTGCAGATGCCTGTTGCTCCCTGATAACAGACACTCCAATTTCATCTGTCTGGTTTGCAGCTCACATCCATTAAGTCATTTGTAATACAATGTACATTCTCTCATTTAAAAGTAATAGATGGAATCAGCAGGGGAGGCCCACCAACGGCTGATAACAAGGAAATAGTCTGTGATTTAATAGAATTTGTCATATTTCACTGCCAAACACTTCTATCTTAACAGTCATTTGGTCTCTGATTCAATTTTTTTAAACATGTTTTTCTTAAAATAAGGAATTATACCACACAGATGATATATTGTTTTCAGACTCAAAACACTCTTGAAATAAGACAGGTGAAATGCGACTCATTATTGGCTTTCTTTTTTTCCTTTTTTTTTTGTCTTTGCTTGTTCTTACAAAATAAGAGCTTCTGTGTCAATATCTGATATATTTCAGGGTCAAAATTATGTAATTTAATTAATGTTGAAGGTTGACGATTCAAGATTCATACACATACATGTCAATATGAGTCTTATGTATGTTTTACATGAAGTTTAATTTTATATTAATATATTTTTTATATATCGATATTCAATATATGTACATTATTACATTTGTATGGGAGAGCGTCAGTGGTTCAGGAGGTTTTTTACCTGGAGCTGAATTATCCACAGTTGTACTTCTGTCCATAACAAACAGACCAGAGGATTAAAGCCAGCAGACATACAGACTGAAGCAGTTTCACATCAGTGATTCACCGATGCTCTTCAGCAGACCCAGGACGTCTCTGAGCGGCTGGGAGCTGAGCTGTCTAACATTTGCTTGTTTTCTCCTTTAACTTAAGATGCAGAAGTCTGACTAAAATCCCTCATCTAGTTGAAACATATGCAGTTGAAAATGACCAAAGTGTAAAAGTGAATCTTACAATGTGGCTTAAAACTTAATACAAGTAAATTTTGAGCTTCTGGCAGAACCACAAAGCAACATAGGGGATATGACATAATTCACAGGTGACCAAATGAAACAGCTGCTGGAAACATTTGGGATAATATCAATACACAGCTCAACAAGTAGTCCAGTCAGTTTTACACATTTTAATGTGTAAAGTGTAATCTAAACAATTACCATAGGAGCCATATGAAGTAGCTCAGTACATAAAGCTTAGTGAAAGTTCATCCAAATCATGACAAACTGGTCTTTAGCCACATGTAAACTGTCAAATTTTAATCTCTCTCTCTCTCTCTCTCTCTCTCCCTCTCTCTCTCTGTCTCTCTCTCTCTCTCTCTCTCTCTCTCTCTCTCTCTCTCTCTCTTGAGGATGCCTGACCTTCCCTCTCATGAAGTCGCTCTACTTCTCATCACCACCAGTGTCTTTGCTCTGAGGGAGGTTTCCTCTAATTGGAAGGACCTAAACCTATAGACAGCTTCCCATGGTGGATCCGCTTCCTGCCAGGGTTTAGGTGCCAAAGTCTATTCCTTCTGTTCACAACAATTTTTACTTCAAATTTCTCGCCCTCTGCTGTACCTCGTATTCATCTCTCCTGATTGAAATAAACCAGGAAACAGAACGTCACTTTTTGTGCCTTGCTGTTTGTGTTCCCATGAGAATTTAAGATTTGGCAGATTCATCTGATGATGGATTGAAAACCACTGAAAATCAAGTCACATGTTTTTGTATTCACTGTTTTGTGATTGTGCACCTTCAGAAGTGCAACTAAATGTAGGGTTTTGGTTTTGTTATTTGGAAATGCAGGATAGGTTTGTTAAAAAAGGTTCCTGCAAAAGTCAAAAAACATGGTATGCAGAGAGAAACACATGAGGCAAACAAACTGCATGAGTTGCAGTACTTTTTTTTTTTTCCACAGTAAACCATTGCCAAGAACTGTCTCCAGTGGTGGACAGACACTCTCTTGTTTTTGCCTCTTTCAGTTACTTCTACTACTCCTACTCAACCTAGCATGCTAACCAGCTAGCCCCGCTCTGGTTGGACCATCTCGTCACTTTCCAATACCAAATCAATGTGGCGTTCAGTCTGACCTGCAGAGGTAGTGCTGCTCAGAGGGCATGTTATAACCTTTTGTACTTTAAAAACAATGAAGGCTGAAGCTATTGCCATAATTGGAAAGTAAACAGCTGCTAATGCTAACCTATGTAGCAACAGCAAAACTTAGAACCAGCTCCTTATAATTTGGCAGCGTTTTAAATGTAGATTAATAAGAAAAATGGATCAAATTGTAGCAGCACCAGCAATGCCTCATTAAATTATTTAATGACAATTATTCCCTAGAAATGCTCATAAACTACACAACATGTCACAACAGACACAAACATACACATTAATACTGTGATGCTAAAATCGGTGATTTATCCAGCCTCCGCTCAGCCAGACAGCACCTGTCCAGTGTTCCAGTGTCTGCTGCATGTCAGAGTAATGTGGGGGCCTTGATATAGAAGGAAAACAGATTCTTCAGCCAGTAGACAGGGTGACAGAGCAGGGAAAACGGCACACTCAGCGACAACCTTCACAACACACACACACACACACACACACACACAGCTTTTATGAAGGCGCTGAATGAAGACATCTGTTTGTGTGTGTGACTGAGTGAGTTTATGCACAAGAGAAGACTAACCCCATGTCTCTGCCTCTGTATCCAGATGTTTCTCCTTCAGAATAAAGGTAGCTCCATCCCCTTCCCTCCTAACTACATCAGCTCTCTCCCTCAAGATGAAAAAATTAAGACAAATCAGGTCAAGGAGAATCTGGACTGTAGCTAAACTACAATAACTAACATCCCGTCAACATCATCCCCTGGGCTACACAACACCTCCGTATAAGAAGTGAATGCTATCGTCCTCCACATCTCTCCCTTGGGCTCTCTGATAAGAGGTAATTGCCTCTTTGCTTATCTGAGACCTAAGATTAGCAAGGAAGTATGGTCCTGAGCCCCCCCCCCCCTCAGACTAAGTAATGAAACCAGATAACTTTGCATTAGGGACAGAAGAGGCAGCATGAGTAGATACATATGGAGGGCTATGGCCAGATTAGACATTCACGCTAAAATATACAACTCATGCTTTTTGTGCTCTGCAGAAATAAATTACACTTTTAATCTAAAAACCAAACCCACGTCAGTCAATAACCTCAGAGTCAAAAATATTTCCAGCTGAGGTTCTGGAAAAAGTTATTTTCCTACAATGTTTGGAGGGTGACTTTATAATGTATTCTGACAGAATACAAGTCCTAACATGCCATTTCTAATGCAGATTACTCCAACACTTAACTCAACAGTATGTGGCAGTCACACAGTACTGCTTACTTTTAGTAGACTATTATTCATTGTTTTCTTCATCTGTATCAACTGGCTGAACACACTTGACTCACCCATAATACACACATTTCAATTAGGGGAATGCATGCATACAACTAAAACAGCAGGGTGAGAGTGAGCTGCTCCGCTGTCGCTGTCTTGGCAGTGTCTGACTCTGCCTACACAACAGATTAAAGTTAGACTGTCATTTTAAAACAAAGAATTAAAACTTAAATATCTCTTAAAAATGAAAAGTTGAATTCATGAACACACACTGAGCAGCTGCTGAATACTAATTCAGCACATGGACACATACCTGAGGGCACCTTCTCACACACACACACACACACACACACACACAGGGTAAAACAACGACTAATCCTAACAAAACACCAATGTGTTCATCAGCCACAAGTCAACTGATTCTTACTGAAGATCTAAATCAAGTTTCTTTCATTTCATTCCACTGTAGTTTTTGGCAAATGTTACTGAAACAGGAAGTAGTGTATTTGTTGGAGACTGTTTTCAGCACATTTGATGCTGTAGCAGCAGGACAGTGTGTGTGTGTGTGTGTGTGTGTGTGTGTGTGTGTGTTCATGGTAATGAAGGAACATGTCACCCAGTGGCTCACTGATATGTTTTTAATATTATTGGACAATAATGGATCTCAGTGAGTCAAAGGAGTATCAGGATACACACACTTGTTACTAGGATACAGTCATTCATGGTTTGGTTTTACCCATGAAATTTGCTGAGTGTATGAAATATATGGAATATTACCAAATGGTTGCTGTAAAATGTTCTACTTCTGTTTTATACAGTTAACTTGGGTTGATCTCCTATATGGTGATCGAGCATGTTGCATCAGTGTTGTCCAAAGGAACAAACATGTGTATCAGTCTTTTACATTTCCAACATAACTTATGACACATCAAAGTTGAATAATGTTTCTCTCAGTACTCATATACAGCAGTATCAGAAAGTCCTCAGACTGCTTCACTTTTTGCAGACTTTATTGTGTTGCAGATTTAACTTAAAATTTGTAAAACTTCCATTTTTGCCCATCAGTCTGAGGCTAAATCCACACTAATATGTTTTCATTTCAATACTGCAGTACCAAAGGGTGCTAAAAGCAGTTATGGCAATGACTCTTTATTTTGCTCACATATAAAAAAAACACCATATGGACATGTTAACAAGGTTGAAAACTTGATATTCATGAGATGGGGTCTTTAATGTGAGAAGTGTCAACAGTGGGAAAAGTTCAGTTGGCATTAGCATGAACTTAATACAGCTCTGATGTGGCTGCAGGAGGGTGAACGTTACACAGAGCTGAAATTAAAAACAGTAACACAGGCTGCTTTGTTCCCTATGAATCCAGTGCCGAGATGATGTACTCCACCTGTAACAATGAAAACTACTGCTTAGACAGGTAGCTACAGAATGTAAGCACATTGATGCACTGATAGAAAGTGCTGACAATAAATAGCACCAAACCTATGCGTGAAAATCTTCACAGCCGTATGTAAATGAGGTCAGTGACCACCAGCAGACTGTGGAGAAAAACAAATCAAAAACACTGCAGTCATGGCAATTTCCTCTCAGATGGATTTAGACAGATTGAATATGTGTGATCAAATATTAATGCCTTATTAGTGACTAAATTATTCTCAATCATGCAAAATGAAGAACATAGTTTTACCGGTCTGTAAAGCTACTGACATACTGGGCCCTATTTTAACAGGGGCATGGTTCAAAAGGGCTGCAGCAAGTACTCTTAATTATTCATGGAAGTCTTTTGGGCGTAACATGCAATAAATCAATCAGAGTGCCATCTCCCACTCCTTTAAAAGCCAGGCACGCTTACACCTTGGTGGATTGCTATTATAATGGCGCATTGTAATGGCACAGATCACAATGTTAGACATTTTTTATGTTATATGATGAAACATGTGAGTAAATCTTCGGTTTGTTATGAAACTGTGGTGGACACATTTATCTGATTTATCTGATGAATGGGAAACACTGTGGCGGATTTACACAGTAGCAGGAGAGAAGGCCTCTCCGCAGAACCTCGTGCGTCATGGATGTCTCATGACACACTACATACGACACGACATATTGTGTGTTGCACAATACGAAAACTGCTCTGACCTTCTGAGGCTGTGTTGTAATGTTCCACCTGACTTCTCCAAACATCTGAAACGCATTGTCAGCACACTCTGCTTGTGCGTTAACAGGCAGAATGTATGCACGTTGTGTGCCTGCCTGTGTAGGCACATATTACTCTCTTGACAATGCACAAATAATATAACAGTGAAGTACTGCACCACTGCTTCAGACCAGGTTTTTGCCAGTCAACTGCTTTCCACTACCTCAAGATAGCACCGGACCACACCTCATTTTAAACCAGCACGCACAGAAGAGCGCAAGTGTATTAGCTGTTTAAACAACAAGGGAGCCAGGGTGCGCTGTTTGCTGGATGTCAGCTTGGTCCCAGTGAGTTTGTTGGAAGAAGGTGTTTTGGTTCTGAACATGAAGGGTTAACCAGGCCAGTCATCTCATTTGTCTTCGGGAAAATGACCTTGTAAAAAACTAAAACTCTGGTCGCACACATGAGGTTACAACATAATGAATGTGTCCAGCAGAATGTACACAGATCCACACTCACTGCTTCAGTTCCTGCATCATCCATATCCCTCCGCTGCGCTGCATCCATTACTGAAACACACAACAATTATCCTGCTCAATCACATCAGCCAGCTGATCACCTCAATACATTTGACACACACACACACACATACTTCTATCTTTGTGAGGACACTCATTGACATAATGCATTCCCTAGCCCCTTACCCTAACCTTAACCATCACAACTGAGAGCCTAACCCTAACCCTGACCCTAACCTTAACCTAAACCTAATTCTAACCATAACTCTAAAACCAAGTCTTAACCCTCAACATGTGATTTGAAGGTGTCTCTAAAAGTGAGGACCGGCCAAAATGTCCTCACTTTCCCAAAATGTCCTCACTCTGTTCGTAAAATACTTTTTTTGGTCCTTACTATGTAGCAAGTACAAGTACGTACACACACACACACACACACACACACACACACACACACACACACACACACACACAGAGTAATACGTGACCTCCCTCTGACAGGTGCTTGGTGGGATTAGACATCATTATATTTCTATACTCCTGTCTATTAAGTCTGTGTAATGTGAAACACAAGAGATGCAGGTCTCCATTCCAGCTCCTTTGCCTTTACCATTGGGGCTGTCATAATGAGCACTAATGGGTTGGTTGCCAAGGAAACTGAGGAGGAAGTAAACAACTGCTGGATGCATGCAGATCCAGCCAGCTGGCCATTTTCTGCAGGTGAGTGCGTGAATGAAGACAAGGTGAGCTGTGCCCATAAAAGTTCATCAATAGAAACCAAACAGAATCGTTGTGATGCAGCTCATGGAGGCAGTGAATATACTTGAAAGGTTTTATTTGAAGTGTTGCTATCCATAATACGATATATTTGTGCTTTAAGCACTAAAAATCTATGTAGTTTTTTGGGTTTTTTTTAGGTTATTTTGCTTGAGTTGCATGTGTAATGAAGAGCACTGTAAATAAAATATTCACCTCGGTGTCTGCCTACCTACCATCTCGGCCTTCAAGCAAGGCTATAGAGTGCCACAGGAATGAGGCCTAAAACCTTGAAATGAGTTGCATTTCAACACTTCTTGTTCCTTCGTCCCAAAGTCTGTGGGTTTTTTGAATGGGCTTTTGCTAAGATGAGTAATATAAGGTCTGTGGTTGACATAGGCTCAAGACATTTTCACGTTTTATTCTACAATATAAAATCTGTCAATGAATCCCCCAGTCCTCATTTCTTTAAGCTTTTAAATCTGTTAAAAAAGGCCAAAAAAAAATTGCTTTTTACTTCTGCTGATTGTATTTAGGCTTCAAACATTATAAGGTGGTGTCATTAGTGAACATTATCCTGCTGAACAAAACCTGTCAGCATTGGAAACTGGTGTTTGTCAGAGTTCATTTTCTGCAGTAATCCAGAAGCCCTTGTAAAAATCCCATTGGAAACAGGGTGATTCTAACTTCCAGGCTAGCCTAAAAAAATACTACAATTTACATCCCCTAAAGCATTATGGGAACTGTTAAATAGTGCAACTCAGAGCAGTGGAGACACGAATATTGTTGCTGTACTAATGACATTAACGCTGTGTGAAGCTGTAGAGTCAATTGATTTCATAAAGACAACTGGTCAATATGGAGGAAGTGTTTGGATTTCATTAAGACTGTTAACACAGTGGATTTATGTTGCATCAGAAAAGACATTATGACACTGAGTCATAACTCAGGAACATAGAAAAACAAAGATATACTCCTAGAATCAGAAATGCCTCATAATAATGTTGTTTAGATCTTTTCTTCAGTATCAAAGTAATTAAGCTGTTGTTGTCTTTATAGCCATGGTTACCGTGTAAACAGGAACTGTTCACAGTATGGCACAGGCTTACAAAAATAAAACAGGGCTAAACAAAGCTTGATAATTTCATGGTAACACGACATGATGCCAAAGAAAATCCTTGAACAGAAAAAGGGGTTTATAATTTCCTTATCAGTGATGGGACTTCTAGGATTCATACAGTAACAACTGAGCAAACTCCATCTGCTGATGGAGACTGAGATGTGGTTGAAAGCTAGTACATGAATGCTTAGTTAAGATTATTTGTTCTACAGTTCCAACGGTCAAGAGTAAACTTCCAAACAGAAACTGTTATTGTTTCTGTTTATACATGATGGGAACCCTGGTTGTGAATTATGAATTCCATCTATGAAAAAAAATAAAACCTAATTTAGATAAATAAACTTATTAAAAGAAAAGCTGTTTATTCTTCTTTTTCTTCTTCTTCTTCTTCTTCTTCTTCTTCTTCTTCTTCTTATTATTATTATTATTATTATTATTATATGGCTCTAGGCCAGGTGGAAATCTCCAGGGCTAACAAATGAAGCCAACACATAAGAGCTAAAAACTGCAGTTCCTCTAATGACCACTAGAGTCTGGCTCCAGCAGTGAGTCAGTCCCCACAGACTCCCATGTTCAAATGTCCAACTTTACAGCAGAAAGAAACATGTTTACAGCCTGGTACAGAAACTGTTCTGGTCTCTAGAGATAATTTCCTCCTTTATGACAAGTGTACAGGCTGCATTCTTTTTTATCTTTTAATTTTATTTATTAAGGTTTAGGTTTTAAGGTTTTAAATAATACATAATTAAGGTTGTGGCCACTTTGAGTGACAGGTGGGTGAGCATCTGCATACCAGCTTGCACTGAAGTCTCAGCTCCACACACGCCCCCACCTCTTTGCACATTTATGCCTGTCACCAGGGCGGATATTGTTTTCTGGTTTACTGTCCATCCCATTCTTGTGGCCATGATATCTCGGTAACACTTTGATGGAACTTCTTTAAATTTGGCACAAATATTCACTTGGACTCAAGGATGAACTGATTAGACTTTGGTGGTCAAAGGTAAAGGTGCCGGGGACCTCACCAAACATGGTTTTGGCCTTTTCAACACAATGAATGAAAAAAAGGCACCAGTCTTCCCAGATACAAGGATTGTGGTCCTCTCAGTGGGCATTCATAACAGGGACCAAGACCTGCACTGTTTAGAAAGGCCAAGTCCACCTTTCCCAGTGCAATATTTATTTTCATTTATGAGAGAGCAGTGACAAAACCTGCAAATAATCAATCACTTCATTAAAAAATATATATCTTCTTCAACAGTTCTACACCAGGGAGGGTCCGAGCCAGTGGACTCCTGAAACAGCTGCATGTCTGTTCTCCAAATGGTGCACACAGTGAAATTTATAAAACAATCTGACCCTAAGCTAGGAAGACCCCAGTAAGGTGTGCATCAGTGGGAGAACTTACCTAACCATGACAGGCGCTGCCCCTGCAGTACAGGTAAGTCTGTTGCACTTGGTTGCCACCTATTCAGAAATGTATGTAGAATTATGTCACAAAACCAAGAATAACTATCAAGAAACACTATTACACTACACTAAACCGGAAGGACAGAGTCGTTTCCGCCCAGCATAAAAATCAGAATCTAAAAGACCTACTTCTACCTTCTCGCTATATAAGGAATCAGGTGGTTACCCCAGATACGCAGTAGGGACACTCTAAGGTTGTCAAGTTCATAACCAACCCACATATCCATAAAGCTGCTCCAGTAGGGGGATACGTCACCACTGATACCACTCATATAGTGTATTGTATTGCTTGCAGCTTTTGCTGTATCTTATATGTGGGGGAGATAGGAAGCAGCCTACGGATGAGATAAAAAACATCTGTACTGCATTGGGAAAGGTGAACCAAACACATTATTGGTTAAACATTTTCAACTGGATCACACACAATATCTCACAATAGCTGGTACAGAAATCTGTCCTACTTGGACCTGCAGGAAATGAAGGGATACTTGTGGATAAACAAATTGGGTACACAGGCCCCCAGAGGCCAGAATGACAGATAGAAATAGGGACAAAAAACACAGGAAGATTGTATGATAAGTTATTGTGGTATTACTGGATATTTTTTGGTGTTTTACAGTATATATTGTCCTAAAAGAGTCAAATACACTTTTTTTCTCCAAAAAAAAGCTAAAAGCTGGTCTGTTAAAAAAAAACACAGACTAGCTTTTAGCACATCATCCGACCACAATAAGACTCACCTCAGATTGATATTCAAACATTACTTTCCCAGAGAATATGACATGAAAAGAGCTGTAATAAGGTCAATAAGGTGTGAACCTTTCATCACACTATGGACTCAATGATCCACACACAAACACTACTGCTTCTCTCTCTCTCTCTAAGATAACAGACTCATAACTCATGCTGGATACAAACACTGATTTAGTGACTACATGAAAGATAAAGTTTAAGGCAATATCTACCATGTGACCTACTGCCAGCATCATCCATATAAGGTAACAGACATTGAATATTCACAATAGTGTTTTTATTATGATTATCGTACTGCTACATATATTAATTATGAGTGATATTATTAGTATTATAATCTATTTATTATGTTGTTTGATCATTAAACCACTTATTGAAGGTTTCCTGTTCCTCTCTGTCATTGATAGTGCCCTTAGGGTTATAGATAATTTCAATTAATGTTTGGATGGGTCATGGTGGGAGGGGGATGGATGATTATTGTGTAGACTTGAGATTAAACAAATCAAACTTTCTGTAGAAGATTACTCGCTGCTCTATTTGAAACAACGGGAGAAGATTAGGAGGGGCCCCTCAGAAGTGCTCCTGGCCCCAGGGGAATAAAATTGCAGGAATCCCTTTCGACCATCTCTTGTCTACACATGCAGTCTTTGATTTTACCTGCCAAGTCGATACCACCTGATTAAGGAGAAGTGCCAGAAGTGCCTCTGAATTTTTTTTGTAACTTTTTAATTATTATCACAGTTTCACTTTGAAGGTTTTTGTACAGGAATGAGAATCAGCTGAAGGATGAGCCTGTCACTTAGGCAATAAAACAACATCTCTGGGAGGATCCACCCTGACTCCGCCATAGAAGGATACCAACTGCAGGACCAACTGTTTTGAATTCCAGCTAAGAGAGTCTCCAAAACATTGGCAAGTGAGGTAGGAAAGCCCCCCCCCCTTCTCTCTACTCATGACTGTGTTGCTGTTGTAATAAAATCATTAAATCTTATTAATAAACAATTTAGAATCTGTTAATACTGTAGCCCTACAATACATATCCTAAACATGTTCTCTCCCACCATTACCCAATTTATCACATCCCTCATTTTAATCAGCCACTGATTAACACTTTTGTTTGCCCACTTTGCTTGATTATCAATCTTTGCATTACCTTGGAAGCCTCTCTCCGCACTGCTCTCTAAATCTAAAATCATGGAATTGGTCAACTGGTCTCTCAACGCAATTGACAGGATCTTCTCGACGAGAAGCCCGGGTTCGGGGGAACCTGTCTGCCCTGGTGGAACGTACGCCGCTGGTTACATGAGGGACTCCTGGGAGCAGTGGAGGGTCGTGTGCCTGGCGATTCTTTCCGTTGAGGACATCGAAGATCTCTATATATTCGGAACTGTGATATCAGGCTCTCTGCTGATTGGATTAGGCATTGCCCTGGTGTATCGGAAAATTCGGAAGACGGTGACAGCAGTCCAAATCCCCACGCTGCCCGACATAATTGATGGAGTGAGTAAAGCTGTAAGCACTCAGACTGTGATTGTGAACCGCAACTTGGGAACCATCTTGGAAGGAGCTGTCAACACCCTGTCTGTGGTAATAGACAGAGCTGTTAATGCTCAGACTGTGGTCATTAATCGCAACATGGGTCACATCTTGGAGAAGCTTTCAGCTTTGGAAAGGAGAATGGATGAAGATGACCAGAATGGACAAACAGAGTAAGCCGTGTCTATTGAAATACGACTGCTCGCCCTAACCCAAACAATCATAATCTAATCTGCGTTCCGGCCCCCGCAGCACCAGCCTTGGCCAAGGCCGGTGCTGGAACAACTCCCCCACGAGATCGCTGCAGGGAGACGCTTCTACTCCTACCCCTCCCTCCTTTCCTCCACGGACACCTGTTGATTGTCGACTCCGTCCGGGACCCGATCAAGGATGTCTCCATGGCAACTTGCTGTGTTATCGCGATGACACCCTGCGAACTGAGGCACTGATTGTGAACTAGACGAAGCGGCTCTCCAGGCCTATGCACACACACACATTCACGGCACTCCTCACATGTACATATGCAACACACACCCCAACCCCCAACCCCATCCCACGCCTTCGCCGCTTCTTCCCATCCAGTGCGGCGGGCGGGGTCCGATGGTGGCGCCTCAATGGCAGCGGCTAAGGCTGGCTGCCTGTCTGCACTGGAACCACCTCCTCCCCCCCCTCCCCCCTCCCCTGGAGCAAGTCGTTTGCATCGATATGTTGTAAAATGTGCTTATATATGCTTATGTTGCCGAGGTTTTTTTTTATCAAATCCACACTGTATTGTACGTGTAAAAATGTATGTTTTGTAGTATAGTTTGGGTTTATTTCTTTTTTTTCTCCTCTCCTCTCCACATGTTCCCCCCCCCCCCCCCCCCCCCCCCCCTTTTTTTGCTACAGTCATCCTGTTATGTTATGTGTTGACGGGGTGATTGTTGTAATTTCGCTGCAATTGTACTTGTACTGTTACAGTGACAATAAAGCCAATCCAATCCAATCCAATCCAATTAATCCTGTTCATGGACCATAATAATACGTTTCCTTTATTTGGACCCAGTCGTTGCCATGTTGAAGAACAGATTGGAGATCAGTTGACTGCTCCTAGGTCATGTCCCCAGATCAGCCTTCGTCTAGTCGCCCACCAGATGTCTTTCCTCCTTTCTCATCACCTGACTGCCCCTCGCATCCACACACCTATTCTCAGTCATCATCAGCCCTGCAGTCACCTGCGCTCTCCTCACCTGCACCTCATTCAATAATCAGCCTTGTACCATACACCAGTTCCCCCCCGTATTCCTTGTCTTTTTCAGCTCCCATGTGTTTTCCCTGTTTACCTGCTATCTGCACGTGTTCCCTGCAGCCTGTACCTGCTCGCTCGCCTGCCTTCTTGTCCATGTGTCTGCCTGTAAGTCTGTTTTCATTTATTAAAGACTGCTTCACTGCATCAGTCTACGTTTGTGTGTCTGTTTTTGGGAACTGTATGAACTGTGTTATACCCTCATTTGCATTTATTGTGAGTGGAAAAAAGACTTTGAGGAGCACAAGGTGGCGCTGGGGATGGTACATAGGGAAGCATCTAAAAAAAATTTGGGTTGGTTATCACTGCCTGGGTGGCTAAAGGACTTTGTTGACACCCCTGATTCCCAACCAGTCTCGCAGTCAGCTAGCCACCACACTGTTGCAGAGTCTGCTAACCCTCTGCCTGCTTCTCAGATGGTAAGGCTTGGGTTAGACTGCCTTCTGCTCCTGAGTCAGCTAGCTTCCTGTCTGCAGTCCACTCCACTAGCCTTTGGCCTGCTAGCCTCTAGCACACCTTCCAGTCGGCTACCCTTCAGCCTGCTAGCCTCCAGCCAGCGTCCCAAATGGCTAGCCTCTGGGCTGTTAGCCTCCAGTCTGCTCCCAAGTTCAATAGCATCATATCCAATCCAGACTAGCAATTAGTGACCAGAGCCCCTAGAGAGGGAACCCTGGGTCTTGGAGACTGTCCGGTTTCACAGAAACTCTGTGAGACTCAGCTGACCAGTGACCCAGAGTCCATCCTACCCTGATCCACAATTGAAGCCCAGCCAAACCCTGAGACGGCCATCCCCAATGACATCCTGTTTGTTCCTGAGTCAGGGGTCCTTTAAGCCCTTTGTGCTGCAACTTTGTCAACCAGATTATCAGGAATTAAAAAAAAAAAGAATATCCCTCAGGAGACGATTTCCTGGAGGTCTAGATTTTGTTTTTTAAATAACCAAAATCTTGAAGGCATCTGTGACAAGTCATTTTTGTATTTTCTTTTATTGCCTGAAGAATCACAATTGGAAAGTAAGGACCTGCAATATGCTGTGAGTCCACCAGCTGGCTTCCTGTGAACTGTCTGGGCTCAATAATGGTGTGCAATTCCCTAAAGGCACTGCATGGCACGACAGGGATACTCCAGTCAGAGCACAGGACTGCAGTGTGATACACAAAGTGAAGCAGATAAAATATTGTAAGACAAGCTGAACATGGACTCTGGAGCACAGCGGCATGACTGTGTTACAGCACATCCTTCTTTTTCTTCTTTGACCATGTGCAGCATGTCTTTGTTCTGTGTGTGTGTGTGCAGCCTCATTATCAAGACAACAACTTACAGGGACGCATGGTGAGTCTCAACACCATTACGCTGACAGAGACACGTACAGGCTGAACTGTGACTCTCTGATTGCCTGTTATCAGGCCCGTGTGCTCCTCTGGCCCTCGGATGCTTTTTCTCTTCTGCTGCTCTGTTGCCTGAGTCTAATCAAGAGGAAATCTGACAATGAGTTGTCCTCTGTTTAGCCTGATGTGATATGTATCAGGTCACGTCACCTCCTCTCTCTTCACAGCCCCCTCTGCAAAAAAAAAAAATTGGAAGAAAACTAATAATTGAAAGCAAGATAGCAGAGGAGGACCAAAGGGCAGAGGATGGTAGCAGTGAGCACTTCACTTGGAAATAAGGCACATTCAGTCCTGGTGGAATCAGCAGAGCTGGAGCATCATTTTCTCTCAGCCTCCCTCTCAATTTCAGAGCCCTGAGTTGTGTTGCTCAGACAACACAAAGAGACATATTCAGTTTCTCATATGGAGTCTCTACTCTGATGCATTTTGTACCAGCTTTAAAATGACTCCTATTTCTTACTCTGCATATTGCATTCAAAGAGCCAAATCAACAAAGGCTTCTGTTTGAGTGTGGGCTCAACAGTGTTTTGTTGAACTGACTGTCATGAAAGTGCAGACAGCACTGTCAGAGATGATATTTTTCTTCCTCTGTCGGAACCTTCGGTGGACATTTAAGTCACACACTTCTGTCTAGGAGTCTATATGCCAGTCGGAGTTTTCGTCTGACAAAGGATATATTTTTAGCTTGTTTTTACAAGTCAGCCCTACAGAGGAGCTGTGTTTGTCAGCAGAGGAATAGTAGTAACAACCAGATCGACAAATAGAGCACACAAAGTTCACCACAGTTGTACTATAGAAACAGCATTCAACCCACATTTCAGCCCCAGTGCATGAGTTCACATCACGGTCCAAAATTCAAAATACAGCAACGGTGGACTCACGTCAACAGACAAACAAAAACAAAATCATCAGGATCTTCAGCGGATATGCAAGAACATACTGATTTACGGTAGTCAGGAGTTCCTATGTATGATATGGTATATTGTTAGAACACATGTTACAACCCATATAAGATCTGTGTTCAAGAGTTGCTCTTTGTCAATATCTCCTGAATGCATGTTTGCTGATTATTGACCTGTTGATCATCGATAATAAAATGTTCAACTGAGCTTCGACCTTCCAGTATCTATGATATTATTCTATATGTGTCAAATTCTCTCTCCTGCCTCCAATAAGTTCTTCTCATCTCTTCAAGAAATCACCTTTACAAATATTTAAGTATTTTTCAAATTAAGGACTCCAGTACTTTAACTCAAATAAGAATTTGACTGAACAACCTTCATTTGTATTGGAGCAATATTTGACCAGGAGGATCAATACTTCAACTCGTGTAATGGAGCTACGAACTTTGTCCACCTCTGGTGGGTGGGACACGAGGCATGATCCAGAATTTCGCAATGAGGTAGTAAGTGTAAATGTTTGTTACTATGTTAAACAAAATATTAATCATGGCAGAGGATTTTTACAGCCTTTAAAACAGAGGAACTTTGAGTAACAGGAGTTACTTCCAATAATCCAGCCAGTGTGCTGCAGTCGGCTCTGGAGGCTGGTGGTGGATTTAAGTGGAAGGATGATCCGACTTGAATGGAAACCCCAACTTTTCCCCCTCAGCTGAGCCTAAAAACATTTTCAAATTTTGCAGTTTCCACTCAGGTTTTTTTTCTTATTTATTTATTTTTTAATCTATTTTTTACTGAGAAAACCACGAGGGAGACTCATTGTACATCATCCAAGTTTTCCCACACTGTCTTCCAGTAAATTTCTTCATCATTTACACCAGATACACCCTTACACTGTGCAGCTTTGACCAGCCTATGAGTCACTCAGTTTTTTTGTTTGTTTTTTTTTTGTGCAAATTGAAAAATCAATAGAACCTTGAATAGAAAACCATGTTCTGTTGGATGATCAGCTGCTGATGGTGTCTGATCTGCGCTGCTGCCTGCTCTCCTCTGCTTGTACACCTTGTTCACCTCTCACATAATTAAACCATTTGTTTCAACTTTTCCCACTTTTTCAGAACTCAGGATTACAACATGCTGTAGTGATTCATCAGTACAAATCACACGTATAGCGTTATCAGTCACAGTCAATCACTGAACTGAATCAGACAGATCCTGAGGTATATCCTGATTAGTTTACTACCAGCTACCTCAGTAAATCTTTTTCTAGAAATGTATAACTAGGAATATAATAATTAAGAGGTGTTATTGTACTGCAGTGAGATGCCCTGACAGTAAAATATTTTAGGGCCTTTTTTAATTTGCAAGTTTTTCATGTTTTGAAGGTGTGAAAACTGGCAAATTAAATAAGATTTTTACACAGATTTGAGCATGCAGAGGCTCTTTTCATTGAGTTTGAAATTTTTTATCTCCAGCACCTCAACAAGGTCTGATACTGGGAGAGAGGCGTAGATTTTTTTCTCTATTTGACTTAATCAGTGCATCTAATCATGATGACGTCCTTCCAAAAGATTAATGGCCTTACTTCAAATAGGGCTGAAACCTTTTCCTTGTCGCAAGCAGATGCTGAGCAGATACTGTTTCCTCCACAAAATCAGCAACATGCTGAAGAAAACTCATCTGCTTAAAGAAGAAGGAAATACATCTTCAAATCCGTGGCTCTGTGTGAACACGTGCATCCCTTGAGATCTCTGCAGACAGTACCTAAGAATCTAAAGATTTCGTCACAATAAGGGAGTGAAATGTTCAAATGCTTCAAGGATTTGATGCTGTTGATTATTGAGGATTTTACAAAGCAAAAAAAAAGCCTTACACATTAAGAGACATCAAGCGTGTGAGATAAATTGAGAACGATGAACTTCAGTCAGATTCATGACATAAAACAAACCTCAAAAACCTTTGAAGAGGAGTTGATGACCACCAAAATCATAAAGTATAAGAGGAATTGTATAGATTACTAGCGTGGGCTACAGTTTTCTACCTGATGAGGGTACCCAACCTCCTTCTGGGAGACCACCCACTAATTTGACACCACCACGGTAAACAGCGACCTCCCCAGTGATTCTGACTTGTCCTGGAGCATCATCCAATGGGGAGACCATACCAGCCAATGGCCAACGATGCAGAGCCAGGGGAAGACAAGGGGTGGAAAGAAGAAATCCAGATACCAGGAACTGAGTCGACACCCGCCAGCAGACGGAAGCCCAGCGATTAACCTCTCAAGCAAGGGAAATGGGAAATGGACTTGACTACTACGGCACTTCTCTAGTCTTGTTGACTACTCAAAGTGCTTTACACCGCAGGCCACATTCACCCATACATGCTTACAGCGCTTTTCTGACACACTCACACAGCAATGTTACATTAAGGGCAATTTGTGGTTCAGTATCTCGCCCAACAACACTTAGACATGTGGACTTTAGGAGCTCGGGATCAAACCACTGAACTTCTGATTAGTGGACAACCTGCTCTACCTCCTATGGTGCTGTGTACACATCAGTTTATAGCATTATTTAATAAATAAATAAATAGACCTATTCCATTTTTCAAAGTTTAAACTTTGGTGACTCAGAAACAAAAGGGTCTGATAAAGCTGAAGTAAAGTCAGTCTCTTTTGTTTGAATCCATCCAAACTGTCAGAGCGGTTGAAAAAGAAATCCTGCACAAATATAAAAGATATGAATCTCACTCAAACATGAATCACAATGAGAGACTGGCCATACAAGAACTCCCGGGAGGCTCTGACATCATTACATGGCTGCAAAAAAGATGCATGATTTTACAGGAAGTTATAAAAAGGTTAATCCCACTTGAGATTTCCAAAAGAAGATTTTGGACGTCACAGAATCTATTTAACAAAGGAGCGGGAGGTTTGTCAAACACAGACAAACTGAAAATGATATGAATCCAAATTGAATTCATGGCTCCAAAGAGATCTGTCAACACCAGGATAAATCTGACAAAGATGGAAAATGTATATAATCATTTAATCAAGTAAATTAGGGTCAAAGAGTTTAAAGATGGTGGTTTAACTGACTTTAGCTGTTGATGAGAAGAGTTCAAGTAAGTTCGCTAAAAGCCTGGAGATTAGAGGAGACTGCTGGTACAGTGTTACAAAAAAAGTGGATTACATTTTTATTAGTTTGTGACTTCACAGTGTCCAAAAAAATAATAAAAAATACATCTTTATTTTATGCTAATTGGTTGGAGAGAAACATATGGTCTGTCCCTGAAGTAATGATTAACAGGAATGTTAATTAAGTCATCAACAGTTTTGCATTAAACACTTTTAGTCCTGATGTATCCAAATGTATTCAGTGATGTACAGTAAAGCATGAGCAGGAGAATTACTGTTCCTTATCAGGAGTATCATGACTAACAAGCATGTGCACCCACAGCTTGCCCCTCTTTCCTTTAAGGTATCCTACTTCTAGACTAAAATGTCAGAATTATCTGAGTAGAACCAGCCACACAGAGAGGCTGTATCTGAAGAAACAACACAGTATTAAATAACAATCTCTGTTACCGGAATAAGATTTCTTGAGACAGTATTTCAATATATAGAACAATGTCTTTATATTCTATAGAACCATCAGACCATAGCTTGTTGTCATGCAGTCGCCTACTGAAGGTAACAGTTCTGTTGGATTTATGGCATTTGCTGGTACCTGTAGTTCCATCCTTTAAGAAATTCAAGAAATTGTGTCACAGGCGCCGATGGCAAAGGACATGAGACATGAGATGTTGAACAATAGCGGAGGAACTGAACCTGGGACACATGAATTACTACAAACATGCACCATTTCTTCATATATGAAGAAATGTGAAGGTGTGCAGGTGGATGGGTGGAAGCAGGAACCAGGTCGCCACACACACACACACACACACACACACCCTGTCTGCTAGCAGCTACTTCTCCCAGTGTAGAATGCTAATATTTCATTAAAGGTCAGATATTTTTTATTGTTTTATTTGTGTTGATATCCATAAGAAGATATATTTGTGGTTTTAAGAACCAAAAACCATCTCTAGTTTACATCTCCTCTCTCTGAAGCTCTGGTAGCCAATCAGAAGAGCGGCTCTGAGCCTGGCTGATTGGCAATAAAATATAGCAGATTTCAGGTAAACCCTCAGAGAAAACAAATTCTGCAAGGTCGCATGTGGATACAGGTGGGCGGGGCTTTGGGCATGACTGACAGCAGTGACTGCTTTGTTGTGACATCACAAAGTTACAGAAGTCCTGACGGCTGGTTTTAAGGCTCAGTTTCTGAATACAGGCTGTATGCATTTCTCTGTGGACTGAGGCTTTGATACTTTCACAGTATTAATACAGAACCTACATCTACCTTTAGACTGTGGGAGCTTTTAATTGTGGCGTTCTGTAATATAATTTTATAATCATTAACTGTTGTAACATTACAGTGCTGTAGGGATGACTGAGCTCTGCAGACAGTTCATTCCTCCTCATCGCTTGGTGTTTGTTCTGATGTGCATTGTTTGCTGTTAGACCTTTTATACACAGGTGTGTGTGCCTTTACCACATTATCTCCAATCAAGGTGTAGAAACATCTCAGATGTGGTCAAAGGAAATGGGAGGCACCTGAGCTCAGTTTCAGGATATCATAGCCAAGCGTCTGAATACTTATGTCAATGTGTTATTTCAGTTTTTATTCACCTTGTCATTATGGGAAACTGAGTGTAGATTGATGAGGGTAAAAGATTATTTTTGACTTCAGCATAAGACTACAACATAACAAAATGTGACAATATCTGAGTGTGAGGGGAGACTGTATGTATATGAGACATCCAGAATGAATAATGTTCTTATTCATACGTTGTGCGTAATTATAGTTATAGGGCACTTGCACTTGAATATTTCTATTTTATGCAGCTATATATCTGTACTGCACTTCTCCCAGAGGGGATCCTGTCCCTTCTGTTTCAGAGGAAAATACTTTGCTTTACATTTATCGCACAGCTTGTCACTGACAACTTTGCAGATTCAGATTTCACACACAAGACGTGAGGTTAATAAAAACCAAGACTGAACAAAAATATAAACACAACACTGTTATTATTGCTCCCATTTTCCAAGAGTTGAAACCACACAAAACCTTCCTTATCTCAAACTTTCTTCACCAATGTGTTTAAATCCGTGTTAGTGAGCATTTCTCCTTTGTTACGATCGTCCATCCACCTGACAGGTGAGGCAGATCAAGATGCTGATTATTCACCAGGTGTGCCTTGGGCTGGTTACAATCAAAGGCCATATAAAAATGTATAGTTTTATTTTGAATTATAAATAATAATTTATTAAGTACTCAACTGTGTGCAACAGTTGTGCATGTCTTGGGGGAAGTGTGACCACCACCTGCCTGACGCAGTGCGACACCTCTCCTTTGTACAGAGTAGATCAGGTTGTTGACTGTGATCCTGCTCCTCTTCAGCAGCTCTGCAGAGCTGCTGGATATTGGCTGGAAGTCGATCACGCTGTTGTATACACAGATCTCACACGTGCTCAGTGGGCGACATCTTTTGTGTTTATGGAAGTCTTAGATCTTTTATTTCAACTCATGAAAAATTATTGTATTGTACATTAAACTCTGCAGCAGAAGATAAAGTACTTAAAATGAACTCCACCTTCAGGAGAAGTGAATGTAATTTATTAATGATACTTCTGTCCTTTTTAATTTATACAAATGAGGTGGCAAAAAAAAGAGGATCCTGACCAACACTAATTTGTGGGAGTGTGAACAAGAAAAACTTGCTGCATAAAAAACTATGAGTTCAATCAGCAGAGATTTGTTCTTTTATTGCCATGTGCAAAACAAGAGAGGAAAAGTGAGAGATGTGAGAGTCTTAGGCAATTAGACCCCATCGTGATGTCATCGTATGTGAAAAGAGAGAGAAAGAGAGAAAGCTGGAGATCTGATGTGATGAGGACTCTGACGCGCTCGACCTGGTTCTGGATGTGAAGACTGCAAGTGAATGGTGCGAAGGAGGGTCACAGCAATGACAGATGAAAAGACAGCTGACAGAAGAACAGATTTTAGAGTTTGACAATGTGATTGGCAGGTTGAGCTCATGGTGAAATCTGATTGGTTACATAAAACACCTGAAATTAGCAAGAAGTGGGGTAAGAGAGGGAGAGAGAACTGTGAATGAGTGAGGCATAAGGACAGTATTTCTGATTGAACTTGCTTCATTATGCAAGACATTAAAAAAAAAAAAAACTTTATCAATGTTGAAGTTTAATTTATTATTTAACATCAACTTTAATGAAAATGACTAGAAAAACACTCAACTCAATAACAGCAGCATTCAAATAATATGTAGGATTTAGGAAAGTCCCTCAGGTGTGTGTGTGTGTGTGTGTGTGTGTGTGTGTGTGTGTCCTGAGGCGGGCAGTCAGGTAAGCTGTGCATCAGTGAACTGTTGTGACAAAGTCATTGCTCATTCAGTGGCGTTTGACGCCCGCTTCCATTACCCCTGCCAGAGATTATGTCTTTGTTAAAGGGCTGGTTTCATTAATATTGGAACAAAGTCAACGCTGGCAAAGATGTAAAACCCAAGGAAAGGATAAATAAAGCTTTGCTGAATAATGCAGTGAATGTATAATTCAACTGTGGGAGAAGGGGGGGGGGGGGGGGGCTGTACGTGAAAGGCTATCTAGTGTGTAAATTATGAAGGTCTTTATTTATCTATATTCCATTTCAGGCAGCAGATACTGCCTGAGCAGCGTCCGGCTCAGTGTTTGATAGGACAGGCCTTTGTAAGGTTTTTCATTATGCAACTCACACACAGAGGAAAGGCTCCAAATGTGTTTTTGAAGCGAGGCATTGAAACAGTCGAGGCAGCCGGGGAGGTAACTGCCTAATTAACTAAAGGTTTCAGAGGCAGTGGGTTGTATCTTGGAGAGATCACAGAATAAAAGCCCTCCAGTTTGCACTGTACGAGCCGTCTATTAATACCACTTTGTGCTCAAACACTGATTCTGAAAAGTGTAACTGTGCAGTTAAAGAGGATGAAGGAGGGGTTGATTAAAAACCAATGAGCAACCAGGTCTCAGCTTCCCACTGTCACATGTGACGGTGAAACTCCTTAATTCACTGTCCTGTGTGTGTGTGTGTGTGTGTGTGTGTGTGTGCATGTGTGTGTTCAGAAAGTTGCAGAGCTGCTGACACTGGAATATGGGTTACATCTAACACAACTCAGTCACAGCAAAAGCCAGGCTAATAAGGGAGGCAGTTGCCATGGAAACCAGTGTCTTTGTCATGGCAGTGCTGTTGTAGCCTACTTTACGGTGGTTCATGACAGACGTTAACACTCTGTCAAAAACCTGCACATCAAAGCAGGCTGTGGTTAATTCAAGGCCTTAAAGAAAAGCATCAGTGAGCTGATAATGAACTTTTACTAAAAATGACATTCGATGTGTTGTGAACCTGTTTTTGAACCAGACCTCAGTTCCACAGTCAGTGCAAACTCAAAACGTCCTCTATCTTTATTTTACACTATAAATGTAGTGTAATGTCCATTTACACTTTTTCCACTTTCTACTTTTTACTTTTTTCGCTGAATGAAGCTCAATACTTCCTTGTTACAGCTGGCACTCTGTTGCACACTCGTTGCCTTTAAAACTTTGTAAAGCTTGTGATGACTTAGTGGAAACCCAAAAATTCTCTTTTGGTTAGTGCCATTAGGAACAGGGGCGGTGCGTCCTATATTGTTGGCTCTTAAGTGCCAGAGCAGATGGAAAGGTTGTTTCTTTCCTTTTTATTTCTGCTTTACAAAGAGAAAGAGAAAAATAACGCTTTTTGTTAGATTTAATTTAGCAGCCCCTGTTTGTCCAGTTCCCCTGTTTTAGTTACTCTTTATCAGTGATTTTATCTTTATTTTATCTCCTCCCTATTTTCCAATCACGTCTGGTTTATGTTGCTTCCTTTTTCCCCACAAGTTGTACAGAATTTTCACATTAAAAGTCTTCCAACCTTACTTTTATGAGTAGGCTTTTAAGACCTGTGTGTTTTGTTGATGTAACTTCTTCTGCATGACAGAATCCTGACTGAAGCTGACTGCAAAGACAGCGATGGTGCTGAAGACAACAACTCCCATAATCCCACGTTACTTCACGACGTCACCAAACTACATCTTTTGTTATTGTTTTAAATGAGAGAATTAAATTAAATTTAAAAAAATACATTTAATTCAATTAAAATTTAATTTCAATTAGGAGTATTGCAAAAAAAAAAAAAAAAAAAGATTATGGAAGTATTATTTCCAGTATGGAAATATCATTTCTGTTAAAAAGCAAGAGCTTTCAGTAACAAAGTACAACTTTGTTTTACTGATCCAATTAGAGCTGTGAAGATGACCATTTGTTGGCTCCTGGCTAAAAGCAAACTGCTAACATGGGTTACAGGGGATAGCATAACAGCAGCAACCATAACGTGCCATTTTCTGGACATAAGCCTAATCTGCTGGTGTGTTACCATAGCTACCAGCATGGATCCAGTATAGAACTCACATCTTACATCTGCATTTCCTAAATCTCCACAATGGAAGTGATGAGTAAAATTTTATCATGACCTTAACGACAAAAAGATGTGAATAATGCACAGATCGATGAATACTGAATTCCCCTCTAATGAGCTTCAAAGAGCCCACCCACAGCGATTTAATTGGTGAAGATCTCTGTGAATCTTGGTCTAAATGCTGTTTCAGAAGCTTTGGAAGTCTCTCTGATGAGGCAGGAGGATTCATTTCTCCAGCCGTTCAACTGCAAAGCTCAGTCATAAGCTAAAAGTTTGCAAGTGAGCTTTTATTATTCATGTGGTGCAGTACATGATGTCCACCCAGACAGACTGTGGTTCAGAGACTTTTATTATCTCATATCCGAGCTGGATGAGCACAGTCTGCCACACTGACAGAGCCTGAATGCAGCAAATAGGTGAGTGGGTATAAGAACTGGGGCACGTTGTGTTTACTGTATGACATTTTCAAAATGGTGGATGAAAGGGGAGATTGAAGAGTGGAAATATAGCAAAGGATGGAGGGAATCAACTATTTGAACATCAGTCTCTGGAGAATGGGGCATGTTGTTGTTGACAGGTGTTCCTTTCCTCCTTTCCTCACCATCTACCAGACAAATGCGAGGCTCCCTCATGTTGAATATCTCCACCACCACTGACAAGAGCTTATGACACAATACTATTTTAAAAAAAGCCTTATCATTTTGAAGGTGTATTGACATGCAGAATCACGTTACCACTTCTCTCAGGCTGTCTCAGATGGACACACACACACACACACACACACACACATCCAGGAGGCTGCAGTGGTCAGGCCCTCACAGTTTGCTTCAAAGCCTGAGCCCAAAGCCCCCTGAAAGCACACCTAGGGCTGCAGTGGCTGCAGAGATCTCTCCTCAGTCCAGACAGAAAAAAGTAGATCCATGCTGACTCTTGAGAGGAGCTGCACTGGACTCATATAACTCTCCAAAGATGCATCGAGTGATGTACAGTATATCAATCCACTTTGTCATGGATGAGGATGAAGTACAGTGACAAGAAAAAGCTTCTGAACTCTTTGGAATCGCCTGGTGTCCTGCATCAACTGAAATGTGATCTGTCACAAATATAGACAGTGTCCCGAAGCTAATATCACACATTACAATCTTGTGTGTCTTTACTGATCAGAGCCATTAAACATTCACAGTGCTGGGGGGGAAAAGTAAGTGAAACCACTTAAAAACTGATCGAACTTCCTTTGGCTCCAGAAACCTCAAAGCAGCTCTTCCAGTAGCTGCTGATCAGACCTGCACAGTGTTCAGGAGGAAGTCTGGACCATTCTCCCTTATAGTGCTGCTTCAGCTGAGGCTGGCAGGCATAAGCAGTGTAATAAAACTATTATTTATCTAATTTTCAACTGTCGTTACCACTCTCCTGTGGTCATATCAGACAAACAGCATATATGGTCATTTAGGTTGGATGCAGTTTTGACACTACAATTCCCATCATGCTTTGAGCAATGCAACAAGCATGGTATAATATGAGCTACATCTTGAGCCCAGGATTTTTTTAGTGTTTGATTGTTTGGCGAATCTGCAACGAGGAAAATCATGCTGGATCCAGGTTGTACAAACAAAATCTATCTGATTACTTTTCATTAAACAAACAAAAAACAAACAAACAAAAAAAAACATCTAAACAAGTGAATGACAAGGTTATGTGTCATTTTACCATATATGATTTGGCTTTGACCAAGTTATGAGTCTGGATAGGGTTTAAGTTTTTTTTTTTAAATTGGGTTCAAAGCCAATAAATTGTTCATGTTATTTCATCTCATTATGAAGACTGATTTTTAAAAATGTATTATTTTATGTCAAACTGCCTTTTTCTGGGGGCCGGGAGATATGTGATTGGCTGAAAGGGGAGAGGGGATTATTGGGGATTATTGGAAATAACTTACAAAAAGTGTCTTTATGAAAGACAAGGACTTTAAAAAATATCTCACAAAATAATTATAATTATAATTAAAATGAGTAATTAAAAAAACTGTTGTGAAATATAAAAAAAAAACATTTGTTCTGATGAAAATAAGAATAGTATTAAGGATTTAAATAAGTATTTCATTCTGTCTTATCTTTTTCAATATTGGCAGTTACATGGCAAAGAGAAATTTTCTAGACGAACTTAATTGATAAAATAGGATTTTATTTGTGATATACTTGTTAAATTCACAGATTTTTATGTGGCAACTGATAATACTAGAACAAAAAAGAATTTTTGCCTCAAATTACAGTTTTTTTGGCGACTTTTGGTGATTGTAAAGCAGGTCTAGGTTCTATATTAATACTGTGAAAGTATCAAAGCCTCAGTCCACAGAGAAATGCACACAGCCTGTATTCAGAAACTGAGCCTTAAAACCAGCCGTTAGGACTTCTGTAACTTTGTGATGTCACAACAAAGCAGTCACTTCTCTCAGCCACATCCCAAGCCCCGCCCACCCGCACCCACCATGCCACCTTGCAGGATTTGGTTTCTCTGCATGTTTACCTGAAATCTGCAATTGTTTTATTCGATCATTCAGGAAACAATCAGCCAATCAGATGACACTTAACCCATTTTGTTTCAGCATATCAACTGCTGTGAGGTGCGCCATGTCGTCAACCCCTGTTGTTTCTGAAATGCATCTCTGAAGCGCTGCCATTTAGATGTTTGCACACCGCCTCAGCCTGCTAAGCAGACCATGCTCTCGCTGCATCTGAGACTGGTTTTGTTTACGTCTGCCAGTGAATATTAATGTAGGAGACAGCAAGGCACATGAATGATGATAGCAGTGTTGGTGTTGAGTTAGCTCGTGACAAAACTAATTAAATGACTTGGCCACTGAGTTTGGAAGCAGTAAGAATCAACATTTACTGACCATATGTACACACTGTGAGCAGGATAAAGTTCATTCATTTCCTCAAACAGCTGATCCCCAGTAAACATGATGTACTTCACTGTGACTCATCTGCACTCTAAGTCGATCACTAGCTGGCACGACCACACAACAGCTTTGTGTTTATTGAGTTAGCTGAACTAGTACTTTCGTCCCATTTTTTTTTTTTCAATGCCACACACTTGGTTTCCATCCCAAAATAAATATGTGTAGTTGGATTACAAACCTCACATTTATGGGTCTGTGCAATATGATTGAAGATCTTTCTGTTCCAGGTCAATAGCTGTCAACATCCAATCAAGTGTCTGAATTTTTCAAATAATATGATTGCATTTTAACCGTTGTGCCAGTGAACCGACTCTATTCATTTGAGCTTTCTCTGCAATTTCAAACTAATTTGAAAGATGTATGGAATAAGTATTTCATAAACAACGGTGGAAAACAAATGGGTTGATGGTAAAGTTAATGCTGCACAGCAGTATACATGCATTAGTGAGAATTCAGCTGTGTGAATGTGAACAACTCTGACTGAATGTGAGCCAGGCTCTCAAGATGCTAGCGTTCGCAAGCTAGGCTAACTAGCTTCCTTTTTCCATGGGGAAAATAAACTCAAGAGCCTGATGGGTATATGTCCAGTAACACTTTAATATTGTATTGGTTAGTCACTAAGTTAAGTTTGATTTATTCAAGGAGTTTGAATTAAAGATCAGAGAGATATGAGAACAAGTAAATCACAATAAGACAATTCAATAGTCATCACACATGTACAACACTGTCCTGTAAAAAACAAATCCATAATTAATTTGTGCAGCAGGTTATTATGACCCATACTTACATTTAGTTGCTAGGCGACATCTAGTGTCATCTAATGATGACAGGAGCAAAGGGAAAAGTGTGGTGACGTAGTTTATAGAGCGACAAAGTCCACGTCAGGAGGAGGTTGGGGTGGATGGATGAATATGACCCAGGAGAGCGGTGTTCGATTCCCATGTGACAGGAGCAGTTTATGTTGTTTCTATTATCCATGATTGTTCATTTTTATTATTGTAACCATGACAACAAAGACCATCTAATGTTGAAGACGTACTTATTTTAACCCAAATCACCACCTTTTCCTAAAGCTTACCAAGCCATGACCGTTATTATAGTAACCATGGCAACAAAGGTAGATGTGCTGCTGTTGGTACAGTCTGCTTGTTTATTATTGTAACCATGACAACCAACGTCCAGTACGCCTGCCGTCCTATGGGTCGTATCAGTGAATTGAAAAAAAACAACCTATACGGTTGTTCAGGTTGAAGTTGACGGTTGATGTTCACGTTTCTCTCTCTTACCTGTGTTGAAGGTGCATGGTGGTTTTTATTTTTCAAGTCTGACTCCAGGAACAATGTGAACCACATTAATCACACAGGTACTACAGGAAGCTTTATCCAGAGCACCTGCCGTTGCTGGGCCTGTTGTCATTTCTGCTCCCTCTGTGCTGAAATCACACGAAGATGCCCGATAGATGCTGTGTACACTGCACAAATATTTAGCTCATTGTGAAACCATCTGTTCGGTGCCTGTGAGCCCCTCCTCTGGCTCTCCACAACTCTGGCGCTGCCACTTCACCAGCCTGTCCAGTAACCAGAGTTTGGAAAGAGACCGTCACTTCAGTGAGCACACTATCACACAGCACAACCCTCTGAGGACCACTTCTCTCGGCAGAGATTTTGGATGTCTGCTACACCACTTTAATGTAGACAGAAAGAGACTAAACAGTGATCACATGCATTAAGGCAGTGGTTCCCAACCTCTTCCAATTTATGGTCCACTGGCAAATCTCAAAAATGTTGCAAATTGTTTTACAATCGAACCTTTATGACTGAACTGAAAGCAGAGAAGCTCAATTTTTGTTTTTCATTTGATGGGGTTGGGGTCACTTATTGATTCACCATCTCTCTCTTGACTCTCTTTCCTTTGACTCCTTCTTGTTGCTAACCAGCTGTCTATTTTGAAACTCCAGTTTTTGCCATGGATGTAATCTTGAGCTGCACAATTAGACTGAGATGACAAAGCAAGTATACAATGTGGTCCAGCTGGCGACCACAAAAAAGTTCCTTTAACTGGCTTATCACAGTGACAGGCCTGGAAGAAAAAAATAAATAAAAACAATAATTTGTCACCAAAATTGTACTGTTTTGTAAACTGTCTGCCGGCTCACTTGCAATACCTTCACGGCCCACCAATGGGCCGCAGCCCACAGGTTGGGAACCACTGCATTAAGGTTTATCTGCTTGGAAAATCCCTGTAGGCTTGTGCCTAAAAATGATCTGTCAACATTAGCATGAAGCAAGAAATGTTGACAGATTATTATTAAACATCTTGGAGTATTTGCTCTGCTGATGTCCCGGTAATGACTTGACTTGGAGGTTTCCCTCAAAGTGAATATCTCTCATATTCTAGACAGCAGCACCTGTAGGCTTGAGTCCCCAATTATTGCAATTCAATCTGTCTGTATAAAGCAATCACCAATAAGCTCTCCAGCAGCAGTTTGTGTGTATTTGTCCAGTTTAATTTCCTCAGATATGAGATGGCTTTAGTCAATAAAAATGTTCTCTCTCCTCACCAGCTCTCCAGGGTTCTTTTTTATGACAGGATTAAATTGTCCAACCCACAATTAGGAGAAAGTAATTTCCCTGGTGTGCATCTCCTTTTCGCTTCTTTGCCATTTTATCCTGCAACTCCACGCAAAGCTAATTCACTCCCTCCACACCCTTCTCCCCTACAAAAACTGAAGCAAGTGCTAGGAAAATGACTGTCTTTTTCTATTCCAAAGAGATAAATCTCATTTTGTCACGCCAGCTGCAACACCCCATCTACTTTGGCCCCCACAATGGATAATGGACTCGCCAAGAAGATGGAGCATTTCCCAGTTCCTGTGCCAGCCGGCCCTAATGCGGGCGAAGTGATACAAACATCTCAATTGCATGCTTGTACGTTTCAGTTACCGTTTACATTCATTTTGCAGGGTTCATGCTCGGGTCTCTGCGTCCCGCTGCTGGTGGGTTGAAGTTTAGCCATGCTTATTTAACCACTACATGTGTTTCTCCTTCAGAAAAGAGGAGCACATGGAGTAAACCCAGCTGACTTGCCCAAGTTGGCTGCAAAGCTGTCCAGTGCTTTTGCTCAAACAGTAAACTGCACCCAGACAGAAGAGAAATCCCAGGTCCTGCAGGCCAGACTGGGGATTACACTGGTAAACACCCATGTGGTCAGGGACAAACACTTCACTATCACATGTTTACTGGATGTAATCTTTAATTACAGATACACACAATGGTGGGTTAGTCAGCGGGAGAAAATACAAGAAATTTAGATACTTTCTCAGAAAAACCAAGGGCTGTAATTATTATTACAAATAAAATACAATTAAAGTAACACAAATGTCTGTCCCACACTCCTGCTTAAAGACCTTATCAAGCTTTTGTAGCATCTAAATGTTGAAACACTCTGCCCATAAGGTCTGCTGACTCTGTGGATCCTTTTAAAAGGCAGATAAAGAAAGTTTGTTACGACAGACATTTGTTTGTATCAGGTCTGTGTCTTATGTGCTGTGATGTGATGTGTACAGGTTATTTTTTTGTTTTGTTTGCAAATGTCACCTTAGCTTTGTACGTGTTTATGTGGCTCTGTAAACCACTTTGTGACGTCTGTCTGTGAAAAGAGCTATATAAATAAGTTTCACATATTTACTTACTGCCCTTATTTTACTCTGCTCAGGTCCAGCCTTAAAATTTTAAATTTCCTTGGAAACTGAGTGACGAAAACCCCAGTGGAATTCCATCCGTCTAAATGCTTGTGGGAGAGGTGGAAGAATGGAGAGCGGACAGACGGTAACATTAGAGGCCAGGATTACTGAGCCACTGATTGGTCCCTCTGAGATTTCCCAGGGAGATGGAGAACACAGAGAAACTTCCAGATTTCTCCCCGTAAACTCACTAATAATGTCAAGGAACAAGAGATAGCCTGAGGCTCAAGGTGCAAGAGATACAGCAGAGATTCCTATTTGTGATTTGCAACTACAAAGATATTCATTTAAATCCAGTTTTCATAAAATAAAATAAAAATCCATGCATCTATGGCCACGTTTAGTTTAGAGTCAAGACTTACTAAGCTCATACAAGAAAAATAATTCTGCCAAATTTTTGATATGATGAATTACTGTATATCATCATTTGTTCAGCCAATCAGAACTGCCCCTCCAAATGATTAAAGTTTGTCCAACTCCAGCTGCCAAGGAAGACTGAGACATTGTTGGAAGCTTGTAGGTGGATCTAAAAAACATTTTTCTAAAGACTGGTCAAGAATGAGCTTTCTCACTTAAGGTTTGTCTTATTCCCTTTTTAGGAACTTTGGACCGTATCATGGTCTTCATCAGGAGATGTAGTGTGATCAGTTCTTTCTGTTCTTGACATATATAAAAGTTTTCTTCTTTCTTTCTAGCTTTAAAGTTGGGGTTGACCAATCATTCTTGACCTTGAAAACAAAGTTCAAGGTTCCCTTATTCTCTTATTCTGGAACTTTCTAATGACTCACAAGGTCTTTGTCTTAATGTTTACGTGATGAACTATCGCCATTTGAGGTTTAGTTACTGCTCACCATGACTGACCTTACCACTAAAATGTAAAGTATGGAATACTCCATGGTAGTTGTAGTTGTTTTATTAAGTTTGGATAACCACATGTGTGAAGGAATTTTCCTCTTTTCAGTCTGTTCTCTGTTAATCTTTCATTCACAAGGCAACACGAGGTCGGTCACAGATCACCACTGCTCATTGTTTATCTCAAGCCGAGTGTGCAGCTGCTCCACTCCCATCACTAGTAACCATAGTAACCAAGGCTACAGCACGGTATCTTACTGATAGCAAGTGTAGGAAGATGTAAATATCCAAGAGAGAGCATGAAGCACATGAGTCCCAGAGGTAGATACGATACTATACAGTGTCCTTATTAAGACAAGGATGATCCTTAACATGAGATAAGTAAGACATGAGATTTTCACACACATATGTGAGAGATGTAGAAAACTGTTTTCTCACCCACCTCATACTAATGAGAAAAGCTAAGACAAAAACAGAAATAACTGAGACAAACACACCATTTGTCCCCACATTAACAATCATCATTATATTGCTCACTAATTTAACCAAGCATGTTCAGGTTTGTTTGTGTTTTTGGTTAGAGCTCACATACCATCATCCTTTCTGCTTAAAGTAAAACACAGGTATTTTCAAGTTTAGTCATTGTTTATCGCTTCAGTTCTGTGTTCCATAAGTTAACGATTTTCTTTCTTTGCTGCTTACCACCATACCCACCGTGTGTTCCCGGGACAAAGGGAGGAGGTGCCCAAACACTTCCTGTATCACCAGTGGCTGAACTGAGGCTGAACTGAGCTGAAACAGTCTGGCCTATGGAGGATTTCTGCTTTGCCTCACCAGCTGTGCTAACCCTTACTGTCCTGTCACCTAGCAACTGTTTTTTTTTTTTTTTTTAAGGTTTAAGGCCCTAGGTTTTTTAACTGTTGTGCCATTTATCTGTTTAACTGAGCTGAAACCCAATACTAACATTTAAAATGGTAATTCTTGGGCTCTCTGCTGGTCATTAGTAGCACGCAATGAATCATGGGCCATGAAGGAAATGGATGCATTTGAAGGAGCTTTTGAAATGGGCGAGTCAAGTTGAAGCTTTCTCGAGACCCATTCATCCAGTGAACTTCACAGTCAAAACTTTGAAGTCGACTGGATGAGCAGTTGTCGAGAAACAGCGAGATGTTGATTGGTGTATGGCATTGCATGTATCTTACAGCCTTGATTGGCTACTTCTGATAGAAGGTGCTGTTTAGTTCATTTTTGGCTGTTAGGTAATGGGGCGGACATGACAGTGTAGCTGTGTGCATGTGATGTCAAGTTGCATCACTATGAGTTGAGTTTTGTTCAGTTAAGCCAAGTTAACAACATACATATTTTTGGTTACATGTGTAGCACGGTGCCACTTTTCGCAAATATAGCACCTTCTACCTGGACACAGTTTCTGGTGTCTGCCTCCTACAACTTTTGCAGCCACTCTGGTCAGGCTCCTCACACAGACATTTCTCATATGAAATGAGAAAGTGTACTTTTTTCTTTCATGGTGGCAGCAGGTCAAGCAAAATAGATCAGACGCCCCTCTCCTGCAAAATGTTTTCCAGCTCCTCCTTGGGGATCCCGAGATCAGATATATAATCTCTCCAGCATGTTCTCGGTCTACTCCTTAGCCTCAGGGGTTGGAACAAAGATTGACAAAATGGCCAAAATTAGCAAATTGAGAGCTTTGCTTTCTGGCTCAGCTCCCTCTTCACCACGACAGTGCAGTACACCCGATTCACCACTGATGCTGCACCGATCTGCCTGTCAATCTACCGCTCCATCCCACCATAACTCGTACACAAGACCCCAAGATATTTAAACTCCTTCACTTGGGGCAACTCCATCCCAACCCAAAAAGAGAAATCCACCCTTTTCTGGCAGAGAATCATGGCCTCAAACTTGAAGGTGCTGACCCCCAAAGTGCTATGACATTAAATTGTGCATATGTTGGGCCCCACTGGAAATAGGACCTTTAAGCCTTTCTGTACATAGGATTATACCTTTTAAAAATTTACTACCACAGATGCTCAACTTTTTTAACAATCATTAAAGTGGGGGAATTTCATGTCCTTTCTATTTACTGTAGTTATCTACTCTGCATTACCTAACCTTAAATAAACAGAAGAGGAGCATGTGGAGCGCTTGGTACCTGACTTTTGTAAGATCCAACAAGCTTAAAGGAAAAAAAATCTCTTCATCATCCTGCAGCATGAAAAGCTGCATCCTATCAATAAGAAAACAAGATGAACAGTTATAACACAAAGACACACACACACCTATGTGCTTGAGTGACCAGCTGACCAACCAGGACTAAGTCTTACAAAAGCCGACAGTCAGTGTGAGCCTTGTGAGGTAATGATTATGCTAGCAGTTAGTTATCTGCTGAAGGCTGTCCCACACTTGATGGATGTCTTTTATTTGCATTTGAGTGATGAAGAAAAACAGAGACAGAGGTCTTTCCCCCACGACGTGATTGAGTGTGCTGGCAACCGTAACCTTGCTGCTCCCTCTTTTTTGGTATGGACGTCTATATTCAGCCTGTGTGATGAATTTGCCAGAGCTGTGTAACTCAGGCAGTGAGTGAGATCGTTCATCTGCTGCCATGTAAAATTGCATTGAACTGGGGCAAACCCTCAGCAGAGGCCTGGTACAGAACTTTAATCAAGTTTACTGCTGGGGAGAGGGAGCAGGGAGCGAAGCATTTGCATATGGATGCTGGCCCATCTCAGCGGAGAGGACTGTGGTGAACGAGCCTCATAAACAGTTTAATCCACCAAAAGGCATGTTGTTATTCTCATGCTTTAGAGATAGTTTTGAGTGATCCTCTCACTATGAAAATGGTTATTGGCTGTGGAGATAACATTACTTCATACTGTGGCAAAAAGGCTATTGAGAGGCCTCCATTCTGGATTGTAACATATTTCACTGTTGTCACGTTGGGTGATTTCTGCTCAGAGGAATGGGTCAGTGGCCTGTATTGTGCCATCTTGTTGTATTTTCAATGAAAATGAAATTTCAGGTCCAATCTATAATGTGTGGCGATGTCAAGATTAAGTGATACATACTGGACAACCAATGAAAAGCCAGAAATGTGGCTACAACCACAGATCCATAACAAATTCTGTATAGAACTCACAGATGAGTATGTGTCTGTCTCTGTATCAGTGAATGTAACACACTCTCAGGACAGGAAGTCACATTGACTTTAGAATTTTATGACAATTGATTTTACTCACCAGAGCAAGCAAATACTAAGTCTCAGAAATACAAAAAAAGGAAATGAAGAGTTAACTGATTTCTCTTCCAAACAACAGAATCATCTAAGCCACCTTTTCCAACTCAAGGCCCACTTGAAAATCTCAATCTCAAAAAAAAATAAACAAATAAAAAATTTTTCCAAGCTAAAATCTTACCTTAGCTTCAACAGTTCATCACACATATGCAGCATTTCACACACATATGGCACAATTCTTAAACCACAGCTCTTGGCCTTTTCACTAAGGCAGTCATTTTTATTTCCTTCCTCTCTTTCTCTCTCGCTCCCTCAGAGAGGGAGCTTTGGCAGAATGTACTCTTGACCTGTGCTCTCTCCAAACACCAACAATATAATTCACTTGCATGAGATACAAAGGAGAGTTATTGAGGATCAGGGAATATTCCAAGGCAATGATGCGGTCAGCATCTCAATAACTGACCACATTCTTCAGCAGAACAGGCTGAGGGTGAAACAGCCCTATAGTGGTCCTTTTGAAAGGTACCCTGACAGAGTTAGAAGTATTGTTTTTCATACTGTAGTACAGGCTATATGATGGCCAACTTTTGTGGACCATAACAATGTGTTTCCAAGTTGTCATTTAGTGTCATCACTCTTGTACAGATACTTATGCCAGAAATACACCTCATGAACTCATATTGAGACGCACACCTGTCTATATATAATGACTCACAGCTGCACAGAGCAAAAACCAAACCATGAGGAGGAAGAAACTGACTGAGATGAACTGCAGAGCTCAGAGACAGGATTGTGTGGAGGCACAGGTCGAGGGAAGGGTATAATTTCTGCTGCACTGAAGCTCCCTGAGAGCTCAGTGGGCTCCATCATTTCTTAAATGGAATAAGTCTGGAACAAGAAGGACTCTTCATAAAGCTGGCAAAACTGAGCAATCCAGGGATAAGGGTCTTGATGCAAGAGGTGACAAAGAACCTGATGATCACTCTGGCTGAGCTCCAGAGATCCTGTGTGGAGATGGAGAAACTTCCATTATCCCATCATTATTATTATTATTATTATAGGCTGGGCTGTTCTAGTTTGTGACCAGTTCATGAACTCCCTAAGATTCAGCAACATCTGTCTACCTGCATGTTCTCCCTTCATAAGTCCCATAAAGGAGTTTTTTTTTTTGTTTGGCATGGTTTTAGCCAATAACTGAAGCCCCTACATCTGTGTTCACCTCCTCCAGGACATGGAGGAGGCTGGCTTAAATATTACAGCTGAGCCCCACCAGAGGTGGACAAGGCATGGGGTTAATATTGCCTGTGATTGTTATGAGAATCTCTAGCCTGACCCAGACTAGATGGAAGGGAGGCTGAGGCAGAACAAATGGGATTTTTTTTAATGTACTGTTTTTACTGTTTTTTTATTAGTTTATATTGGAAAATAAATGGAAATTATTTTAGTGTATTTGCATGCTTTATCAGTTGCATATTTTTACAGTACATTTACTTTTGAACTCACTTTTAATTTATTTTACTACAGTACACTGAAGAATTAAACCATGTAAAGAGGTTGTTCTGAGGGAAAACCATAAGAACCATTATTCGTGACAGAAAAAGGTTTTTACAGTAGCGTTTTGAATTGATCTCACCAATATGCAATGGCTATTTTATGTGTATTTGATGGGTTTTATGTAATATCCGAAAGTTTGCTTCAGATGTAAGATTACATGGTTTTTAGTGAAGAGTTTGATTTTGACATGAAAGTTTGAACTTTGTGAAGATGAGTGTGCAGTTGTGCAATTGTGTTTAGAGTTTTGGGAAATGGCGTAATTTAAAGAAATGTGTTTAGCGATCAAAAAATAAGAATAATGTTAATAAAAAAAATAAAAATGTATAATAAATCATTTCATTCTTCATCGATTTTGAACCTTCATGTAGGGTCTCCCAGAGATATTTCAAATCTTAATTTTTAACTGGTTTGCCCAAGTCAGTTCCTAATTTTTTAATGTAATTTTTTTATCCCTGTGTCTTACCATCTGTTCCAATTCAAATTGTCATGTACAGTAGCTTCAGAAAGTATTCAACACATTTTGTGATGTAGATTTCATTTGCACATGTACAATTGACATTTTTGCCCATCAGTTTACTCTCAATAACCTAAATTAAATTACGTCGGAACACTTTGTAAATGAGAGATTTCAGTTTTTGATTTTTAATAACTGAATTATTCAATTAAGTACAATTGGGTGAATTGTCAGATTCTAATGTTACAAAATCCTGAAACATTTTAAACAAGAACAAGAAAACTTAATTAAAGGATTACCAGACATATGAGGATGCTTTGTACTTCAACATAAAGCTTCTTGTGAAATCTTTTCCTATATTGTATCTTTACCATAAGACCACTTCAGGGGCAGTATCTTCAATTCAAAGAAATATGGCAATTACAGATATTAGGTAGACTAATGCCTTCTATCTTACTAACAGTGTCTTTCCAGATAAATTCATGAAATATCTCATTGATGTCTTTAAAAACTATTATGTGGGTAAGGAGGGGAATGATTACAATCAAAAAATAAATCTTTGTTAAAGAAATTATTTTCAAACTGTTTGCTTTTTTTGTTTTTCAACATCTTCGTCTGGCAACCTCACAGTGAGGACAAAACTTCCAAAATGCCAGAAGTACTTCTGCACATAATAATGGCTTAGACCACTGTTAGATCAAAGTTTTTGTATGGATTAAACAAACCAGATATATTTTAATTGCAGGGCTTTACATAGTGCTGGTAGGCTGATTTTGTTGTTCTTATTTCCTCTATTTCCAGCTTTTATGCTAAGCTAAGCTAACTGTCTCCTGAGTGTAGCATAGAGACATGAGTGTGGTATCAATCTTATCAACTAAATCCCAGCAAGAATAAGACTGTCTTTCCTATAACGACACATTAGCATGCTAATGTTAGCTAATCTTAGCTCAAAGCACAAAAGTGTAGCCTCATGTAGCCACTAACATGACTGTGGACCCTTAGTTTATCTTGTTTATTATTTTGCAGATTTATTAATTTATTCCTCCTGTCACTCGGAGGTCTCCATGCTTTAAGCTTTATATTTAACTGATGGACATAAGGTTGAATTTGATCTTTTTATCCAACTCTCAGCAAGGAGGCAAGTAAATGTATTTCCCAAAATGTCAAACTATGCACTTTAAAGCTAAAAGTGGATTGGTCCTGAACTTCTCCCTGTCAAAGGCAGTAAGTAAAGCCATAAGCTGTTTGCAAGGAAATTCAAACAATTAAAATACCACCAACAGAATGGCTCATCAGGATGGTGCATCCTATACTGAAGAAACAAATGCATCTTATTTTGTTTCGGATTGTAAACCTTGTACGTTTGAGAGGAACACACCCAATAATTCACACTGGATTATTACTTTTCTCACTTCCCTGCATCTCTCAGCCCTGATGCCCCACAGTGTTGCCTCTGCATGTTTAGATCTATATGTCTACTTCAAACCACAGCAGCACAGCCACCGCACTGCAGAGCGAAAGCTGATCTGATTTCCATCCTCCGCTCTTTCACTTCACAGCCAATCATCTCCTGCTGTGTGGTGAGGAAGCCAGTTGTAGTACTGCTGAATCATATAAAATGAGGTCAGAGTTCAATTTGAAAGTAATGGATTGGAGGGTTTGCTAAAAGGGGGGCAGATGCTGCTGATTTATATCAGTTCAATTTAACCGTCAATGAAAAAAAAATTGGTTTGAAATGTCTGAGCATTTTTATTGACTTCAGCAATAACAAAATTTATCAGCGGTTATGAGCAGTAACGCCAGCCCACCATTGTTTTGTTTTTGTTTTTTTTTAAAAAGGGGGCATTAAAGGACCAATATGTGATTTTTAAGGCCAAATTCATAGCTACTCACAATAGATGACGAATGCAAATATTTGATGAGTTGAAACTGGGGTATTTAATTAAATACAGTTTTCGTCTCTCTGTCATGCTCTGCTCACTCCGGCTTCCTATCAGAAAAGAACAGAACCTCTGTCCTCAGTGTTAAAGCATCTGCTGTGAACATTAGTTACTCAAACCCTGAGCTACAGGCTCGGGTTCTTAACCACAGCATGTCTGAAGGGATTGGTCTGCCACCCTGATCCAGACTGAAATAACTCCACAACTGTTGGATGGATTGTCATGAAAGATCACAAACTACAAACCTAAACCCCCCCAATCCATTAACGACTTCCGTCTGGCCAATGATCTGAATGAGTTTTACTGCCGCTTTGAAAGACAATGGGACAAGCCTGACACTAACCTCCACATCAGAGCCACATCAGAACCCCCCTCCTCCTCCCCTACCAAAGGAACGTCTCTCTCTATCCTGGAGAGAGATGTCAACAGGCTTTTTAAGAAGCAGAACCCCCGCAAAGCAGCCGGTCCTGACTCTGTCTCTCCATCATCCCTGAAGCACTGTGCTGATCAGCTGTCTCCAGTGTTCACGGACATCTTCAACACCTCACTGGAGACCTGCCACGTGCCAGCCTGCTTCAAATCCTCCACCATCATCCCTGTCCCCAAAAAACCAAGGCCCACAGGACTAAATGACTACAGACCCATTGCCCTGACCTCTGTGGTCAGGAAATCATTTGAGCGCCTTGTCCTGTCCCATCTCAAATCCATCACTGACCCACTCCTGGACCCCCTGCAGTTCGCCTACAGAGCCAACAGGTCTGTAGACGACGCCGTCAACATGGCTCTCCACTTCATCCTCCAGCATCTGGACTCCTCAGGGACCTATGCCAGGATCCTGTTTGTGGACTTCAGCTCTGCCTTCAACACCATCATCCCGGCTCTGCTGCAGGACAAGCTCTCCCAGCTGAGTGTGCCTGACCCACCTGCAGGTGGATCACCGACTTCCTGTCTGACAGGAGGCAGCACGTGAAGCTAGGAAAGCACGTGTCTGACTCCCAGACCATCAGCACTGGATCCCCGCAAGGCTGCATTCTTTCTCCTCTGCTCTTCTCCCTGTACACCAACACCTGCACCTCCAGCCATCAGTCTGTCAAGCTCCTGAAGTTTGCAGACGACACCACTCTCATTGGACTCATCTCTGATAGCGATGAGTCTGCCTACAGGTGGGAGACTGACCGTCTGGTGACCTGGTGCAGGCAGAACAACCTAGAGCTAAACGCTCTGAAGACAGTGGAAATGATAGTGGACTTCAGGAAGAGCCCAGCCCCACCCACCCCCATCACCCTGTGCGACTCCCCCGTGGCTACCGTGGAGCATTTCTGCTTCTTGGGTACCACCATCACAGAGGATCTCAAATGGGAGCTAAACATCAGCTCCCTGATCAAAAAAGCTCAGCAGAGGATGTATTTCCTGAGGCAGTTGAAGAAGTTCAACCTGCCAAGGACTATGATGGTGAACTTCTACACCTCCATCATTGAGTCCATCCTCACCTCCTCCATCACCATCTGGTACGCTGCTGCCACGGAGAGGGACAATAACAGACTGCAGCGTATCATCCACTCTGCGGAGAAGGTGATTGGCTGCAATCTTCCATCCCTCCAGGACCTGTATGCCTCAAGGACTTTGAGGCATGCAAGGAAGATTGTAGCTGACTCCTCCCGCCCTGGACACAAACTTTTTGTGACACTCCCCTCTGGCAGGAGGCTGCGGTCCTTCAGGACCAAAACCTCTCGCCACAAAAATAGCTTCTTCCCATCTGCTATCAGCCTTATCAACAAGGCTGAGAGAGCCCCACTGTCACTGATCCCCCTGATCCTCAATTGCACCAATCACCAGAAAAAATTCCTTGTATGTGAAAACATACTTGGCAATAAAACTGATTCTGATTCTGATTCTGATGAAGCTTTGTACACCTGTTCATGGTTGGCAGATAATGAACCATAATGACTTTAGTAATCCCCTGAGTTTTCCTCTACTGCCACCATCAGGTCAAAATTTCAATTTGTCCAATACTTTGGTTTATGACTACCGAAACAAAACTAGTAAGATTCCCCCAAGGCACAAGTGTAATTAGCAAATGTTAGCAAATTCTAACATAACAAAGTAAGGTGGTGACCATGGTAAATACATACCTTTGTCATGATGTGATGCTAGCATGCCAATGTTCGCATTTAGCTAGCATGGCTGTAGCCTCTCTAGTCTTGTGCATTGTTCAGAAAACAGTGAAATTTGTCAGATTCAGGAAATCCTGAGAGTCATCTGTCCTTTTCTAACATTTTATATAGTACTCAGTTAATTAATTAATGAAACAAAATAGCAATAGATTAATAAATGATGAAAAATTCTATTAGTTGCAGTCCTAGAAAAAGCTTAGTCTTCATTAAATTTCTATCAAAGCTGTGTGACTAAAAACCCAAAAAAGTAACTTTCCCACCAGTGCTCAGAGTGTGTAGTCAGAGGTAAGCAAGACATAATCACAACCTCAGGAGCTGGAATGCTGTGCAGTCTTGAATCCCTAATTTGTGGTTATTAGGATGATAAAAAAATCTTGAAAAATGACAACTGGTGTGAATTTAGAGGTGCCAGTGTTTTGGCACTCTGAGCATTCTTACACTTCACTTAATGTCACCATGTGCAGTCACTCAACACTTGGCTGAGGTGAAGACTGCTGTCAACATCTCTTGTAAATACACTGAGCTCCTTTCTATCTACATCCTGCTCTTTCCCATCATCCTGCCCCCCCCCCCCCCCCCCCCCCCCCCCCACTCCATCCTGGATTGACTGCTCTCAGCAGTCTCAGGGTCTGGTTGCTCACACAGCAGGAAGTGGTAGGTGGAGGCGGTGGCCTCGCTCTGACCAGGCCTCTCTCAGCACCAGAGTGGGAGGCTCAGGAGATGGAGGTGGTGGGAGTGCTGTCGCCCCAAGACAATGATTTCAGGTCCGTTACATAACAGTGTCGTCTTGGAAGAAGCAGGTGATGTGATGATGCATCCGTGTCTGTGGAAGACCTACACTCATGTGGGCCACGGCAAATGTGCACACCTGCATACAAAGGAGAAAGCAGAATACAGCTGCACCTGAAATAGTCTTTCCCAAAGAGACTGACACAAACTGACCTCTACATATCAGTCAGTGCTGTTCATCTTTCACATCACAGATGGACAGGATGCCAGAAGAGTCTTTTCAGTGTGTTGTGGACATGTTTCAGGGGTTGTAGCTGTGGAGTATGTTGTATTACCTGCCTGGAGGAGCTGACAGCCCATAACACTCATTAGTCTGGGTGAAAAATAGAAAAAAGAATACTGGGTGTTACTGAGTGCACTCATACACTGCAGTATAATTCTGCTTCATTTCAGCCTGGTGTATTTCTCGTACATCTGGTCGTGCTACGTCTCTACTCTCCAACTGTCCTCTAAAGATTTGCAGAAATGTCATCTCATATTGCAGAAAACCAGCAAAAGCCTCCTACAGTTTTCTAAATAAACCCGTTTTTGTGATGTATTGTTACAGAATTATCTGGACTCAAAATGGCAGAACACACAGTTTTGAAGAGGTTTATTTTGAAACTCAGAGAAAACTATAGGGCTGGTGTGGCGTGGTTGCATCCAGGCGGGCTGGTTGGGCAGGTGAGTACTGGTATGGCAGAGTGGGGCAGGAATCTCTAAGTGAGTGGCGGAGCAGGTGTGTTTAGGCAAGGTGGAGGTGCGTGGGATTTCCAGGTAGACGAACTGGGAAGGGAGATCAGGTTTGCTGGCGATCTGGGGTGGCTGGACGTGGCCACAGGACTGGAACCAGGGAGCAGTTGATTAGAATGATCTGGAGATGAAGATTAAAGAAGGAAAAGTCACTATGAGGAAAACTGAGAATACTTGACCGGAGCAACAACCACAGTGAGTCGCAAAACTCCAGTGAGGACTGGAGATGAGAGTAGATACACTGCACAGGGTGGAGTCTTGATTGGATGACAAGTGGCAGGTGAGTAGATGGTTTTGGAGGGAATCCGAAAGTAGGTCAGCGACGCCTAGCCTAATGCACACACACGCACGCACACACACACACACACACACACACAAACAGAGAATATGGACCAAACAAGGACAAACAAACACAAGAGGGAGAGGGAAACACAGGAAACACAAGACACAACCAAACCGCAACAGTTTTTACATTAATCATTTCACACTTGTCGACACTTGTCTCTGTCACAGAGTAAACACAGAATGTAGCCACCTGGAACCACCACTGTGATACATCTAAACACCTTAGATAACACTACTCTGAGATGTTACACTCCTAGTTTCCATTTTTTTCTCAGTTATCATTGTAATATCATACCCATAGTGGGTCCGGACATATAACCAGATGCTAGTGTTTATTGCTGGTGAGACACACACATTGTAATCACTCACAGACCATTTTACATGTCCCTTTTCTTACTGTATGGAGAGATGAGAGTCTGGTGAAATCGAAGTCTTCTGAATGACAATAATGATAAGTGTGACAAATAAAAAAATATTGTAGTTACAAAGCTGGAATTACACATCTATCAAAACTTTAAGTATGGAATCAATAGGTCCCACTCAGACCAGCTACTCTTGGCTTGCCAGCATCTGTCCCTCATTATCAATGTCTGTGCACTGCAGTACAGATCCAACCAGACCAACTGCCCCACAACATCAGTTCCACTTGCCTACAGTACGATATCACCCAATACCTTTTAAATTACTATTAATATTCTTTTATTATATAAGAAATACAGTTGCAAGTAACCCTTTGGAATGACTTGGTTTTCTGCATTACTTGGTCATTAAATATGATCTGATCCTCACAATGTGCTTCAGCTAATAACACAAACAATTATAATCTTTTGTGCCTTTATTAAACACACCTGCTTTTGCAGCGACAAACACACACAAGTGATTCCAGTGGCTGCAGGTCAGACGATCTACTCCACATCATCTCCCAAGGTCTGGGCTTTGATTGGACCACTCCAACAGGTGGATTTTCTTTGTCTGAAGTCATTCTATAGCAGATGTGCTTTCAAGTTTTGGCTCATTGTCCTGCTGCATCACCAGCTTCTACTGAGCTTCAGCAGGTGGAGCTACCCTGACATTATCCTAAAAGAGACCTTGTGTCGAGCTGCCCAGGTCCAAAGGCAGCAAAGCCCCAGATCATGATGCTCCCTCCACCCTGCTTCAGCTTTGGGATGTCAGGAAGTCAGAAATCTTGGTGTTATTGTCAACTATTGATATCAGATATCAAAGATTCGTTCCAGTTAAACCATGGTGTCTTGTGTGATGAGAGGTGGGTGCAGGTGCAGCTGATGACTGAGCTGCGGACCAGAAAAAACAGGTCATAGAGTAGCAAGGCCCATTCCCACTCCGCTCTGCAGGCATCAGCTGCTGCAAAATAAAACAAGATTCTCCCTGAGCTTGTAGGAACACACAGGCACATGCAGATATACACACCTTTTTTTTATCTTGTATCTTTTTGATATCTGATATCTGATATCTGATATCACCCAATACAATGAAGGTCACTGATTTTATTTTTTTTATTTATTTTTTTTTTGGTGTTCATAGCAAAAAAATCTACAACAACTACACTACTACTATTCTTGGCTGGATCACAACAGCAGGGCCAGTCCCAGTCACTGAGTGAGTGAGTGATGAAGTTACACCACTGCTCAGCTGTCCATGTGTTGGAGTTTCCTCATTGGTTGTTCCTCTTTCAAAATGCTGCCAACTTAGCAGCCTCTTTTGCTATTTAAAAAAGAAATGAGTTTTTTATGCAAGATCTGTTCATCTCAATTATTTTATTTTTGTTTCACCACATAAAATACAGAGAGCAGTAAACTTCTTGATTTTGATCCAACACAGAGTAAAAACCAGGACGTGTAAAGCAGATACAGATAACTGATATGATATAATTTGGAGTAGCCTATCCTAAGTACTGTAATCACACAAATTTATATTTATGTGCTGCTTACACACAGCTTTTAAAATATGTTATACTCCGAGGACTTCATGTTTAATGCAAAATACGGAAACTGGTCTGCCATAAAATAAATAAATAAATAAAACTAAACTAAACTAAACTAAAATTTGAAATCCACTGATCAATTCCACCATAAACACCTAATCAATCAAACTACATCATGACAGAGACAGACAACAGAGTGACTGATCTCCACTTTAAAATCCACAATCAAAGGTCAGTATCAGCAAAGTGACACATCAGTCCAACCCTGCACCTCACACACACACACACACACACACACATACACACACACACACACACACACACAGCAGACGAAGGTCTCAACTGCTTCCCTCTGTCCCACAGGAGTGTGTGGTGGGAGATGAAACTGAAGGAGAGGAGTAATACTTTACATCTTGGGGCTGCATACACCACGGCCTGGGCAGGATAATGGATCCAGGTCACTGTTACTAAATGCTGTTATTGACCCGAACCAGAGGGAACAGACAGAGACAGTAAAGAACAGATATTTATTGTTATCCAATAGCCCTGTTGTTTTAGCCTGCCTTTTACAGCCGCTGAAAGAAAAGACTTTTCTGTTTGATTTTCTGCCGCTGCAACGTCCCGAGAGTGCAGCCAGAAAGATTTGCTGCTGTTCAGTCATGGCTGACCCTTCACCTAACTGTAACATTTGAATCTCACACTCCACTTCAAGCCCTGGCAATTTTTTTTTCACATCACCACCTCTCTGCCGTTCTCTCATCCTCTCCCCCTCTCTGCACCGTCAGGTCCCATCCTGCGATTGAGATTTCACTCCTCAGTGTTCTGACACGCGCCACAGCCCTGACACTGATTACAGCATCCTGCAGGACTGCATTAGCACTGCATGACCAGACGCCCTAGTGTGTAAATGTGCATGTGTTTGTGTGAGTGCAAGGTGTGTTTGTTCAGACTTGTGTTCTGTAGCTGTGGCTGCCATGCTTGCCACTACCACTGCCACCATTACCAGACAGGAGCCACATTGTCCCAGCAAAGCCCAGCAGAGAGCTTCTCAGCCCGGATACTGTCCCTGAGACCGCCCCCTGTGAGGAAAGATAGCTCCAGGTATCAGACTAATGCTACTAGACAATGCAAGGGGTGAACGTGTCAGTGTGTGTGTGTGTGTGTGTGTGTGTGTGACCTGAGGCTGCATTCATCATTCAGTTTCTCTAAGCTAGGCTGGCTGCACGCAATCTATCTTCCAACTTATATTAAGGCCTGTGTTACTTGATGAATGGCAGATGATCAGTTTCAATGGCAACACCTTCCACTCACACACACTCACACATGCATGCACACACACTCTCCCTACTGTGAGCTCTGTCCACAGACTGTAAATAAAGATGGACGTAGCCTGCATACTGATTCAATAACTGTGGCAAGCACACGCTCCCGATAGCATCATTAGCACATTTGGGCATCTGAGCATCTTGCTCGAAGGATAACTCAAGGCTAATTCATTTGCTGGCTGATTTGCTAGTTAAGCTAAGCTAACAAGCAAGTTATGGTGAGATACCTGCTAATATGTGCCAACATATAAATAAAATCCTCCTTAAGGCACAAACTCCACAAACATGGCCAAGAGGTCACATTCAGTGACATGAATTAGCTTAGGTGATGGCTAGCACACAGCTAGCAGACTGTGATGGCACCCACCTGTCACTCAAAGCAGCCACGCCCCCAATTACACATAACTTTTACCATTTTAGACTTTTAATCAAATTTAAATGGGTTAGTTATATAAAGATTCACAGTGAAATTAGTTATAGAGACCAAACCCATTTTTGTAGCTATTTTATTTGAGCAAATGCAGTAGGAGTGGCCCACCAGTGATAAACAATAGCATATGGCTGAACATTTTCCATGACCTGCTGTGATCAGACTGGTAGCTGAGTGAAAAGGCCCTCAACCGGCCCCAGATGCAGATCACTGTGCAGTTATCCAAAATGATTATTCAAGGTGGCAGCAGAGGTGGTGAGTGCACAGTTAGCATGACCCACAGACGCATTAACATGCGTCTGGAGTGACCACTTGTGATTGGGTCTCACTTCCCTCCTCTATATGCAATTAAACATGTATGCGTTGTTGTTTTTAGCCAATCTGACAGACGAGTCTGTTGTCAATGTGTTTATGAGAGAGACATGTGGCCCAGACCACCTCCGAATGTGGTCTGAGTGATCAGATCTCAAATGCATCTGTACTGTACTTCGGGCTGTCCTCTTGTGATCAGATCAGCTGACACGGACGTCAATATCACAACAGCCACATTTATGGAAATGCACCTGGTTGATTTTCTTTTAATCACAGTATCTGCGCAGCCAAAACATATGACTGTACGGTTTGATCAGGGCATGTCAGAAATCCTGATCTAATCTGAGTCTGATCATCCAGCTTGTTCATCAGTCCCTATGACTCTGTCAAATGATGTTTTGGCTAAAATCCAGCCAAATCTGAAATATTTAAACATCTAAAGGAAGTCATGGGAGACGGATTGGGTGTAAAACCAGTTTTACAATCTTACATAGACATATACAGTTCAAACAGGTCCAAAAGTCTGAGAACACTTTTCCAACCGAAACACGTCTTGTATTTTCTTTTTCTCCTGATACATACACACTTGAATATTCATGCTCACACACACGCAGTCAGCCTGTGTTTCTTTTCCTCTGTGTTTTCAGTCCTTGAATGTTTCTGCCTCCCTCAGCATTTCTTATTGCACCCACACCCCCGAAGGCCTGGTGAGTTCATTCTCTCTGTGAAGAGTTAACAACTCCCCTCGGGGGTTGTGACAATGCAATCAAGCAAGGCAATATGTCCACAGTGCCAAGAAAAATACCAAAATAAATTAAAGAACGAAGAGAGACAGGCCTCTGTCCGTCCCCTCTGTCCATCCCAGTCCTCTTAACAATTTATTAACTTTCAGAGCTCGCCAGTCTCTGACAGAGAAACAGGCTGAGTCCGAAGAGAAAAAGAAAAGTTTGGATTTACAGACCACAAGACACAACAAGCGGTTTTGCCAAAGGCTTTCTCAAATAGTAAAAGAGTTTGTTGTTCTGCAGCAGAAAGTCATGATGCAATCCTCCCAGGCCTCTAAAACTCCATTTTGTGTTTGCATTTTCATTTTCCTCACCAGTCGGTCACATTGATAATTACAGATATGGATCAATTACACTGAATCAATTTCAAGGTTGTGAGGAGTGTTCAGGGTTGGCCTACTAGCAAGTGTCTGCTTGTCAACAGCTTATCCAATCCCCCCCCCCCCCCAAAAAAAAACAACTCAAAACTGACTTTGAATTCAACTGATATCAGATTTGCAGCAGCCATTACATTCCAGTAGAGGGCATCAAACTCTAGTTTTAAATGTCCAGAACAACATTTAGTTTTTGAACTACTGATGACTTTTTATAAAATACTCCATATACAGTGTGAATGTTCAAAATGTTCAAATGTATTGCAGCAGGTTGCTCCTAAAAAATGGACTTTATCAATCACACTCAAGTCCCCTACTCATTCATCATTGTCCTCATCATGCACAGGCCCAGTGTCTGCACGTGGCCCCTGGCTCTCCAGCAAGCTGAACTACTGCTAGTTTGTTGTTGTTAGCTACAGCAGCAACAATGCTAAAATGAACACAGTAGGCACACATAAACTAAATGCTCCTTTGTTTATATTCAATTCAATACTAATTCAAGAGTAGGACACTTATTATCATGAAGTTCATTGTACTTAAGCAATAAAATTACAATTTTTATATTTTAACAGTTTTCTGTTAATTTAAAGTAACTTTCTCCTTAACAAAATACTGTACTGTTTCTTTAAATGACATCATTAAAGAGTCTGAAGAAGCTAAATTCAAATGCTGGTTAGTTGGATTTTCTTTCAGAACATTTTTGGTACATTTTCCTTTCAAAACCTTTTCTGTCAAGCATAACAAATCCACTCTGTCAAAAAACTTTTTTTTAAATTAAATTTTCAAATTGTATTTGTATAATACATGATTTTTTCCATTGTGTGCTAAGTATGTTGTTAGCTTTGACCACAAAGAGAATTTCAGCTGTTCAGCCGTGTTACCTTTTACTGCATTTTTCTATCACATCTATGGGGCTAGAACAGTGACATTAAATTTGACAGACATAAAACAAAACCCTGAAAATCAACATCGAAAAATATCATAATGCAAAAAATTAAACAAGATGAGACGTTTTTAAGATTGTATTTTTCAATGCCAGTGTTTTATTTTTCAGTGGAACCTTTTTCAGTGCCAGTTTTTTCGCTGCCATTGTAACCTACAATTCAGGTTTTATTTTCAATGGCAAATTTGAATATCACTGTTCATACCCATCACAGGTTTTAATGTGCTGGGGTGGAATCAGTGTTAATGGTGGCACAACATTCAAATGTCCCTCAATTCCGTCTTCCTGCATAAGATTAATATTTTTTTCAGTATTTCAAAGTGAAAGCTGTGTTCTGACCTGGAGTTCACGATCCTGCCTAGATAGCTAGTTAGCCGGCTAGGTAGGCAGCGTGAGCTTCTTTAGGCCAAAGCTGAAGCTCAAAAGCTGAAAAGGCTTAGTTACTGCATCTGTGTACTGTGTTTATTTACAGCGGCCACTTCTAGTGTATTTCAGAGTAACTTTAGTAAAGATGTTGGTCCAGCTAACGGGAGCTAAGTTAAATTTAGTGGCAGTTGCTGAGCTTGCTCATGTAAGAGAGGCTGGGTGTACAGTATGTGACTGGTGAGAGAGCAAACAGACAACACCGTCATGAAAACTGACAAAAGTTAAATAAAATTTATAGAATAGTGACATAACATCATAACATCGTAACAGTTGGTTTAGTTTTAAGTTTAATAATTTCTTCCAGTTAATTAACAAACTGTTGGTTATATATTTTATACTATTTATTCATATGATTAATATTTCAGTTATTTAATGTTGCAGATAAACTTGAACAGTCTCTGCAACCTGCTACATTTTTGGGTGTAAATTATTCCTGATTCACTATTGCATGTTTGAACTTCTTGGGAAATCAGGTGGTCACATGATGAGCTTTGATTCTTTACCGCCATTATCCACGACTTCCAGTAACAGACCACCTTGACATCTGAGAATTCCACGTGCAACAGGGAGAATATCCGTTTTCTGCACTGTCTCTTTTTTCATTACAGATGAAAGGTGTATAAATAGCGTGTGGTGCCAAGACAGAGAACAGTAGCCTCAACGAGAGAGCCAGAAGTCACACAGTATCACAGTGTCAGCAGAAGTGTTAGCATTCCCTCTGGGGCCTCCTTTCTCTCTCTTAAATGGGTCTTGCTGGATATAGGTTCCACATATGAGGCAGGGAAAGTGGGTCTGGTGCCAGCTTTCCTGATAAATATGACTTGAAAACACGTGGATTCAATGGCAATGTGGCTCTAACAGGGATGAGGGGTGTATGTATGTGTGCATACATCCCCCATGGCTATTGATAATCCAGCCTTCATATGGTGAGGACATACTGTATCCCCACTCCACTGCATGAGTGCATTTACTTAATGGTCACAAACTGAATAGTGTAGCTATATATTGCACTTGTACAAAACATGTCCAACTGGTTTTGGATCTCGGTGGTGTGTGAGATCTACAGGGACACATGAAGGCATGAGATATAAGGGTTTGATATGCAGGCGTTCTCCTGTATGTATAGGGACAAACGGTGTGGGATCAGATGCAAATACTGTAAGAAGCAAGGAAAAGTAGATATTACTATTTAATGGATGGTTGGGTGCTCAAACACACCGGTGCATGTGCATCCATACAACACATGCTACTGCTTTCTTTTGATCCCTACTGATGTTTGGAAGGTGGACATGCTTTTTATGTACCTTACCAACACTTTCTGCTGAAAATTACAGTTGTATACCTGTTAATATTTAACAGCAAAAATATCTTAAAAGAAACATAACCCATCTGGATTATGTTTTTTGGTCACACTTGCACAATACGGTACAACAAAATTATGTGTACTTACAAAGGAACAAGTGAGGAACGATTCTGGAACAACCTGATAGTTGATGAGTTGTAAAAAACTAGTTCCTTAATGACTCAGACAAAACTATGAAGTAAATGATGAATTTATTACTGGAGAAAAGACTAGGAAATACTGTATTAATAAATCATGAGGCCACTACTGGCCAGTATGATGAGTCACACAGTCATATTGAGTGTTGTGTATATCAACGTAAATAAAGCATAAAAAGAAAGAATATCCCAACATCAGCAGAGATTAAGCTTCAGGAGCACATCGCAGGTTGCTTTAGCTGGCAATTAGCGTCATGCTACCTCACGAGAGCCACACATCAGAAATGCGAACGGTTTTCAAAACTTCCCTCGTCCACTTCATTTTGGACAGTGGTTGTCGATACTAAATGCTAATCAATGAATTTTAAGCAAAAATGGATCTGATGATGTTACCTTCCAAGAATCAGAGACACCCATGAAAAAGTCAGATCAACATGAGCAATAAGTTTCGTGTATTGGGAATAAGGGATGTTTGCAAATTGACAAATAGACACACAGAGCCGTTCTCTGCAGGAGCAATTATCTTTGCTCTGACCAGGGATAATCTTTTTGACCTATACCGACACACACTCAAATGTTTATGTGTATGGACTCCAGTATAAACCTACCCACAGCAAAAGCTTCAACTTTTGATGTTCCAGTTGGAGCAAAGGCATACACAGTTATTCAGTGGGAGGACCTGTCATCCAGAGGATTTTTTTCCTGGTGTAAATTCCATGTTCAATCACTAATGATACCTCCAATATTCCCCAACAGAAAAACTACAACATAGGTTTATGTAACGGCCATCATGGCTCCGGATACTACAATACCAGCATCACCAGTGCTGCCATGGCAGTGAACATCATTTACATTCAATTAACACTGTCAAATGCAGAGCACAGTGTAATGCACAGTACATGTACCATCTGCACACCTGGATACCTGGTCAGGTAGCAGGATATGAAACAGTTCCAATGATTTCAACTTATTTTCATAGTCTTGAGTATACCTTATGTCGCTTTTGATTGATATCTGAACAACTGTCAGGTTACCAAATTTCAGATTTGTCTGTGTGTACTGTTGATATGATGACACATGAACAATAAGACCTAAATCATAATAAACTGTAACAATGTGACAAGGTTGTGGCCAGTGTGTGTGTATGTATGATGGGATGTTCAAAGTCAATAATAATAATAATATATAATAATTAATAATAATAATAAATTATTATTTTATTCATATAGTAAGGGTGGGGGAGAGGCCACACCAGAGCACCAGAGGGGCAGGGAGAGGGCCCCCAGCCTGACCACCCAGCACCTCATTCAGGGGCCCATGCAGCAGACAGCTGGGGTGGTCCGGTGAGGGCCAGCCATCTATTTAACCCTCTTCTTCCCTCCAATTAAGGGTTAGGTTGCGGCACTGTTATCATTCTTTTATCTTCTCATCCTGCCTCAGACAACCACCAGACCATCTCTGGAGGGGTCTGCAAACATGATTTTCTTCTTTTTCTGCGCCCTGTAAGACAGAGGGAGGGGGGGTCATAGCAGAAAAATAAAATGGCTGCCATGCTATTTGTGTAGCTAACGATCATAGATTAGCCTGAACTGAGAGCCTGTGTTTGTGACTGATCCAGGCTACACACACACACACACACACACCCACACATACAGACACATTCCTGCACAATGCAATCAGTACACGCACAAAACTGACCAAACTTTTGCCCTCATCTTTTTGACTAAAAGCTAATTAAATGAAGTTATTACTGAGGACGACGCTTTCATTTTAACTGTCGATCTCTGCAGCTGCAAATGGCTGAACTGATGTCAGAGTCTGCACTGAGCAGAAATATGTGTGTGAAAAGATGGTGCTGCGTCAACAGCCACTATCAACAATGCACCAAATTGATGTCAAAGTCTGTTTGTCAGTTGTCAGACTTTCTGATGCTCCCCTTTGACTCATGAGTGTGTGTGTGAAAGGAGGCCAAGGGAGAGAGGAGAACTGACAAAGGAAGAGGCAGAGGTGCTGCTGCCGACGCCTATTAATGCGAGGCAACTTCATGGACATGGACGAAGAGAGAGCGCTGCCTGTCCGCCTCAGCGGCTGCGTGTTTGTGTCCACATGTATGTTTGCATGTGCATAAAATTACTGCAGTGCCACAGATTTCACCCCAATTTGTGTTCTGTCAACTGCGAAAACCGATATTCTGTCACAGCAATCTGTGTTCACTGAGTGCATGCACACACACACACACACACACACACACACACACACACACACACACAAACACACAAACACACACACACACAAACAAAAATACTGTACACAAAATGTCACCTGAGCCAAATTATTGTGTCGCTACACAAGGTTATTCTGAGCTGGCGTGTTCTGTTGAAGCTAAACTGAAAATAAGATTGACAGTGGACACAATGCACACATTCCCTACATAGACTGTACACACACACATACACACACACACACACACACACTGGGTAGCTGAACTAAAACAGCTCTCAGCAGCGGAGCTTGGCAGAACTGCAGGTGTGCCCACTCAGGCATCTAACAAAATAAAGAGGGAAAAGGTAGAAGCACGCTCAGACCACAGACGCCACCCTGTGTGGCCAAACACAAACTAACCCCGGCTGCTCTCTGCACACACTGTTTGTCAGAGCTGTTTTAACACATATGCACACACTTCCTTTTAGTGAGACGAGCATGACGAGCAAATAATAAACAACTATTTCAATACGAGGCTCTTGTGAATTACTGTCTTTTTTTTTAATTTGTACAAACATCTGCAAAACATTCACTGTCAGTGATTTTTCAGCTGTTTTTTTCCTCCAGTATCAACATGTTGAAACAAAAAACTCCAGTATTTATATGGCCTGGATAGAAATCATCTATCATTGTTATGTTACGTGTACTTTTCATTTACCTTTAGATGAAATACTAGAATTCAAGCATTTATTGAGGGCACCAGTCCTGATAATGTTAACATGATACGTGTTCAGCACAGTGGGCCATAGTCCAACCTCATGAGAACCACACCCTGATGCAGGAGCCTGAAACGTGACTTATGGTAATAGAGTAAACCGGTCAAAACCTAGTATATGTCTGGATTGTGTGTGGTCGATGTGTAAAATTGAGGTTAAAAACTGACATCATCATGTCCAATTTGCATTCTGCCTAATGTTTCAGCCTTTTTTCTGTTTGCTGTCGGTGCTTTAAAAGAAAGTCTCTAACTATAGCAACAAATACGCTAAGTTGGCAACACTGCAGGCTGTGAACAGAACAGAAACTGTTTGCTGTTGTTTTTTCAAAATGATTTGGAGCAACTCCAGCTCAGTAACATGGCCTTCAGATGACCAATGGTGGAACTATGATCACTCAGTCAGTCAGTCAGTCAGTTGCAGACATTCATGATTTCTGCGACATTCTTACGTATTTGTTGTAAATAAAATGATTAAATATGACCCATTAAGATGTTTTATAAACCGTACCTGGTATAATCAACATGTTTGATGATTTGTCTGTGTGTGAGTTGTAAGACTGATGAGCTGAAAAAAGAAACTCATTACGACAGAAAAAGCACTTCAGTCATACACATGTGCACTACCAACTTTAACGTACTGTCTACTGCATAAAAATAGATTTTACAATTCACTAATCATTGCTCAATAATCATGTCCATTGTAACATTATTCAGTTTAATTTCCTGATCCACACTCCAGTCCAGTCGGTGGCAGTAATGCACCTATAAACTGGTTGGTGAACTGCCAATAAAAACCAGAAGAAGAAGAAGAAGAAGAAGAAGAAGAAGAAGAAGAAGAAGAAGAAGAAGAAGAAGAAGAAGAAAGCTTCAGTTATAATTCAGTGAACTGTATTTGTCTGCATTTGGGTTTGCATCAGTTCTGACAGGGATTGTTTTAGGAGGGATATATTCCTCTTGATTAGCCCCCATTGTATTTAAGGTGGAAGTGGAAATCTCAGAGAGGGAAGCCTCTTTCAGACATTAACCCTTTACATTACTGTGTGATGACAATTAAAAATGTTGGTCGTGTTAGATTAACATAACATCTGCAGCAGAGCAAGGTTAAATATGCTCAGAGAGATGGAGAAATGAGTGGTTGTGTTGTGTAGGAGATTCTCCTCATATCAGATCAGTTTATATGGTGTGACCGGGGCAGCGGAGGTTAAAAAAACAACCATTTACCAACACTCTGAATGTATATTTCCACAGTTTGTTCTAGCCAACTGAATGGATGGATAAATGAAAACTTTTTACATTCAGCATGTGAGAAAGTCAAAACCTAGTGTATGTCTGGACCACCTATAATCAAATCCTGATTTTATAAACATGACGTTGTCTGACAAAACACACAATTAAAGATAAAGATTGAGCTGTGATTTCCGCTGTATTTACTGTATCCAGCCTGTCTGGATGGATCATCTTCAAAATGCAACAGAACCTCTGACTAGAACCTGTTTGCACCAGAAACTCCAACTTAATGACGCGGCTTTCGGCTGACCAGTGGTAGTAATATAGTCAGTCATTCAGAATTTGCTAACAAATAATATTATTTGATGAGACTGATGTGAAAATATATCAGTGGATTTACTGTCAGCACCAGGATGACGTCAGCAATGTGACAAATTCCATATGTGAAAAGAGATAGAGTCTCGAAAAGAGCCAGTGTCTTTAGGGGAAGAAAGGAAATGTCAAGTCTTACAACAAACTGACTGTAACAGCAGGATTCAGTGGTTCCCATTACAACTGTTTCCCTTGAATCTGATCTCGTCAGTTTAATCAAGAATGTTCTTTTTTTATCCACTCCACAAACTTTCCTGCTGCACTTGCTTAGGCAGCTGTACAATGGGCAATTAATGTGAGGAGCAGAGGCAGCTTGACACGGCCATGTGCCACATGTCTTGTGGGTGAACAGGTTTGAGATGTGACCTCTTATTATTCTGTCTCTGCACCTAATTCATCCTGTCATCCCCTGCCACACTATGCCACCTTCTTCTCTTTCCTTTTCCCTTCTATTTTCAATTCTATAAATCTCTCCATCCTTTTTCTTCTGAGCTTCTCATTGACCTTTCAACCGCCTGTTCATCTCTCTGCATGCCTTGATCCTTATATATTGTTACTTGCATGTCCCATTCTTGTGAATGCTATATCTCAGTAACACCCTGATGGAACTTGATGAACTTTGGCACAAACATTTGCTTGGACTTAAAGGTGAACTGATTAAATTTTTGGTGGACAGAGTTCAAAGTTCAAGGTCATGGTTGTCTCACATTCTTGTGAATGTGATATATCAGGAACACCCAGATGGAATATCATTACTTCTGGCAGAAACCTTCACTTCACAAATTCAGACACAATTTATCTCAAATGTCTATGGATAAAATCATGTCCCGGATAAAATTATTTTATATCCAAATGATCAAAGGTTAATTTCACTGTGATCATAATGTTCTGCAAAAACACTTCTGAACCTTATTCAGTGCTGTATCTCAGGACGGGGAGATTGTGACCATATTTCCTACAACTTGGCTGGTTGGTGGAGGCAAACAACAATGAGGCAGTGAGCCCAGCTTGATTATAAAGCAGGTCAAGGTTCTGTATCAATAATGTGAATGTATCAAATTCTCAGTCCAGAGAGAAATGCACACAGCCTGTATTCAGAAATTGAGCCTTGAAATGAGTAATCGTAACGTGATGTCACAACAAAACTCACTGCTCCCAGCCATGCCCCAAGCCCTGCCCACCTGGACCCACCAGCCAACCTTGCAGGATTTGGATTCTCTGAGTATTTACCTGAAATCTGCTATATTTTTGGTAGATCAGTCATAAAACAGTCAGCCAATCAGGAGAGAAGCTCAGAACCTCTCTTCTGATTGTCTGACTGACCTGTTGTTACTAGAGCTCCAGAGAGAAGCCTGAGAGAGGAGATGTAAAACTACACTGAGATGTTTCTTGGTTAAAACCACAAAAACCACAAATTTATCTTCTTATGGATGTCAACACTTGAAATAAAACACAGGAAAAGTGTTTTTTGTTTTTTTTTTATTTTGTTGTGTTTAGTTTTTTGCTTTTTTTATCCCAGTCTTCCTACTGTGTCTGTGAGAATGAGGAAAAATCACTAGGTTTCCTATTGACCCCCATTCAGAAAACATTTTCAGATATTATTGGTGAATCACATCCACAAAAATAAGCTGATTTTGTTTGACTTGGATCAATCTTTGATGGTGCTTGCTGCAGCCTCAGAGGAGCCCGGTGCAGAGGTGAAAGTCAGCAGGAGCACAGTTTAGAAAATGAAAAGAAACAAGAAAAGCCAGTTAACAAAGTCGCAGCTTAGGAATTTAATTTCTTTGGCTCTGCAGCGCTTTGGCACGTACTGCATGACCTCACCTCAGGCTCCGATGCTGCCTGCACTGTCAGTGTGTTTCATGAAACCTGTCAACCTGCCGTGAAATGAGCACAGCGGCTAATTTGCAGTTAAGTAAAGAGAAGGAGACACATGCACTGGCCTAATATCATGTTGTCATGGGCACTTAATGATAAAATTCTTGTTTTAAACATGTTTGAAATGATTATTGTACTTCACAAACACATAAAAAAAAGTGGTTTCCTGTGTAAAATTATGGTCATTCACATCTGGCCATTTTCGTCCCTTTGCAAGGAAGGAAGAGGAGACGTGTTGCAGGCATGAGCTCTTTTCACTCTTTTTGCTGACTGATTCTCCTCTAATTGTTTTCAAGTGCATGCTAATATAACATATACCAGTGACCGTCAACTGCTGGCCCGCGGCCCGAATCTGGCCCGCCGAAGCTTCCAATCTGGCCTGCAATTGAATTCTGAAATAGTGAGGAGGAAAAAGAAAATCTCCTATGGAATTAAGGGTATCTTTACAAAAACAAAAAAAAATACCTGCTATTAAAGCAACCCAAAAGCAATTGAGATCGAAATAGTCCTAACTTTAGCAGAAATGATTTACCCTTTTATCCGTCTAGAATCAATCTGTCAGCGCTTATCAGCAAGTATTCAACCAGGAGTAGGAGCTACAAGTGGACCTACCTCCCTCATGTGCTTGCTGCAGCTTCTGGTTGGGCACTGAACAGTAGCAGCCGAGAACAGGTGAAGCTGAAACAAATCCTCACCTTTTATGACTGTCATAGTCTGTTTACATTCAAGAATGAGAACAAACACGTTGCTCTCATTTAACATTTATTGTTTTATGTGCTGTCCTCATATAATGTCATTTTTCACATGCCGTTGCTTAACACTTGTTTTTATTTCAAAGTCTCAATAACAAGCTTCAAATTCACAAACTTCTCAGTCAAAAAAGAAAAGAAGAAGAACATCACTTAAAAGAGCATGGTAGATACTAACCTGGTGTGATAACAGAGCAAAACACAGCTCAGAAATGTTGCTGGGCACATCAGATCAAACGTTAAGTAGCCCAGACCAACGATGTCACAAAATCACAAGGCTGGAGTACTCACACTCGGTTAATGGGAGAAATTACATTTCCCCTCTGACACCAGCTTCTCATCATCAATTAATAACAATAACCTGTACAATTCAATGGAAAAACAAACAAATCTGTCAGGGGGAAAAACATAAAAAATGAAAAACGTACAATAAGGTGGTTGCATAAGTGTGCACACCCTTAAACTAATACTTTGATGAAGCACCTTTTGATTTAATTTTAGCACTCAGTCTTTTTGGGTTGGAGTCTATCAGCCTGCCACATCTAGACTTGTCAATATTTGCCCACTCTTCCTTGCAGAAGCGCTCCAAATCTGTCAGATTGCGAGGGAATCTCTTGTGATCAGCCCTCTTCATGGCACCCCACAGATTTTCAATTGGATTTAGGTCTGGACTCTGGCTGGCCCATTACAAAACTTGAATTTTCTTCTGGTGAAGCCATTCTTTTGTTGATTTCGATGTATGCTTGGGGTCATTGTAGTGCTGAAAGATGAAATTCCTCTTCATCTTCAGCTTTCTAGCAGACACCTGAAGGTTTTGAGCCAAAATTGACTCGTATTTAGAACTGTTCATAATTCCCTCCACCTTGACTAAAGCCCCTGTTCCAGCTGAAGAAAAACAAACACGATGCTGCCACCACTATGTTTCACTGTGGGTATGGTCTTCTTTTGGTGATGGGCAGTGTCTTTTTTGCGCCAAACATACCTTTTGGAATTGTTGCCAAAAAGCTCAACCTTGGTTTCATCAGACTATAACACATTTTCTTACATGCTTTTGGGAGAATTGATGTATTTTTTTGCAACATTTAGCCATGCCTGGATGCTTTTCTTTGTAAAAAAAGGTTTCTGTCTTGCAACCCTACCCCATAGTCCAGACACATATGGAGCACACTGTGCTCCATGGTATATCTAATGCCTTGGAAATGTTTTTCTACCCTTCTCCTGACTGATACCTTTCAACAATGAGATCCCTTTGATGCTTTGTAAGCTCTCTGCAAATCATGGCTTTTGCTGGAGGATGCAACTGAGTAAATGTCAGAAAAATCCTATTAGGACAGCTAAACTTTATTTGGGGTTAATTGGAGTCATTTTAATTGATGGCAGGTCTGTACCCAAAGACTGAATGCTGTAATTAAATCAAAAGGTGCTTCATCACAGTATTAGTTTAAGGGTGTGCACACTTATGCAACCAGCTTATTGTACGTTTTTTATTTTTTATGTTTTTCCCCCTGACAGATTTGTTTGTTTTTCTATTGAATTGTACAGGTTATTGGTCACATTAAAGGAGGGAAAAGTTTTTAAATTATTGATCATGGTCTCATTTTTTTACATCAGGAAAACCTTCATTCATTTTAACAGGGGTGTGTACACTGTTTATATCCACTGTATACCAATATTAAATTTAATGCACTTATTAGCAATTGCCATTATCCTGTTATTGTCATTTGTGGCGATCACTAACAAGAAGGTCACTGCTTTCTAATGGATGGATAAAAACATTTTATCCATCCATCACTGACATTAAAACGAAACTTAGTACATAACCAGGGGTTGAAGTGGGCTGGAACAAGTGCTGTCATGTCAGATCCGTTGTGTGTTTGGTTGTATTGTGAGTATCTGCTGCACATGTGTTGTCAAGCTGATGAAGACATTTTCAGAATTTGCTTGTTTTGTGTATTTGCACATGTTTTTTTTTAAGCTGCAGTGTGTTGAGCTCTCAGGGCCACCGTATAAATTAAATAAATGAACACCACAACACAGGGAATTACTGATTGTTGAGCTGCTAGTAGTAACTTCTGTTGCAGTTAACACTAGACTGAGACCAGGGTCACTTGAGAAGGTAACAAAACGACTTTATCAAATTTTATTAATGTAAAAAGTTGAATTTAGTGTTTATAGTCAGTTTCTGCCTCAAACGTCACTGAGGGCACTGACACTGTGACACAGAGGTCTGGACTCGAATCTGTGGTTGTTTCTGTAGCTGCAGCTCGAGTGTTGATGCGTTACAACAAATTCTGTGACCTGAAGGGTATTTCAGTCACAGTAACCTGCCACTGCTTCACTTTCTTCAGCTCCTGCCAAAAACTGTGACTCTTGTCAACCATAAACAGGGCAGGCTGTCAGCATTTCATCGACCCTTAAGTCTTATTCTCTCCATCATTGGAAGAACTGTAACTTACTGCTACACGTGGGGTGGGCAAATCAATAATATCACAGAAAAATTATTTGTTATTTAATCTTTAACCCTCTAAATGAGTGTATAGATAAGACCCTGTAAGCCTATCTGATCCATGAGTTACCTATGAGGCTCCGAAGTGGAAGCAGCACAGTAGCTAATATAAATACTGCTTTGGTTTACTGTCAGCATACAGGAAATAATAATACACCAGGTAATAGTCTGTAATGCTGCAATTACATCTTTAAGGGGACATGCTTTTTGTTTTTTCTTATTTGTGTGCTGTTGTGAGGTGGAACATCCACATACAGCCAATGTTGCACTTATTTGAGGTGAGGCTCCCCTAAGTCTCAAGTTGTTGGGCCTCACCTGTTTCTCCTTGTGAACTTCAGAAGAAAAATATGAGAAACAGATCAGACAAAACAGGGACTAAAGTGAGACTGAAAATGGAATTACAGTTTTGTCTCCTGAGCTGCAGAAGAGCAACCTTTAAGTCTCAAGTATGATTCCTGTCGCTAATTGTCTTTTCTCACCTATTTCTCCTTGTGAATTTTGGGAGAAAAGCATAAGAAACTCATCAGACAAAGTAGAAACTAAAATGTGGCTAAAATAAGAATCATAATTATGTCTCCAGAGCTGTATAAGAGCAGCCTCGGAGCAGTAAAAATTCTCCCCACCACTGAAAGTGACGCTAAGTGCCGCTGCAGTTGAATGTTTTCGAAACTGCTTCACTAATGATTATTTTAACCTGCTCATCTCAGTCAGTTCACTGTCACCTGATCATTTTCACAGGCTTATAACGGACAGCATTGGTTCAGTGCAGAAATAACATGATGATGATGATCATCATCATCATGCTTCATGGTGCTTGAGCTGAATCCTGTAATCCTTTGTATTCACACACTTTGCTCATAAATACAGTTTACAGGTCACACATGTAAATGGTGCGGAGTGAAATGCAGTGGAGAGCCCTGATAGTATTGAATATTTGACGACAGGATAATTTAAATGTATTTACATATAAATATTTGTTTCGCATTTCGAGTTGTCATCTGATAACCCCGCCCCCTGCTGTTATTGTGAAACTGGTGCGGTGGGAAAACACTTGTCCAGTCAGATGTCGCTCTCTCAAACACATTGACGGCCGTCTGTGAACAGCCCCTCCCCTCCCTGTACACTTTGAATCAAAACATGATGCAGCAGCAGGAAGGATTGTAACTGGCTCTTCCCCTCAGAAGACTCAGTTAATGTTAATATTTTTTCTTTAACTTTCTTTAAATATAGAAAAATATTTTCACAGACTAAAACAGGCTCGACCTGAGGAGGCGCAAAGACAGGCTGGAGCTGAGACGTAGGCCAAACAGAGTAATAAGAAACATAAGAAAACATGTGGGACAGCTGAGCAGTCTGACCTGTGTGACTAACTCTGCAATTAATTTGTTTTGAATAGAAAGATGGAGCGATGGAGAGATTGAGGAGGAGGAGGAGGAGGAGGAGGAAGACACGCTGCCGTGTCAGAGCCAGTCAGGGCAGAAGCAACAGGTGAGACTGACAGCAAACACAGAGTCAGAGCTGCACATATTATTTATTTGTCAAAAATACTTGGCAATTGAAAACTCTGCAGGGGAGCACCTTAATGAGTGGTGGTGCTGCAGCGGGTGTGGGTGAGGGGCCCAAATTGGAAAATTTTGGCCTGTCTGTCCATAATTCCTAATGGCTGGCCTGACACAGCAGCTGTCAGAATATTCACTGTAAACTGTGGATAGCTTGTTAATATTTTTGGAGTCATATTTTAGATGTTGCTCAAACTGCAAAATAAATAAAGTTTCCTGTGTTTGCAGCTACATATTCTTCATTTTTGGCTGGAAGGCAACAGCGGGGACAGCCCTGCAGCCTGGAATGTCCCCGACTGACTGAGTGACTGAGTGACTGAGACTGAGTGACCATATTACCATCACAGCTGCAGTGTTGCTAACTTAGTGCATTGTACATGTACAGACTGTTTTTCAAACAAACTGGGTATAAACCTGGTCTATGTGTGGACTGTGTACCGATGCCGACTGGGAGCTTAGAGCTACACCTCTACTTACAGACAGTCGACTGAGCCGCACTGGTTTCCTGGCTGCTCAGGAGCCTCAGCTCCATTACAGCAAATTAATTACTTTCTTACATGTATCATTATTACTAAAGCAGGCGGAGGAATAACTAAACATACGACACAATAAGCAGAGAGATCAGGAGAGAGGGAGGGAGAGAGAGAAGTCATCGGTAACGAGAATTGCTGTGACCTATTCTACGCATCAAACAGAGAGAGTCAGAAATAAAGACCTGCCTTGAATGAAAGTCTGCTACGTTCTGGAGTTAGAAGTAAATAAAAGCTGAACTATTGTTGGTCTCAGACAGAGGTTGTGCTCTGTGTGAGCACCGCGGCTCAGGTTAGAGTCCATCATATGGCCCTTTGCTGCGTGTCATCCTCTCTCTCTGATCATTTACACAGCTCAGTCTTTGTCTTTAATTTCTGCGTTTGGTGATTTTGTCAGACAACGTCTGTTATAAAATCAGGATTTGATAATAGGTGGTCCAGACATACAATAGGTTTTGACCTAGTCTTGTTTTTATTCTTCTTACTTTCTGACAATAGAAGCAAAGTAAAGAAGTAAAGTAATTCTGCTCTTTTTTTTGTGAACATTGAAGACACAAACTCTAGTTTGAAAGAACTTTATTGGGAATCTGACTGAAGGGTCAATGCTCTTGTTCAGCGTGAGCAGAGAAATCCTCGGTTCTGGCTGTGCAGAGAAATGAGCAATGTGAGTTCACACTACAGAATCAATAAAATCAGTGTTTTATTTTATTTTATTTTATTTTACTTTCCTGACTCTCTGACATGTGGAGGTCCATTAACAGACCTGCGTTGCTGCAGGGACCGCAACACCAGCAACACCAGAGTCCACAGGACCGTGAGACACCGGTGGATGTAATTTATATTTTATGGAAATAACTGAGGAATAAAAATGTATCAAGTGGTGGAGACCGGAAACATAGACTGAGAGTTGACCTTCAGTGATGTACAGTTTGTCATGTGGTGGATTTTCTGCTGAAATACTGGACGCAGACACAGAAATAGCAACACAGACACTGATCAACCCAAAGATGAATGAAAAGATTGTTATTGATCAATAAGGGGACGAGACTCACACAGAATTGGCAAGTATAATCATTCCTTGTCCCAACATTACAGAGTCAGGCTAAACTTTTTACAGGACAAGAACCAGAACAAGACACAATCGAATGAGCACAGATTGGTCAGAAGATTTACCGGCTCATGTTCACAACCAATGGCAGGCAACCACAATGTGTCCTTGAACACAAGACACCTAAAGTTGTATAAAGACTGAGGCCGAAGACACGTGGCGGCTGCGGAACGCAACCGTCTTCCTTATTGCTCACAAGTGACGCACATCTTCCAGCAGGAACAGACAGAGAAAAGACCCGTCCACAGTCAGTTTGACATCATACCAGCAATGTTAGACAAAACCAACACTTCAGGTCAACTAATAACTTCCACATTTCCACAACCAACTGTCTGATCTTCTGTTACTTCATCAGTCACATCTGGATTTTTCAGTGAGTGAGGGGGTGTTTGTGTCTTTTTAGGAATTAACCAGGTAATTTAAGTTTAGAGTTAAGAAGTTAAGAAAAACACAGGAGACACAAATCATAATTGAAAGAGTATTTTCATGTCTTTCATTTGAGAGACATAATTATTCACTTTATTTCCCAGAGTGAGATGAGCTGATTTAAATCAGCTTGAGCATCAAGCACACACAGAGAGGGAGGTTCAGGACCCAGCATCGAGATTCACATCAGGGGGAAGCAGCTTCTGTGCAGGTTGCTGGATACAGTGGGTGAGCACAGGTTTAGGAAGAGGTCCCTGAGGTCGAGACCTCAACAACAAGTTCTACTGTCTACTCTTTTTTTTCTTTGTTTCTTTTTTTTCTTTTTTTCTGGGGGTGTTTTTTCATTTTTGGCTCCATTCTGAGTAAAACCTCTAGAGACTGTTGTGCATGAAAATCCCCGGCGATCAGCAGCTTCTGAAATACTCTTAGTGTTTGTCTTTATTATTAGAATTTGAAGCATCTGATGTAGAGCCAAAGAAAAATCAAAGAACTGAAGTATCACAGAGTTATCTTAGACTGAGAGAAGGAAGAGAGGATGCAGAGAATCTGACAGAATAAATATACATTTAAGACCAGAGGCAAGATACTGATCTGCGCTGTAAGAAATAGACCTGGCATGTAAGTCCCTGTGAAATCATACAGTTTACATATCGGTTTGTGTACAGATTGAACAACAGAGCGACGTTTTTTTTTTTAGATTCATATTTATTTTTCAGGACATTTTTGCCTTTCTTCTGATAGCTACAGTGAGAGAGAGATGAAGTGCAGCAAAGGAGCCCAGGTCGGACTCGGACGCGAGCCGCTGCAGTTAGGACCACCACCAGTTGAGCCATGGGGGCAGTCCCATTTGGGGTATTTTTTAACTTTGGACAGAGGCAGACTATTGCCCCCTGCTTCCTAACTTCCTAACTTTATACTTAACTAGACCAACCAGGTTCTCTGGCTTCAATCTTCTCAGTGAATCAGAGTATTTCTAAAATTTAATCTCAAAAGAGTTCATCTACTAGTTTATGTAGACACACTGATTAAGAAATGTAATATATGACATATATGTCATTATATCAAGATAGATGTTGCCATGTATGTTCCCTATAAGGGGACATATTATTATCATTTGGAAATATTAAGATATATATGCAACATAACTATGAAATACCCATAGTAAAAATTTTATAAATGTACATACAGTATATTAAAAATATATATGATGAATTTTTATATGGTATAACGTATGAATAAAGAAATTATTTATTTTTATTATTTTTATTTATATTTATATTTAATTTATATGAATATTTATGAAAACAAAACAAAAATTCTATATGCCAATATATGTTTTTCTTATTAATTTCTTATTCATTTTAATACCTATCCTCCCATTATAGAAAGTGGCCTCAGACTTTTGCAAACATATGTTTGTATGGGCGGACATATATGTCAATATATGAAATTGTTCTAATTTCTAAAAGTTTTCATATATAATTTTTAAATGTTTTTATTTCATATGTACATATGTTTCATATATGAAAACTCAGTACATGCACGTGTATTACATTTGCGAATGGACATGAGCGCTGGAGTGAATCCATCGGTCAGACTTTGACAGAAACAGTCTCTTTCATCTTTGTACTTTTACTTTGCAGAAGCTTTTGAAACTTTATTAAAATCAGATGTCATCACTACTGAAATTTAAGACATGAAGAGGCCACAGGTTGCTAATCTTTCTTACACAATCAGCAACAACTTCCAAGGACAGAACAACGCAGAACTCAAACCTCCACTGGATCCTGTTCCAGACAGACAGACAGACAGACATCCTCCAAATAAGCTGTTAGCTGTTAGCGTGTCGGCTCTGCTTGTGTGCTGAGGGATATTTTCAAAAGCGGGAAGGCGTTTTTGAAAATGAGCTCCTCTGGAGTAGTCTAATCATCCGGCTGTCAGCGGAGTTGACAGGTGTTTCTGCTGTGACAGCCACAGGAAATGGATCTGTTTGCTTTTTGTTTTTGTTTCATAGGAGTGATTACTCTCCAAACTGTGCAGGAGGCGGAGGGTAAATAAAGGAAATGTTTGTTTCATTTCACTCATGTCAAAAGGGGGGAGGGACGACACTAAGATAAATCTTTTAAGACCACAGTGTCTAGTTTGTCAACTGGAGGGTTAATTCAAGGAGAAGAGCCTGCAGGCCTTATCCATTTTTATGCTGTGAAGACAGCAGGTTAGCTTTAAAGGTGATACTTATCACTCTTGTCATCAGCATGTCGAGCTGAAGATTGGTATCTTTATTGATCCAAGGCAGCCAGGTCGCTTTGGCCTGTCACTTGATGAGAACTCATGGACACTTCGGCAGATGTAACACCTTCTGTCAAGGTAGTTTTTACTAACACGCTAGCAGGAAGCCCCCTGAGATTTTCAGATCATAGATAAGGTCGGTGTGGGTTCAGTCTATGCAAAGGTGTCTGGGATGTTTGAATGCTCCTACACCGCTAGAATAATTAGTGTCGACATTCATTCATTCATTTATTTATGAAGTAAATAATTTTCAACCGTCTTTGTCTCCATCAGTTCGTGATTCCTACATTTCCCAGGACCACTCGAACAGTTTCAGTCAATAGTCCAGGTTTCAAGCAAGTGTAGCAGCGATTTTAACCATCTCTCCAGAAACTCCTCTAGCAAAAAGAAATGTGAAGTGAGGCATGATTAAGAACTGGTTCATGGAGACAGACAGTTGTTGGTGCTAATCCTCCAGGGAGGAGCCATTAAATCACTGCAAGAGGGCTCAACAAGATGGTGTAATTAAAAGAGCTTCAGTCAAACCTCAAATGAAAACATGATGGAAATATGGTTTGTTTCATGTATTAGTTGAGGAAGGTTACAGTCTCCTCATCACTCCTCACAGATCTGGGCCCATATTCTCAAAGCATTTTATCTGACCACTCAGAGTTCTCTTAAGTCGCACTAAAAGTTTCTAACTAAAGGTTTTCTCCTAAATCTTCTTCACGAAGCTGCTGAGACCAACTGAGGAAAAGCAAAAACTCCTCAGCTGAGAGTGCAACTCTGTTACTATGGCTGACGTCAATTCTCATGGACGAGCTTGCTTGCAAGAACCACAGCGATTGGTTGATGAAAGACCAGTCTGTGAAAACACATGTGGATCCTGCAGTAATAATAAAGAAAACAGAAATAAATGAAAACAAATTAAATTATCACAGATTATGTGCTGTTTACTGTTAGTAGTGGATTCTCCAAAATGCATCTGAATGATAAAGTTTGTGTTGACCTGGGAGAATGTAATTTTACAATAAAAACTTACAAACTAAATGGAAAAAATATGATGCCTTTCAAACAGTCGACACAGGCCACTTTCCATTAAGATGCACGGATCACGTGTAGATCCACTTTACACCAATGTCTAGAACTACAGTAGCATCAAATACAGTCTGTATATTGATGGAGTGATTATTTTTTTCCTGTTTACAACTATGTCCTCGTCTTGTGATGGTACAATAATTTTTACTTGTCATCTTTGTACTTGTGACGTACCTGTTGGCGAATATCTATAAAAAGGGAATCATGAATTGTCCTATGGTGTGAGGTCTACAGAGCACAGTTATTGATTTTGTGAATCGATTGGCTCGCAGACGGCTGAAGATCTCCAAGTTGTCACCATTGGAAAGTTGGATTTTCCCCGTTGCCAAGTGACCACAGTCCTTATACAATTCTTTGTGGTTTGGCCTTAAGTGAGTTTTTTTACCTCGCCACTGCATCTAACTTCTCCAGGACATAGGTGTCACTTTTACACAAAAATAGGAGTCCTAAGGTTTGGGCTGACACACCCATTATTTTAAGGAGTTTCTCCTAAATCAGCAAGTCAGGAGCTACTTTTAGCCTTAAGATGCTCTGTGAATACGGGCGCTGATGTCAATCTTCTCATTTCTTCAGTGGAAGTTTGAGTGACGTCATGTATCTATCCTTTTAGTCGTATTACATGTCTTCAACTGTTAAAAAACAAAACAAACACCAAAAAAAGCACCTTTTTATGTAGCGAAACTTGGCTGCAGTGATCGGGCTCTTCCTCTTCCAGATCCTCTGGAGATTGATAAAGTGAGTCTGACAGGCTACACAACATGGAATGAAGACCTGTTTTGTATTCATTTACTGTAAAGAGGGCTACACAGCCACAGTCTGGACACATCCATTGTCATTCACATAGCAAGCAATCTATAGGAATGTGTACTTGCAGGTGCATTGCAGCAGAAGTTGAGCCAGGTGCAACCTTTTTGCCTGTCTTAGGTAAGGTATATGAAACTGTCGCACACTTGCTCATGTCTTGTCATGGCTGGCACTTCTCTAAAACAGTTCCAACAAAAACTGTTCATAAAGGGAGGATTTACTACAGGACTCTTGTATTAGACTGGTAGCTCGGTACCGAATAAACTGGTACCTAAGTGTATATCAAACATAGTACAGACATACCTGAAAACCAAATATATGGATGCCTCACATCAGACAAAGATGTCATTTCATGTAATTAAACCCAAATTTAATAGAAACAGGGTAATATTGTCAACACAGTATTCTAGTCCTCACACTATCAACTCATCTTAATTTCATGAACACTCATCTTTCCTATAGAAAGTGAAATAATACAGCTGATACAGGGTGTAAAGATTAAGAAATAATGCAGGACCACTTTGGTTGATGTTGTCCTTTAGCAGTGCAATTAATCAAATGACCAAAAACAATGTACATGCTATGAACATGGGGCTTTTACAGTCCCTGGGGGTATAAGGGCTCTGGCCAGGTGCCCACAGTGAGTGATCCAACCTTGCTTTTGCTGCATTTTGTGGTCCATGTTTTGGTCCTCACTGTGCATATCAGCACAAACCGGCAGCTCTAGAACAAAGCACTTGGTGTTTGGTTGTGAGGGGCTGACACAAAAAACAACATGTAAGTGTACCATCTGGTGGACATTCATCATGTCTGTCTCTTTTAGCCCCCATACGCCCACTGGAAAGCGACTCAGGTGGTGATTCACCAAAAAACCTTCATCAAATATCAACTTTATTTGTCTTCAAGAAGAAAAAGGCATTTGGACTTATTATGCACCAATTTTCTTTAAATGTCAGAATTTAAACTTTACCCTTTAAGCATTTCCTGTCTCTGTGCGTTTTCCTTCCATTAAAGGTGGCCCATATTAATCCTCCTGTTGTAAGGGGGAACTGCTGATGCAGGTTTGTGTGTCCATGGAGGATCAGTGTGTACATGCAAAACCTCAATTTTACATGAACCGTTCATACATAAAATAAAATATATATACACATCAACACATCATCATCATCAAAGAATGGAGGTAAAGAGAAAAGACAACAGAGGAGTGTCCAACAACACATGTCTCTGGATGTCAATCATCACAGCTGAGTAACTGCAACAAATCTGCTGCTGTGATCAACACTTTCATCCAGCAGACTGGGTCACACCTCCTCAAAGTCAGCTGGAGGAAAAGGCAGAGGCCGACTGGGCTGAGCAGTTAGCTCCCCATACAGGAAGCAGCAGGGACGACCAATCAAATCCTTTTTATCTTTTCATACTGACTGAAACAGAATCATGCTATATATAAACATTAGTGCAAAATAGAGTGGGAACAAAAATAATTTTTTGCCTTAAAGGTAACATATGAAACACCTTTCTATATAAGTCTACACCCCTGCGGTGTCATGACGCCAAAACAGATCAGCACTCAACTCAGAGCAGAGCAGGAATTTTACAACATTCACTCTCAGCTCTTGTACCTTGATTACTTCTTTTGTGACAGTTCAACATTTTCTGACCCCCACACCACCCAGCATGCTGCAGAAGGGCTGCTGCCCGCCACCGAGAGACATCAGCTCACACAGAAAACAACAACTTTCGTTCACTTTGTTCTCGCTGCTTTAGGTCTGAATGTAGAGTTAATATCAGCAACCTTCAGCACTGGCTTAGAGGTAGCATTAGCAAGCATTAGAAATATTGCTTTATCCATTTATTTTTGCTGGATCCACCCATAATTATCACCTATTTATCAGTTAACGCTGTTAGCATAATTTGAACAAACCAGTTTGAATACCTATGTGTCATTTTTATTATGGCTCCATGCCAGCGACCCCAGGGCTGGGGCAATATGTGTTCAGGTGTCAAGGATGATTAGATTCTGGTGGTCAAAGGTCAAAGTTCAAGGCCATAATGACCTCACAAAACATGGTTTTGGACTCTTGAATGTGATATCTCAAGACCACCTTGAGGTAATTTGTTTAGATTTGGCACAAACATTCACTTGGACTTAAAGACTAACTGATTATTGAACTGATTTAAATTTTAGTGGGTCAAAGGTTAAGTTCATGGTGATCTCAAGTTCTTGTGAATGTAATATATCAGTATATCAGTGTATTTATCGGAGGAAATATCATTGCATCTGGCAAAAACATTCACTTGGAATCATGGAAGAACTTTGTTGATCAAAGTTTAAAGGCTAAGGTGACCATAACCTCACAAAACACATTTTTGACCATAAATTCATACACTAATTATGACAAACTCAAATGTCTTCAAAATGAAGACATTTTATATCCAAATGGTCAAAGGTCAACTTCACTGTGATATCATAATGTTCTGCAAAAACACCTCTACCCATTATTCAGCGCTGTAATTCAGAAAGGGGAGATTGTGACCATATTTCCTGCAACTTGGCTGGTTGTTGGAGGCAAGCAACCACAAGGTGGTGATTCGAGTTGGGAAGACCTCATTCTGATTCAGTCTTACATGTTAATTACCAGTAGAGAGGTCAAACTCAACTGTGTATACTCAAACTTAGTGATGTGATAGGTTATAAAGTTTGACTGCCTGCATGTCTAAAGTGTAGATACTGTATATTTTGTATATGTGTAGATTCAGGGAGAGGGGAGAACTTTTCCAGCATCAGAAGTGACACATGTCACCGCCCAACACGTCTGGCAGAGGCTCACACACTCAGGGTGACAAATCCTGGAGAGATCCCTCTACGCTCCACAGTGGAAATTTGACTCTGGCATTAGCATGCTAATCAAAACAGGAGCCGATTTGCCGAGTAAGTCGCTGGTCTCACAGCCGGAGATGACACCCTGCTCCAGAGACGATGACACTCAGCAGAGAAAAAGAAACACAATCTCTGCTTTAAATATTGTGTCACTTGTACATCTTTAAAACACAGAAATTGCCAGAGTATATCAAACACTTTAACAGAGAATATATATTTGGATGGAGTTTGAGTCTAGAATTGAAACATGCTGTGTTTACTGACTTTTCATGAAATAAGCAGCTATAAATCACATTTTCTGGGTTACATGTGTACAGTATTAGATAAGACGCTGTTCAGTTTGCTTCTTTTTCATATCAGCATCTAAATATTGGCCAAAAGTACAGAGACATCAGAACATTACACCCGTATTTACATGGCTCTCCACTTCATCCTCCAGCACCTGGACTCCTCAGGGACCTATGCCAGGATCCTGTTTGTGGACTTCAGCTCTGCCTTCAACACCATCATCCCGGCTCTGCTGCAGGACAAGCTCTCCCAGCTGAGCGTGCCTGACTCCACCTGCAGGTGGATCACCGACTTCCTGTCTGACAGGAGGCAGCACGTGAAGCTAGGAAAGCACGTGTCTGACTCCCAGACCATCAGCACTGGATCCCCACAAGGCTGCGTTCTTTCTCCTCTGCTCTTCTCCCTGTACACCAACACCTGCACCTCCAGCCATCAGTCTGTCAAGCTCCTGAAGTTTGCAGACGACACCACTCTCATTGGACTCATCTCTGATGGTGATGAGTCTGCCTACAGGTGGGAGACTGAGCGTCTGGTGACCTGGTGCAGGCAGAACAACCTAGAGCTAAACGCTCTGAAGACAGTGGAAATGATAGTGGACTTCAGGAAGAGCCCAGCCCCACCCACCCCCATCACCCTGTGCGACCTCCCCCGTGGCTACTGTGGAGCATTTCCACTTCTTGGGAACCACCATCACACAGGATCTCAAATGGGAGCTGAACATCAGCTCCCTCATCAAAAAAGCTCAGCAGAGGATGTATTTCCTGAGGCAGTTGAAGAAGTTCAACCTGCCAAGGACTATGATGGTGAACTTCTACACCTCCATCATTGAGTCCATCCTCACCTCCTCCATCACCATCTGGTACGCTGCTGCCACGGAGAGGGACAATAACAGACTGCAGCGTATCATCCACTCTGCTGAGAAGGTGATTGGCTGCAATCTTCCATCCCTCCAGGACCTGTACGCCTCAAGGACTTTGAGGCGTGCAGGGAAGATTGTAGCTGACTCCTCCCACCCTGGACACAAACTCTTTGAGTCACTCCCCTCTGGCAGGAGGCTGCGGTCCTTCAGGACCAAAACCTCTCGCCACAAAAATAGCTTCTTCCCGTCTGCTATCAGCCTCATCAACAAGGCTAGAGAGCCCCACTGTTGCTGATCCCCCTGATCCTCAATTGCACCAATCACCAGAAAAAATTCCTTGTATGTGAAAACATACTTGGCAATAAAACTGATTCTGATTCTGATTCTGATATGCGACTGTTGAACATGTCATTCCAAACCATGGACATTAATCGGATTCAGGCTTTCCACCAGATCTGGCTACAGGGATGAGTTCCACCGAACTGGGAAAACTGTTTCTTTATGGATCTGGCTTTGTGCACAGGGATACTGTCATTAAAGTCTTATTGCCATATATGAATACATACAGTAATCATGTAAAAATGAATATAATGCAATATACATACATATACATGCAGTATATACGCAGATATTTTTTAAATATCTAAATAAATATAAATAAAATACTGTGTGCTCCTGCTAGTGTAGCAGATATGTATAGTTTGTAAGTATGTAATAATATAATATTTATGTATGCAAATTGCATTTCTAATATTTATTGTTATATGTGTATATATATGTATATATATATATATATATATATATATATATATATATATATATATATAGAGAGAGAGAGAGAGAGAGAGAGAGAGAGAGAGAGAGAGAGAGAGAGAGAGTATATACACAATTGTAAGCAAAGGTTTGGGCACCCCACAGCAAATTACACATTGTTGTTGATTTCTGTAGTGAAAGAAGTAAATAAAATAAAACTGCAGCAAAACTTGAAACTTGAACAAACCTTTGAACGTGAAGTTCTAAAGTAGAAAATATCTAAGAGCTGCCCACAAAGTTCCAGGTATGTTGGGGTCTGTCAGAGCTGTTCTAAAAGCTTCACCTTGTGTTTCTTGAAGTGGCTCAGTTCTTAGAATCCAGCATCTTTTCATTTTCACCTTCTTGACTGAAACATCCACAATTTGCTGAGTTTTAGTGGAATCCATTCTTCCCTCTCTCTCTCTCTCTCTCTCTCTATATATATATATATATATATATATATATATATATATATTAGGCATCAGTTAGCTTCATTTTCAGACCCTCAGTCAGTTGCTCAGAGGAGCTGATGGTTGTTGAGTATTACAAGAGAATTTATCAGCTTCATAATGACATGTCCTGATTTGCCTTACAGGCCCTGCGGAGTCAATCAAGGTCTGACAAGTTAATATGTGTTTTACAAAGGCACACAAACTTTTACAAATGCCCCAATTACCTTTTCATTTTCTTTCAATGTTTTAAGTTCTTAGTTCATAATATGCATAGATGGGCATATAATGTCTGAGATTTTGTCTGGACCAAACTGCCCCTGCAAAGGTGTAGTTTCTGTTTTAATAGCACTTTGTTTGTTTTTTCCTGTATCAATACTACATTTAATTCTGTCATGTCCAGCTCTTCTTCCTCTGTCATGTTTTCATCTTTGGTTTATCTTGTCATTTTGATATTTTGGTGTCACTAACTCAATTCACTTCTTGTCCTTGTGTGTTTCCCACCACTGTGATTGTCTGCCCCGCCCTAATGTGTTGCACCTGTGTCTCCCCTCTCCTGGTCTATTTAGTCTGGGTTCCTCCTTCATCTGGTGCCAGTTTGTCTTTGTGGTCTGTTGTCCAGCCTGGTGCAGTTAGGGGCTGAGGTTGAAAAGTCTTTTTTTGCTTAAGAAGGTTCCTTACTGAGAGAAATGACATGGAAGTATCTAAGAGGCAGCAATGATAAGAGCTGGTTGAATTCTCTAAATGATAAGGAAAGGAACGTCAGTGCTTCCTATCTTATCTCCTTTAGCAAAGGAAACACTGGACCTTCCTTTATGAAAGGAAAGGAGAAAACGCTGTCCCTTGCCACAGCAACATTTAAAGGGACCTTTCATGCTATCTTATGCCAACATGTCCGTCCTGTTTGTTTTGATTCTTGTGGTCAGAAAAGAAGGATTTATCATCCATGCGTTATAAATAAAGTTGGTTTAAAAAAAAAAAAAAAAAAAAAAATTCACATCTGTCCTCGATCTCATGATGTTTTCCATCAAGGCCGAGGAGATGTGGTTAGGAAAGGAGATTATTCAGTCTTTTTGACTGCAGCAAGTGTCTTGTGTCTGACTCAGTCTACTCATCAGTCTGACTCGTATGTGTTGCTCACCAGTGTAGTGAACCTTTACCAGTAAAGAGACTTTGATTCCTGATAAACACTCACTGAGTCCTGTTTTGAGTCCGTGTCTTTAACACTGTCTATACAGGAGGCGTGGCGTGATCAGGGGTGCGTTCAACAAAGTGGGTTGTTGAACCTGAGGCGACGGAGACTTACTCTGCAGACTTAACCTACACAGGGGACAGGTTTTCCTCAACAAACCTTGAGTTTCTCTCTGACTTCTTCAGACACTTGGTTCATACAGTCTGTATCACAGATCAGATTCATCTGAGGAAGTTCACATCAGGAGAAGAAGTTCTGCCTCCTGGTTGATATTAATTTGTGACCTGAGGCTCATCTCTGACCTCAACGCTTCTGTGATGAATCAGCCATCACAGTTCTACACTGTGGATTCATCCTCAGCCTGAGACTCTGTGGACATGAAGACAACTTTGAGGCTGTCAATCAGAGCCCCTCTACTGAAGCATTTATCCTACATTACTGAAGTTATTGCTATAAGTATTAAAAGGAAAATCACTGTGAAGCTTTAGAGACATGAGATGAGGACACTTCTATAAAGGTTATCATCAGATTATACAATCAATAAAGTTATGGCTTATCTGTTTGATTTCATCTTCTCTCCCCACCAGGTTACAGCTTGATAGATTTTTATTTAAAGGTTTAATGTAATAAACAGCTTTATCATCCATTAAGAAAATTCAAGTCTGTTAAATAATGAATGAGAGGACGGTGAGTAAAACGTAACAGCGTTAATTTCCTGACTCTTTTGCTGCTGCTGTGGTTTTTAAAATGTCATCACATATTGATCATCACACGTTAATATTTCTGGCTCCACTGGATTAAAGTGGAGGCTCTGCTCTTTATTTACCCATTGCTATGTTGAATCATAGAACAAGAGCTTTTTCTGCATTCAGTCTGATCATAAACCTGATCCACCTTCATGAGCTGGACTGAAGATCAAAACAAGCGTACCCACTGTCAGGCAGGAAGGAGGAAAGAGGCAGAAATGTGGAGAGAAGTGCTGCAAATCAAGGAGCTCGACAGTCGGAAATACACTACACATGACAATATTCATAACCTGGAATATCTTTACGAATATTTTATTTTATTTTTTTTTTTTTTAACTGTGGACTCTTCAAGACTAAATGAATATAAGTCATGGAGAAATAGGCAAACAGTCAGATTTCACAGCATTTTGCTGTTTTATGATTGTCAAGTTGTGTGGGTGTTAAGTTATTCCAGCTCTGCCAAAACTTAAACGGCTTGTTCAGCACAAAAGATTCAGGGACAACTCAATTCCTTTTTCTTTTCTTTTTTCCAGATGGATGTTTAACAGAATAGGTTGATCACCAGTTGTGTCATCAGTGCTGACAATGAGCTGTGCCTCTCTTGCCTTCCTGCCAGGAGTGAATCCAAATGACTGACCTCCACCAAACATTTCTTCCCATGCTCTCTAAGCAGGTGTGCAGATGAAATCTGTCCCCCTATAAGCACTGGCTGCTGTTTCAGGTTCCATTGATACTTGTTACTTTGTCTGCCCCCTTCAGGCCTGGAATACATTTGCTGATTTTGTTCTCTGGTTTTTAACACAACAGTGATGCTGGTAGATCTGAATGAATTATACTTTAGTGCTCATAGTAACTGAAAAATGAACTCAGCAGTTAAATTGTGGCTAATGATGTATAGCATGTCAACACTGACAGACATTCAAGCATTTATATCTTTGCTACGCTGCTTCTTACTAACATGATCAGGTCACTGGTGACATGGTTAAACATCACAGATCCACAATAATAATGCAGACTTACAGGCTGTGAGGCTTAGGGCCCCATTTGGCCACATAAAGTGTAAACTACAGAAATAACGAATAGTATGTTCCATATACTACTTTTTAATCCAAGTAATTGGATTAACCAAGAAGACAGGAAGCTGTAACTGCTGCCAAAGGGGCTTCTGATTTCTAAAGGCAATGTTTTAACTTCATTGTGGGTTACTTGGCTTAGATTTATGAGCAAAAAATATCAATTTTATCAATTTAAAATTAAATCTGCAACACAGTGAAGTGTGAAAAGTGAAGGGGTCAATGGTCCAGGAGGTAGAGTGGGTCAGCAACTAATCAGGTACTGGTTCAATCCCCGGCTCCTCTAGTCTACGTGCCGAAGTGTTGCTGGGCAAGATACTGAACCTCAAATTGCCCCTGATGGCTGTTCCACTTTGAGTGGTCTCTAAGTGCAACCCATTTACCATTTAGTATGAACACATGTGGACAATGTAGATGTGTTAGTAACAACAAAGCTGGAAGCAACATATATTCTGTGATACTGCAGCTTTCATATTAGTCTTCACTGGAACCAATGGGCCTCATGGATGAACAGCCCAGACAAAAAAATACACAAGCTCATGAACAGAGGTGTCACATACTGATGGAAGTATGTGCACAAAAAAGACAAAAGGAAAAGTGGCAACAGAACAGCAGGGTGTAAGGAAAGATGACATGAAGGGATTAATTCAACATTCATAATAATGTTAATAAGATAATACTTGAATTCCCTATAGGGATAAATAAAGTATGTATTATCTTATCTTTTTATCTTTCAAAGACTGACTCAAACTGAACCTGACACTGGACAACCTCTGATAGCTCATGAGTCGGTTCCACCAGGTTACTACAGTGTGTCTAAATGTGTTGTCTTATTTCCTGTGTAACCCGATTTCTCGAAGTCACACAGCTTCTTGAATGCATTTGAACAAGTTGTTTGTGGTGTAATAGGAGTCAAAACTGATTCATCACTTCGAATCTTCAAAGGTTCTTTATCTTATTTATGCATCCACCCTTATTAAATCATAATAAATGCAGAGTTTACAAAGTGTTTAACAAGTAAACACAGGAGAGTCCACCGAGAATACAAAAATATATATCTAATATAACTTGTATCTTGGAAAGAGGCAGATAAAGAGAGTGGAGGACAGAGGCTAAAGCACTGATATGATATTCTGTTTTAACTCTGACAGAGTGTGATATCTCCATTCAGCCAGCAGACGCCCTCTAACCCTCTCGTCTGAAAAAGTAATAAGACACAGCCAGAGAGTGGATTTAATGCAGAATAATCTGATGCAACAGTGACACAGACCACAACTTCAAGCTTCTGATCAGTCTGGTTAAAAGGAGACGAAAAGGATTACATGACACAGCAGGCAACGCAATACATGCGGCTCTTTGTCTGAGGATCATATACATGTGACTGAAGAGGGCTTTTAAGTGGGTGCAGCTGGGGCGAGCGGTTCGGGTTAGTGCTCAGTGAGATGAATGTGCTCTGTCACAGAATCTCATGATGGCGGTGGAATAACGAGATGAAGTCTGGAAATAGCAGAGGCTGCACTGAGGATGAAGTATCATCAGGTATGGGCAGTGAAACCTGAGACAACGTTATGACAGAGAGGATGATGATGAATGTATAATCAGGGTTACACCACAGACTGCATATAAAAATGGACGTAGACTCTGGGTCTGATAAGTGAAGCTGAATGCTGAAGTGGCTTAAACCTTCATTCTATCTACTGACCATCAGGGAGCGACTCCACTGGTTGTAAAAAGGAGTCTGATTGTATTGAAGTCTATGTGAAAATGTCTCTACTTCTCACTTGATTTATTACCTCAGTAAACGTTTTCCTGATGAGTTTATGTCTCAGTCTCAGTTTCAAGTCTTCTTCAACACAACATGATGTTCAGTTTTTAAATTATGGTCAATTTAGAGGAAAATAGACCATAAAGCAGGGGATGCATGGGGGGGGGGGGGCTTCTGTGTGATTGACAGACTGTACCACACACGGCGACCTGCCTGACGATCAGGATAGAGGACAGAGCAGGTCAGATCCACCCCTCACTCCTCCTCAGCCCCACCTTCTCCTCCAAATATGGTTCCGAAAATCAAGATAGACACGGCTAAATTACAAACTTGAGGCTTCAAAACGGCAGTTGACAAACCAATGGGTGATGTCATGGTGGGGTGACGCTTGGATTACACCCAGGTTTGGTTCTGGGGAGGGGGCTGCCATAGTCTGTCGCTGTGTCCCAACTCAGGGGCTGCATCATTCGGAGGACGCCATCTATCTATGAAGTTGCGGTGATTTATAGCCGTCATAGACCGTGAAAGCCGAACTGAAATGCGACAGCACCTGGTTGTGCCTGGTCTTACCGTTGCATCACAAAGCACACCTCCTGTTGCCCTTAAGGCTCTTGGTTTTAACAGTTGCACCATTACCTGATGAACTGAGCTGAAACCCAATACTTACATTGAAATGTGTATTCCTCAGGCCCTCTGTGAGTGTTGTTTGCTTTCATTACTGGTGTGCAATGAATCTTGGGGTAGGTTGGGCCACTTTGTTGCCCAGGAACAGAAGGCTTTGAAGGAGCCTTTGAAATGGGAGAGCCTAGTCCCGCCGCTGTGACGCAATCGGCCCTCAGACATGGCCCCTGAATGAGGACACAGCTTGTTTGCTGCACAGCTTTAGCCTTTGTTTACTTACATGTCTGTTTTTCTGTGTTAGATCTGCACTTTATCATGTGTAGTGTTTTCTGTTTGCAACGCACGCACTGCCCCCAACACAGCTGCTAGTAACTGCCTCTCACTCCTGGTGCCTCTAAACTATAAAATGCACCAGAGCTCTTGTGCACTGGCCCAAGTGCAAGCGCTCCATCACCACCTCCCAACAGCGAAGCTCTGCAGCCAGAACAGAGACACCCCGCTGGGGCTAATGTTCATTCAGACCATGGTGTAAACACAAACACACACACACACACACACACACACACACACACACACACACACACACACACACACACACACACACATATACATACACACACACACACATATATATATATATATATATATATATATATATATATATATATATATATATATATATATATATATATATATATATATATATATATATATATATATATATATATATATATATAACAACACACTCATACGCACAAGCACGCTTTTGCTTTCTCTGTCAAAATTCAGGGCCACCAATGATGAAGATGTTGTGTGTGTGGTGTGTTTGTTTTTTTTTTGTTGTTTGTTCTTTGTTTTTGTTTACAAAAGGGTCTTTACCAATTAGGAAAGGACCAAGGATTCAACCAGCATGTGTGTTATTGGTGAGATAAAGGTGCTGGTGAAATTTGTACAGAACTAGGCTGGCTGTTTGCTACAAGCTACGCTAACCTCATCGTGACTTCAGCTCTGTACTTAACGCACAGACATGAGACTGGTGCCTGTCATCTGATCCACTCTTCAGAGATAAAGAGAATAATCCTGAACTGCACTGAACAAAAATAGAAACGCAAAGTGTTTGTTTTTGCTCCCGTTTTGCATGAGTTAAAGTTAAAATTAAAGACTTATTTATTAGGTACTGCACTGTGTGACTTTTTTTGGGGGGGGGCTCATGGATCAGGATGTTTTTAGCTTCCAGGAATTGTGTATGATTCTCACTTTCTGACTCACCTTCAAATGGCATTTTGAGGGCTAAGACTTCATTCAGGGATAGAATTATCATTAGGTTAGAGCCAGGTGACATTTAACATGCCAGTCTTGTGTCTATTTTCACAGGTTTGGAATTCTGAACTAAGTAGGTAGAGGAAAGAAAGTATAATGAATAATACATGTCTATAGGTGTCTGATCATATTGAAGCTGGACTGGAGAACTAAAGAAGGTAGGTGAATGGGCTCATCTCAGGGCAGGGAGCAGTGTATGTAAATAATTGTTCACTCATTCCTTTGTTAACCCCCATCAATGAGAGGACAGTTGAAAAACCTCAGGAGACATCTTGTCTAGCAGTGACTGCTGATCCAGGGTGTGGATGAGGTGAGGTGTTCTTGGTGGAGGCATCTGTACATTTTTGCTTTGTGAAAGGTTGTTGAGTCACCTCACCCCTATTTGTGGGAGTCTGAACAGAAGAGGGGACCAGAAACCAGTCTCAGAGGATGAAGAGGGAGGAGAAAACGAGTCTAAACCTAGTACTACAACATTTCTGTATATTGTCTTAGAAGCCTTGGTATCTGTAACGTCCAGGTTCTTTAAACTGAGTCCTTTTTTCTTGAGAGGATCTGGGGACTTTGGCAGGTGGATTGATTATCCTGCAGATCCAGAGCATCTCACACATGCACAGTGGGTGACATGCCTGGTGACTATGCAGGCCATACAACAACTGGGATGTTTTAGGCTCCAGGAATTGTGTAAATCACACTGCAGCATGAGGCAATAGTGACATATGAATGAGCCTCAGGATCTTGTCACTGTAATTTTTATTTATTTATTTTTTTTGTAGTGAAAACAAAAGTGTTGCATTTTTGTTCAGTGTATCAAACACTTATACTAAATACACTCATGAGAGAACACTGCACTGTGGAAACATCAGTATCTGCCTGTTATGTCCTGTCTAGTGATGACCAGGACGCAATATGAATCCCCATCTTCGTGTCCCAAGTAGCCACAGAAACAGAGAATTACAAGTGAGATATATTTATTTACAAAGGGCTGTTCAATAAATGAGAGGTTTACTCTTAGAGACAAAAGACCAACACAATCTACCCAAAATATAACAAAACCAAAGTACAATAACTGAACTTCCTCACTAACAAAAACAGGAGAAAATATGGTCAAACAAAAAATGGCAGTCCACCCCCACTATCTCTCACTAGTGGGTCATCAGCTTAAGATGGTGACATGAACATGAGCAATGGTGTGGCTGGTTGGAGCAAAGGGTGGATGAGGCGCTCTCCACCCTCGCAGCTGGGCTGCGCTATCTTGGTTCTTATGTCGGGAGTGTCATCTGACCAGAGCCAATCAGCAGCTGCTGTCTCTACTGCACATCAGTCCCCGGCATGTACTGTCACACACCTATTTGCGTACTCTCCATTCATGCCAACATGAATGCCAACAAGAAAAACACACCAACACAGTACAAACACAGATGTAACACTGTCTTTAAAAACCCACTGGTGACACTTTAACCTGCACTTTGCACAGCTGGTAACACAGTGTTTATAACTGCAGTCTGATTGGTAAAGGCACAGGAAATAACATTAATGCCGATAATGAAAAAGCAGGAGTCTCTAGGCTTTACACTACAAGTCACATTCACACAGCACTTTTCCTTTACACAGCTCTGCTCTATCACAAACACACATTCACACACTGATGATACATCCGGGGCAATTTTGTGGTTCAGTTTTGTGTCTAAAGACACTTCAACATGTGGCCTGAGGGAGTCGGGAATCAAACTACCAACCTTCCAATGTGTGAGCAACCTGCTTTGCCTCCTCAGCCACAGTCGCCCATCCAGAAGCTACAGTGCACTAAGTTTGTTTTAGCCAGTCACACAGTTGTTACCATGGTCACAGGTTGCTTTGATCACACTGACGTGATTGAACCCGATCCAAACCCAAACATCATACATTTTTGCCTGAGCCCGACGGGTCACCCTCTTAAACACTGCAGCCAGTGACCTGCAGAGCTATGAGAAGCTAACGGGAGCCACATCGTTGTCAGTGTAACGACTGTCACTGTTCTGTCACTGTGCTCCAGCCACGCTGCTCCTCTTCTGTCCTGATCACGATGTAATTTATGAGATGGTGGGGGTGCGGTGCCAGCCTTTCTCTGGACAAAGTATTATGAGTTAGCACATCATGCAGTCCCAATTTAGGCTGCTGTTAAGGTGCCAGGGTGAGGAATGGGCAGGCTTAGCGTTCCTGTAGAGGTTATTAAGTGGCTCGACAGACACTGCTGGTTCCCCGGTGACTGATGGAGATACAAAACACTGTCTGATGCATGAATCTCATGAAGGCTGTCTACTCCTGCACTGTGAAACGGGAACGTGTCTGTCGATCAGTCCACCTCTTTGATCCAAAGTGAAATAGCTCAGCAGCTGTTGTATGTAGGTCTGCTGACATGAATTTTCTGTGGACATCTGTGATCCCCAGAGGATGAGTCGGGGGGACCTGACCTTTCCTCTTGTGCCATAATGAGGCCCCACACTTCCACTGGCTTCCTGTTGGCTCCATGTACACGTGAATGGGATAAAATTAGTTAAATCACACTGCTCTTTAAGCCTTTCCAAACACTGGACCAACTGGATCAAAGTCTTTTCAGGGGGGGCTGTGTGAAATTGTATTCACCGTTTTACAGCCACCTCTTGTCCAGTGAGTGTGTCTGGGTGTTACAGCTCCGCTCTTCAATCAGTGCACCAATTTGTGCACAAAGTGCTTTACATAGATGATGAACAATAAAACCTTAAAAAAACCCAACTTCCACCCCCCAAGCCCTACACAATGGGTTCATAAAGACTAGAAGCGGACAAATCGAGGAAATGCCATCAAGACATCATGATGAGGAAACACTAGACTGCAACAAAACAATGGGAGACACACAGGTGTATATATAAAAAAAATACTTTATTTACAACAAAATTATTTAAAAAAAAAAAAAAAAAAAAACACATAAAAAGTTGTTGGGAGAAATCTAGAAGATCAGTAGTGTGAGGAGTGGGTGAGTGAAAATGTACTGTATTGAGGAAACAAAGAAAACCCACTAACTGCAGAGCTCTGTGTGTGGTGACCAGATCTGACACCCCCCCCCCCCCCCCCCCCCCGCCTGCTGCTCTGGCTATATGCATAACAGGCACAACAGGCCCAGGTGTGTCCCGTGCTGCTGACTGGAGTCCTCACCCTGGAGAGAAAGCTCAGCAACAGAGCCAAGCAGGAGCCAGGCACACACCAACACACTGGACTAAAATGATGGACATGGGCCTCATCACAGCAGCATTAAAAATGGTAACGTTTTGCTGCAAATTCAGTTAACTTCAATGGAAATGAAATTAAATCCACATGAATTTTTGATTAAAGTTCAACTCTGGTGAACTATGACCCGCTTGTCAATAGTGTGGTCTGGCTCTGTCGACATTTGCCACTTTCAGCATCAGTGCATCAGCATGTTAGCATTCTAATGTTGATTTTTAACTTTTAGTGGGTGAGCAGGCTGCCAGCATCTGGTCAGCAAAGACTGTCTTGTTGTAAATTCAAATCTCACAGCGCTGCAGTTAGATTCGGTACATAACAGTTCATACCAGTTGTACGAGTGTGAGGGATAACACATCGGGTGGTTTTGTCTCTGCCGTCACAGCCATAAAATTACAAACTTTGAAGGTATCATCATATTTAACAGTGAGTCAGTCCCCATAGACTCCCATGTTAAAATGTCCAACTGTACAGCAGAAATAAACATGTTTAAAGCCTGGTACAAAAAACAGTTTTGGTCTCTAGAGCTAAAATTTTTATAACTCACCCCAAGTCTTGGCTCTACACATGTCCCATGTCTTTGCCCATTTTTGGATTAGCCAGGAGTTAGGGGGAGTCAGGCTTTAAAACCTCAGAAACCTGTGGATGACATCACAGAGGTTACATCCATCTTTATTTACAGTCTATGGCAACATCTATCTAAACAGGAAGGAAGGCATGGCCAGCAGTTTTATAAAACTGTGCAGTTACTAAAAATTCATCCACATGTTTCTACTAATCAGAGTCCTGAATTTTCAGTGTCCATGCTATAAAGACTAAGAAGTAATAGTACTGTAATGGTGTAGTGCTGAGTACTTTCACACTTTCACCAAGGTCTTCTACTGCATTGAAGCTTTAGTGTTGTCACTTGCAATTCACTTTGGAAGTGTTTAAAGTGCTCCCCAAAAGTGAGTCAATACACATCAGAAGGATGATGTAAATATTCTTTATGGTTATTACATAGCAGCTGCATCTGTGTTTCACCACAGGCCTCTTCAGGTTTGCCATGACTTTCACTTTCACTTCACCTCTGATAAAGCTCTAGCTTTGTGGTCTCAGTACAATCTGACTGCCTTTTGGCTCCAGACTCTTCTTCCGCTAACAAACCCAAGAACCTTCACTTTCCACTGCCCCAGGTCTCCCTGAGGAGGTCACACACACAAGTTTTTCCCAGCTCAGACATGACAAATCACTGAGGTAACCTCTGCGTGTTTGAGCCTGCCAGACCATCACTAAAGTTTACTGTAGCGGCATAATGACATCAGCCTCCCCCCTTGTCCCCCTCCATCACCTACTTGGCAGCAGCCAGGACTTCCTCTGGAAGATGGAAAGAGAGAAAAGGAGGGTGCGGGGGGATGACAGAGGAGTGATAATGATGTGAAAAAGCACCCTGACCTTGTGATTATTGGGATCATAGTTGCAGGGGCCGTGGCTCCCGGGGCTCCAGCTGGGATAAGTCTCACATCACATCTTTACTCAGTGAGCACACATCCTGTCAGAGGAGCAACAGGCTTCAGTGGGCTCAGAGACTGCCATTGTTTTCCTTACATATGAACTCTGCTGGGTATTTCAGTACCACAGCAGGGAGACCTTTTCACCACACCTCTGTAGCCGTGTCGCCTCCCATCTGAGGCGAACACAGCATGCCAGCGGGGAGGAGATCTTCTGCTCTCTGGATGATTTTTGGAAAGGATGAAGTGAAAGTTTAACCCAAAATGTGGTCAAAGATTTCTTCACAGTAGTAAAGTCAAGAGGTTCAGAGATGCGTAAAAATTTAAAGGACGTGTAGAACAAGAAAGGACATTACAAGAAAAAAAAAAAGTATTTAGTACCAATAAGATGTATTACAACACACTGAGCTGGTCAACAGACAACAGCTCTTCTGTAACCAGCTGTTACTGTCACCAACAACTCTCTGTGGGCTGTAATTTTCTCTGTGATCATGCATTTGAAATGTCACTGAAGCCGATCACACGGCTGTTGTCTTTAACCTGTATTTCCGCCGATTTTAACCGATGACATCACCACCATGAGTTTTGTCCAGCTGTCTGTCCTCACTGTGGTTTTGCTGTTGTTGCCAACTGAAAAGAGGACAAAAAAAAAGAAGAGATACAGCTGGTGTTGTTCAGATATTTCACTGTGGAGAGAAGCCTCTGTTAAAACGACCTGGTAACACCGGACTCTTAGGGGCAGGGTGTTAATGGGAAGGGATTGTTCACAGTGATGATAAATATTGACAAGTGATTGTAATAATGGATTGATACAGAGAAGTGAAGTCACAATCATTACTTGGTTTTGTAAAGCCTGGTTTATATGATATACGATATACGCTGACAATACCCCGGAGAATTATACTTTAAATATTATGTGTAGGTTGAGCTAGTTTTAACTAATTCATACATTTTTTTTTTTTTCTGTAATGTATTTTATTTAATAAGCTCATCATATGATTTGTATGTAAAATCTAAACCTTTGAAGTAATGTCTTCCTCAGAGTTGTTACAGTTTAAAGTAGCATGAAATGGAAATACTGAAGTAAAGCGCCTCAACATGGTACTTCACCAGGAGAAAAATGAAAATGAAAATATCTCTTAGCTTGTGAAACCTCCACCAGGTGTCATGACCTTATTGTGTTCCTCTTTACCTCAGCATTCACCAAGCATAGAGGACTGTGTGTGTGTGTGTGTGTGTGTGTGTGTGTGTTCAGTAATGATGCTGAGACCTTTCTTCACTGCCTCCGCACAGAAAAAGAAAGAAATCTCAGCCACCACCCACTCTGATTCCTCCACCCTCCTCTCCTCTCTTATATCACCCTCCATTTCTAGCAGAGGTAATGAATGGAGGGGCTGCAAAGGCCACGGTGGGTCTGAGAGGAGGTGTCGGGTCGACCCCCAAAGGTCCACCAGAATCACAGGAGTCATTACCTGCTGTCGGTATTGATCTGCCCACTGCTCTCTCTCTCTCTCGCTCTCGCTCTCGCTCTCTCCATCCATCCATCCATATCTATATGGTGTTTTCTATATATACAGAAGGTAACTCTTTGTTCTCTGTCCTTCGCAGCCCTGACACAAGACTCACAAGTACGACACTGGTCTGAGTCCCTCATGTTGAAATGATCATTTCTGTAAGTGTGTACTGTAATTCAGTTTCCATACTGTTCGCTGTCTAACAAAAGCACCGGAGGTAAAAGGGGAGTATCATTGTCTTTTCCAGTTGAATCTTCTGAGGTTGATCACTTAGGGACTATATGAAAATTATTGGAGGGGTACAGAGGCAGAAAAAGAGGGAGGCTTATGTCATTTTCTTTTTATTAAAAGGTTGTAAATATGTATGTATGTATGTATTCTGATATTTTTTTTTATTTTTTTATTTTTTTGGGAAGGGAGAGGGAGAGAGGTCCCTATATTAATGTTATTTGTTTTACCCCAAATTTATTTTCAATTTGAGCCTGTCAATGTGAACTGTATCATTACAATAAAATTGTTATACTGAAAAGATTGCTTTCATGTGCACCATGTAACGGCTCATAAAGGTGTGATCTGCCTCACGCAGAGGATAACAACCCTGTCTAACAGGCCTTAATTTTCCCCCATCATAATTATCTTGTAGCAAGGGCCAACATATCTCTGTTTGGAGAAACACAGAATACACTGGGTATTTATATTTATTACAAATGGAACATTATCTCTCCAAAGACCTCATTATTTTTCATTAGACTCTCCCTTTATCATAACAGAAAGCTGAATGAGTGAAAGGAGAGAAAAAAAAAGAAAAAACAGTTTATTCAAGGTGTTGGTTTTATTTTGCATGGTGGACAGACATTAGAGCTCATACATATCAGGCCACAACATCATCATTCACATTTATTTTCATAATTTGTAGAACACCGTGGGGTAAAAATATTACTGTGCTCGAGCCCATCGGCCCCTAAGTACAAGTTGTATCAATACTATTAAATAAATTTGACATTTTATTTGAAGGGAGGGGTACTGAGTCAGGTTTACGTGGAACATAAGCTTCTACTGGTTTTACATCCCCACCCATTTATTTAGGAGAGGAGAAGACCTCTGCCAATAATTTTGCAGCTGGTTAAAACCTCCTGAGCGTCTGGTTCATAAAAACACTCAAAAACTTATTCATGCTTTTATCTTAAAATAGATTAGACTATTGCAATGCTCTTTTTACTGGTTTCCAAAGCAGTCAATTGAAAGACTTCAGTTTATTCAGAATCTGTGCTGCGAGACTTTTAACTAAAACAAGGAAGCGAGCACATGACCCTGGTTTTAGCGACACCCCACTGGCTCCCAGGGACTATTAGAATAGATTTTAAAGTCCTTTTACTATTTATGAAGCTTTTATTGGTTTGGAACCAGCTTATATTGGAGATTCAATGTCGTTTTATAATCCTTCACAGCTTCAATCTACTGCCAGGCTCCTAAATACACACAATTTTACACACATGAAAATTGACAGAGCAGGTTTATGCTATAAGAGATTTGGGCTCTGTGAACATTTTTAATTCTCTGATATTTCACTATTATTGCTGGTTTCAGTTTTTATTTTCATTTATATATTTCATCATCTACTGTATGTCTATTGTCTATTGTCTCATTTTTTTATGTAAAGCACTTTGAGCTTTATTTCTTGTGTGAAAAGTGCTCTATAATTAAAGTTTATTATTATTCCTGGAAGTTATAAAAAGAAACAATCAAAACAAAGGTTAGCAGCAGTCGCAGCTCCCAGCCCTGACGTCTCCTGTCAGCTGCACAGTGTCGGCGAAACACCGACTTTAAATATGAAACCACTTTATTCAGTGTTTGCACTGGTTCTAATCAGCTGATTTTTAACATGAAACTGCTTCATTCAGTGTTTCTACTGGTTTTACTCCCCCCAGTCTGTTTGCTGCGAAGAGGAGGAGACCTCTGTGGAGAATTCAGCTCCTGAACCACTGACACTGAAGAAATCCAAACCAGCAGAAGCGGAAGCTGATTCCCATGATCCCACGCTATTTCATGACGCCACCCAACACCATCATTTGTCATTGTTTTGATTCCCCAAACGGCAGAAGTTACAGACTGTGCCTTTAAAGTGAGGTAACAAGATGCTATTTTTCTTCTTCCTTTTTTCAACTTCTTATTATAAAGGGAGAGTTCTTTTACTTGAGTACAGTTTGCACCTCTGAGTTAGTTCAAAATGAAAAACATGATTTCAAGTTGACTCTAAGCAACAAACAGTGTATTATGAAGTACAACAAATACTGTGTGTAATCAGATATAATAATTATATCCATCAGATTAAAGCTGGGCTACAACATGTGGTAAGAAAGATCTTGTTGTAACTGCACCTGGAATAATGGGTTTGTAAAGGATTAGGACGTACGGCTCCATGGTGTTTTTCATGTAATGGCAGTTGTAGGCTGATTTCTCTCACTGTTGAATGAGGACACCTACTGGCATCCAATTCACCTTTGGTGTCACTTTTTTCCTTCACATCTCCCGCCTCCTCGCCTTCAGTTAAAACCCCCCTTCTCCATTTTCCTGTAATGGTATCGTCTCCATTGAAAGCTTCATGTCACGGATCACAGTCAGAGCCTCCAGCAGCCGAATCCTCTTCCTCCACCTGAGCCTGTGACAACAAGCTGGTAATAAAATCCATCCATCCATCCAAGACCTTTTCTGACACTTTAGGCCCAGTCAGGAGTTCTGAGATAACAGGCTCCTGCAGCATTTTGCCGATCTTTGCAGTTGATTGTTTACATTCAGCATTTTGTGTCTTTTTGTGGCTGGTTTGTTGAGTTGTTTGCTGTATTTATAATACAAATACTGCACACTTATACCTTAGATGTGCCATATTTGATCATATATTATAGGTTCTAGTAGTTATAGGGCAGCGCAATCAAATTTTTCAACTACAGTTGTGCACCTAAAGACTGGGTAATGTAAATACCAGTTTGTTTTTTGATTCTCAGCTGTGTCCTTTTAATCATGTGGCTGTGGAGTTACTCAGGCTGGTACTGTTGGGGTTGTGGGCCACTCGGGTTGCCTTTCTCATCTGCATGCAGGTAAATGTTTGTAACTGAGTGTGTGTGTGTGTCTGTGTGTGTGTGTGTGTCAGTTGTGTTGAGGTCGTTTGATTTAATTTGACCCTTTTTATTTGTCTAGTAATTGCTTTGATACATTTTACCTTCACCCAGAGACAGCATGACATGTCTAATTTACATTTACTATTTTAATCTGGATGCCAGTTCAATTAGCACTAATTTTAAAACAATTTACTGTCATTTTTTACCTTATTCAGTTTATATCTGATAATCTTTTCTCAAATTTTGCCCAGTCTCACTCGAACCTAATGTGTCAGTCTAATATACAAAGTGATCTTGCAGTTGACCTGTTGGGTAGTACAGTATAAAAGCTGGTCCCAGGTAAATCTAGTTTAAGTTGGTGTGCCTCATCCTCCATAAGACACATCTCTTCCTCCAAACCCATCAAAGAAAGCCTGAGATGCAGGAAATATTCTGTCAGTATGTACAATTACTTTTCTAACTGTACTGTATGAATGCAATGGCACTGTAGCCTCAGTAACAAAGTAAGAAAAATAAACAAAATAAATATTAGATTTGAATTGGTTGGCAGATACTCAACATTAAAAACATCGATAATTTTACAGCCTGGGGCTCCCTGATTCCTTGGGCCCCTGTGCCTGTGCTTTTCTAGGCCCCTTCAGTTAGCTATCCACGTCTGTGTGTGTGCAGACTAATGAGCCATGGGTTCATCGTATGTATTTCTCATCCCTGACAAGGCACAAAACCCGGCACCGCAGCGATAGCAGCAGCCGTTCATTCGTCAGCATTCTGGCCACTCTCTGCTCCAAAACGACCTCCTTCATCACATGGATTATTATTTCACTTTCACTGCAAACTGAAATGGCATTTCATTCACTCAAAAACCTGAGCCAGCGTCCAGACCTGAGCAGAGCTCACACCGGTACTTTACACAATGTTTGAAACCGACAGTCGAGGCAGTGGTCTTTTTCTTCGCTTCTTTCTGCTTTTTACATGGGAAAATAGTACTTTTTCTTTCATTTCAACTTTCTCAGTACACCTCACTCTGCATTACACTGTGCTTGCCTCCTGGGGGGCCACCAGTGAGCTGCTCAATGTTAACAACTCATATCACAAAATAACCAGAAATCACACAGAGACAGACAAGATTCAGCTTTGGATTTTTTGTGTTTTTCATCATGTCTCAGATGACAGAGCTATAAAGACATGTTCAGGATAACACAATGACCATGACACACAATGCACTCCACAGCAGAGTGGATCAACACATTCCTTCATATCAAGGCAACAAACTGGTGTGTGTCTAACAGTGTAAGTGCTGAGACAGCTTGACACCCAGGTGTGTGCCGTGCTAACAAGGTGATCTGCCAAATTCCATCATGGGACGACTGAAGCTAAAAATGGGAAACTCTGAAAACAAGGTGTGACTGCATCTCCATTTAGGGAGAAAAAAAAAAAATCCTCTCAAATCTCAGGAAATTCACTAGATGGAGGAAAATGGCGAGTGCCACGCTGCATGGAGGTAATTTCAGACGTCATAACAGGTGCAGTGGCTGAAGGAATAATTGCACCCCGGTGGCGTTTCAGAGGAGCACCTGGCATTACTGCGATGTGGACTGATGGAAGACACGGGGAGTTTGGGTTATTTAGATGATGGTTTAAAGCTAATGGGTGGTGTCTGAGACGAGATGGAGACAGCAGGAGCACCCTGTTAGTATAGGGTAACACCTACAGAGGCAGTAAGTGGTGGGGCCATGCTGCACAGCTGTATCAGCAGAGTTGGGCAGGATTTCCAGAAAACAAAAACGAATTACTTTTTATTCACTGAGAAGTAATTACACTACTTTTCCAATTCTACAACAGCAGATGTAAGTAGTTACATCATTACATTAATTTATCTTATTACCATTACATTACAACATTACATTATTACATAGCTCCCAAAGATGCCTGAACACCTGCAGTCACATTTTTTGATATCTATATCATAGTCTGTAAATAAAAATGGACGTAGACTCCAGGTCTGAAGAGTGAAGCCAGTGCTGAAAAGCTTTAAAGCAGCATTCTATCTAATGATCATCAGGGGGCGACTCCACTGGTTGTAAAAAAAATCTGATTGTATTGAAGTCTATGTGAAAATGTCTCTACTTCTCACTGATTTATTACCTCATTAAATGTTTTCCTGATGAGTTTATGGTCTCAGTCTCTAGTTTCAAGTCTTCAACACAACGTGATGTTCATTTTTAAAATGATGGTCCATTTAGAGGAAAATAGACCATAAAGCAGGGGATGTATTAGGGCGGGGCTACCCTGTGATTGACAGACAGTACCAATCAGGATAGAGTACAGAGCAGGTCAGATCCACCCCTCACTCCTCCTCAGCTCCACCTTCTTCTCCAAATATGGTTTCTTCTGGTTCCAAAAAACCAAGATGGTGACGGACAAATTACAAACTGGAGGCTTCAACACAGCAGCTCACAAACCAATGAGTGATGTCGCTGTGGGTTGGCACTTGATTTATATAGAAATAGAAAATGCTGTGCTAACATGTTATACAATAAAGTCTGCTTCCTCTTTGACCCTGACCCTCCCTCTGCCGACACAGCTAGTGACATCATCCAGCTGCAAACACAGCTGCCACAGGCTGTCCTCCTCATCTATAGAGACTTGACTCATGCCTCCCCGTCCTCCACGTTGCCTACATTTATGGCACATGGCAAACCAGAGGCTTGTTTTATGCTAATGCCTCACAATAATTAACGAGTATACAATATTAAACACTGCTGAAGGAAACACTGAACCCAATTATTTCCATGCTTATTTCAATGCTTATTTCCATTCATGAATTGTCAAATTCTTTTTGTTGTGTAAACAGCAAAACTTATGATAATACTGAATTCAAGCTCAGTGAAGTTGGCTGTTTTGTTTTATTTATGTTAGATTCTGTGTCTCCTCTTATTTTGCATTCTCACTTCACTGCATCTAACTTGGCTCACTCTAAAAAAAAAACGTGTGTTCATATCATCAGTAAATGTGGTCATAAATACCAATTCATGTGCAGGATGGTTTGATGAGGTTCATGTGACATATTCATTTAGTTTCAGGTGAACTCATAATGTTCATGTTACTGTCCTGGAAAAGTTTTGTGTGATGACTCTTTCAATAAATCTTTGAGTCGAGTGAGCAAACTGAGATTCAGCTGAATAATGAAAAAAATTATGTTCATATGACTTTAAAATTATAATATACAGTATGACAATGTTTGTACATAAAATGATTAGACTATGACATATAATGTTGTCTTTGTTTACTAAACATAACATAACATACATATGTTCATAATGTCATATTAATATAGAATTAAATGCTCAAAAAACACAAATTATCTTGTTGTCTTCTATCAGTTTGACAAAGGTCATGTGACACATTTATTTTGTGCCAGGTTTACTCATAACTTTCATGTTCATATGCAAGTCATTTCCAATAAACTCTTAAGTTAAGTGTTTTACAGTCAGGTGGAGTTCAGATTAAAACAGTACTCACTGATTCATTGTGTAGCAGAGCTGCAGCCGCTTATTGGCACCAAGAACATCAATACTGGATGATTCTGCTAAACACTGGAATCAAGCCAATGCCTCCCCTAATAAAGGGAACAGTACAGTGTTTCCTGCAGTGGCACTGAATTTTGCAGGTGGACATAAATCATGAGGTGCAGAATTGTCCAATATGGACGTTAATTCCTCGGTATACTGGGCTGCACTGAGGATTTAGGCTGTAAAACCAAAACAAAGAGCTAAATGAAGCTTAAACGTTCAGTCGACCTGAGAGTAACTGCAGGGTTGGGTGATAATTCTCTGTGCGATCACTGCTGCGAGCATTACACAAACCTATTTGATCTATTGTTAATATAAAAATATAAAAACATGAAGGGTTTCCACCTGGTCCACGGCTGCTCTCACCCACTGAGAATCCAAACATAGAAATATCACACACACACAAAGCTGTGATTCAACAGTCGGAGGTACCAAACAGAGCGGCTGACAAAGACATAAAAAAGAGAGAGAGGACTGTAAATGCTTCAAATGGCAGCTCCTTTATGGAAGATAAAAAAAAAAACAGTTAAAGTTCACTTAAAGCCAAGAGAAGACCATGTCACCCAATGACTGTCTAAGGATGTCTAGAGTAGAAAATTGTTCCAAAAAAGGGGAGAGACATTATGGGATACTATTCTGCAGCAAGAGGAAAGAATTATGCTTTAAAGAGCCATTGATTTTCATCCCTCTCTCTCTCTCTCTCTCTGTGGCTCTGTGGATATTTCGTCTTCTTTAACTCTCTTCCTTTATCTCTCACTCGTAACAGGAAATATGAAACTGTGCCGTCGCTATCCAGCCAAACCTCAACTGTGATGTCACTCGACTCAAACACCTGAGCTACACCTGAGTGCAGCATCTGTGTTTGTGATGGACAAACGTCAGGGTTCATCTTGTGTAACTAAAACAGACAGGGATGCTAAACTTTTCTCTCAGTGGCATCCTCAGTGTTTCTCTGCATAGACCCACAAGAAGTCTCTTGGATACTGTTTTTAGTCTTTTCAGTTTTCTTCCTGGGAAATCGTGTTTTTGCCAGAAAAGGCAGATGGCTCTAAATACTGTGAAACCTGTGAGTTTTAGTTGCTATTCCTGAGGAGGAGAGGGAGTGAGAGGTATGATTCAGACCAGTGGCAATTTTAGAGCCATTTCTAGTTGCAATTAGGAAAAAAAAGTTGGATACAGGTGCAACAAAGCACACTGCGACCACTCCCACCCAAAAAAAGATAGAAGTCAATGGAGCAGAACTGCAGATATCATCTGTTTTGTTCCACTCTTCCTAACCCGTGTTCTCTGCTCTGGTTCCTGTTTGGTTGTGGTTTGTTGGTGTTAGAGTGAGTTTTTTGTTTCTAAAAGGATATTTCTGCGTGAACCTAGAGGTGGCTCATTCTGACTGACCAGCAGTCTGACAGAAACACCTGTTCTGTGCTTGGCCTCCAAACCTTTTTTGCCTTTTGCTTGGCAGTTTTGTTTGTACGTGGCACAAAGTACAACATGGATTGGAGTTCGCCAAAAAAAAAAAAAAAAAACGTTTTGTTGTTGGGGGGGGGGGTTACTGAACCAAGGCCTCAGACTGGTGGGGCACATGTGGAGGTACCAGGTGAACACAGGAGCGGAGGCCTCCACTGTCACCTGGGCTCCGAGCAGAGATACAATAAGTCTAATACAGGCTGGAGCAGATATTGAGGATCTGAAACTGGCTCTGGATCTGGAAGCAAAAACCTGTGAGGCTGAGCATTGCTCCCACCTGTCATAACCTGGCTCCTACATTACCCAGAATGCAACAGTTCAATTGAAGATTCAGGCGTGTCATGGTAATAGCAGCTAGCCTAGCCTCAGGCAGTTAGCCTCAGGCAGAGATGATAATCTAATAAGCTTCTAATGCTTTGCCTAAAACTTTTTTCAACAGTCTCATCCCTTTTTTCAACACATTTACAATATATCAGAGGCCCTTTAAAAGAATATAACTTATATAGCTCGCACACCCCAGTAATAATAGACCAAAAATATTTTTTTTCAAGCCAATATTGTAACAATTTACGCTTCTGAAATTGGCGAGTATTATTGTTTGTGCACACATACACAATGCAGCTCTCTCTTGATTTCCACCCATAAAGCTGTAACATGAGAACAAAATGAAATAAATGCATCATATCCTCAATATTTACACTACAAAAATGACATGTTTGATCATTTTATAAACACATGTTAACAGTAATGTAAAAACTGGAATCTATTTAGCAGCAACAGTTCATCCATCCGCCCAGTGCTACTGTGCAGCCTCTCCACTGGCTGCTTGGCATCCTTCACCATGAAGACCGAACTCTGGGAAGTTACTGCACCGGGCTTTTGCTCACCAGAAAATGTCTCCAGCACTCACAGCCAATCCACAAACTGTCTTTTTTACACTTTGGTTTGTGTAGGCCAGTTGCTTCCAGTTTCTAGACCAATCTTTAAGCTAATCTAACTCCATATTTACGACGTTGTTTCTCTCATGTAACTCTCGAAAAGAAAGCAAATAGGGGCATTTTGCAAAATGTAAATCTGTTCCTTTTACTGAAAGTGCACCCAGGAGAATCATACTGTAATTAACTTCCAGCACTTGTAGCTAACTACAGTACAAGCCTCTATCTTTGACTGTTTAACGCAGTTTCTCGTCTTTACAGTAATGATTCGAATAATTTGTTTCTTGTCCATTCAAACCTTGGAAGTGCTCTGAACTTCTATTGTCTGGGCAAGAAATAAACTGAATTTTTAGAGTTTAGAACTCTGAAATCAAAAATAACTCTTTATGGTGCAAAAACACATCTGGACAGTGTATGTGTGGATAAATGCAGTGCGTACATACTCTATGTGAAAGAATGTTCTTCCTTTATCTGATGTGTGATCTAACTATTGATGTCCTCTGCTATAACCCAAACACACTCACCGCCTGCAGAGAGGGAGGCGCTCCCAGGGCCTCTGTGAGACACTGTGATATAACACCATGACGGGTGCGAGGTGCAGCCAGGCAGAGAGAACCTGCTGTTCTACCAACAAACCTCATTTGCATAAGGTGATAATGCAGGAAAACAACAGTTAATTGTCGAAAAGAGAGGGCTAGGGAGTGCAAATAAACATGCCGCTGAACTTTGTTCAGTAGATGTATTCACAAATGGGAGGCGGGAAAAACAGCAACATAATTACATGGTAACTGTCTGTACTTAAAGGTAATTAATTCACTGTAGTCGGTACTTTTAGGTAATTGTCAAGAACAGCATGGTGACTGTAATATTCAAAACGAGGCTCAGACCTCGCATTAGTTAAGTTAAAAGTTAAAAATCGACTTTCTTATAAGCTCTTCAGTATGGAAGCCCTGAAGGGCAAGTGAGTTTTCTTTTGACTTTTTTTTCCCTGTTTTTTTTTTTTTTTTCTAAGCTGTTTTTTCATCTTTGAAAGAAGGTGATTTTTTTTCCAGGCAAATTTTCCAAGTTTTTTTTTTTTTCAGTAAAAATACATTAATTAATGAAAATCTGGAGAATGAAAAAATAGTGTTTCTGTTGACCAGTCCTCTCAGTGTGTCTGTCATTTATGCGGATGGTCCCAGTGAATGAGTCCAAGGCTGAATCTCTTTCCCAGTCTGACCGCGGAGCCAACACTGGTCTGTCTTTACCGAGATGGAGAACCCAGGAGCTGCCAAAGGGCAGGACTCAGAACTGCTTTTCTTCTCCTCCATGTGTCAGCAACTTGATGTGTCATAATGTTCCGTCTGTTTTCATTGTTGACCAGCTACGGTAGCATGATAGCGTGAGATAACTTGCTGTTACCAGTAATTTAAATGTGCTCAGTAAATTTTGCCCTCGCTAGCTGGCTAACCGACTGCTTTGCTGGGGAGCATATCAGGGCAATGCTAGCACGGGCTAATGGTTGTAGCTGGATTGTTTTTCATGGGCTCCTTGCAGGGTAACTTTTATCAGCTGTGCTTTTTGTGTGATTAGTGACCGCTTCCACTGGGCTTCGTAGCACCTTGCTAACTAAAGGAGGGGGAGGTGGCCGACGAAGCGTTTATCTTGGTCTGAGATGTTGCTGCTCTAGTGCGACATCGAGTGGCAGGGACTATTTTTTACAGAACCTTTAGCTTGGTGTGTATAGCATTTTGATTACTGATTAGAATAATGGTGAAAACTACAAAAAAATAAGACCTGGGTTCTATGAAACTGGAATTTCTCTAGGACTCTAGGATGAATGTTTTTGCAGTGGACCCCAGATGGGCCAGCAACCAGCAAAGCCTGAACAAAAATCCTGACCCTCTCCCTGATTCTGTCCCAGGGTGTTTGACTGCTGTGTAATACATTCATAGATATCACTCTAAAATAGTTTTTTTTTTTTTTTTTGGGGGGGGGGGGGGGGGGGGGGGGGGGCAGGGGGGAAGAGACAGAGTATGAGCTGCACAGATTGGGGAGATTGCCAGAGTCCAGCAGACTGTGAAATGGAATATGTTGAATGTGAATGTGTTTCTGTCATTCTCACTCTCTCTTTGTGTTTGTACAAAGGGCAGGAGTTTATGGGATTGGACACTCACACCAGGCCTGCTAAAAGACAGACTGACTGCCCGAACCTGTCATCGTGTCTGTCAAACACAGCGGCAGCCACTTTGTGAAACACTGTGCCGTGACTCTTTTATTTAGATCTGTCCTGCTCACTTTACCAGCTCTGCAGTGATGGATTCATGAAGATGGATAGGTATTTTGGGAATGAGGCTTGTTTTTTTCAGTATATTCATCTTGATCATTTTTATGAGTGTCAGTGTTTCAGATTTTCAACCTGTGTCATACTGTCAGTGTGTGTTTCTGTGATCTCAGGTTACAATCTTTCCCTGACCATTATCAAGTATTGTGGTTGTGTAAATGGAACCAACCATAAGGAATATTTTGACATTTGGAGAAATGTGCTCATTAGCTTTCTTTAAATTTAATATTTTGATACGGTTTAGCCCAAACATAATGATATACAATATTATCACGGTGGGGCAATTTTTTTAATAGTATAACTATACCATTGTATTTTATGTTCCGGGTGTTTTTTTTCTTTGCAATATAGAATTGTATTCTTTATTTTATGTTTAATTTGTATTTTATAATAATATGCCATATTCTATTTTATGCTTCAGGAGTTTTTTAATAATACATAATTATATTATTGTATTTATGTTTCAGATATTTTGTTTATTTTGTATTTTATGTTTTACAGGTGTTTCTTTCTTGTGTTTTTTTTTTTTTTTTTTACAAGATATCATTAGGGGTGGGGGCAGACCCACCCAAGAGTGAATATATGAGCCTGGTTTCCAGTTTAGCCAGTTCCAGTCTTTTTCCTGACTTGAAAAACAGCAATGACCAAAACACAACAGGAAACAGCCCTTGTCAGAGAAACTGAAGAACTCGTGATAACCAAGGTCATAAAATATTTCCACACTTTGAGATGAATGTGAGCCACTTCTAGTCATGGTGCAGTCCAAAAAAGAGCTTTTGTGTTCTTTATCTTTACACCTGACCATCAGTGTATCTGGATTTGTACCACACACTCAGCTCCTGTTTGATCACTCGCTGTATGTCAGGCAAGTGTGTTTCCATATTAGCTGCTCATTATGGTATACTTCCTGTCAACCACCTGACACCCACAAGAAATAGAAAGACTCCATCAGAGGAAAAGAAGTCCACATTTGACCTTACACAGTGTGGTGTCAGATCCATGTCTTCGTATATGCTGTCAGCTGACACAGTGGTTGATAAAGTTTGGTTTAGGACACAGAAAAAATCAGTAAGAGCTGGCTGGGCAGTGGTGGACTAGTCAGCCATTAGGCTGATTCAGCATGTTGAACTGACAGCAGAAGTGCCTGATGAAGTAGTAAGACGGTGCCTGAGAAAAGGTATGATTAACACAATCACAGCATGCACTCAGGGACACGTTTGTTGTACCAGCCTGCAGACCATCTTCACTCCTTCTTGTCATAGATTCTCCAAATGTGCAGAGTCCACCTGAGAAATCATCCACAAATGATACCCCCTCGTTTGGTTTTTTGAAGATGTGGGTAGAGGCCAGTGTCTAACAAGTCGCTCCCAAATCTCCCCTGGCTGTTCAGCCGAGTTTAGATCTGGTCAATTTGAATGAGGGTCCTCACAAGTATAGACAGACAAACGTGTGTATGTGTGTATGTGTGTGCGTGTGTGTGTGTGTGTATGTGTGTATGTGTGTGTTCAGCAGAATCACTCGTCACTGCAGCTGGGGCTTGCTGTGACCTGTCAGCTTTGCAGAATAGACCCGTTAATTGGACAGGATGGTGACGGTGGTGGTGGGTGAGAGTGTAAGCGACACACACACACACACACACACACACACACAGAAAAACATGAGTGGCATCACTTAGCACTGAAGATGTTTTCCAACATGAATGAACTCAAATCGCTTTGGGCGGAAATGCTGAGTTAAAGTAACAGCAGACGAATTATGTTTTAACACAAGCATTATTGACTGTATCAGGTCAGAATGAAAATCACTATTTAACAACTCCTGATATACCCTTCTCTGCGATACACAAATTAACATTCTCTGGGCTGTAAGGAGAGCTGCAGGGCTCTGTGTTGGACTCCCCTTGGGTTTCCATGTAATCTCTTTCTTTCAGCCTGCTATACTCCCTCTTGTACGGGCTCTCACATGCATAAACACACACATAACCAAGCGCACAAATGATTCTACACATTTTGTTGAGAATGTGCACATATACACACTCTGACCCTGCCATGGCACCAGTCTCTTTGGTTGCCCTCCAGTTCTTTAATGAATCATTTAGCTCCAAATACATTGTGACACAGTGACGCCCAGATAAAGTAAGCGAGGGATGGAGTGAGAGAGGAGGAAGAAATAAAATAAGAAAAGAGGGCACATCCCCTCACAAGAGAGATATGGGTTGAGTGTGGAGGGAGGTGATAGAACTGAAAATGGACAGCTGTAGAAAAGAGATGGAAATGGGACAAGGATGCTGACTTTGCTGACAGAATTATAGTGATGAGAGGAAATGGATAATAAAGACAAAAAGAAATGCAGGGATGGCAAATCATCTTGCAACGTCATACTGCAACCTTTAGTGTTCAAAAATGTGTCAAAGAGCAACACTTTTGGTTTGCATTTCTTATTTTTGGTTTGTGCTTCTTTGCATGTCTGTGCTTGGTCTTTATGGTAATTGAAAACATGTTCTAGGGGGGCGGGGAATCAGTGTGGTCTGGTTTGGCTGATCTTCTATTGGTCCAATACACATCAGTCACATCATGTCAGGAACTAAGTAACCACAGATACTATTAGCATTTGGGCAGTATCACTCCATAAAAGCTAAAATAAAAATTAGTTCCACTGTCAGTTTTCATGACTTTTTTATGAAACATTACTTCTGACAATAAATAACTTTCTAGCAAAGACATTAAGATGTTTATCATATAGCACAGTGCAGAGCAGACTAACAAGCTTGTTTGCTCAATAGAGATATACATGCTAAACCACCTAAACATGGAAAGAGTTTTTAACGCTAATCTAGGGTTGTTACAATACCAGAATTTCAGTAGTCGATACCAATACCTGTGATTTTCCACAATTCTCGATACTAATTCGATACCATGATTAAAAAAAAACAAAAAAACAGAACCCATGTATTTTTAAATTCACTAATTTATTGAAAACTGCTTTGAACTGTCAAGTATTTAACACCACTATAAAAACAAGCAATACTGTGCTTTATGGTAATAAATAACAAATAAATAACTATTTACATTCAAAAAAGAGCAGCAGTGGCAGAGAGCCTTCAAGTATATAAAACAAACAATATTCTTCTTCTTATAAATATGCAAATAAATAACTAAACAACAGTGGTGTGGAGCCTGATCTCACATAACTAAAACCTCTAACACCAGGCACTGTTTGCTTGTCGGCTTGTTTGTGTCTAGAATTGCTCCGTATTCATCCGCCTCGAATGCAAAATATTTCCACTCGCGACTCTTCGTACCTGTTTTGTCACTGAGCCGACGTGTTGTGCTTCCACTCCCACCTGCTGAAGCCATTGTTATTGTTATCTCAGCGCCGCTGACTGCTCTGTGTTGCTCACACACGTATACTGCCCCCGTCAGTTCCGCCAAGAATCGACACGGCTTGCCAAGGGAAAAGTTGAATATTCGGTTCTGACGGTACCAGAAAAAAGCAGGTATCAATGTATTTTTTGCATGTTGGTAGCGAATTGGCACCGGAAGTATCGCTTCTTGTGAGAACCCTACGCTAATCTATGACACACTGATTTATAGTTGAGTAAGCCTTAAATATCCTGTGGAGTTTTTGACCACTCATCATGCTGTGAAAACTTTTTATGTCAGCATTTCCAGATAGTAGTCTTAGCGAAATCTTATCAAGGCTGTAGCTGGCAAGCTAACAAATGAGCTAAGAGGCCCACTCGTGTTCAAAATAGATACTGTAGACATATACAGAATGTCTTCATGTTATCATTTTATCCTATTAGACACTTACTGGACCCTAAACTTTTTCTGGCAGGCTTATCTATACCGTTTATCCATGCAGGGTCGTGCAATCCCAGCTGACATTGGGCTAAGGCGGGGTACACCCTGGACATGTCGCCAGTCTATCACAGGGATGACATATAGAGACAAACAACCATTCACACTCACATTCACCTATGGGAAATTTAGAGTCACTAATTGCCGTATTTTCCGGACTATAAGGCGCACTTAAAAGCCTTTAATTTTCTCAAAAAATGACAGTGCACCTTATAATCCGGAGCGCCTTATATATGGATTAATTCTGGTTGTGCTTACTGACCTCGAAGCGATTTTGTGTGGTACATGGCGCTCACGGCGCTCTGTCAAAATGTTCTAGTACGACTTTGGTAAACTGCAAAGCCGCACCGCTTGCAGCATTACGGCTATCGTAGTCAGGAGCGTCGCGGAGTAATACATGCTGTGCTTCACCATAATATTACAGTGTGTGTGTATAAGGACCTATAAGGAGTTATTGTGAATACGCTAACGTTTGAGTTAGCGGTATCAGACTGTGTTTTTTTTACGTGTTACAACTGAACAAGGTTGGGAGTTATTGTGAACGCGTTTAATAAAGTTTGACTTATCTGACTGTTTTGTTTCGCTTAATGCGCCTTATAGTCCGGTGCGCTTTATATATGAAAAAAGTTCGAAAATAGACCATTCATTGACAGTGCGCCTTATAATCCAGTGCGCCCTATAGTGCGGAAAATACGGTAATCTAATGTCTTTGGACTATGGGAGGCCCTGGGTTCGAACCCCAAACCTTCTTGCTGTGAGGCAACAGGGCTTTTATCTGGAGAAACATGATTATAATGAAAATAACAAGCTCTTATAGACCTCAGCTTGCAACAGGCAAAATGTGTTGAATGGTTATGTAAAAACACTGACAGACCAAGCACTACTCAATGGATAACACAGACACTATCAAGTGCTCCATTGAAAAGGATAACCTACACAATAAAGGCTCAGTGGCATATATTTGAGAAAGTATGGAGACACCCTTTAATTATATTTTGAGGATTTAGATAGGGATTTAGATTAACAAATGTGAACAAAGCAGATTCCAAGTTTGTAGAAATAATTATTTTTATATTCATTCTAAAGACACTTTTTCCAAATACTTGTGATATTTTGCATATAATTTAGCAAATCCTATATTTGCTGAGTTATACAGTATATTCACAGTATATTTTATTTGAAATCATGTATCTATGGGCCAATGAAAACATCATATTTTCTTAGAGCCTATAATTTGGTGTGTTTAATGGTCCTACAAATTTCTGTAGCCTATAGTTGATCACAATGTAAAGCAATGAACAGAAAACATTTCATTTTGTGGTGGACTGTCTCTTTAAGATTTTTTTTTTCCTCAGAGTTTTACTCACTAAGAATCTAGAAGCTGGTTTGAAATCATCAAAGTGCAATCTAAAACCCATCTATCATCTGCAAGCATTGCCTCATAAACGTAAGCTACAGGCCTCGCTTGGAGAGCAACAGCGTTTCCACACAGTCCATTGATTACCCAGTAATAATGCAGGCCTGATGTCCTGTAGGCATGCGTAAATCTCTGAGCAGACGAGTATTCTGAGGTGGCTGACTCATAACTCAATGGGCAGGCAGTGCAGGGGAGTGGACATAAGTGTGTCCTGCTATAAAACCTGTCAGTGGGCGTGGACATAAAAAAAAAAACCTGAGAGAAATTAATGTTTCTGTCAGTTTATATTAGTTTTAACGACATTTCAGCGAGGCTACACATGTACTGATCAGACATATCTGATTCATGTAGATCACATGAGCCCGATCTCGTCATTGTTGTAGACTATCATTTGCAAAATGAGATGGGAAGTTTTTTGGGTGGAGTTAAATGCTGAGGCTGACAAACAGCAGTTTATACATCTGCCCAGCAAGTCTATGCAGCATTTCTGGCTATAGCAAAGGGGGCTAGATTTTGGTTTTGATCTCTGTTCAGGTATGGCAGTATTAAATCTGGTCCCTGTGACAACACCTCAGGAAGATGCACCCAGTTGCTGCCAACAAATATTTACAGTTCAGAACTACCAGTTCATGTTCTTGTAGATGATGAATAAACAATATAAAATGCATTGGTGGAAGAGGTTTTCACCCAAGTAAAAGCAACATAATAGTATAAAAAGAAAAGTGGAAAAATATTGTATAGAACAAAATGTACTTCTGGTATCAAAAGTAAAATAATTCATCATGCAGAAGAATGATTGCAGGTGAAATATATCTAACTTTACTCTACTTTTAACTACGTTATAAATCATTTTTAATAACACAAGCGATGTTGCTACTTTGAGCTTTGACCTAATGTGATGTGATAAATGATGAGGATCAATATGCTTTGAAAAAAAACTATCACTCCATAGTTTTTACACTTTTATAGTCAAACTACATGACATTTCTGAATGACTGAATCACCTATGTGTGTGTTCCTACTGTGCCTGTGGCCAGAAATTTATGTCATGTATTTTTATATGATATCTCAGCACCTCTGAAAACAGGTTTTTCAAAATTGTATGATTACAGTTGATTAAAACAAAAAAAAAAATCAGTGACATTCTCACTGTACGGACACTGTAAAAGTTTCAACCACGAACCATCACAGTCAGCTTTTCCTGTTTTCTTCTTCGACAGCAGCCCTCCTCTGTGTTCTTGGTGAAGCTCTGTCAACAGTGTCCACCATGGTGTCACAGAGGAATCACATCTCCTCCACAGATGAGCGCAAGATTTGTGTGAGTTTGTTCCACACATCCCGAACACACCACTGAGATCGGGGTCACAGCGCGCAGCATGCCAGAGCCCTTAAAAAGATTCAAGTCTTTCAATTTAAACAATAACGCAAGGATAGATAATAGCTTTTCATCCTTCAGATATGCAGTGTGGTTATGGAACAGTTATGAATGAAAATAAATATATAAAAAAAATATGTTGTCTGTCAGTTTCACACTGGAAATGAACAATGGCATCCTGTGTTAAAGTCTTGTATTTTGTTGAACCATCCTTTTCCTAACGTGGACTTAATATACTGCGTCACCTAACTTCCTCATTTTCTACTGTTATAATTACTGTCGCCACTAGAAGTCACCCAACAATAACACCTAACTGTGGGTCATAATAAGTTGCTTGTGCAGATGACCTGTGGGCTTGTTTTTTAAAGGACAGTCTCAAAAGAAAGCTTATAATCCAATAAGTTGGACGTATGGAAAAAAATACGAGGACCTATTTACATGAAAAAAATAGGTCCTCAATTTTAAATCACATTACAATAAAACAGTATGTACAATTACATAATCAGACTGTCACAGTTACGTCCTATGTCACCAGATAAACACTATTGTTCCAACTTGCATGTACACATATACATACACATATACAGACATTTGTGCTTTATGAGGTCATTGTTTTTTCTCAGTGGTTTACTGGGACCATTCTTTCCCACCATCCAGTGAACTTAAAAGTCATGTCAAACGTTTTCATCTGATCTGCAGAAAAAATATCTCACTTCAAAAATTACACTCTCAGAATAAACATATATTAAGTATGTGACATTTCACAGGCTCATGAGATGAGAGACCAAACTGTAACACAAACATACACACACACACACACACACACACACACACACACAAACAGACACACCAGTTTCTTAGGAGTGTTACTAAGTTTCACAGCATCAATAAGTTGGCAGATCAAGTGTGCTTCATAAAGCACTAATTACTCCTGAGTGGGTGAGTGTTTCCAAGTGAGTGGCTGTAAAAGCTTTTTGTCATCTGATGACTGATTTTCCACAGCATGTATCACAATCAGACTTGTTCCCATCGATTATTCAATAACAAGACCCTGATTGTGTTTGTTTGATCCTAGTCACTTCTTATGGCTCTAAATATTTGTTTTTGCAATCGAGTCTCATCTCTACTTTTTTGAAGCTGGAGAACAATACAGCAGCCAGAAGTTCTGTTGCTTAGTATTGATAATCGGCTTAGTGTGCAATACAAGACCGTCTTAGTAAAAACTAAAAGCGTGGTTTTCCAGCCTGGTAGATAAGCCAAACTTCAGGAAGGTCATCAAGCTATCACTATGATTTATGTGGAAGCTTGTGCTCCTCCGGCCAGTTATGTAAACAAAAGGATGGCTGTACGAAGTAAAATCGTATACATGAGATCAATTGTTGGCTGAAGAATAAGGAAATACATCTGCAGAATTCATTTGCATTTCATTTCCATTTAATTACATAGTTGTCTTTATTATATTATACTTGTAATGACTTTTTTGTGATATAAAATATCTCTCATGCATATGCAGTAAGAGTAGAGTTACTCGAAGGCATATTTGCAGTTTGAAGCTTTTGGTTTTGCTTGAAACAACAGCTAATAAATACCAGGTGTTGTTGTTTGTTCAGTTACATAAATTCTTCTGATAAAGTCAAAGGCCTAAACTGTTTTTCAGACTGGTATCTTGTTCACGTCAAATGCATTGGATGGTCTAAAGGAAGACATTGTCGTGTTTACGAGTCATTATACAATTTAAGATGGTTGGATGAGTGCAGAGTTGTTCAGATGGATGTAAAAAACACAGCACTATTGAATCCAATTGTGTTATTACTTGAATGACAACTTGAATGACACCACCCAACTTGACTCACTGCCGTGAGACATCTATGTCTGGTTGCTGCTTTGCACACTTGACTCAATTGAACATGGTACTTTCCTGTTTGTGCCCCCTGTGTCATGTGACATGGAAATTAAGCCACAATCGGTGCCATCAACGTGTACTCCTTCCACGGTTTTGTGCACATCATCCGGGTCCTTATAGTGCACTGCATGTTGCTGTACTTGTCAATGTGAAGGCATTCATGCATTCATGCATGTGTGCATTCAAAAGAGCAAGTGTGAATATTGAAGTATGCAAATTAAGACACAGCACAGGCTTAGATATTGTCATGAATCGTACTTAGAAGTTGCAATCTGGTAATTAGAATTACTTAAGTATGACCACGTCATCACAACCCTATTGCCAGACTAGAATGTCAATACTGACTAATTCAATACCAACATTTTTAAAAGTTAAGTGCTATTGTTTTAACATTCTCACTTTCTACAATATCTTAACAGTTTTGTGCTGTGGTTGAGATTAGGGTGTTTTCACAGTTGTACTTTGCTTCATCATCCTGCATCATCAGTATCCACATGTAGAAGTCAAATTGTGCTGACTGACAGCAAGTCTGGCTGCACTTTTATGCCTCTTATGTGTATATTCATGTTCACTTGTGTTAAAATATAGTAGGTAAAGACAAGATGTCAAAGAAGTTTCTTGTACAGCAATATTACTGGGGGAATACTATGGGTTTGCAATTGTGATATACTTTTTAATGGTCTCAATGAACTGCCAGAGTACACGAGAGGATACAAGGAGGTAAGAAACTGTCTCACTCATGTGCTGATGCACACCTCAGCATGGTTACCACATTTGCATAAATATATAGGAACGCTCATTGTAAGATAATTTCCTAAACAGCTCACAATCAGCAGCTGGATTTAATAGTTTAGCTTTTGAATTCATGCTAAAACTATGACCAAATGTTGGTTGTGGTTCAATCAGTCACTTTATTTGTCCCCAGTGGTGCAACTGGGTATGCAGCAGTGGGATATACAGTATAAATATATAAAAACACAGGGCACATAAATACAACACCAAGGATAATAAATTAATAAAAACATAATAGAATAAGTTTAAAAAAACATCTACCTTTTCCTCTTAGAATTTAGGAGGAAGATGGCAGAGGGTATAAAAAAGTGCTTGAACCTGTTTGTTTTGGCTAATGGGAGTCTGAGGAGGGAACCAGATGGCAGAAAATGAAACTGTTGATGTAAAGAATAGGAACAGTCTGACAGATTGGATTGATCACTCTTTTTACTTTCAGACCCCAAACAACCTTGACCAGAGTCTGGTTGAAGGCAGATGGAGACTCTTGTTTTCAAGGGTATACAAATAGAAAACTAACTTTTATACAAGTCAGGAAAGTTTTGTAGAAAACCAAAGTAAAGGATCCGTCACCCAGTGAACTGCTGTGCTATTACACCACCACCCACATGAACAACTCTGATGTAGTTCTACAAAGATTGAAATACATATTATATGACTTTAGTGTTATTTTTATCGTTATTTTTTGAGCTGCCAAACAATGTCTCATGTTTTTGTTCTATATATATAAGTTCTATACCTTACTCATTTCTATTAAAGTGTTCAATGAGCAATTTGTGAACTGCTTTAATTGGTATATTGTGCCAGTTTCTACATCTCATTTGTTGTTTACTACAGAATTCAGTATGGAAAATCCTTAAGTGGCAGCCCATCCTGCCAGGCTCCTAATTATTGGCTTGTAGCTGAACCACAGTGGTTTGGACCGTTGACTATGAATAAAGATGGATGTAGCCTCTGTGACTCCTCCTCATACCCAGCTGATCCAAAAAGGTTGGAGCAAGGTGGAGCTGAGACTTTGTTGCATGGCTGTTCGTGGCAAGCATACGCTAACCCACCTGTCACTTAAAGAGGCATACCCTCTATTATGCTAAACTTTAAGCCTTAATAACATTTAAACAGGTTAGTTATATAAAAATTCCCCCGTGTACAGTTGTCATGAAGGAGGAAATTAGCTACAGAGACCAAAACAGTTTTTTGTACCAGGCTGTAAACGTGTTTATTTCTGCTGTAAAGTTGGACATTTTAACATGGGAGTCTATGGGGAGTGACTCACTGCTGGAGCCAGACTCTAGTGGTCAGTTGAGGAACTGCAGTTTTTTAGCACTTTTGTGTTGGCTTCATTTCTCAGCCCTGGAGGTTTGGTTTGGACCAATCAGAAACTACAGGCAGTTGCAGACATGTCTTAGCTGCTATGGCAGAACTGGAGAGTATTTCTTTATTGAAAGAAGAGCAAAGAATGGCACTGAAGACTTTTCTGGATGGAAAAGATGTTTTCACTCTTTACTCATCTGGCTTCGATAAAAGTTTGATTTACCAACTGGCTCCACTGGCAGTGAAAAAAAATGAGGATGCAGAATATGATTGGTTGAAGTTTGGCCATGATAGACGGTGATAGACAGATGGTTCATCCAATCACCTGCCAAGTATTTTTTTTTGGAAAGTGCCTGCCCTTCACCAAGCAGTTACCAATGAAGCTTTACCATATGGTTCTGATTAACAAACCATCTGGTGCATCACATTAGCGAAATCCTGAGAATGTATAAAATCCTCCTGAAATAACTTGAAACAATCACAGGACATTGATACTCACAATCAAAACACAATTCAGTACAATTCACAACTGAGATAATAATAAGATGTATAGTAATTCATAAGCATGCACTCAAACACTGACACACCAAACCAGCGCTGTTTGACGTGTGTTTTCAGGGTCCTGACTCCAGCCCTCCCCTTTTCATGGCTGCTCGAGTCATGTGCCACTCTCTTCATCTTACTTGTGTATTCTGTTTAATTGTCTCTGTTTATATCCTGCAGTGTGTTGCCTTTTCTAATTTGGCCCACAACTCTTTTGCAATTCCTGTCAACTTGTTCCATCAAATCATGAACCCCCCCCCCCCCCCCCCCCCCCCTTTCATTCTCCTTCCTTTCACTCTCTCTGCTCTAACACTCTCTGAAAACAAATTGTATTTTATAAATGTTAATTAGTATGCCATGGTCTAGGGCATAAGAATAATGGTGTACATGGGGCGATACTGGAGAAGAATTCATTACCACCTGAGACACCTGCTAGATTATAAAGAGGTAGCAAACACTGATAATGCTGCTGTTTTTTTCCTGTCTGACTCATGGATTACAAGTAGACTTCTGAAGGAAAACCTAAAAGCAAATACAGAAGTTTTTGTGCACAGTATTTTTATGGCATTTCTGGTAAAGACGATCATCTAATTAGCTGTGAAATCAAAGTGAGGTTCAGCTCTTTCTGATTCAGTATGAGTAAGAGCTGAGCTGCAGCTGCGAGCTAATACAGTGTGTGCCACAGGTGTGCTTGTGCACAGGAATATGGTAGTTCAGCAGTTGAGAAAATGTAATGCCAAAAGTAAAGTTCTGTTTGGATGGGAAGATAATGTGCAGAAAATATTCTAAATGAAACATACATTTGAACAGATATTGGATTGTTTTAGTGAGTTCAAAAAGTGTCTTGATCACGTTTCTGCTGGCCCCTTGCTGCCTCTCTTAGCTAGTAGAGCGCTGATCCAAATCTACTGCAGGTAACATACTGACTATGCATAACTACCACACACAACCCACGTCAAATAACCCGAACTATCACTTAAAGTCAGCAGCACTGCAGGCTGTAAATGCAACGCTGCACCAATTCACCCTAAAAAAGCAATGGCCAGTGGGAAAACACCAATTTAGTCACATGGCATTCAGCTGACCAATGGCAGAACTATAATCACTCGACTCTATCACTCAGTCAGTCAGTTACAGACATTCACGATTAAGGCTGGCCTAGCCAAAAAACAGCAACCCATTCACACTCCCAGGACGTCAAATACAGACACCTCATCAAATACAACAGTGTCTCATAACATAAACATTTCACCATGTGCCTGAATTCAACGCTGATTGGTCTGTATGTGTATCAATGTGCCATTGTCAAGGCTGTTGCTGAGTCATAGGCAAGCAGCTTGAAACTTAATTCTTGACCTCGGGAATTGGTGTTTGACAAAATACTCTATACTTTCATTTTAATTAAATCCTGATCAGTACAAATCAGAATGAGAGCATTAGGCAAATAATTAATAAACACAAGCTATAACACAAAGGAATAGTGGGTGGGCTGTTGTTTGTTTTCATGAAAGCTGAACCTGAATGAGACAGAGGTCCTCCCCTCCATAACAAATGGACCACAGGATTAACACTGGTAGAAACACAGAATAATGTGGTGTTACTTTAAAATGGCTGGAAACTCAAACTTCTCACCCCAGAGTCTTTGATAACTTATGAACCAGATGTTCAGGATGTTTTTACAGGCAGCTGAATTATCCACAGAGAAGTCTTCCTCTCCATGACAAATGGACCTGGGGATCAAATCTGTTCTAATAGCTGAGTGGTTAGGACACACACCACGTAGCAGCTAATCCACCAAACAGGCAAGACACGACCGGGACTGCATGTCATTCCCCTTCTCTCTGTCACTCTTTACTGGTTTTTACCAGCAGGCGAACAGCAGAAGTGCCCTCCTCTCCATGACAAACAGACCAGGGGGCTAAAAGAAATCACAAATAAAGTTTCACTTTAAAAACCGATGGACACAAAGCATCTCAGCGTGGATGGGACCAAAGCTGCCATTTTTCTGCCTGTGTTCTCTTATAACTTAAGATCCAGGCGTGCGATGACTAAAATCCTTCATCTGTTTAAAATATATAGTTCAAAAAAAGACCAGAGAGTAAAAAAAAAATTATCTTAAAATGTGCCTTAAGTCAATTTTGAGCTTCTGGCAAGCAACCGCACATAGAGATATGACGTCATTGACAGGCAACTAAATAAAACGGATGGTTACCATGATTAAAATCACTATTTCTCTAGTTTGAGAATTGCTGGAAACATTTAGGATAATGTAAGTACATATCTCAAAAATATATAACATAGGTCTAGTCATTTTTAGACATTTTAATGTGAAAAAAGCTACATATTATAACTTTAAGTGAGTGTTTAGCTGCATTTACCTCAGTACAACCATCCATGGTAACACGATCTCCACCTCCACCTGTTCCACTTTGCTGGAGCCGGCTCCATCCATCTCTCTCTCTCTCTCTCTCTCTCCCTCTCTCTCTCTCCTGTGGTTGAACTGATGTGTGTACCTCGTGTTTATTTTGTTTATCTTTGATTTTTCTCATAAACGCAGAGGAACAGCCAAAAACCAGCCGCTGGGATTTGGATTCAGTTTAACACTGAAATATTCAAGGGAGAAGATTTGCTTTCTTTTAGCTGGAGGTATATTTGAGACTCAACAAATATTGAGAGGAACAAATTTCCATTTTTGGTGCATTGAATTTTATTTATTTATTTTTTTCATATATTGCATGATCCCCCAAAATAAAAAGGGGGAACCTCTCTGATCTTTGTCAGTGCAGCCTGGTTTCTCTTCTCTATGTCTATTTTTACATTAAAATGCTGCTCAGTGCAACTTTAACCCACATGTAGATCTCCCAGAGCACACACCATTAAACCTCCATGCTCTATAAATAAGATTATATTTTACAATTCACCTACACTATTAACATCTTTAGTGTTATCCACTGTCTGGATTAACCGGAGGTTTCCTAATCCAAGTGTTAATCCATCAAATACTATTCATCCTGCTCTGCCTCTCATTCATTAAAGGAAAACACTTCCTTCCTCCCTGTTGGAGGTAATTACTCAAAGCAAATCAGCAAAACATTAAGCCAAATTTATGAGCAATAGCAAATCAAAAAACAAGTCAAATGAGTACATCATGTTAAATGCCATATTTATTCTGAAAAACTCTGTCTTGCAAACCTTTGGCTGGTCTGCTTTTTCACACACAAGTCCACACAAAACAGACAACACACTGTCCTTTTCTCCACCATCTGCTCAAAGATTGTATAGAGGGACCAAGAGAATAAAGGCAAAACAGCAAGACTGAGCGAAAGAGCCAGAGCAGGCGTGAGTGAAGGAATAAATGAAAAAAAAAAAAACCGGGCCAGGGCCTCTCATCAATATTTCATTTGCACTGAAAACAAAGGGGTGCGGTGGGGCGCCAGGGGCTCTCTTTAGAGACTGCGCTGATTTCAGCAGGAATATAAAACCCGCCGAGTCAAAAGTCAATATGGGCGAGCAGTGGTGAGCAGCTCCTCCACATGACACTGGGTGAGTTGGGAGCGGCGCCGGGGAGCAGCAGGTTCTCAGCACCAGTTAATACTAGCTGACTGTGGAGACACACACCTCACAACACAACACGCACAACTGCACTACCTTTTTTTTCCGACATCTCTCACTGCAGCAGAGCTGAAGCCCCCTCCACCATCACCACCACCACCAATCTTAAATTAGTGAAAATCTGTGTCTGCTGACTCAAAGAACACAACCGTGTTTGATCTCATGTCTGCAGGCAGCACCTTGAATAGAGGAAGTGATTCATTCATCTAAATGGGTGTTAAAATCTATTTTGGTTGGCTCTTTAGACACATTATTGATTGTGTCATCAAACACATGACGTCTACAGTATTCTTCCTGCCTATGCATTGCATTCCTGTCTTCCACTGACGTGAGAGATTATGTTCTTTATTTAGGCACTTGAGAAGCATGTTTTACTGATACACAAGGCCTTTAAGCATTGTGGCTTAAAGGTAAAGACTTCCTATATCTTATTTTAGTCATCAAATCCCATGAAAAGACCCCAAACAACAATGAATGCGTCCTACTTATGTGCATGTATCCAGAGTCTGATATATCTTATTCCTCTGTGCCAAAGAGCTCCATTGTTGTCCAAAAAAACAGTATTCCACTGCTGAAAATAGGAGATGCACAATTTCCTCTTGTTTGTTTAAAACTATCCAAACAGAAATGTGATATATGACATATATGTCTCCTATCAGGGGATATATTATCATCCCATATATGTATATAATTAATATATTATCACTTATATATTCATATATCCAGAGGATGTTTGATGTATGACTATATAAGTTTATAACACATATGAACTACCCATAGTAATTGTTGTATATGGACTGTACAGAAATATATTGATAAGATGAATTTTTATATGGTATAACATGTTGCAAACATATATATTATTGATATATATTTAATGTATACATACTATGTTTATTAAAACATCACACATTTAAAAAAATTCTATATGCTTATATACATTCTTCTTAATTTTAAACATGTCTATCTTCCCATTGTGGGAAAGTGGTCTGAGACTTTTGGACCCTACTATATAAACATCAACATATATTGACAGGCTTTGGGATGGATATATATTTACAGAATACATGTCATATATGTGTACATATACATACACATACATAAACATACATATTTGTATGGGCTAAACATACAAGTCAATATGTGAAATTGTTGCATTTTCTAATAGTTGTAATATAGTATATGTTTGTGTATGTGTGTGTGTATATATATGTGTGTGTGTGTGTGTGTGTGTGTGTGTGTGTGTGTGTGTGTGTGTGTGTGTGTGTGTGTGTGTTGTAGTATAGTCATTTTCTAATGTCCATTTATTACATTTGTATAAAATATGTACATGTTGTCAGCTATTTTAGCATCTCTAAAAGGGAAACAGTTTTTAGAGTTTATATCTTCAGTGGGAAACAGTGGGTTTGAGACTGAGTGCTACAGACAGGGAAGTTTTTGATTTTAAGGTTTAGTTGAGTGTTACAGGTAACTTTTAATGAGTTTGTCACAGAATAGTTTACTTTTAGTACATAGTTCGGTTGTAAATTACCAGCAAGAACTTGGATTAAGTTGTAAATCGAAATCTTAGTTTTGCAATTTTTTTTTTTCAGTCTGATTTTAATTTGTTGGGTAGGGTAAACTTTATTGTTCCACAGGGGAAACTTATATTGGGCTCCAAGCCACTGCATCACAAAACACAACAATGTTACAATGCAGATCTGCTCAGTTACATACAAACCTATACAAAACGTGCTTAGGATCACATGTTGAATGTGAGACAAGGTGATGAAACCACAGTAATAAAACCAGTTCTAATAATAAACTGTGATAGAAGACAGTAGTTCCTCTGATAAAAAGGGTCAAAATTGAATTAAATTCTTTTTTATTTGTATAGCACCAAATCATAACATTACCTCAAGCCACTTTACAGAGTGAGGTTGAGAGAAACCCAGCAGAGTGCAGCTCACTCCCAGCAGAAGGTGTAGTAGAGGTGTTTCTGGTTTAACAGCACCGTGTCAGGTCTGTTTACAGGGTCTGGCTGATCTGGGGCCAACATTAGCATGTTCACCTAGGTGTCATGTATACATCACTGCTGACTGGAGCTGGGGCCAATAGATACCTGTGACTACTGCAGATGATAGCAGGTGTTCACTGTTTTTTATCCATGGTAAAAGGGCCTTTCGTGTTAATATGGCATTTTCTGTTAATGTAACTGCCAGCGGCGGTGCATGTACAGACATTCTCTCAACATGTTTGTCCAGATGTTTTTTTCATCAAGTGGAAGATACCGTCTGTGTCAGAAACTCCCAGTATCACAGACTCTGAATTACCAGCCAGAGGCTGACGCGAAGGGGTTTTTCCCACTTGGCTGCTTGTAAGCATGATTTAAACATTAGGACATGAATGTGGCATAATTCACCACAGTGAATAACAGCACCATCAACCACTGCTCGTCCCTGAGATCTTTTCACACATCAAATGTTAAGACAGTTAAAAAATAAATGGACACTTTTTGGTCAGATGGTTGTGAGTTTTTCAAAGTCTACATCAAAATATAAAGAGGGGAAGCATTTAGTATAACATCTGGGACCTTGTGAAAGAGTTTGTTTTAGATACACTGTGGACATCAGGACAGGTAGTCTCCAGCGCAGTCTTACATTAAATGTACAACAAACCTTCACTTATATAAACAGATGTAAACTTTTACAAGAAAAAGTACACTGTAACAAGTTTTCCTGTTAAATAACAGTAAAGAACTGTTCAGCTCCTCCTCCAAGGTTTTCATTGCTCTCTATGGAGAGGAAAGAATGGTGTGGAACAATTATTGGCATGTCACACAAAATGTGCTGGTAATGGGAAATAATCAACCAGATTGTACTGCTTAACACAACAGTAACATCCCTGAATTGGTGTGAAACCATAAACCCCTATTTTCAGGGCCAAAATCAGAATTTGATACCGATTACCTGGTGGTATTATTGTAGTCGTTTGGAAAAAATGCAGCCGCCTTTTCCACAACAACAGTTGGTGGGAAGAGATCTCCAGCCATAAGATATGCCTGAAGGAGCTGATGCCTCTCTGCAAGAGTTAAGCACAAGTTTTTAAAGTAACTGTGTTTGCTCTCAAATCTCAATGTCCACAAACGAATAAGTGGTCCAAAGTGGATTATGAGCTCTGGATAGTGGCTGACATCATGATGCTTTGGCTTCAGTGGTTTATCAGGAAATGCTTGCTTTCTGAAGTACAAATATTCATCAATAAGCACTCTCAGGTATGCTATTTGGCCAGCTGAAATGGCTGGTGCACAAATAAGAGAAACAAGATCAGAGGCTACAATGCCTTCAAACAAATCATGGCCAATACATGGAGGCAATCCAGGCTGACACACGTGGAAGAAGGACAGCTCATTAAACAAGGAGTCAAATTTTAAACCTCCACTGTGGACTAAACCCTGTGCAAGTCTCTGAACATGCACTCTGTATGACTGTACTGTGCGAGTAGTGGCCCTGCAAAGAGGACCTGCCTGAAATGTGTTTCTGTCAATTTCACAGTATCTGCAGAAATTAACACTCAGGCTGAAATTCTCAAGAAAACCTCCAATGCTGTGTGACCCCAAGTTGTCACCCACAATAGCATGCAGTACTCCTTTATAGACCTGTCCATCAGGGAACATTATACCATTGTTCTTTCAGATCTTTTACCAGACGACCCAGGACCAAATCCTGACCAAAATACTTGAAATCTTGTTCTCTGCAGAGAAGAGCTAGTTGCATCTGATCAATACTTGACCTGTGGTGTGGTAATAGGTCTGCCAGTGTGAGATACACTGCCAGTATTTTGTGTTTCTTTTTTCCTGACCCAAGTGGGTTTCAAATGCATCCTGATAAAGAATCAAGCCCAAAGAAGACCTCTTTGCTTGAAGTGATTTCTCAGTAATGTTGTCCCCATCCCATACAGCTTGAAAAAATCCTTAGTGTGGACTTGGGTGTGTACTTGATTGTATTGTTCTCTTACAGATTTGCACTGAAAAAGGGCTTCAAGTGTTTGTTTTATGGGGATGTATTGAGCAAAGCACTCTTTCCCTGCTTCATTTTGTCCCAGACATATAGGCACTGGTTCAATATACTGAAACTGATTCTTGAACACAGTCTTTCTCCGTTGATCTGTTTTCAGTGTGTTGGTATTGTGAGTCTGGAAAAGATCTTCTGTTTTCAGATCTTCAATAAGAGTCCTAATGACATCACTTTGACCTGCACTAACCAGTATGAAAAATGCTATACAAATAAAGTTGGATTGATTGATTATAATTTTTACATATATGTACATGTATGTTTTGTCTTCATATGTACATGTATTTCATATATGGAAATTCAATATATGTACATGAATTACATTTACATCGTCTAACCTTTCGTAGAAGGAAAGTCCCACCTAAATCAACTTTTACCCACTCAATCGTCCATCGGCTTCAGCTGTACTTTATGTTAATTAGTTAGCTTATGAACAGCCCAAGCTAAGATGTCAAACACAGTAAATATTTCCTGCTTAACATCAGCATGTTAACATTTACTCCTGCACCTCTTCCCTTCCTCTTGTCTCCTGCATCTATTATATATGTTATTATGTTTTAAAGCCAGGGGTTGTTTTATGCACATTGAAGTGCAACGTTAGCAAACCCGAACACTTCAGACCTCTGCTTGTAGGTGTAGTTTGGGGTTTTTTTTTTGTTTTTTTCTCTACAGCAGCTAAGTGGCATGAGTTCATTTTCCACAGAGCTGCTCTGTGTCCTCAGGCTGTCAGTGGTGTTGAAAGCAGGACTGCTGCACACAGACATCCAAGGAGGAGGAGGGCTGGAGCTGCATCCCAAATAGCCTAAATGTCTCTTTACCTGGAAACAAAGTCTTTTTGTTAATACAATTTCCAGCCATGAACAAGTGCATCAGCACATCAGTCAAGCATAAATATTCCATGCAGAGTAAAGTGCTCTCGCTTTGCTCTCTTTACATACATGAGGTCTTTTCTGCTCAGTTACATCAGCAACAACCTGATGTCAAAGAAACAGAAAAAAAAGAGAGAAAATACAAAACACAGTTTTTTTCCCCCTGAACCCATCCTTTCATTTCTCTCACCAGCATTCTGCAAACACACACCACATATCAACATGCACCCTGTGGCTACACTGTGTTATCTGTCTACAAAAGATGAGGAAGAGGAGATTTCGCCCAATTGCTGGCACTGAATGTACCGAGCTGCTATTCCACTAAGTCCTTGACTCAAGAAACACCTGAGGCTACATAACTGAGGCTTGACAGGTAATGACTCATCCAATTTGGCAGTGATACTTTGAATCTAAGCTACTCTAATCAGCAACATTGGACATGATGGTGGAGAGGGAGAAGAATTGTGTAGTGATGAAGACAAGTTACAATCTCCATTTTAATCTTCTTTATGACTAAATATCTATCTATCTATCTATCTATCTATCTATCTATCTATCTATCCTTAAGTTGTAGACGAAATATTGACACAATTATCATCATTGTAAATTTGATCTGGCTAACGTCTTAGCGGCTGCCTTTTTACACAGCCAACAGGACTGCATGAGTTGTATTAAAAATGCGATCTAGACTCTGGTTCATTTTCATTAGGGACATCAGCTGTATCAAAACAAGCCCTCCTACTTTCTCCCATGACAGACATCGTTACACCACGTGATGCAGTAAGGAAAATGAATCCAGTGACAGGAAGTGGGAAGGAATGAGAGCAAATGATGAGTGAGTGTGAGAGAAAAGTTGTGTGAGCATGAATAAAAATGACAAAAATGGATCAAAAAGATGATGGTGGCGAGAACCTGATGAGCAATCTAACTCACACTTTGCCTCTCCTGACAGTGCGCCTCTGCTGAGGTTGATTATTATTCAGTTTGTGTTCAGTGTCAGACTCATGAAAGCATTGAGGCTGGTGTGCTGGTCCTATATCAGGCACCATCATGTTATTTTGTTGTGTTTCCCTCTTTATCGATAAATTAGTGCAATGAACATTTATATTGAATGAATGTCATGAGAGAGAGTCGTGATCTTGACATCCAGCAGACACACAGCAACATTAGCATTCTTTCGGTGTTGTATGTGTGTCGACCACCCTATAGGGTGCTTCCAGGCCCGAACAAAAATAGTTGATATGTTTAACCTTGCTTAGCACACAGTGTCCACTTCCCTTATTAGTTCCCTCTGTATATGTACCAGCCCGTTTTGCTCTTTATTTGCCAGATTGTCTCTGAGTGTTCAGCCAAACTTTCCAGCCCTGTCTATCGGCCTGAGCCTGTGTTTAACCACAATTTTTCTGCCTAAATTTTCATAATTTTAATTTTAAAGTCAAAACAAAAAGGAGAAATTTATATTGTTACATCCCCCAGTGGTCCAGGGGAGTGGGGAGTAACAGTGTTCAATAAACCGGGGAGAAGAAATAACCAGGAAACAATGGTAAGGTTGCAAACAAGGTAATTTATTTTAAATTAAATAAGGTAACCAAAATCCTTTCACAGTAACATGAAACAAGCTCCGGGAAAATGGGTGGAGCCGGTAAAACCTGGGAAAGAAAAAGCAACAATCAGTAACAACAAACAGAAAACACCCTCCCAGCCACAGGGAGCAACACGCAGACACTACCTAGTGTATATACTTAGAAAACCGGCCCACTGGCCGATAACAATAATAGTAGCGCTGTCACCACTCGCTCGCACACACAGCATTCCCGCTGCCAACTGACCCACTGGCCAAGACCCACTGGCCAAGACCCACTGGCACTGGAGGGGCAGAGGACACAACACACACATACACAAACACCACTCCCCCCCATAAGACCAAACCACGGTTTGGTATACAAACCATAACTGTACCACAATGTGGTCAACAATCAAGGAAATTAAATTATGTGCTACACCACCCACAAGTCCCTGTCTCATACTCGGGGGTATGGCAAATCCAGTGGGGCACATCCCAGCTCCCTCTGGCAACAACACCACCTCCAGAGACACGTCAGCTTCTGGTTGAAAAGGCAGAGAAAAGTTAGAAGTATCCAACACCAGAGCACTGTACAGGAGGGATTGAGCAGCCTCAAAACTACATTGGCACTCTCTAGTCCACACAAACGGGAAGGTGGGGCCACATAGACTGGTGAGTGGTGCAACTACCACAGAAAAGGTTTTGCCGAAACACCTTTCACAACCAGGCATATGACTCCCATTACAGTACTGATATCAGGAGGCACCCGACAGGGTTGCATAATCCACTTCAATCTTTCATCCACTTCCACACACAGGCCATACTGGACCACTGTGGAAACAGCCAGTCCAGACAGCAGTAGTAAGTTTTTTTTTTGTGTGTTTTCCATCACTGTACTAGTGTGCCCAGTACCAGGACAACCAGAAAAACCACAGCCTGGCTAAGTGTACCACAACCCAGGGGCAGTATCACATCTGAAGCTCCCTCCAGTGGAAGAGGGGACCACTTGGGGATGGGAACTACCTCAGGGTACACTTTCCCGCCCTTGATGTCATTTCCCATAATGAAATCCACACCAGCAAGGGGAAAACTAGGACGGACGGCCACTGGGAAGAAACCGGAACACAGCTGGGACTGAACATGAACATGATAAAGACGTGCAGGTACAACACTCATACCAACTCCCTTCACCACGGTGCTTAGCTAACCAATGTAATGTCTTCCACCTTGCATGCTGAGCACCACTGATCGAAAATGATCGCCTTTTCTCTAGCGAAGTCGGCATAGGTCTAATAAGATGTTCTCTTAAGACCCCTAAAACGCTGTCTATATGCTTCCGGCACCAACTCATATGCTCGCAAAATTGCACCTTTAACCACAGACTAAGCTATCTTCAACTGACAAAGAAGCCAACAGGATGCTGCTCAGTTGTCTCTTCCACCGGAGGGTCAGGGCGAACCTCGCCCGGAAATACTGCAGCCTCCAATCCCGGAGAGTCCACAGATCCCCTTCCTCACGAAACCGGTCACAGCAACTCGATAAAACTCCACAACCTTGCACAAGTCGCTTTTCCTCAGCTTATCAAGATGACTCTGTGGGATTGGCCACAAACTCATTCAAGACAAAAGTTGCCACACTCACCGGGTGATACAAAAACGGAGCCGTATGCTCTGCCGAGCTAAGCCAAACAACACTGCACTACCAATAGCAGTCTCAGTACAGGTGGCAAACATGACAACAGAACCACTCCCTCAGTACCTGCCTCACACACACTTCACCTACCTATCTTCTGGAGCATGCCGTGCTTGAGGCAATTTAATGGCTGAACTTCAGCGATCGGAGCCCTGAATTGCCTGCCCCTGTCTGAGATGTTCTTCCCCGCCCAGGATTACCCCAAAAACAGGAAAGGCAAAATAACAAAAGAGTGACCGTTGGAAGGACTCAAGCAGCCCAGCTGGACACTCACCTACTGTCTAGTTACCGCGGTAGCCACCAGAGACTAAAGCACACACACACAAAAGACAGCTTACTCGGACCTCACACTAGCCTCCCGATAAAACGTTGGGAAAGAAAAAGCAACAATCAGGAAGAACAAACAGAAAATGGAAAACACCCTCCCAGCCACAGGGAGCAACACGCAGACACTACGTCGTGTATACACTCCACTGGCCGATAACAATAATCTTAGAACTATCATCACTCGCTCGGACACATACACACACACACGCAGAGTCTTCACGTTGCCATTTGACCAGGCCTCCTCAAACCTCCTTATACTCCAGCTCTGGTTGTCAAACCAGGTACAGCTGTGCTGATTCACCTGCTGGAAAAAGGGGAGGGGCTGAGGACACAACACACACATACACAAACACCACTCACAACTCAACTCTTGCATAAAGCAGGAACATCAGCATTATGTCATAAGTGGAGTAGTCTTTTTCTTTTCTAACTCACGAGCACAAACACGAGCTGTCCTTCACCTTCACCTTGGAAAACACGGACTACCAGTTTGCACACAGTGACCAGACACCCCCAGTAATGTCCTCGTATTTAACTGTGAATTAACAACAGGTCAGAGATGAAGGCCTGGGGGGTGTTCCAGAAAGCAGGTTATGTAGCAAACTCTGAGTAAGTTAACCCTGAGTTGAGAGAAACTCTGTGTTATCTGTTCCAGAAAGAGAGGTAAGTGAAACTCTTGAGTCTATCACCATGGTAACTGACTCTGTGAACATAACCTGCTCGCTGGCAGATTTTCTATAAGAAACCCTGAGTTTCTACCTGTTTCTTCCTACCTGAAGCAAGGTGTCCGACATGGGTTGCCCATTTTTACACAATCCAATAGATATCGAGGCAGAATTAATTCTGTGGCCTTACGTTGGGAGAGGATTTTCCAACCTAGATTGCATGTGCTCTCATTCCCTGATGACTTTTTGTTAGAATGATATCGATTTTCATCACAATTAATCATTTATCTCAGTAACATTCTCCGGCCATACATATCCAATCTTACACACACCACGGACGTGCGTTCACACAAATTTTGTACGTCGCGCTACATTTTTATGCTAATGGAAGCTTTCTTTACAACATTGGCAACGCAGAACACATTGGCCAGCTGTTAGAAAGGTCACCCTTACACTCAAATGCCTGTTACCCAGTGTTCCCTGTGTACAAACCTCTGAGAAACATCAAAGATTCACAGGATTGCAGGTGAGTGACGAAGAAATCATCCAGTTGAAGTCATATTTTATATTAGATTAAGTTATGATAGACATTCTGCTGTGACCTCAGAATGTGATCAGTGGCCTCATTAAATGAAGCTCTAGCATAAATTCAATCAGGAAGACCTATCCTCTTGCATGCATATGCTGTATATAATCCTGATTAGAGCACACCTCTTCTCACATATTCACTCATTATTCCCTCATTCTTCCGGCCCGCGGCTGTCAACTGTCCTTGACAGCAACTCGCATGTCATTTTCAGCACTGTCAAGATGATACATGATGCAGCCCATCATTTCGAATGTGGAAGCCAAGTGGCCTGGCTTTGTACACGATTCCCAGGTCTATCAAGAGTGTAGCCTGAGCAACAGATTTGCACATGGTAAGGGACCTGAAGCTCTGTACAAATATCATTCCTCGTTTCCCTGTTCAACACTCCCAAATGTATCCACTATAATTACAGGAGAGTTTGATGGCTACCTACTGGGGGACAGAGGATATCCCTGCCAGCCCTCTCTGTTGACCCCTGACCCTGAGCCAGGGCCCCAACAATGTTTTAATGTGGCCCACTGCAGGACTAGAGCCCAGGTTGAGATGATCATTGGCATGCTCAAATCCCAGTTCCAGTGCCTGTGTAAGCTCAGGGTGACCCCAGAGAGGGCGTGTGACATCACTGTGCACGAATGCATTTGTGTCTGATAATGCCACTAATAGAGGAGAGCAGCACTCTGCCATACAGATTAATGACCCTGAGGATGACCCTCCTATCCGCCCTGCAGATGTCCAGGATGGAGGGACATCACCACAATTACACCACACGACGAAAAAATTAAGACAAATAATTCACATTTGATTTGGTCTGCTTTATTCCATACAAGTACAAAAGTATAAGTTAGGATTTGTAATATTGTTCCAACAATTAACAATTAAATAATTAAATTGACATTTAAATTCTTCAGTTTTACGTGCAGAGTTAACATGGTATATGACTCTAATATGTTTAAAATAAATAAAACTGTGTTCAATAAAAATGTTTTAAAATTGTGTGAAATGTTAATCTACTAAGCAGGATATTAGGCGAGAGGACATGTGTTGGAACAGTATTCTGTTGGGGGTTTAAATTACTACTGAAATAACCTCTGAATGAATATTTACTTTAATAGCCAATGTCAATTATTAATAAGATCAAAGTGAGGAACAATCATGGCCAAGCAAACTATGTCTTACCTTTCTGAACAATGTTTTTATATTTCATTTTTAGCTACTTCCAAGTTTGCTTTTCCCCAGATGGACTGCACCTAAATGAAAATCAGATTTTATTCAACCCACCACTTTTTCACCTGTATGCTACGATTGTTAATGCGGTTAAATGTTAAATCAATTAAGTAGTGCGTTCACATTTACGCATTGACTCGGGCAGCGATTTTCTCCCATGCCACCTCTCTCCTTAGCTGTTGTGTTATGTTTTTTTTGGCGAAATATGTGGTTAAATTCTTCACAGGCCTGCAGGAGGACCTCAAGGTATTGGGGCTCCACTGATGATGGCTTTTTATAGTGGTTGTGCACACACTCAACTCAAGGTGAACATACCCAGAGTTTATTGATAAGATTCAAATCAGCTGTTCTGGAACCGGATAGCCAGAGTTTCCCAACTCGGAGTAAGTCAACTCAGAGTTCAGGGATAGACTCGGAGTTTGTTGAACGTCCTTTCTGGACGGCAGCAGACAGACATATAGACAGACAGATGTGTCACTCTTCTACAAGCAGCCACTTGCTCAGCTAGTTTTAGAGAAAAGTGCTTGACCTGAAACTAGCAAGTGTCGAGTGAATCCACAGCATCACCACAAACATCTTTTCAAACCGGGACTTCAGAAATGTTCTACAAGGTGACAGGTTGCTGATTTTTGGGCATACAGTCTCCTTGGACGTAATAGACGATAGAGGAGGAAAGGTAAAGAAATGATTACAGTGCTGCCAATTTATTCTACCAACAAAGTACAAAAATGGGACAAGCAATGGGAGTTTGTTAACCGAACCATTTTATCTAATAGTGCACTATTTATTATTAATGAGTGGAGGGAGAAAGTAAGTGAAGAGTGAAAAATTAAGTGGAAAGGTACAGAGAAGGAAATGAGGAAACATAGATGAGAAAGACTGGAGGAAAAGAAAAATAAGTCTTATTAAGTCAGTTTTTAACTGTTAAGAGGATGAAGACTGACCCACTTTTTTCACACCAACTGTTACCATGGTCAAAATACAAGACACCAGAACTGTTCTCCTGTTTATTTCATAGATAAAAATATTGGATATTTTAATGTTGTATTGACCAACAAACTGGAAATGTCCCCAATTTTCATTTTTTTAGAACTGTGTCCTTCAGTTTGTAAGCTGGCAAGTTCACTAGCTGCTCATGTTGAACATCATGTAAACGCACTGTACCTGCAGATGTCAGGTCAGTAGATGATGGTGTGGTCTTCACTCTTCAACACCACTGACAGCACACGGTTACAGCACCCACGACATGTAGGGTTTACCTTGTCTCTGCTTCTCTACGGTGTAATACCGGCACTGTGGTAGCCTGTCAGCTGCTGTCAAACACTGACACGCCCCTCCATTTTTTTTCTGCTGTAATAACACACAACAGTTTATGAAACACTTTAGAACAGACTGACATTACTTTTGACTCAAAAAAGCAATGACTAAATGTGACCACAGCTGCTGCCATGGTAGAGTAGGTTTATAAACCTAATAAGAGCACAATCATTGCAATCTACATACACTTTAGGTCACTTTGTTTAGATTATTTGGGCAACATCTATTGTAACTTAGGCAAAAGATGGATAAAAATACTTTATTGCTTTAAAATTAGTGCTAATTGAAATGCTGAAATGTCAGAGAACATGTGGCCAGATTAAAAATAGTAAATGTAATTTAGTCTGAAATTGTCATCCTGTTTCTGGGTAAAAGTAAATTGAATAAAACAATTTTCTAGAAAAATTATAAAAAACTGGAAAACTTAAATGGAACGAACTGACCTTAAAGTTATAATATGTAACTTTTCCACATTAAAATGTAGACATGTTGAGTTGTGTACTTTACATGTTTATACTTTACTTGTGTACTCTACATCATCCCAGATGTTTCAATTCTAATAAAAAGAAATGAATCATTAATCATGGTAATGGTCTGTTTGCTTTGTGTCTGTGTGCCTGCCAGAAGCTCAAATATTATTTTTATCCAATTTGAAGCCTCGTTTTAAGATACACAGTTTTAACTGGAGGATGGAGTTTTGACAAAAACGTCTGGATCTTAAGTTTTCAGAGGAAAAAGCCAAGTAAATGTTTGGCAGCTCACACCCCAAGACATCCTGTGTCTGCCGGAGAGCGGTGGTGCCTCACTGATTTCTTTTCTTTTTTTAATCCCCTGCTTTGTTTGTTACAGAGAAGAGGAGACCTCTGGATAAATTCTGCTGGTAAAAACCTCCTGAGTGTCTGGATCATAAGTTATCGGAGAAAAAATGGAAACACAGCTTAGCAGCAGTCTCAGCTTCCATCAGTTCTCTGACATCCTGTGTCGACTTAACACTGACTTTAATGTGAAACTGTTTTATTCAGAGTTTTTACTGGTTATAATCACCTGGTCTCTTCTGAAGAGGAGGAGACCCCTGTGCATAATTCAGCTCCAGGTATAAACCTCCTGAACAAATCCAACCTTGGAGAAGCTGACGGCAGAGGTGGTGAAGACAACGACTCCCATGGTCCCATGCTATTTCACCAAACGCCATCTTTTGTTGTTTTGATTGAGAGAACTTACTTCCTGTGTATTTATTGATACAGTTCAAATCTATAGATGTAGAATTGGAGTGGTTTTATTTCACTTTTCCACCAACAACTTTAATAATAACTTGAAAGATGCTATAATGACAAAGACTTCTACATACAGTGGCTTTAATAGCCCCAGTTAATTAATCAGACCCCAGCTACACTGAACTCTGAGGGACATGTCTGAGTGGTCAGCTGATCATATCTTAAGTATCCATTGTTTAATCAAAATCAGACAAACTTAAAAGCCAGTGGCTGCCCACTACGTCCTAGTTTAGTTCAGGTCTGACTGACTGGCGCTCCATTACCATTCTCTGCTCTGCACACGGCATCAATCATATCATTATGTACTGAAATAGTGCAGAGTGGGCGGTGAGTGGGGAATGTCACTCATCTCACGTTAGAGAGAGAGAAAAAAAAAGTAGCAATTTGTGTGAATAATATGTAAGTAATACTTTTAACAAGTTTAACCTCGACAAAGTCACAATGAAAAGTGATGTTTGTTGTAAAGTGTCAAGTGTTCTCTGTGCACATGCAGTGGGAAGATGGTCTAGATGAAGGTCTTGACTTTGTCTGCCAGAGCCTCCAGTCCGAGTATATTCAGAGTATGTCGGTAGATGTGAAAACATGCAGATACATGGAAACGGGGTAGAAAATCCGCACAGTGTTGCTTTAACTACTAAATCTTAGCAGACATTGACAAAAGACAGTGTATAATAGGTGGCTTTCTACTGGTCCTATAGTCTCAGGCTCTGCATTTCTCCAAAGTCATAACTCAAACATAAGCTTCCTTAATATCATAGGATAACTTCAATTCAGTGTTGGGCTGTAGCCAGTTACTCAGTAACGAATTACTGTAATATTATTGCTTTCCCCAGTAACGAGTTTCTAAAACACTGGTAATGTTACCGTTACTACTATGAGCTTTGCATTTCCAGAACATGATTTGTTTGTCTGATAAGTAACTCTCACGATGACGTCACTCTGCTGATGTCCTGGATCGCAAAGATGCTCTTCTTGCAGCTGCTTTTTGTCTGAAGTTCAAACTCCAATGGCCGAGAGGTGAGGGAGGAGAGAGCTTCTGACAGAGGAGCGCCATGTGTCCACTTCATCAGTCAGCCATGATGAAATGGACTTTTATGCATTAGAGTCCGAGGACAGCTGCTTGGCAGAAAATTAAGTAATGGACTACTTGAGGTCGAGGGGATCTGAGGTTGAGACTCTGAACCAGTTCTCAAACATCAAAAACGTTCACATGAAGTACAACACTTTGACCCCGTCTTGCTCACTGAGGAGGCTTTTTAATTTAGGAGGGCTGAAGTAACAAAACAGGAAGCTATGATATCACCCTAAATGTGATACGAAGTAATAAGTAATGATTATTGTTAAAGGAGAAATAAGTAAAAAAGTAACTTATTACTTTGAGTAACAGGCCCAACACTGCTTGAATTCCATTTCACAAAGTGAAACCCAACAACAGTGGTTTGAAAACCAAATACATTGATCATCTAGCATCAACAACTAGATCAGACTTTGTTCAGACATGTGACCATGTTGTTCGTCTGTTGAGGGAAATTGCCTTTCAAAATAAATGAACTCTTCTTCCAACCCACCTGCAGCCACCTTTTCAACTGTGACCCAGCAGTTGGAGACAAACTGGTCCAGACTGATGTACTAGTCAGTAGTGACAAGAACATGATCCCTAACTGGCTTCCCACCAATAAAAACTGCTTATTGTGGTTGGTAAGCCAGTTATTTTACCTCAGCGTTGCTGGTCTACCGCTGATTTGATTGGTCAGTTTGTTTGTGGACTCAGGCTGAACTGCCACAACACTGCACCATATTGTACTGAATTTCTTATAAACTTCATTGCAGTCACACACATTTTTTAGTCAGCGGCAACTAAAAGAAAGTGACTGCACCAGTGACAGGAAGTGACTGCACCCGGCCAAGTTAATTTTTAATGGATAAAATTTCCATTTTCACACAGCAGTCTACACTCGATAACCCATGATGAAGTGAATGCACGTTGTCCACAGCTGTTCACCATATTCACCTTCATTAAATGATGTGGAAACAACACCAGGCTGCTACAGAATGACCACACACACCTCCACACCCATCAAATGGGCTGGCTATAACCCAGAGTTGTCAGATTACTGGAGCTCATTAATCCTCTGCATCACAGCCTCTTTTCCAACTTTTCATTTAAATTCAGATGTTTTTATAATTGAAATGCATTGTGAAGCAAATTTCTGTGTCACCTTTTAAGATATGATATGTGACCATTTACAATTTGAAATACAGTAGAATTATAACTGAATATCGTTGATTGATGCCACTGCACTAATTAACTGTTAAAATCTGCAGAGTTGTGGTGCTGTGTGTTCAGGTCATGTCATTCTGCACTGTACAGTAGGAGTAATGGATTAATCAGTAAAATCAATTCAGAGTCTTGTTTTGAGGAGCATGAAGAACAACTAAATAGAGCAATCACATTAGGTCACATCCTGGGAACATGAGCGCTCTTCTTAGTGCTGGAATAGTTGCCTCAACTGCTGTGGTGTGCACGTGCGCATCACTGAGACACACAAACCCCTCCACCACGATAAGATGTCGATTCTTGGATGGGGTTAATTGACATATATGCAGAAATAGCCTATTAATAAAACATTAACTTAATAAATCATGACATATTTATCCTCATGATAATTAAAAAGAAATGAAAAATCAATATCAATATGTATTGATTTGGCTGATCCTGGCCCTGGTATTTCCCAGCAAGCAAAGAAATTAATATGAGAAACACGTTGGAGACTCTACAGTTGGACAGGTCTGTCCGGGTCAAATATTGATCACTATAAGCAGATGATTATTGCGACCAAATTGTTTTCCTTTCTCTTTATTTCTCATGCAGATCACCATCCTGCTGACATTTGTGTATTTATTACATATAAAGTAAATCAGTAAATAGCAACGCTGTCCAGGATAAAACAGTGTAAACTGCACTGTGACACCTTCACGTCACAACTGCTGTGAGAGAGCAGGGATGATAATTACACTGTAAATATCTCCACACACACAGACACACACAGTCATGTGCAGTCAAAGTTAGAGAGCTTCAGAATATGACAGCTTGCAGTAACAGGCAGTTTTCATTTTTATATTTCCATATATTGTCATGTATGAAATAACCCAAAATGAGCACTACAAAATGTAGACTACTTGTTTACTCTAAGTGAAATATCTAAACAGCATTTGTATAGGAATGATTCTGTCCCAAGCTTTTTGATCCATATCAGCAGCTGATCACTGTATATGTTTCCACACTTCTTTTTCTGGGTAAATGGACACTGCTGTTGTTGACAGTGAGAGAGATTTTAAGACGGCCAGTGCAGCTGGAAAGAAATAACGTTTACTCTGAACAGCAATTCACATGAATGCAATGGTGTTGAATCATTGTCAGACTTTTGATATATGGTCATACCAAATTAAAACATTACCAAGAACAGTAACAGCCTCTAGCTTCATCTGTACTATATTTAAATGTGAGCCAACAGGTCAGACTTGATAAGAAATGTCTGCAGGGGGTGCTGTTCAGAGAGAGGAAGTGAAAGACTGCTTAAAACTTAAAACTCTATTTCTTTAGTGTGAGCTGAGCCTTCAGTGTGGCGGGGCAGCGGAGTGACTCCACTGATGTCCAGCGGTGCTCTGCAGGGCCAAGACGGCTGCATCGCAACATGACTGTGGTGAGGCAGAGGATACGGGGTGGGGGGGGGCAGGGTGAAGAGGTGCCTGCACCCAGAGGAGAGGGAGCTGCCACAGGAGTCGGCCATGCAGAACTGAAGTCTCCTCTTCCCCTCCTCTCTGCTGTGTAACCTCCAGCTCAGTGTGTGTGTGAACTCTTTCTCCATCACAACCCAAAGCTGACCTCATCCATCATGCAACAGTGGCACAAACAGATACATATTAACCCAGGTGGGTCTGCGGGAAAATAAAACTTTTGATTGGTCCACCAGTATTCAGTTAGACTACAGCACATCTTCCAGCTACGTGCTACCATTAGCACAGCTGGGCATCTTGCTCAAAGGCTAACCTAAGGCTCATTCATTTCCTGGCTGATTAGCTTGTTAATGAGCTAAGCTAGCAAGCCAGGTAGGGTGAGTGCAGACACTGATACCTGCTAATTATTGCAAACACATAAATAAAATAATACTACTCACCTTCACTCACCTCAAAAAACAGGAGCACAGATTGCCTCACTTAATAAAATTTGAACTGGTGAGTTATATAAAAACTTACCCCGCCTAAAGTCGTCATGAAGAGGAAATTAGCTCTAGAGACCAAAGTTGTTGTACATTTTAACATGGGAGTCTCTGGGGACCGACTCACTGCTGGAGCCAGACTGGCCATTCAAGGAACTGCAGTTTTTTGCTCCTCAGTGTTGGGTTCACTTTTCAGCCATGGAAATTGCCACTTAGTTTTACCAGGGACGTTATAAGGGAAACCAAAATAACTGCTCCATGGGCTTTTCCAAGATGGCTGCCGATGGTTAGACTTAAGCTTTATGGCACCACCTGAAATCAGAACATCTTTCACTTAGCCACGGTAATGAAACCACTGGGGAGCTTGTACAAGCATGTGCTCTAATTTAATTTTGTATCTATTTTGTAATTTATTATATTTATTCTTTTTTTTCCTACTGTATACCTTTACTCTACCTTGTTTTTTCACTTTCTCTATAATAAAAAAAAAATATAGGGTTGAATGGCATTCATAAACGAATCTGCTTTGAGTTATGCTGCGTTATGACACACTGTTTAAGTTGTAAAACATAGACTAATATTGTTTTTTTTTTCTTGGCTTTTAAAAGTTATCTCTGTGATTCTATATATTATGATAAATGGCAATGATTGAGCGCTGGGGATGGTTGGGTCGGAGGAGGTTTGACTGAAAAAGAAAAGCTCAACTCCTTAAAAAAATGCAAGAAATGAAACTAAAAAAACTTTTTTAATACATCTTCTGAAAGCTTATGCAAAGAATGACAATGTTGCCAAATGCAAAAGCAACTTTTACTAGTTCACCATTTCAACTTAGTGTTGTGTTCACAGCTTGTTTCTGCTGCCTGATGGCAGTTATTACAGGTTTAAACTAAGATTCTGTTTGTTTTCTTGTTTTTTGTCAAATTTTCTGTAAAATGTTCACTGTTAACATGTTGCCTTTGTTTAAAGCAACGCCAAGCACATGGGTGAGGTTTGAGAATGGTTATTGTGGTTAAATACTGAAAAACTTTAAGACTGACTTGAAGTAAAAGACATCTCACATTTACTATCTCTACCCAACTTTACCACATGTGTATTTCTGAATATTTCTGAATTGCTAATTTGGGCATTTTCCTTAAGATGTTGCAGAAAGGTTTTTAATGTTCTGTCATGAGTGTGACTATTATTCACTGGAGATTGTTCTGCAGACACAAATGTCACCATGCAGAGCAATGTAACATGATGCAACATTTATAATCCGCTGTGCAGCAAGGCTCTTCATCCACCAGTTCACCATCTTTCACTGGCATACTGTAGACTGGATAAAACCCAGGAGAGGAGCAGATATTTGCATGTTGTGTACAATGTTAAATGATGTTTAATAAATTAATTTCTCTCTGTGTAACGATGTGATGAATTAGTTAGAAGGAAGGAGTTGGTGTGAAGGCTAAAGCTGCTGTGAAAGCTTGATTTATTGATCTTTATCATGACAGACAGTCGTTAACATTTTCAAAAGGATCACTTTCTGTGTCGGTGCAATGCTTTGATGACATGTCGCTGAACCTTGAAATGACCACAAAACTCAAGAAAACTTTGATAAACAAGGAGCTTCTTGATAGTATGACCGAGGATCTAAGGGATACCTGTAAGTGCATATTCATGTCCCATTGTCAAAAGCATTTTCAGAGGAACAGGAATGGAGGGAAAGGTTCTAGGATACTTAGGCAACTAGGCTGGGCCATCTACCTGTCACATGGAGTCCCTCAGGATGTCATTAAAGTGGCCTCGTGGACACTGCAGAGAGGAGCACTGTAGGCTGCATACTAAAACCTATATCTACGTTGCCTTTTAATGGCCTTTTTAAATCTCTCCCCTGTTGAATAAATCAGGAAGTTCCTTTTAAACTTTGTCATAACATTGATCACTTGGTCCTCCAAGAACACGCAGGAGCCCAGTTTGTTTCTCTTGTCTTCAGCTAACATCAAAATTACAAGACTCACTGTTGGACTGAGACCGTCCTGTAAAAAATGAGCCCATAGCTCGTCTGTGCAGCAGGTTATCATGACCCATGGTTATGTTTTGTTGCTAGGTGACGTCTAGTGGCCATAGTAATGATGACAGGAGCAAAGGGAAAAGTGCGGTGACGTAGTTTACAAAGTCCACGTCAGGAGGAGTTTGGGGTGGAATGAATAGGTCAACAAAACACAGGAATATAACACAGGAGAGTGGTGTTCGATTCCCATGTGAAAGTAGCAGATTGAGCTGTTTTCATTACGACAAAATTGACGATTTTGTAACCATAACAACAAAGATCTAATGTTGAGGATGTACTTATTTCAACCCAGCAGCGCAGGGTTTATAGCTCCACAGAGAGGAGGAAAAACATAATTAATAATATAAACATATGTAAATGAGCTGTGAAGAACCTCCAAAGAAGGATGGGGGGATATGTTAAACTGAAACCACAGGAACCAAATTTCATTCCGGGCATCAAGGTGTACATTATATAATTAATAGAACAACAACCTGCTTCTATTCAACATGGTCTCTCCACTGAAGCCTGCAGAGCAACTTGTGGTTGTTGGTGCTGAAAATGGGACAAAAAAATACAATTTGCTGAAGACATTACAGCAGGTCATTGCCTTTAGGGGTCCACACGTCTAATCAGACTAAATGCACAAACAAGCAATTATTTCTAAATGACTAACCTCAACAACTGGAATGTAAAAGAAACACTATCCTTAGCAGTTTGCTGGTAGCAATTATTTATTTGGACAATGGCAATTTTTATTTTTCTCTGAAAGGGAACAAAAGGAAATTGCTCACGTCGCTCTCTGCATGTTCACACCCAGTCAGAACGCTTCTCCCTGGCAGCCATCAGTTATAATTCTGTGTTGGTGCTAATATCTAATGTTAGGGACTTTTGTATCAGCAGCTTCGTGTACTTCTTCACCACCAGTGAATACTTCAGCATACTGAAACTGTATATGCAGTCTCAGTGGGCAACAATTGAAATAACAGGTGAAAACTTCTAGAGTAGTCATGACTTATGTGTGTTTACAACATTTAAGAAAATATTAATCGAAAAATGGGATACTATATGTGTGGCCCTTTTACTCAATAAGTTGTGATGCCTTTAGCCTGCAGTGTGTGAAGGGGTTTTGAAAAGGCATGTTCTAGCTAAAACACTGTGTTAATTTGCTCTTAAATGTTTTTCTCATTGCTCGTACACACACATTTGTATTCCTGTACTTGTACAGACCCAAATTAACATAGTGCATATTGCCCCCAGAATGTCCTTACAATGCAGAAATGTCCTCATTATGATGGTTTAAAGTTCCTCTCCAGATATGTTGTGAACTATGTAAAAATACTCTATGTTATGATTAATATTCAGTTTAACATGGTTTTCCCACATAACAGAATTAAAAAAAAGGAAAACTGACAACAGCACATCTATGTTTAGTCATTGACAAATTATGGATCAGGCCTTGTGCCCAGCCCACCACCTGCTTGCTCCAGGTTGACAGGTGAGCAGAGAGTATTAAGATGGTTAGAGAAGTCTCAGTCAAGGAGTTATTGGGATGTTCATTGTGACCAAAATCAGCAACTAGAAGACGTACAAGAACATAAGTGTAGTTAATTATTTATGTTGTTTTGTTAGCTTGTAACTAATTAGTGGTTGTGCTCATGCAAACTCTCGCTCTCTGCACTGATAATGTTTCAGTTTTATTTTTCTGCCAAGTCTACACACACTCAGAAACAAACAATTTCTGTGATTGAATAATAGGTTTACTAAACATCAGTTAGTTCATAAAAAACTAAAATACGTTTTCTTTATCTCGCTCAGCACAGGTATCCCAGCTACAAAGCAATTTTGTCCTTCGAATGCTCAAACCCCTAAAAAGAATCGTGCATGCACAGCACAATTAGATTTCTATAAAACTATAAAACAACCGTTGTCTGTCTGATGGCGTCTGTTTCCTCTCCTAATATTCCTCCCTGTAATCTTTTAAACTGATACATCTCCAGAAAGTGCCCAAAATATCCATGTCTTGCTGTGCAGGAGTAATTTTCTTTCTCAATTGTCCTTCTCTTTCATTCTGAAGACAATAACCACTGGTGTTACTGTCTGTGACAAATAGATTACATGTCCCGTGGCGTAGTTTTCCTCTCCTGACAGTTTATAGACAAGCTATATTTGCTTTAAGCTATTGCACGAGTGGATCTACACATTGACGCTTTTCACAGGGGTGTGAGTTCCAGTATAGTTGTCAAAGTTTTTATTTAACCACCAGTAATAATTTACTTTTGACGCTTTAACATGTAGTAAAGCAGAAAGTAACATGGTAGCAAAAAAATGATTGTAAATAAAATGGAGATAAATTGGTTGTATCAAGAAATGGGTTTGAAAAGGTAGAAAATATGTATTTTTCTTTAATTTGGCAGCAGCCTTTTTAAGCACACACACACAGACACACATACAAAAGCTTAAAGTGCTAACAGGTCCATCATTTTGTCCTCCAGAAAGTTTTGCCAATGCTCTTCCCGTGTGAAAGCTGTGTTGCCCCCTCCATGTTGGTGTAACGCGGGGAGAAGCTGCCTCCCCCATAGCCCTGTGAAACACTCGCCTCAGGGTGTTTTGTCAAACTTCTCCCACTTCAAAGTCTCTCAGCATCCACCAGAAAGGCCACTGGGGCTTTGGCATCAATTTTAGATCATATAGTGGAGGAGAGAGAATAAAATCTTAACAAAGAACCACCAAGCGCCAAGCATGTTTGTATTGCCGATAAGCCCATGGGCTCAGCATGAACTAAGGTTAAAAGACTGGATTGGCTTGGGCTAGGCTCAACACTTCAAGGTCATTCTGCTCAACCCAACAGCTCTCTAGCCAGTACATCACTGGAATCAAACGGAGCATGTTTAGCTTCTGTGCTCAAAAGAGAAGAAGACATGATCCTTCAGACGCTGTTCTGTGAAATTCTCTGAGTAGGCGCGGCGCAGGTGGTGAGCTGCAGCTCAACAAGACTGTTTCTCAGGATCACACATGGTTTGTGCAATCGCTGATGTCAGTCAGACCCAAAAGGGTTAAAGATGTTACATGCAAAAAAATTGTCCAGTCTTTCCCGTAAACCCCATTATTAACCCACAATGCACCCAGGATGTTGCTATTTGCCCCACTGCTCTCCCTCCTCCCTGCCTCCGCCACATTTCTCTTGAAAGATCAAGAGGAGGGTCCGGAGGTCATACCTACCTTTATATTAAATTCTTGAAGAACTGAGTCTTTCATTTCCTGTAACATAACTCAATAGCATCTCTTCATCACACATCACAAATCCCTTCCCCCTCCACCCTCCCTCCAAGGTGCTCTTTGTAGAAAACATGCAAATACAACATTATCTATCAGATATATTGTATATTGATTTACCAGTCTATCTATATTCCAACTTGATGGTCATGAGCTTTGGGTAGTGACTGAAAAAATGAGATTGCAATTATAAGCAGCTGAAAGAGCACAAGTAACCAGAGGAAGTTTGGAGTAAAGCCACTGTTCATTTGTCTGTAAGATTCATTTGAAGTGGTTGTGATTGGGATGCCCCCTGGGTACCTTCCATTAGAGGCTCCAGGGAGGTCCCAACAAGCTGGAGAGAGTATAGCGGTTCCTGTCGCCTTTTAACCTTGACTTTTTTCAACAGAAACTTGAGGTTTTAAGGCCTGTGGTTTTAACAGTTGTACCATTAAGTGTTGAACTGAGCTGAAACCCAGTGCTTACATCTAAAAGTGTAATGCCCAGGCTCTCTGTCAGTGTTGTTTGCTTTCATTACTGGCATGCAATTAATCTCTGGACAGTGTTGGACCATGAAGGATCCACCTGTTGTCCAGGAAAAGAAGGATGTGTTTAAAGGAGCCTTTGAAATGTGACAGCTTAGGCATGACACCATGGGTCTTAAAATGCAGCCTCCAAAGAATGCGGCCCCTGAATTGGGACACAGTTTATATATCTCCTCTGGCCTGGGAACACCTTCAGACCCCTGGGAGGAGCTGAAAAATGTTGCTGTGGAGAGGGACATCTTGACGACCTGCTTTAATCTGCTGTCACTGAGACCAAACTGTGTAAAAGTAGCAGGAAGTGGATGGGATAAGGCCTCAGCCAGTTGGCAGGTTCTTAAACAGGACCTTTTTGTTGTGAGGTGGCTGTGCTCACAACTGGACTGCTACTCATTTGTCCAGATGGGTAGGATTTTGTCTTACCAGTGCAATTTCTTCAGATGTTGATTAAAGATTATTTTGTTTGAGATTTACTTTATTTCCAATGACTGATTTAAATTGCAGGTATTGGTGAAATGATTTGTGGCCAATTCTTTACCTAAAGCTGAAGCTGTGTGATACCTCTGCTCTTCCCTCTTTTCTTATTACTTACACCACTAAAGATTATGTTTTCACTTGTGTCTGTCAGCAGGATCACAAAAAAGTACTGAACCAATTTGCACTGAATGTAGTGGTGGGATGGGGCATGGGCATGGAAAGAACCCATGAAATTTTGGGGCAGATCCGGATCATTTAGTATGAATTAGAGCCTGGTGTTTGACCTTGGCTTTGGTGGATGTCTGTACTCTCTGAGTGCCCTTCTAATTTTGAAGGGAATCCAGGTTGTTTCTTTAGATAAGAACATCTCTGTACATCAAATGTGAAGCTACAACCAGCAAGCAATTAATTTAGCTTTGTGTAACTCTCAGGAAGAACAGGAATAAGCAGTATACTTCCCATCATGTTAAGAGGCAAGACCACACCAAGTGCTTCACAATGCCATAAGAAAACCATTCAAGCTTAAGTTGGCATAAGTCCACGTAAACACGTGTGAAATATCTCTACAATAACCAAAAAAAACATCTGTTATAATCTTTAAGTGATGGTGTTGAAAGAACAGAACCATGGAAACAGCTAAAATGAAAGAGCATTATCTAATTGTTGATTCTGTACAGTGCACTGGAGGTGACATTAAGAAAATGGCTCGCATTGTGTTGGCAGGATCAATGCTGGGATTAGCTCCAAAAGCCCATATCAAGAACTTGCAATAGAGTGAATACACACCACTTACAATAACTCCCCTCTGTTTCCACTGCATAGATACACACACACACATGCACACACAAAATTGAATTTCTCACCATCCTTATCAAAATACAAATTTGCCCCAGGCAATCTGTGGCCGAGTCTGAATGTGATGGAAAGAAAATAATATACAGGAAAACATTTGTGTTTGCAGACTTCATCATTTTGATGAATAGGTAACATGGCGACTGGCCTTCCTATGTTGGTACTGTCATATCAGTCAGAGCTGGGCTTAGTGACTTTTTTCACCATTATTATTACTCACTTAAGGGAGAAGACACACACACACACACACACAGGGGGAAATCATCCTCTCCATCCACACATACATTGACATTTTCCAATATCTCCTCACAGTGCAGGCCATATTCATATTAGGTTTGCGGCCCCTCCACTTTACCTAAAGGTGTGTTCAAACAGAACGCAAAGCAACTTGATGTTAACCATTAGCTAGCTAGCATCGACCCTGGGTGTGGAGGGAAATGACAACTATTGGATGGATCACCATTAAAGTGTGTACAGATATTCATGGTCCCTAAAGAATGAATCTTACTGTTTTTTACTGAGCTCCGGACCTTTCCTTGTAGTGCAGTCGTAAGGTTGACAGTTCTGATCTTTAGAAAAATCTGTTTTGGTTTAGTTTGGTAGTAATTAGCAGATGTCAACAAATTAACATGTTAAACTAAACAGATTAACATGGTAAATTGATATCTGCTAAAATCATTATGTAAGGGTGGAAGCTACAGGCCCATGATAGATTATTATTGTATGAATGTATTGTCGTACACACATTTGCTAATGCTTATTGTTTGGGAGACATTTCTCTAATTTCCACTGATGTGATCTCTAAAACTTCTGCCAAAGTGAGCTCTTCTCACTTCACAGTATATATACCAGTCGTCTTTTTTTTTTTTTGCTAAAACTGTATGATTTGGACGTTCTTGCCATCCCGTGAAATGTCTTGTTCACGTCTTGTACCTGGCAGAGTGTGCTTTTATTTCCTGCCAAACAGAGCCCTGGAGCACTGGGCAGCAATAGCAGAGAACGCAAGGCTGATTCACTTCTTAAACCCCCTGAAGTGACATAATTAGGCAAACGTGGCAGTGAATTGCTTTTAAATTCATATGATACGGTGTACAAGAGTGGGTGCGTTGCACATATATTATGTCTGGGTATGTTTGTATGAGTGGGTGTGTGTATGTACTGTATATATTTAAATATATAAAAATGAATTATTTTATTTTTATTCTGGTTCACATGTGCTGTGTGCAAAGGGAATTGAGATTACTTTGTATGAAATTTGCTATACCAGCACGTCTTTGCCCACTCATGGCCTATTTGAATATGTCAGAGGTTGGCAGCCCACAACCGACCCCATAAAAACATGGAGACCAAATAATGGCTTCTCAGAGCACTTTTTATTTTAATGATAACAATCAAATATTCAGGACTGAACTGAAAGCAGAAAAAACATGTAGGAAGCTCATCAGTCACCACAGTGGCTTTTAATATATAAAAAAAATAAATTTTTCCCTAAATTATACTGTTTTGCGAATGATTGCTGCCCCTCTTTCAATGCAGGTTGAGGACCACTGTACTACACAAATAAATTTTGATTGATTGATGATAAGGTTTAGGTGGCAGTGAGGTGTTTTTGAAATGCTGTCAGCAGCAGCAGGAACGAGCAGTGTCACATCTTTCCGTTGCACGTTAATATTTGCATGAAGCAAAAAGAGTTGAGCAGCAGCAGCTTTGTACACCTGCATGATTAAAAGGGTATGATTGATATGTGTTGCCGGGACAAGAGTAGGTCATGTGAGCATGGCAGAGTTTGGCCTCCTGAACCAGGTCACAGGCTTCGCTTCGTTTGTTCATCTAGATGATTTAACCAGAAGAGTTTCATTCTATAGGAGAGCTCCAGCTCTGAGTCATGTAATCAGAGGAATATTTACTTCCATTGTCCAACTGTATATTTCAGAGTCTTGGCTATTTCATCATGGAGGAGGGGACACAGAATTTTAGCTTTATTTTTAGCAAATTTTAAACTGCCACCTTTACTTGGCCACTGTATTTCTATTTACTAGGATAATAGAATATATCTAAGTTGGGTTGCAGTTATAGAGCTTTACGAGTCTTATCAACCACTCAAAGTGCTTCACAATGGATGCCACATTTACTCATTCACACACAGTCATACAGCGCTTACTTACAGTGCATCCGGAAAGTATTCATAGTGCTTCACTTTTTCTGCATTTTGTTATGTTACAGTCTTATTCCAAAATGGATTAAATGCATTTTTTACCACAAAATTCTACACACAATACCCCATAATGACAAAGTGAAAAAAGTTTGCTTGAATTTTTTGCAAATATATTAAAATTAAAAAACAAAAATATAACCTGTACATAAGTATTCACAGCCTTTGCTCAATACTTTGTTGAAGCACCTTTGGCAGCAATTACAGCCTCAAGTCTTTTTGAGTATGATGCCACAAGCTTGGCACATCTATTTTTGGGCAGGTTCTCCCATTCTTCTTTGCAGAACCTCTCAAGCTCCATCAGGTTAGATGGGGAGCGTTGGTGCACAGCCATTTTCAGATCTCTCCAGAGATGTTCAATCGGGTTCAAGTCTGGGCTCTGGCTGAGCCACTCAAGAACATTCACAGAATTTGTTATCTTGGCTGTGTGCTTAGGGTCGTTGTCCTGTTGGACGATGAACCTTTGCCCCAGTCTGACGTCCAGAGCGTCTGGAGCAGGTTATCATCAAGGATGTCTCTGACTAGTTTCCCAGTTCCTGCTGCTGAAAAACATCCCCACATCATGATGCTGCCACCACCATGCTTCACTGTAGGGATGGTACTGGCCAGGTGATGAGCGGTGCCTGGTTTCCTCCAGACATGACGCTTGGCATTCAGGCCAAAGAGTTCAATCTTTGTTTCATCAGACCAGAGAATTTTGTTTCTCATGGTCTGAGAGTCCTTCAGGTGCCTTTTGGCAAACTCCAGGCAGCTGTCATGTGCCTTTTACTGAGGAGTGACTTCCGTCTGGCCGCTCTACCATACAGGCCTGATTGGTGGAGTGCTGCAGAAATGGTTGTCCTTCTGGAAGGTTCTCCTCTCTCCACAGAGCAACACTGGAGCACTGTCAGAGTGACCATTGGGTTCTTGGTCACCTCCCTGACTGAGGCCCTTCTGCCCCGATCGCTCAGATTGGCCGGGCGGCCAGCTCTAGGAAGAGTCCTGGTGGTTCCAAACTTCTTCCATTTACGGATGATGGAGGCCACTGTGCTCATTGAGACCTTCAATGCTGCAGAAATGTTTCTGTGCCCTTCCCCAGATCTGTGCCTCGATACAATCCTGTCTTGGAGGTCTACAGACAATTCCTTGGACTTCATGGCTTGGTTTGTGCTCTGACATGCACTGTCAACTATGGGACCTTATATAGACTGGTGTGTGCCTTCCCAAATCATGTCCAATCAAATGAATTTACTCCAGTTTGACTCCTGTCAAGTTGTAGAAACATCTGAAGCATGATCAGTGGAAACAGGAAGCACCTGAGCTCAATTTTGAGTGTCATGGCAAAGGCTGTGCATACTTATGTACATGTGATGTTTTTTGTTTTTCATTTTTAATATATTTGCAAAAATTTCAAGCAAACTTTTTTCACTTTGTCATTATGGGGTATTGTGTGTAGAACGTTGAGGTACAAAATGAATATAACCCATTTTGGAATAAGGCTGTAACATAACAAAATGCAGAAAAAGTGAAGCACTATGAATACTTTCCGGATGCACTGTAAGTAAGCGCTGTATGACTGTGTGTGAATGAGTAAATGTGGCATCCATTGTGAAGCACTTTGAGTGGTTGATAAGACTCGTAAAGCTCTATAACTGCAACCCAACTTAGATATATTCTATTATCCTAGTAAATAGAAATACAGTGGCCAAGTAAAGGTGGCAGTTTAAAATTTGTGCAAACGTTCGTAACAGAGCTGCTTTGGAGGATTAAATCAACTCACTGGGAGAGAAGAGTCTTTGGCTAGATATACACAAATGGTTCCCACCGTAACCTCACAAATTAAGGCTGCTGAGAGGCCTGGGCTCCAGTGAGACTGTCTTCCTGTTAAAAAAAAAAAAAAAAAAGTCTGTGCAGCAGGTTATAATGACCCACAGTTACATTTTGTTGTAAGGTGACATCTTGTGGCTGTAGTAATGATGACAGGAGCAAAGGGAAAAGCACAGTGTCACAGTTTTATAGAGCAACAAAGTCCACATCAGGAGGCTGGGGTGGATGGATGTGTCAACAAAACAGGAATTTCACACAAGAGACTGGTGATCGATTCCCATGTGAAAGTAGCAGTTTCTATTATCAATGACCAATTGACATCCTTAACTATGTTGTTGTTGTTGTTGTTGTTGTTGTTGACAACAAAGACTGTCTAATGTTTAGAAAGTACTTATTTTAACTGAAATCATCAAGTAGTTTTAGTGTCTAAACGTATCCAAGCAATGAACATTTATTATTGTAACTATGATATATAATATAACTATGTGATCAACCTCCAGTACATTGCTGTCGGTACAGTCTGTGTGTTTATTACTGTAACCAGATGAGCGCCATTCATTGAATGCCTTCATTTGTTGGTGAACAATGAACTTAATGAACTGAATGAGTGAACGACACTCACACACCAGAAGGTGGCTGTAATGAACCAAATAGCTGTTTGCCAGCCACCAAAAAAAAGCACCAGAAGAAGAACTTCGTGTCTGGTTCTGACAACACAAACAGCAGCTACTGGTGCAGCTGAGGTCAGTTCATATGAACTTTTTTACACCACATCAGTGCAGATTCACACAGAAAAAATTCTCACTGCCCGGTCTGAATAAACAGCCACATCAGTAATGAAAATTGTATTGAAATGACACTCCTCTCCCACCATGTGAACTTACACAACATTGACTGTAACCATAGCAACCAAGGCACTCACAGGTTGTATCAGAGGGTTGAAAGTGGTTTCCACAAAGAGGTAAATCATAACCTTAAACCTACATCGATAAATCATTAAAGATAATAATTTTTCAAACACCAGGGACACAACTACCCAGAATTTCTGACAATTTCTTTGAGTATTGGCGTCTGAATGAGTTCATCCCGCTTGCTGTGCATGCGTCAGAGTCTTGGATATTTCATCACTGAGGACAGGCTATTGTTGAAAAGTGATAGGCTATTGGGTACAGTTTTAACATAATACTCCAACAAGAATCTGTATGACTATGAAAACAACACAAGAAGAATAATCCTCCTCCCCCTGTAATCTGAGCACTCGCACCATGTCCATTTTGTACAACTATCCTCTGTGATTCAGTCTGTAGTAACATGCAGGTGTTTCTCGATGTACAGATCCTCCTCCACTCTGATCTCCTGTCTAACCTCCATATCTCATCTCACACACACACACACACACACACACACACACTGAAAAGGAGGAAAAGATTCAGGTCACATGTGGCATTTAACTTAATCATGGAGAACGTGGATTTGCACAGAACACTTCTCCCAGCTGAGTTGTTTCCTTCCTGTGTCCTGGTTAGACTAACCTTTCTTCTTCTGGGATAAATGTGGATAAATGGACGGAGTGGTTCAGCTAATCTGCAGCTATTGCCCAGTCACCTGCTGAGCTGTCTGTTAAGACTGGTAATTGTGCTGCGAAGGTCCTATCTCCCTCATCTGTTATGATCCTTGCCTGAGAGAAGCCTGAAAGGTCAGGAGAGTGAATGTAAATGACTCAGACAAATAGACCTGTCAGTGTGGATAGAACTATGAATCTGCTCTATATACATCACGCACAAGTGAGTGATGTTCATTTGCTTAAAGGGCTCGGCTCGGGTGTGCATGTGTCAGTGACTGTGCGTTATCGACTGCTAATGACCATCACTCAGCCCGACTGCAGCAATATTGCCACTAACTGGGATCATCCAGGCAGTCCCAGCCTTGGTGCACCACATATTAACATATATCACCTTAACAGCTGCACTCACATGCACACAAACACCATGAATATTACACAGGTTGAGGGCAGAGGGCGAAGAGGGACCTTTAAGTTTTATTTATTCCCTGCTTCATCCCTAATCACTCGGGGGGGGTTAATGGTAGTGCCTCACAAGGTGCGCATTTAGCACACCATACAAAAGAAATGCAGCCTACAGTCTAATTGACTCAAGGCAATTCATTAGATTAATTCATCCCAGGCAACAAATTGTTTGGAGGATTGTTTAAACCCCTCAACAATCACCCATGTTGACTCAGGGAGCACTTGGAGCTTGTGGAGCGCATCTTGGTTAAACTAAAACAAATATACACAGGGAAATGAGAGAGCAATTTTTATTAACTAGGGCAAATGTCATGCAAGCTCACTAGTTACTTATAGCTACATGCTGTCGGAGATACAGTGGCATTTAGAGTTGCAATTTAACACTAAAATAGTGCAAACATTGCTAAGGCACAGATCTGCTCTGGAGGCTCAAATAATCTCACCTGTAGAGTTGAACTGACCCATACTATCCTAAATGTGCAGGGAGGGACCTGGGACCTCAGGCCTCTCTTCAGGGCCCTCCAAAACCAGACTCAATACCCCAATACTTGCAGTATTTGCAAGCAGTCAAGGGCCTTCTTCTGTTTTGTATTTCCAGTGACTGGCACAATCCACAAGTGTTCGTTAAAATCACAAGAGTGTGGAGGTTCATCAGAATTCACTGGGACGGTTTGATTTATAAGCTCAGATGTCTTGCTTTTATTCAATTCCCACATGATGAAGAAATTGATACGATTAGCCACACAGAATTCTTTACATCACTCATTATATTAATATGATAATACAAAAATACACATTTGGAGCTTAGAGGAGTAACACAATCAATAAAGCAAACAAGCTGAGTTAGAAGCATGTAGCTCTGCATTCTTCAAAGCAAGAATTATGCATAAAGTATGGGTTCGGTGCAAGCAGCAACCTCTGCGGCTGAAAGATGAAGCCAGCAGTTCCTCTAATGACCACTAGAATCTGGCTCAAACAGTGAGTCAGTCCCCTTAGACTCCCATGTTAAAATGTCCAACTTTACAGTAGAAATAAACATGTTTACAGCCTGGTACAGAAAACAGTTTTAGTCTATAGCTAATATCCTCTTTTATGACAACTGTACAGGGGGTGAATCTTTATATAATTCACCTGTTTAAATTTTATCAAGGCGTAAAGTTACACATAATATACATGCTTGCCACAAACTGCAATGCTCCAAAATCTTGGCTCCACATGCTCCACCTCTTTGCCCATATTTGGATGAACCAGTGGTTAGGCGGAGTCAGGCACTGCCAAGATGGCAACCATGGAGCAGCCCACTTTGTTTTCTAAAGAGTGTTTTTGAAGCTCAATCAGTGACATCCCGGAGGCTCTGTCCATCTTTATTTCCAGTCTTACTCTCTGGTGCCAGCTGAACATCCATTAGTGTAAAGAGGTGAAAACTCCAGCAGCACTTGTAATATTCAGAACACACATTTTGGCATGTGACCTTCATCATGGTCATCACAAAACATATTAAAGCAACTTTGAAATAGGATAACACAGAAAAAACAACCAATCATATGCAAACACATACATATCTGCCAATGGTGTTTCTACAAAGATGAGTTGGGTATATTAGGACAGTTGTTGTCCTTGGCTGGTAGAGAGGTAAGGGATGTGTCCAATAGAGGACAAGGGTGACACCATATGTGGTTGATAACTTGGAAAAGTGGTGGTACTTATGTTTGTACAGAAAAGGTGAATATGTAGTTTAAGACTAGCTCTAAACTTATGCATCCAAGTGTCGTCATATGGAAAACGACAACAGTAGTTTGTCGAATCCATCCATCCATCATCTTAACCGCTTATCCGTACAGGGTTGCGGGGAATTAACCTAGCGTGCATGTCTCTGGACTGTGGGAGGAAGCTTTTGATTTTGAAGGGGTAGAAAGCTGTTTCCTGTTTACTACAAGAAATGTTTCAATGTTTTCTTTTAACCGGATTTTCATTTTTTGTTTTTACCCAAACCATGATTTTTGCCCAACCATGACCAAGCAGTTTTTGTGGCTAAACTTAACCAAACCAACAATCAGAAACACTCATGTAGCTAATTTTGGGAGGCAATGGCAAATGACCTGCTCCGTCATTCGTTTTGAAGGAATAGTCGACCACCAGGGTCCTAGGCCTCTGTGGTCCAGAAGTTGTTTACATTCAGTGTTACCTACTCTGTGTGTGTCCTTGAGCCCTAACAAACACATTGAGTGTATTCCCTTCCTTATAAAAACATTTGCAAAGTCGAGTTGAGTTTTTTGTTTGTTTTTTTTTTTTTATAGGCGTCCTAGATCCAGTGTTGTTTATTCATGTTTATTTGCTTGCAGTTTTCTTCTTCCCTGCAAAGGCAGCAATACACCAGCACTGCTACATGACTTGGAGCATAACTACCACCTATAAATCATTGGAATAGCACAAATGTGTATCACTTCACCCATTTGCATGTGAGCATGCATGTGCATATGCACAAAAGAAACAATTTTTGTTTTGTGACATTTTTAATTTTTTTTTTACATTGTCTATATTTTTGCACTACATTCCCCATGTCTTTATCATTATTGTAAATATCCCACATCTTTGTTGTATATTTTTTATCTTAATTTTATTTTAATCTTATTTTAATTTTTAACTTGTAAATTCTACTCTTATTTTACCCTAAGTCTATTTATGTTACTGTTACAAACCACCAGCACAAATTCCTTGTATGTGGAAACATACTTGGTAATAAAACCAATTCTGAAACAGGGAGCCGCTGAGAAAAACTGCTCCAGCAACTCAGTTATCACTAAATCACAGAGCAGGAGTGAAAAAGGTCAAGGAAGATGGAAAAAAAAAATTAACCACAACCCCTGAGTATGAGGCCAGTCATTTGAGTTCAGTGTGTCTCATTTTATTGATACTTTAAATGGGACTGGGGATGTTTAAAAGTTATCATTGTTTACCAGTTCTGCATTATGGGCAACTTTAGTGTCTTTTGTTTGGAGTTGAGCTTGCAGTTAGGTTAGGAAGGTTAACGTACTGCACGTTTCACTCACCTCTGACAGGAGCGTCGGCCATCGTCGTCTTTATAATTCAAGAGGTTATAATATACCCTCATCCACGCTACATCTTCAGTGCAAATTGGATGCTACAGTGAGTTGCTATGGGAAAGTGACGAGACAAGCTAGCTGGTTAGCATGCTAACTTCAGTAGAAGAAAAGGCTTGATAGAGACAAGAGTTAACAGAGACAACTCTTGGTGAGTAGGGAATGAAGTTTGATCCTGAACTCGCAACGTTTCCTCTAGACCAGTAAATAAACAGCTGTTAATGCTAACGTTAGCTAAGTAACAACAGCAAAACTTATAAATAGCTCTTTTCATGACTTGCAAGTACAGAAAATCAGCCATGGCTTTTTGAATAAATAAAGGTGGTATTTGATTGTGTCCAGATGATTGTTTGGACTTCCTTAACCTTAATAATAATAATAATAATAATAATAATAATAATAACAATAAACTTCAGTTGTATAGCATTCAAGTCACCTTTACAGAGAGCAAATATTGGACTGGATCTCTCTGTCGTTTATAATGTTAATAAATACCTAACAGCTTGAGTTTGGGTCAGTAAAGCTGTATTATCTGCCTGCCACTAATTCCCCCCAAAATACTTACTAATACTGGAACAAATAAATAATTTAAATTTCCTTTTTCTTCCTGCCCTCTTAGATATAATTCAGGCAGTTGTACAGAAAATGAATATTCTCAATGTGAGCGAAGAGACCATGTGAAGTTTGTGTATTCACCGCTGTTGTCACAGGGGAAAGCAGCAGCAGTAATACGTTTGTAAGCTTATTAAGCTTTGACAGTGCTGCTGGTATTTATCTACAAAACTGTACAGGAAAAGGAAAAAGTCAAATTTACATCTCTGGTCGACAAATTAATTTATAAATAAGGCAGAGGCGTTTAGCTATGTAATCATCCGTGAAAGCAGCGATTCCCTGAAAGTCAACAACATAAAGCCTTAATTAGAAAATGCAATTTATGAGCCTTTCTCTGCCTCTTTCACTGTTTTCCACATACACGCACACACACACACACACACACACACACACACACTCAAACACAAATAGCAGCTATCTATTGCAATAGAGACAATGAGACAGAAGTCTTTGTTTTAATTAAAGGAACACTTCTCCAATTTCCAAGCTTATTCCCTTGTTTTATTCATGAGGATGCTGTGTTCTCTGTATCACTGCAGCCAGCTTTAGCAGAGTGTTACACCTCCGCCATGACAGACTCTGACATCTGAGGATGATGGAGAGCCAGAATTGGCCAGGAAGCAGCCAGCTCAGCTCGGGCAATAAAAGCAGACCTGGTAGAAGCTGATAGGTGAGGCTGACTGGTTTTCTCAGCAACTGCTAACAAACCAATACGAATTAGTTAAAACACATATATCATTAATTTTACTGTGACCACGTTTTGATAGCTGTTGATTTTTGGTATTTACATATGACACAGTGTGTCACTTACATCCACTGTCATAGACAACTTCTCACCAGCACATCTTAATTCTTATTTACATACACTACTGCAAACATGACACTCACAAGCTGTGTTTTAGTGTCATAAGTTGTTGCCACTTGAACTAGACTAAACGGGACATACCCAGTAACTTATGATGATTCTTTACTAGTATGTGTTTGTAGGAAATTAGCTGGTTTAAATTTGCGGAATATGAATCAGAGGTCAAGAGGAGCTCAGGCTGGACCATGCGGCTGGAACAGCCAAAATCAAGCAGACATCCTAACCAGATTCATACCTAATACTTTTAGGAAACTTTGAAAGAAAATGAACTGTACATTGTTATTTAACCTTGCAATAATCGAAGAAGGCGTCCAGCTGATTCATTCCTGTTTTGTAAACCGACACCTGACACCACTAACTGTCACTTCTTGCCAGGTATAAAACCTCCTGGGAAAATACAAAGAAAGTGCATCTGCTGTCAGGCAACCAAAACAGTAAGAGGATAGTGCTTTTGTTTTACCCGGTAGCTATCAGTAACTTTTCCCAGGTAGCAGAAATGGCAGATGATGGCAGATTGGTTACCTGCTGAACATCAATATGTACATATATAGTGCAGATTTATGTTAGCCAATTTGAGACACAACTGATACCAGCTGATCCTTGCTCATTAGTTTGTGTGTATAGGGAAGTATCAATAGTCAGCTGAAATATACTCAGACATATCTAATGTTGAGAGGTGCTGTCAAAGGTGTCAGTGGCCCAGACTTGTTGAGGAGCCCAGCAGTAGTGCAGAGATATTCACCTGAAGAGGACTGGAGTAGAGTCTTTTGCTAGCACTAGCTTGATGCAATGACATTCTGCTGGTGGAACCACAGCAACACAGTGTTTTCATGTAGCACACAGCAGCGACACACACCACGAGAGGACTTCTCAAGTTTTTCTTACCTTAAAAATCTTCCTCTACACACAGGTGTTGTCTAATATTTAGGGCAATGCAGTATATCAGCTATCCACCATTAATGCTAATGATAGTGACAATGATAATGATAATGACACTGAGAAACAGTGGCAACTCTAGAGTCCGTTGGGGCCCTGTGCAAATATGTCAGGGGGCCCCTCCAATCAGCATTCATCACAATTATGTATCCACATTATAAGTTCAGATAGTTACTGTCAGTTTATTTTAACTTAAAAGAGCTATTTGTAAATTTTGCTATTGCTACATAGCTAATGTTAGCATTAACATCTGTTTACTTACCAGTCCAGAAGAAACGCTATAAGTTCAGCATCAAACTTCATTCCTTTACTCACCAAAAGCTGTCTCCAGTGATGGAGCCAATTGTTTGGCTTCTATTTTATCCTCTGAAGTTAGCATGCTAACCAGCTAGCAGCTTTCTGCCACTTTTCGACAGCGAGTCACTTTAGCCTCCAGTCTGCCCTGAAGAAGTGGTGCTTCTGAGAGGCCGCATTATAAACTCTTGCATTGTAAATGCAACAATGGCTGAAGCTCTTGCCTAGACTGGTAAGTAAACCACTGTTAATGCTAATGTTGGCTATGTAGCAAAAGCAAAACTTACAAATAGCTCCTTTAATCATCTTTAGAATTTAAAAAAAATCATGTATGCATGTGCAGCTTTACTGAAAATAGTTGGCAACACAGCTGCTGAGATTTCAAACAGTCCATTGGTTGTTTAAAGGGGAGGGAGTCACATTTTGAGAAATTGTTGTTGAGTTTACCCCCTCCCCCCAGGGCCCCCTTACAGCCTGGGGCCCCAAGCACTTGCCTGTCTTCCCTGTTTACAAGTAGTGCCTCTGCAGAGAAACACCATGTGGACTGTGTGCTTTTGCAGTTCAACAAGACCAACACTGTGTTTTCTAGTCAAATGCTGATCTCATCAGTCTGAATCCAAAGTGATCAGCTCAGCCCTGAGTCAGGACGCTGAGAATCTGGAGCAATGTGTGCAAAAAATAACTAGGCTACAGTTGTTATTCTGTTTTGCCAGATACATAATTAATGAATGCTACATTTTTTTGCAGCTCATCTCATTTTCAGGTTGTATCAACAGGTTGTGATCACAAATCAGGCTGCCACTGAAAACTGTAGTGTTTCTGCCTCCTTAACTAAAAACCGATATTAGAAGCAAAACCCTAAAACCAGATTCAGACAGGGATTTGAAAATCTTAATTCTATAAATGATTCAGGGCTGGATTTAAGTTGATCAAATGTTACCAAACCCCAACCCTCAGTATGTGTGTGATTATATGGGTCTTTGCTAAGAGATGAAGGAAACTGTGGTGTTGCCCTATTAAAAAGAGACAGAAAAAAAACATTTGCATATGAACTGAAAGCTGTTAACTTCTATATTCAGAGTTTTTCACTCTAATGCTTTCACAGATATTTTTTCTGAAACAAGAAAGCAATTCCTTTTAAGAAAAATAACACCCCAGACTCTGCAGTGATGGATTATGGCTTCAGATTGATAAGAGTAACTGTCACAAGGATATTTGATGAAGTTTGATGGAGCTGAACAGGAGTCTATGAGTAGTGCCTTTGTAAGTTAGAAATGATCAAAAAACCCTTTTCAGTAGTAATATTTTGAGCACACACCCTATACCAATTCTAGCTGCATTTGAAAATATAGTTTAAAGAACTTTTTCTAAAGGTTGAGGTGGTAAATGTGGTCTGAGGGTCAGGATTTAGAGATATCACCATAAATATGCAGCTGTTTTTTAAAATGAGGCACTTCTTCGAACAAGACTAGGTGAAACCTAGAATATGGTTGGACTGCACATGGTCAATGTGCAAAACTGAAGACATAGTTGAAACCTGTAAATACCTTCATCATGTCCTATTCTCTCCTACTCCCTGATCTGAATACAGCTGAATTCACGATAAAGCTGTTCTCATTTACATGTTTTTATGTCTCTGTTGTCAGATAACACAACAAATTATCTGTAAGTGACTGAATCATGGCCCATTACGACTACATGTTAAGTTTGAAGCTGCTGCTCTGCTGCTGCTAAAATCCTGATTTTTATAGCCACGACATCATCTGACAACATCACCAAACACATCTGTTGAAGAAAAAGACTGTGCTGTGTTTCTAACTATATTTACTTGTAAAATGATCAGACAGAGAAAAAGTTAAAAGGGACAGAATATGTTTCTTATTTTGTCTCTCACACAGCACACAGCCTCTGTCTGGGATCCACAACAGTTTTCAACTACTGTCATTTAGTGCAAAGCCTCGTTCTGAGTCACTCTCATCTGTCGTGTTAGTTACTGCACTCCATGTTAATACAAACTCAACGCTTCCTGTAACAGTTTCAAATGAAAAGTCCCCTGGACAGGAACCCTTTATTTTTTAAAAGGGCCGTGCTGTACTAAGTATATTGTCTAATTTGCAGTTACTGATGTTTCTATGTGTTTAATAGTATTCAGAGCTGATAATATTGTTAGCTCAGCAGTTACCACTGGCAACACTGCAGGCTGTAAACCCCCCCAATAGAGACTGTTTGTGCCAAATCATTCCGTAAGAGCAAAGGCCAACTCAGTGAGAAAGCATTCGACTGGCCAGTGGTGGAAATATTATCAGTCAGTTAGTCAGGGACATTCGCTAATATATGGTTGGCCCTGTGTTGTGGTCCAACCAAAATGATGATATTGACAATGTACATGTGATATAAAATTCTAACAAGATATAAAACAAAATAGTCACATGCTGGCAAAAAAAATGCCGCTTAATTGACTTAATTGCAAAAACTTCCCTCTTGTTCAGAGGTCACACATAATAACGCCACTATGAAAGAGAAGAAGCAATGGTAAAATAAAAATAAAAAAATCATTCCTTTACTTAAAAAAAAATTAACTACTTGAATCACTGTGCTCATATGAATGTAGTTGAACTACAAGCAAGCTACTGCAAAATGTAGTTCAACTACTAGTTTAATTACATGAAGTTCTGCAACTCTGTGTGTAAGTAACATGACTGGTATTGTTTTTATGTTTTGGCAGGTTTTTATAGGTCTGTCTGTTTCTCAATGGACAGATTTTGTCAATGATTTTGTCAATTAAACCCAGGTTCAAAGCTGGGTTTGCTCCGACCCATGGGTCGAACCGTCAACATGTTAACTGGCGTCGCGGCTGATGTGATCCCATCGCAAAGACGGTCTCTAGTTGAAATGAGCTCATTAAAAGCACATCAGATGTTGTGAAAAAGAAATATTCACACTAGGCTATGCATAGATAGCTGTGAATAATTAATATTCATGGAAAAAAGGGGTTGCCATTAAAAAGTGTTTGGGGGCTGATTCTTGTGATTTAATGTTAGCAGTGTAAAAATAATTTCTTTTTTTTTTTTTTTCATTACCGTTCCCAATCTAATGAGGGATTGCTCCACATTCTGGCATTGATGTATTCTAAATACCTGTACCTCATTAGAATTTCCCATTAGAAAGTGTGATGTTTGACGCCAGAGCTGCTGCTGCAAGAATCAGTTCATGAACCAGAAAATCTTACCTGGCTAGGAGCCACTGCCTTTTCAATCATGCATTAAGAAAAGTCCTAACACTTTGAATTCCTTCTGATATGTGTTGATTTTTGTCTCTTCGCTTTCTATTTTCTGCATCTCCAAGAAGGTGTCTGCTACCATTAGGTTATATTTTTATCTGTAAAACACTCAGTTAGGTTTACATGTTGCATATATTCCCTATCAGTCTTGGGTAAAAGTAGGTAGCATTCTGTGGAGTGAAATGATGACAAACTGACAGTCTGGCATCTCAGCCCAGAACTATTTCTTCTTCAGAAGTTCTTTCAGCTGCTTGACAGCGCTAATAAGCAGCATCTTGCCTGTCAGTAACATCATGTCTTTGCTAATGATGTTTGCTAACGTTACTTGTCCTCAGAAGGAAAAATATAACTTAATATATGTATATATGAATATTTCAGCTGTGGAAGATCTAAATCTGGATGTCAGGCTGTCAGTCAGTTGGTCGGTCCATCAGTTTGGTTCAGCAGAGTTTATTTCTATTGTTTTAATACACTGAGCAGCGCTACATCTTAAGGGCAGACTGGTGGTTACAGTGAGTCACTATCTGAAAGTGATAAAACAGGCTGGGGCCAGCTGGTTAGTGTGCTACCTTAAGTGGAAGAAAAGAAGTGATAGAAACAAGAGTTAACATTGGTGTTTCTTTGCACCTCTGGAGACAGCTGTACGTGAGTAAAGGGATTAAGTCTGATGCTGAACTGGCAGCTTTTCTTCTAGACTGGTGAGTAAACAGCTGTTAATGCTAACGTTAGCTATGTAGCAATTGAAAAACTTAGAGATATCTCCTTTTTAAATTCTTTTTTTTTTTCCAATTTATTTTGTGCATACATTCACAGCTCCAGAGGATGCATCCTAAGAATGTTGATGAACCTCTGACCACCACGAGGTAGGTGTTTTTTATGCCTCCGGGACAGCCTGGGCCAGAGGAATATTGTTTTCGGGTTGTCCATACGTATGTATGTTGGTCTCATTCTGGAGGACACAGCATTTCAGTGTGATATCTCAGTAACTCCTTGAAGGAACTTGGATGCAAGGACAAACTGATTAGAGTTTGGTAGTTAAAGGTCAAAGGTCAGTGTCATAATGACCTCACAAAACATGATATTGGCCTTGTGAATGTAACATCTCCATAATGCCTTGAGGCAATTTCCTCAAATTTGGTACGAACATTCACTTTGACTCAAAGATGAACTGATTAGATTTTGGTGGTCAGAGGTCAAAGGTTAAGGTCAGTGTGACCTCACAAAACACTTTTTAGCCACATCTCAAGACTTCATAGCAATTATGACAAAAATTTCATACAAATGGTAAATATTTTATATGACTCTGGATAAACAGGGATGTAATCTGAAACTAGTCTGAGTCACGGAACCGTGAAGTGGGAATCCTATTTTTTGTTTGTTTGTTTGTTTGTTTGTTTTTGAGTGAAATTTCAACAATCCATTCAAAATTTCACTTTGCCCAGTACTTTGGTTTATGACCAAATACCCGCGAAAACACTGGCATTCCCATCAGCCTCAGCTGTACTTGTTAGTATGCAAGCAATGTGATGTAATGTCAGTAAGGGTTAGCATTACATCACAGGGCGCTGGCAGGGAACTGAGGAGCGACTCCAATGGTTTGTCAAACAGGTGCTACACATGGAGTTTGTTTCTGTGGCAACAATATCTTGACAAGATATAACCGCCAATCAGTGCCCGGCCAATCTGCTCCCACAGTTTGGCTTTACTGTCTTTGTTGTAGTTTTTATCCAAGATGTAAAGCTCCAAAATAAAACAAGCTTCACCTCAGTTTTCTTGGTTACCAGGGTCCCACCTTATCTGATTGGTTGCCTGAGAAGGAGCTGCAGAGACGACAACAGCATACACTCTCCTCATTGTAACAACTGAAAAAGACAGTGGTGCTTAGATAAAAAATGCTACATGGACACACAACCTAACACACGAAACTAAGATGGTGAACATGGTAAACGTCATACCCGCTAACCACCAGCATGTTAGCTTTGTCACGAGCCTTTAGCTTGCTGGCAGTAAGGCATCATCAGAGTGCTAGCTGATCTTATGTCCAGTATAATAAAGTATACTCAAAGCAGATAGAATGCATACTAATTACAGGAGATTTTTAAGTGTGTTGTTAATGGATGCTACAGTTCCACTATGTAATGCACAAAGGAGGAGCAGCCTAAATAACATGTAAAATAAATTGTGGGTGGTGGTGGTGGTACTTAAAACATTAACAGCTAAAGCAAAAGCATAATGATGTAGTATATACTGTATACTGTATAAAATTAGTGTGTTGTATGGAAAAAACTAAATCGAAAATGCTGCCAAAGTTAACACTGTCCAGCACAGAGCATGACATGCAGGTGGAGGCAGGCCTGTGAATGGCAAACCCAGAAAAAGCTAATTTAGCCTGCCGTCACTTATATATGTTTGTTGGCAAAGTATCAATAAGTCTCCCTGATTACTCTGCACAGATTTGCAGATAATTCTAATGGAGAGGTTACAGTGCCAAGTAAGAGTGCATCTGCTTTAAATTCAACACCTTTGTGCTGTTGTTTATCTGGGTGTTTTCCTTCCTACCTGCTGATTCCCCTTCTTCTCTTTATTAGATCAAGGAAAATGTTCTGTAAACTTTAACTGCACACTATACGTTTCTAAAAGGTTATAAGAATTTATTCTACATTCCCGTGCCTCTAAATAGCCCACAGTTACACTGCGCTAATGTGAAATTATAAATAAACAATATCACCACAGCCCACGCAACATATTCATTAACATGGCTCGGAGCAAACTAGTGTGCACAACCTCAAATATGCATATAAACCAAATGCAATTACTGCATACACCTTGGTCCATGGTATTTATTATGTATGAGGACAGTACTGTTGCTGAGAGTGCTCTGTTGCTGTCAGGGTTGCAGTGCTCTGGGAAAGAAATAATCACACATACATTAAAAGACATGCATGCAATGAAAACTGTTACCCCCCCAAAAAATATGCATATCATTACAGTAAGGTGCAGGCAGGGGAGGGGATAACAAAGCTTGATATGTGTGTCCATGCTTCTACCTGCTGAGATGTACGTCATTACCTTTCCATTGCTATCCGCTGCATGAGCATCCAGGCGGGTCAGCCTGTCACTCCTCTGGTGACAGGCACCACAGGGAGGCTTTATGAAGCTTACAGCACCGTGCTATTGTGTGTGTCTGTGTGTATGTGCATCAGCCTATCTGGCAGTCTGGTTGAGTCGCGCCTCTTAGCTAACACACATGGGTGTAACCAGCCTCAGTAAAGTCCACAAGGACATGAGCAACCTAATGCCGTTGTCAGTCTAATAAATGCCGCCATCAGTCCAAGTGTGTGTGTTCAGGAGGAATAACTACCTCTCTGCTCAAACACAACTGTCGCAGACTCGAGTGATAGAGGACAGAGCTCTGTCAAGACAGTGTTTAAAGAGAGAGAGAGAGAGAGTTGGAAAACTGTTTACTCTTCAACCTGCCCCCCAGATAACTGTTGTTCCGACGAATGAGTGCACTCATAGCTGGTGTATCTAAAGAGGCGTGAGTGACTCAGAAGAACTCAACTACACAGGAATCGCTGTATGAGAAAGTGCTTTGAAGGGACTAAATGACAATAACAAAGGCTCAAAGTGTCATGATCCTTGTCTGTAAAAATTCTGATTAGCAGTAGGTGTCAGCTTTTAAGTGAGATTGTGCTAACATGCTCACAGTGATGCTAAGGGGGTAATCTGAACATCAAAATGCTTATATTAAACAACTGTGCTAAACTTCTGCAGTTGCTGAATGTTTCATCAAAATATCAAAAAGAAATGTCCAAATAAAAATCAACTACTTGTATGCATAAACGTTAAGGCTGCCAAGCCATGATTACTTATTTTATTGACGAATCAAAACACTGATACAATGCTGCTTCCCACGTGGTAATTTATTAGTAGTAACAATAGAACAAACAACAGAAGACTAAAGTCTAACACTCTCTCACATCCAAAGAGAACGTGTCATTAGTCAGAGGAGATTTTAGTCTCACACTTTAAAATTTTGTAAAGACTGGGTATGTTGAAGGGTCACTCTTTGGAAGACAGATTCCTTTAAGATTATTTCCCATCATGCTCCTGAGGAGGAGGAGGAAAAACAGTTTATTTGGGTTACTGTTATTATTATCATTATTATTATTATTATTATTATATAAAGTTAATAACTCAACCATGATTATGATGATCTGCCCCTAAAATTAACCTAAAATTAATGTGTGGATTTTCTTTTTATGATTTCCTGTTTTATTTTGAAATTATTTTCCTTGTGTCCAATTGTCTTTTCCTCCCTTATGTATTCAATGCTGGCCTTAAACCACATGCCTCCAGGCTCGCCAACAATTCGTTTTGCTGCTTCCTGTTTGGTGCTGGAGAAGTTGTGTTCATGTCATTGAACGTCACGATTTACATGAGCCAAGACTAAAACGTTTATGTGACGTCAACACGAAAAAAACACTGACTTCAGACAACTCGGACCATCATGATTATAGTTAAACACAAAATCCACCACTGGCTCTTGGTTTGACATTAAAGACATTAAACATTAACCCAGGCCTCGCACACCACCCTGAGCTCTACATCTTCACCTCCTGTTGCTTTATCACACTATTTCCTGTACTGGCACAGAATGCTGCCACTGAACATAAAGTGTGCACAGCTGAGTCGTTCTCCCCCAGGACACAGAGGTGTGTTAATAAAGTCATAGTCTTTCCGGTACAAGGTTCTTGTACTAGTTGGTACGATACCAAGTAATACAGGGCATATGATACATATCAATACCAATACTTTTTTATTAATAAAAGCAGCTTCTGGTTTTTCATGTAGGGTAGAGCAGTGTCATGATTTATGATCAGGCTAAATCTCAATACAGTTTAAAGATCACTAAATTATTTGCCAAAGGTTTGCAGTCATTTTAAGGATGGCAGAATTTACACCTGCTACCTGTGAGGCCTGGGTTTGATTCCCAGCTGAAGTATGTATGTAGGAAGTGAAGCAGAACAAAAAGTAGCTTTGTTCATTCATGCAGCACTTTGTAAAAATTTGCTAAATGGATGTCAGTGTTCCTCTTTAGTGCAGGCACCACTGCTCTCTGTTTTTTTTTTGGCCTTTTTTAATACGATAGGGAGAGTGAGAGAGACAGGAAAGCTCGGGGAGAGAGAAGGGATGAGATGCAACAAACGACACTGGCTGGATTCAAACCTGAGCCACTGTGGTGAGGTCTGAGCCTAAATGATATGCACTCCACCAGCTGAGCCACCGACGTGCTCCTTTGTTGCTTTTATGTGCCAGAATTGAATGCCAGAATGCCAAAAAGTAGTTGCCAGAGGTTCATGTTTGAGTGTGTTTGACATGACAAGAGCAGTAGCAAAGAGTGGGTGCACTTACTTGTTTTCACGCAATGGAACAGTATTATGACAGTACTACTCTGAAATGAGTCCAACATAGAAGAGAGAAAGTGAAACTGGTATCAATCCTATTGACGCTAGAATTGATCCTCCATAACGAGACGCAGCATTGACGGTATCAATATTTTGGGTTCCATCCACCTGCCCTATATATACTAGTTATGAACTGTGACAAGGAGCAAGTCGGGTGAACAGAGTGGCTTTGGAAAAATTTCTCAAGTTTCCCAAAAGGCAGGCATAGTTTGACAATGGCGCTCTGGACCTCCTGTTATCGTCCCGGTGAGAGATGAGAAGCACCTGGATGTAGGGGTCTTCACAGGTACACTTGGTTTTCAGTTTCAAGACACAAACAGACACCTGGGCTGCCTCCCTTGTGAGGAAGAGGAAGGGGTCAAATCTACCTGATGTTGTAGAGAAGGACTCTACAGGAGTGTGCTGCTCTGTTTCCTGTGAATGATCCAGTGTCAACAGTACTGCATTTTTACCTCAGCAAGCATCTGCAGCTGAACATTAGAGCAAAATCGCTGCAACTGCATGCAAACATTATAACAGTCAACACACCCAGTGAAGTGTGGAAGTTTGCCCGTACTTGGCTTGGAGCCAGCTCCTTGCCAATGAATCCAATTTCACTTTTATCACCCCAAGACAAAGGTTGCAGCTCTGTAACTTGACATTTCGGCCTACACTGGGACGAAACATCTCGGCACAAAGAGGTTCAACCCCATCTTTATCCTCTTAATTGGTCAAATCCTCAACTAATTGCCTGTCAGATCTTTACAGCATGAAATCGGATATATGACAGGACAAAGAGGGAGAAGAAAGGGATGAACGAAGGGATAAAAGATGGAGGGAGAGAGGGAGGAGGAGGAGAGAGAGGCTGGCAATGAGCTGTAATGGTCCCATCTTGGTTGCAGATTAGGCCTGCAGACGGGCTCTCCTCTGATAGGCTGCCTAATAAAAGAGCATTAAATGGAGACACATGCTGTGAATCTATATGGTGGATAATTGAAAAACAATTACAGTCCTTTTCCTCTCTCTATCTCTCTCTCTCTATACCAAACACACCAGCTTCTTGTACAGATACTGATGTTGGCTTGCTGTCTTCTCATCCCTTTTATGCCCTGATCTATGTGACCTACAACTAATGTCTTCCTCACTTACAGTGGCTTCAGAGAGAATTCTGATTCTTGGATAAAAATTGACTTTTTGGTCCATGAATCTAACTTTGATAACTAATAATGACAAATGCTTTTAGAAATTAATCCAATCTAATTAATTTAATTTAATTAATTGAAATCAAAAACTGCAATCTCTCATTTAAAAAAAAAAAAATAAGACCCTTTATTCAGTTCTCTGTAAAAGCTGTGATTCTGAGACTCTACGAGTTGGATTCAGGCAGTTTATCTCAGTCTTCCTGGCAGATCCTCTGAAGCTCCGTCACATTTAATGGGAAGTGTCTGTGTATGGCCATCTTCAGGTCGCTCCGCAGATGTTCTATGGGGTTTAAGTCTGGGCTCTGGTTGAACCACTCAAGGACAGTCAGCAGCTGAAAAGTGACCCGTCGGCCCAGTCTCAGGTCATTTTTCAAGGATTTGCTCTTTCATTCGCTCTTTCCTTACTTCAATTCTGACCAGCCTCCCTGTCACTGCCACTGAGGATGCATCTGACCGCAAGTTAGAGGGTGTGAATACTTCTATACTTCTGATTTTTTAATTTTTATTTTCATTGTCATCATAGGTTACTGAGTGTAGATTGATGAGCAAAACTGGTCTGAAAATAGTGAAGGGGCCTGAAGATTTTCTGAAACCACTTTACTTTGATACAGTGCTAAAGTAAAGAAAGTGGGCTGAGAAATGATTTTCACATGGATTGATTTAGTTCTGAGTGGAAGGTAACTTTCACTTTGGCCCTTAGAGGAAACCGTAAGGACCAGTGGTTTTACACAATCAGCGCAGCAAATCCTATGTGCTTTCAACTTACATCACTCACAACCATTTCCTAATCAATACAAGAGACACTGTCATTTTTAAATACATTTTTCTTATCTTCCAGCCCAGTGGTTTCAGTTCATTTTGGTGTGCTATCAAAATCAACTTGCAGAGGCTTGAAACTTGCTCAGTACTACGTCATTATGAAACTCACTTTCTTTAACCTATTCAGACCTAAGCCGCCCTCGAAAAAAAACTTTCTAAAACCTTAACACTGTTTAAACATCCTCCTGAACCCTGAGGGTTTCTAAAAAACTTGACTTTTACTAAAACCTTTATTTCTCAGCTTCTGAAGCAGATAGAAACTGGAAGTAAAAAATATTTGAAAGGTGAAATATGTTGATGAACATTAGGGTAAAGATGATTTACAATAATAGCTACAGGTTTAAGGTCTCAAACATTTTTATTTCATGTCTCTATCTGTTCTAAAGGCTGAGAAATAAAGATCTGAGTGACAGCGTTGCATCAGGTGAATCTTTACCTCCAGCTAGCAGTGATGCTGGCTCAGCGATCCCCCCCATCCTCCGACATGTCTCACCCTTGGCCTTGACTAGTTGGTTGGCAGCTTTGCAGGATGAAGTCAGTGTTTGAATCGTCTATCCAGGTTACTGTTTTAATCTGCCTCAGTATCGCTCCCCTCACTCAGGTCATTAGTCACTGTCTGTACCACGACTTTAAAAAACTTTTTTGTGAGCTAAAACCACTGAATGAAACAAATGAAATACATTTCCCATAATGCATTTTGCTGTCCTGAAACAAATTTCAGCAAATCACAATGTATTTTATTGGTCACATGTCTTAAAAACGATGTAATCATATACTACACGTGTACATCTCAACCAGTCTCAACCAGTGGGTTAAAGTGATTTCATTTTAGAGTAATAATGGTGCTAATATGGTTGAGTGATCGGTGCTGAGGTGGAGGTCTGAGGAGCTTCACCATTCAGCTGCCACACAGCATTACATCCATAAACTGTGAACACAACAGGCAACAACAACAACAAATCATTCACACAGGTGAACGTGTGCTGAATGGTTTAGTTTCACCACAGCATATAAACGCAACATTCTTCTATGTCGAACTTCATCATTGGATGATCAGACCTGTTTTTCCAGGTCTACTAGTTAGTTGGTATACTAGTTAGCAAGCAAAAGTAGTTCACAAAGAAGTAACTGCTCAAAGTAGAGACCCTGTCACATGAAAATGTCAGACAGTGAATATGATAATGAGGAGTTCTGGCAAGAAGATGGTTTCACTAGTGTCAGTTTGAGCCACAGCATATTCATTCATTCATTCATTCATTCATTACATACCGCTTATTCTTTCAGGGTCACAGGGGGGCTGGAGCTAATGGGCGAGGGCAGGTACACCTTAGTCAGGTCACCAGTATTTCCCCAGGTCTGACATATAGAGACAAACAACTATTCACACTCAGTTCACACCTACGGACGATTTGAAGTTGCCAATTAGCCTGCATGTGCTTGGACTGTGGGAGGAAGCCGGAGTGCCCAGAGGAAACCCACACAGGCACGAGGAGAACATGCACACTCCACACAAAAAGACCCCAGCTCACCAGTGCTAGCCGCTGCACCACAGTGCCGCCCAGTCACGGTATTGTGTTGGAGAATTGCTACTGAGCGAAACAGAGAAGTCAAAAAGTAAAGCTCCATGATGAGATCAACCAGAACACCAGCAATAACATATTACGGCCAAGTTAGCTATAATTTCCTGTTTACACACTGACCACCATGAGGAGTGGTCTCCTTTGAGCTCTCATATCAGGAGATACTGAGTCCTTAGCTGCTGAATCCTCCGTTGTGTTCACCAGCTAATTGCTAACTTTGTCTGTCTGCTGTTTGGTGCTGGGCAGGTGGTGGATTATCAGGGTTAGGGTTGGATCAGTTTTGTAGTTTTACAGTCACATTAGACATAATCATTGGATCCCTTGTTAATAAAACATATCGATTAATGCAGCTTGGCTCCTCTAACTTCAGCTTCCACATGCAAAACTGCCACATTAAAACCACCACATCATTATTTCCTTGTCCACATGTAGAACTGTGAACAGAGCCCAAAGGAAAAGGATCTTACATGGGAAGGGGGGGAGTTAACTTTGTACTGTTTGACTTCTCCGAGCCTGAACCCACAGAGATGCGGAGCTGTCCTTCATTATTTAGAGTGTGTAGCCTGTGATCGCTTAGAAGTACATCAGCGACGTGAGTTTTGATTTAAGTCCCCCTCGCCCTGTCTCCAGTCCTCTGAAGTATCATTAATTATAAGTACAGACGTATCCTTAGGCATTCCAGACACAGCACGCGTTGGTTCAAGCACAAGCCTGATCACATCAATTTCACCGCTAAGCTGGTTTCCTGAGGAGTTATCTAAGATCTTCGGTTCACTTTGGGTTATTGTGCCCCCATTGACTCTCTTCCTGCTACATTGGCAGTCGGTGCAGCTCATCGGCCCTTCCCATTTCCTCTCCTCCCTCTCTCTTTTTATTCTTCCCTTTTAGTACTTTTTTGTTGCCCACAGTACTTTTAACTCCCCTCTTTTGTGTCTGTCTCTCTTTTCTTCCTTCCAAGGAGCTTTTCATTCACTCTGGGCATGGTTGCTGCTACTTGCTGGTCCTCCTCTGCAGCTCCTTGCTAACACCCGCCCACCCCCAACCTCCTTCCTCTCAACCTATATCCGTGTATGCTTATATTCTCTTCCTAATCTAATTGGTCTTGCTTCTTTCATAACTGGTCATTTGCGTGTGATGTGCTCATCCTGGGGCGTTCTCAATGCTCCCTCCTTTTCTTTCAAGCTGTATCTTTGTGCATCACATCTCTCTTCATTACACTGTTTACACCCTGAACCACTGAAGTCTGTTGAGTATTCTGCTTGTATGTATTAATGTGCAACACTCCCAAAGCAGTGATGGGGATTTAGAATCACATGAAATGTTAGGCTGCTTTTGAATACTTAAAGTTCAAATTAGATTCGATAGTATAATTATAATTATAATACTGTATTATTAGAATTATAGTCATCACTTCAGGACGTGTTCTCTTTTCATTTTCTGGCTTGTGCGTATTCCTGGAGCAGACTGGGGGCTGAGAGGTTTGCTCAAGGTCACTCAGCAATATAAGGCAAGACCTGGAATTGATAGTTTGTTCACTTTTCTCTCTTGTTCCAGATCCCCACTTCCTGCCCTCATATGTTTCCCACCTCTGTGAAGACCCATACAGAAATGTAATATATGTCATGTATATGCCTCTATATCAAGCATGATGCCTGCTATATCCTCTGGATTGAAATATAAGTTTACAACATATTAAGTACCCATATAAAATGTGTATATGTACATACTGTATATTAGAATATCTATAATTCATTTTTATTTGGTACAACATATTGCAAGCATTTATTAAAAGAACACATCAAATTCTATATGCTTAGATATGTTTTTCTTATTAATTTCTGACTTGCCATTCTGGGAAAGTGGTCTCAGATTTTTGGAATCTGCTGTATGTAATATCAACATATATTGACAGACTTTGGGATGGATATATATTTATGTAACATATGTCTATAATATAAGCATACATACATACATAGACTTACATATTTGTATGGGCTAGACATATATGTCAATATATGAAATAGTTTCAGTTTCATGTAAAATCTTTATTTTTAGTTTATATGTGCATATATTTCATATATCGAAATTGAATACATTCACAAGTGTTACATTTGAGTATGGGGACTGTTTCCATTGCAGTTTTGTGCAAAATAGAAGGAATTTCTGCACATAATGACAGAAAGGCAAACCGCTTATATCAGGCAGCGGTCATGTATCAGGGATTTTTGGGAGATTATAGTCTGTAATGTTTTTGGATGTCATGTGACTTAAATGCAAAAAAACTTTTTTTTTCCATTTCACTTATTTCAAATATTGCTTTGTTGAATAGTCAGAAAAACCACCTCAGGCAAGCGCATACATTTCTTTGTGACATTTGAAAGTTTTTTTGGAATTCACATGTTTCCATTAATTATTTTTTAGTTTGCAATTAAAATTGCGCATTCAGCAGGTTAATGGAAACACGGCTAGTGTTTGCCCCGCTCTGATGTGTTGGACCTGTCTTACTGTCTCCTAGAGTTAGTGCTGCTCATGACAACCGCTCCAGCCTTTCCTTGTGTCCAGAAGTCTTTCGTTTGACTTTTTCTGTAACTCATTTTCAGTTTTTTTATCCTACCTCTGCTGAGCCCTTTTTGGATTCATTTTCCTGTCTGACTGCTCATCTGTAGCCTTCCGCTAGTAAAGACTCAGAATTTATGGAAACCTGATTCTGCCTGAGTTTTGCATTTGAATCTCTGCCTTGTGTCTCCAGACATTGTAACAGTTCATTATTTCAAACTACCCTCATCAACTCAAAGGTCATTCATTCTGCTGCTCAACAAGAACCTCCCCCAGTGGCTTATTTGGTAGATAACAACAGCACTTAACACTTGTGCGCACTCTGCAAAGTGATAAGATGAAATAGGAGAACATAATAGCCCACTTCTCATCAAACTCATTTTGACAGGTTTAGTTGAAAGGTCAACCAATCAGAGCCTGAGTTTTTAACTGTCCCATCAGTCTCTTCCCAGAAGTCTCTGGGCCAATCCCAGTTTCCACCCTCACAGACTCACCAACTTTGAGGTGTATTCCACATCCATGAGTGTTTAGTGCTGTCCCAGTGTAAAACCATCAAGTCCATGAGGGCTTTGCCTACCCAAAGTTCATAGCAATGTGACATTAAACACAGGGTTACCGTGGTTACCAGGGGACGCCTAGAAGCAGTGGTGGATATGGAAATGGGTGATATAGTCAAAAAAAAACATATAACGAGTCAACCATCTGTCAATCACGAGTCAACCATATCATGTCACTGTGTGGGGAGTGGGCTCCCAGAGGGGGGGGGTGGATAGGTTCACCTCTGCACTTCAGCTCTCCCTACTGGAGCAGGGGATCCATCTAACAGCGCACAACTAATGTAATTAGTTGGCTAAAGTCAGTCACATCTCAAATTGCTTCCAAATAAAGCTTATTTCATTCATAATATTGTGACTACAGGCCTATAGTTTAACATACATGTTATTTTTCGGGGTTGTGTGAAATTGTTAAAAAATAATACAAAACAATAGGGGAGTCTGCCCCCCTCCACCCAACCCTGGTCCCCTCAGAGTACATTATGAGGTTCTCCTCCTTTTAAGCTATAAAGAAATGTGGGTAAAATTCAAAAAAGAGAAGAAAAATGGCAAAGAGGGTCATTATTTCCAGGTTCATGTGCCAGATACTTGGAAGAATCACTGCCGTGGCAAGCTCCCAGCAAATGTGTGTGTTTGTGCAGGACCCAGATGGGTCACAAACCAACACAGATAAATATCAGCCACCAACCAACCCAGTTGTAAATAGACTGTGGATAAAAATATTTTTTGGAAACAGAATCAAGCTCCAGCAGAAGTTCCTCCAGAGCAGGTGAGTCACATAAAATATTTCTCTCTCTCATACTTAAACACACACAGTTCCCCTGATGAACAACTGCCTTAAAGCAACACTGGATCCTGTCTGAGACGCTGCTTAATGACTAGCTATGTGCAAAGCAGGAGGAGGAAGAGGAGAAGGCTTACTGTCCTTTTCTGAGGTGAACACGAGCCAGTGCAGAGGCCGAGGCCATGTGGTCTTAGCCCTCCTCACCAAGCGAGGATGACTCATCAGATGGATTCTGCATCAAATCTTCAAATTGTGAAAGGAGCTAAATCAACCATTCGAGCCTGGTTCAGCATTCCTGTCTTTATCCTCCTGAAAAATATTTCAGGTACTTTGATGAACTGGAAATTCATTTCAGGTCTCCCAAACCTGAATCATTCAGTCTTCAAAAAAACTGAAAAATTACCAGTCACCAGAGGCTTATAGGTTGTCTTCAAAATTCTTATCTTGTACAATCAAAACATACAAAAAAATATTCAAGTTCTACAAAAACAACAGATAGTCTACAATAATAAATCTTTATATTTCAGGAGCTTGAACTATTATTTGGCTTTTGTGTTTGAAAAATACTAAAATATTATCATCAATATATTTGTAATTTACTTTGACCAACTGACTAATCCAGTTATAATGAGATAATTATTTCAGCCTGAATTGACACACTGGAGGATTTGAACTTGCATTGTCAGCACTGGCCAAATGAATTCAGCACAACATGTAAATCAATCCACCTCCTCATCCACCTCCTTACAAATAAATAACTTTGCTTTACCAATTACATCTAGTTCATTGTTGTATCCCTTTCCCCAAAATGAGCTGAGTTGTAATCACCACCACATAGTTTGTACAATCCTGTGCAAAGGTTTAGATATGCAGGTTCTTATCCATCGTGCAGTACCATCAGGGAGGCCTCTGATTGGTCCCAGATTTACTCTGCAGCAGGACAACAAGCCCAAACACACGGTCAGTCATAAGGAACTGTCTTCAGAGACAAGAGGAACGAGGAGTCCTGCAACAGGTGGTCTGGTCCCCACAGCGCCATGATCTCAACATCATAGAGTTAGTCTGAAATTTTATGAGGAGACAGACGACAGTGACACAGTCTAAACCCACAGAAGAACTGTGGCAGCTTCTCCAAGATGTAGGAACAACCTGCCAAACACCTGGGACACTGTGTCCAAGTGTGCCTAGGGGAACTGGTGCTGTTGTAAAGCAAAGCAGAGTCACAGCAAACACTGATCTGATTTAGTTTTTTTTTTAAGTTTACTGCACTTTGCATGATGTTCATTGATGTACAAAACTATTCGTGGCATTATTTATGAAAGCAGTAGTTAATATTAAAGTGTGACAGTAAACAAAGAAGTGCAGTGTTTCAGTTTCACTGCCTTTATTATCATTGCACAGTCTACAACAGTCTACTGTCTCAACAAACAATGTGATTAAAAACCAACAATAAATAGTATAAGAATGCAGGGTGTGAAAGCAGAATAAGTACATGTCCTCAGTTATGTCGCACATAGGTAATATTGCACATGATGATACTGCACACGCTTCAGATATTGTGTGTACCACTTGGGTTATGTGCTTATTATAGCCTGATTATTCAGCAGTTAAAGTTCTCTAATGGCAAGAGTGCCATTAGAGAAAACTTGTCAAGAATCTGAACGTGTAAGTTGTGAAGAGTCTGTAGCGCCTTCCAGAGGGCAGAAGGCTGAAACCAGGGTGCGATGAGTCTCTTATGTTGTTTGAGGCGCGATGAAGACAGCGGGTTCTGTAAATGTCCTCGAGTGGTGGCACCTGAGTGCCTGTGATTTGTTGTGCCAATTTTATGACTCTTTGAAGAGCTTTCCTGTCTGCAGCAGTGAAGCTGGCAAACCACAGCAGCATGCCATAGGTGAGAATACTTTCACTGCTGCAGTGACAGAAAGACAGAAGCAGCTGCTGGGACAGGTTTGCTGTTTTCAGTGCTTTCTTCACCGGAGCAGTGACGTTTAGGGTCCATGTGTGTACCTAGAAATTTGAAGGGAGCCTATCTCTCAGCTATGTCTCCTCTGTTTCTTGAATCTGACTATCATCTCCTTTGTTTTGGAGATGTTGAGGGCCAGGTTGTTAGTGGTACACCACTCTGACAATCTGCAGACTTCCTCCCTGAAGCCAGACTCCCCACCCTTGTGCAACAAGCCAACCACAGCAGTGTCATCTGCAAACTTTACTATGTGTTTGTGCAGAGGGTTGCTGTGGCCCCGTCAAAACAAAGTGAGGTTTAGCTCTCTCTGACTCACTCAGCTAACCTGAGGCTGCAGCGTGAGCCCTGTAGGCTCACATGTGCGTAGGAATAGTTAAGCAGTTGAAAAAAAATGTAGTAACAAAGGAAAGTTCTGTTTTGATGGGAAGATAAAGCACAAAAATATTCTAAATGATGCAAATGTTTAAACGGATCTTGGATTGTTTCAGTGGGTGTCTTTTAAAAGTGTCTAAAACAAACTCTTAACTGGCTGCTCCCTGATCTGAATCTACTGCAGGTAACACACTGTGCATGACTACCCCACACAACCCCACGTCAAATAACCTGAACTATCCCTTTAATTCACTGGGGCCAGTGCTGATTTAACACCTACATATCCCTTTGTGTGGCTGCCCTGACGAGGCTGCTCACCCCTTCTTCTTCAACACCCTTATTAGCTGCCTCGAGTAGGGATCCAGTTGGGATGTGAATCTTGAGGAAGAGCGGTGATCCGGGTGAAATCTGAATTTACCTGAAACACAAGATCTTGTGAGTCTTCCTATAGAGTGAAAGACATGATCCCACATCAATTTCAAATATTAAACATACTTCATCAGCTTGCTCTTGCCTGAATGTCTTTAGGTGGTGAGTAAATACATATGTTGAAATGTACAGCATGTGTAAACTACCAAACAAGGCTGAATGTAGGTTGTTATGACAATTTGAGTCTGTTCAAAAATCCTCTAATCCCTTTTTTCTTGCATCACTCCAGAAACAGATTTCTACTGATGTTAAAAGAAAACACAACACCTGTAGGTTTTATAGAGTACTGTACTGTACCCCGGAGTTCACTCCTGCATCTCTGCAGCAGAAACAGAAGTTCAACCACTCAGGTAAGCAAAGCAAATTTTTATCTGGGGGTTTTCTTTGATACAAACTAAAGCACAAAGGCAGGATCAATACTACATTACCTCACTCTCACAGACTGGCCCCCTGTTTCTGCAATGGAGGGCAGGAATGTCCGGGGTGACTTCCTGTCTTCTATCGGCAAAGGTCCTCTCCACTTTTTAAACAACTCTAAACAACTGCTGGTTCTTCTTCTTCACCTCCCTCAAAAGTGCTTACCTTTCCTCCTCGAGACTTTCTTTGCAGGACAGTCAGGATTGACCTCGGCTTTCTGTTGCTTCTCCACCTGGTTTGGATCTTGACTTGTGTTACCCCGCAGGCAGTATGTTTTTAGGTTGTCCATCCGTCCCATTCTCGTTAACATAATATCTCAGTAATGCTTCGAGGGCACGTCTTCAAATTTGACGCAAACATTCATTTGGACTCAAGGATTTTAGCATGTTGAATGTGATATCTCAAGAAGATTGATTAGAGTTTGGTGGTCAAAGGTCAAAGGTCAAGGCCACTGTGACCTCACAAAACACATTTTTGGCCATAAGACACAAGAGTTCATACACTAATTATGACAAATTTTAACTCTATAAGGATAAAATGAAGTGATGACATTTTGTATCAAAATGGTCAAAGGCCATCTTCACTCTGACATCATAATGTTCTGCAAAAACATCTCTGGACATTATGCAGTGTTGTAACTCAGGAAGAGGAGATTGTGACCATGTTTCCTGCAACTTGGCTGGTTGTTGGAAGCATACAACCACAAGGCAGTAATTCTAGTAATTCTCTTTCACAGCCTTTAAATTCAGCTGTGGGCAGCCTGTTTACATCTGTGTTGGTCTGCAGTGTCTTTTTTAGTTTCCATCGGAGACCACCGATGGCCTTGAGATCACTGAAGGTCTTCCATGTTAGATTTAGAACTAGATTTGATACATAAATTTAATAGAGAAATGAATTTAAGCATATAAATACTCATCATAATCTTCTTCAGGAATTTGAGAGAATGTTGGATATTCTCAGTTATGGGAATTAGCATCTCAAAAACAACAGTCATTTACCTTCAACTTACCTTATCATCAACTTCTATCTTCTAGGAAAACAATTAATATTACAAAACTATTTGTAGCTCACTACTGATGTCCTCCGCCTCACTGAACACTGAGCTCCAGCAGAGGCAAAACCACAGACTGTGAAGAAAACAATATTTACAAAAAAGTTAAGACAAAAAAAAAAGTTGACGTTCAAACTGATCCCTCAGGATTGTGTTAGGTCAAATGAATTTAAATAAGGGAGGAGGGGTAAGGCCAGGTTGGAAGGCTTTAGAATAGGGAGGGAGGGAGAGAGAGGGAGGCTATGAGTGGTTAAGCTTTTACTTTGACATTCAAAGTTATTTTGATAAAAAATGTGGATGACTACACTCTCTGAAATAAGTGCCTCTAGCATGCCCCAAACTAAAGCCATTATGTTAAAATACTGGCATGTTGAGTGTAAATCCATCAGAACCTGCATCACAAAGGCAGAGATTTTGCCTGCTAAGTATTTTTTGTTTGTGTTGGGGCTCTTCCTTTCCCCCAGCTGTAGTACCCTCTCACTCATTCAGACCAGAGTGTAGCATAACAGAGGCAACGGGGGCTTGACCTGATTTTCTTTTATTGCATTGTAATACCACCAAGTCCCAGGGAGCAGTATCCTCTATTACCATATCATCACTTATTCATGACAGACTCCAAACACAGTGCCTGGATCCACAGCCTCGCCATCCCCACTACCTGATCCACATCCCAAAACTCTCTCTCTCACACACACACACACACACACACACATAAACACACATACCAGGTGTGCAGGGGTTCAGGTCTGTGACACAACAGGTGAGTTATGCTTTTTATAAAGTACACACACTGACAGCAGAGGAGGGGAAAGCACACCAGGGTTTTGATTCTACAAAACAGCCGTTGGACTGAACTGGAGACTGAAAGTCTTAATGCCTGAGGTAGAATCAGTGGGTGGAGCCGAAGACACAGGGGAAGCTAACAGAGAAAGAAGTGAAGATGATGATGATGATGATGGTGGTGGTGGTGACAGTGATGGTGATAGGGATCGGTCACAACAGCTGGTTTTTTAATCCATTTCGACCCCAACGTTAATGAATGGAAGTGGAGTAAAATGTGAACCCCATCCCAAAATGGTGATGATGAAGATAAACAATGATAATGAAGATAATGGCACTAACAAAGATGATGGCAGTGATGAAGGTGAATGATGATGATGATTAATGATGCTGATGATCTGATGGAGGTGGTAGTGAAAATATAATAATAATAGTAATAATAATGAAGATGATGATGAAATTGATTATGAAGTCATAAAAAAAATAATGATTGAAATAAAGGATGATGATGATCATCATCATCATCATACTCATCATCAATCACTGTTGTCATTGCTACAAAGAGGATGATGATGATGGCAATAATTGATGAAGGTAATTGACGAATGACGACGATGATGGTGATAATGATGATTAACAATCATGGTGCTGAATATAAACAATGTGTAAGGGCATGATGAAGATTAATGATGATGATAAATGATGATGAAAGATGATAACAATGTTGAAGGGTTGATGGAAATAATTCATGTCAATAATGTTGTAAATGATGATACAAAAAAATTAAAGTAAGGATGATGATGAGGATCTTCATGATTATGATGATGATGAAGAGCAATGATGGTGATGATGTTGAAGATGAATGATGATAACAAGGGTTATTGAAGGTGATATTGAAAATGATGGTGAATTATAAAGACGATGATGACGTTGCCAAAGATGATGGCAATGATGAAGGTGAATGATAGTGATTATTGATGATGATGATAATAATAACCAATTATGATGGAGTTGGCCATGAAAATGGACAATATTGATGAAGATGAAAATAAATGCAGGTGGTGTTTAAAAAACAAGATAGAGAAGCATCATCAACATCATCTACCATCGTCATCATCGATGTTCTCACGAAGTGGACGAGGATGATGATTAATGATGATGGTGATGAAGATAAATGATGATAAATGACATGATAACAATGTTGAAGGGTGATGATGAAGATGAATGACGGTGATAAAGATGTTGACAAATGTTGGAGGGTTAATGAAAATAACTGATGATGATGATGATGATGATGATGATGGTCATCATCATCATCAATTATCAATAAAATGATAATGAAAATGATGTGATGGTGATGATGTAATGATGATGGTGATGATCAACATGAAGATGAAGATGAATGATGATAGTAAAGAATGATGATAAAGATGACAACCATGTTGAAAGATTAATGAAAATATTTGATGATGATGGTGATGATGATGATCAGGATCAGAATCAGAATCAGAATCAGTTTTATTGCCAAGTATGTTTTCACATACAAGGAATTTTTTCTGGTGATTGGTGCAATTGAGGATCAGGGGGATCAGCAACAGTGGGGCTCTCTAGCCTTGTTGGTAAGGCTGATAGCAGATGGGAAAAAGCTATTTTTGTGGCGAGAGGTTTTGGTCCTGAAGGACCGCAGCCTCCTGCCAGAGGGGAGTGACTCAAAGAGTTTGTGTCCAGGGTGGGAGGAGTCAGCTACAATCTTCCCTGCACGCCTCAGAGTCCTTGAGGCGTACAGGTCCTGGAGGGATGGTAGATTGCAGCCAATCACCTTCTCCGCAGAGTGGATGATACGCTGCAGTCTGTTATTGTCCCTCTCCGTGGCAGCAGCGTACCAGATGGTGATGGAGGAGGTGAGGATGGACTCAGTGATGGAGGTGTAGAAGTTCACCATCATAGTCCTTGGCAGTTTGAACTTCTTCAACTGCCTCAGGAAATACATCCTCTGCTGAGCTTTTTTGATCAGGGAGCTGATGTTCAGCTCCCATTTGAGATCCTCTGTGATGGTGGTTCCCAAGAAGCAGAAATGCTCCACGGTAGCCACGGGGGAGTCGCACAGGGTGATGGGGGTGGGTGGGGCTGGGCTCTTCCTGAAGTCCACTATCATTTCCACTGTCTTCAGAGCGTTTAGCTCTAGGTGGTTCTGCCTGCACCAGGTCACCAGACGGTCAGTCTCCCACCTGTAGGCAGACTCATCGCCATCAGAGATGAGTCCAATGAGAGTGGTGTCGTCTGCAAACTTCAGGAGCTTGACAGACTGATGGCTGGAGGTGCAGGTGTTGGTGTACAGGGAGAAGAGCAGAGGAGAAAGAACGCAGCCTTGTGGGGATCCAGTGCTGATGGTCTGGGAGTCAGACACATGCTTTCCTAGCTTCACGTGCTGCCTCCTGTCAGACAGGAAGTCGGTGATCCACCTGCAGGTGGAGTCAGGCACGCTCAGCTGGGAGAGCTTGTCCTGCAGCAGAGCCGGGATGATGGTGTTGAAGGCAGAGTTGAAGTCCACAAACAGGATCCTGGCATAGGTCCCTGAGGAGTCCAGGTGCTGGAGGATGAAGTGGAGAGCCATGTTGACGGCGTCATCTACAGACCTGTTGGCTCTGTAGGCGAACTGCAGGGGGTCCAGGAGTGGGTCAGTGATGGATTTGAGGTGGGACAGGACAAGGCGCTCAAATGATTTCATGACCACAGAGGTCAGGGCAATGGGTCTGTAGTCATTTAGACCTGTGGGCCTTGGTTTTTTGGGGACAGGGATGATGGTGGAGGATTTGAAGCAGGCTGGCACATGGCAGGTCTCCAGTGAGGTGTTGAAGATGTCCGTGAACACCGGAGACAGCTGATCAGCACAGTGCTTCAGGGATGATGGAGAGACAGAGTCAGGACCGGCTGCTTTGCGGGGGTTCTGCTTCTTAAAAAGCCTGTTGACATCTCTCTCCAGGATAGAGAAAGACGTTCCTTTGGTAGGGGAGGAGGGGGGTTCTGATGTGGCTCTGATGTGGAGGTTAGTGTCAGGCGTGTCCCATTGTCTTTCAAAGCGGCAGTAGAACTCATTCAGATCATTGGCCAGACGGAAGTCGTTAATTGAGTGGGGGGGTTTAGGTTTGTAGTTAGTGATCTGTCTGAGCCCTTTCCAGACAGAAGCAGAGTCGTTGGCTGAGAACTGGAGCTGAAGTTTCTCAGAGTACAGTCGTTTAGCTTCTCTCACCGCCTTGCTAAACCTGTACTTGGACTCTTTAAACTTGTCCCTGTCCCCACTCCTGAAAGCTTCCTCCTTTTGCCTCCTGAGCTGACTGAGCTTAGCTGTGAACCAGTGTTTGTCATTGTTATAACTCACCCTGGTGCGTGATGGGATACAGCAGTCCTCACAGAAGCTGATGTATGATGTCACAGCCTCTGTGAACTCATCCAGACTGTTGGAAGCAGTCCTGAACACTTCCCAGTTAGTGCAGTCCAAACATGCCCGCAGATCCTCTATGGCTTCACTGCTCCACTGCTTCAATGTCCTCATGACAGGTTTACACAGTTTTAGTTTCTGCCTGTATGTGGGAATCAGGTGGACCATGACATGGTGAGAGTGGCCCAGTGCAGCCCGGGGGACGGCGTGATAAGCACCACTGATTGTGGTGTAACAGTGGTCCAGAGTGTTCCCCTCTCTGGTCGGGCAATTAACAAACTGTCTGTATTTGGGCAGTTCGTGGCTGAGGTTACCTTTGTTAAAGTCACCAAGGACAATAACTAAGGAGTCCGGGTTGGTCCGCTCCACACACAGTATCTGCTGTGGCCTGTGGTGGGATGTAAACACTGACCAGGATGAATGAAGTGAACTCACGGGGGGAGTAGAAGGGCCTGCAGTTTATGATGGAAGTCTCCAGGTCAGGAGAACAGTGCTGCAGGATCACTGTCACGTCTTTGCACCAGCCAGTGTTAGCATAAAAACACATTCCTCCACCTTTGGTTTTGCCGGACAGCTCTGTGTCGCGATCCGCTCTGAAGAGTTGGAAGCCGGCCAGCTCCAGCTCAGAGTCCGGAATCGATCCACACAGCCACGTCTCCGTGAAGCACAGAACGGAAGATGAAGAAAAGTCTCTGTTCTTCTGCATCAGTAGCTGAAGTTCATCCAGCTTGTTGGGCAGTGAACGCACGTTGGAGAGAAAGATACCTGGGAGCGGTGTGCGAAGTCCGTGCCGGCGGAGACGCGCAAGCGCAGCGGCACGTTTTCCTCTCCTCTGGCGTTTCACTGTGAGAGCGACGGTCAGTGCACCTCTGACCAAAATGTCCAATAATTCCACAGGTGAGTCGAGAAAGGTGGAAAAAATCCTCTGGAGTTGTTTCTCTGATGTTAATGAGCTTTTCCTTGGTGAAAGAGCTCTGGAAACCAAAGCAGAAAACTGAATTTACAAAGAAAATAAGGCAAAAAAGTGCGCACCAACACACCGAGGCAGCCATCCGCGGCACCATCATGATGATGATGAAGATGATGATGATGGCAGTGATGAAGATGGTGATGAATGGCAATGATAAAAATGATAACAATAGTGAGTTGATGAAAATGAGGATGATGATGAATAACCATGATTCCAAAAGTTGTGTCTTTGCATTTTTAAGTCGCAGACAAATCCAAACATGTTGTGATAAAATTGGGTGAAGCCAAGAACAACAGCTACTCCAGCCCCATCTTGTGTTTACAGTCATAAACTATGCATACGCTCCTTGTTTTGCTCTGTTTGTTTTCCCCAGGGGAACTCACTTTAGTCCCACATCTTCTTCTCCGTGATAATACTAATAATAGTTTAACTTCTCTTCCCCCTCCTAAACAATTTATGACCACTGTGATTATCTCACAACAACAGCGGCGCTTGAAAGCCAGTCAGCAACCAACAGGGATTGTTATAGAGTCTGTTTATATCAGTGTCAGTGTGCATTAGCACCGTAACTTTTGAGTGGGTATTTGATTTGGAATCACTCAGAGCATCGCTTCTGGCTTCCACAGTAGCTTACAGTGTAAATTAGAGGCGCAGTAATGTGGTTCAGTTGGTCTTACTTTGTGCAGTAGATGCTGTAAAATCATGACGGGTTGGACCCAGAGTGACCACAGTATGTTCAGGAAGAATTTGACCTTTAAGAACAGCGGGAAGGAGAATACTGAGAGCTCCGACTCACCAACCACGCTCAGTCTCCCTTTGCTTTCTAGATTTCAGATGGGTGTGATGGCATCGTGGCAGAGTCATTAAAATGACTCCTGTGTTTCATTTATTTGTGACTCCAGAATATAAATGAGTGCAAACCAAAGGGCCACTGAGGGAAGACGCTACAGCACCCGACTGCATTTTCATCTTCTGATGCAAAAGTTTCAACCAAGCATCAAAATGAAAGTAATTTCATCTCAACTTCTAAAGGCAGCTGCAGACTCCTCCCCAGTCCTATGGACGCACACTTGGCTCCATTCATACTACAGTTGTGGTCTGCCTTGGTCTGGCATTCCACGCATGCACATTTCCCGATCCACACTCCATTCCAGTTGGTGGCGGTAAAGCACCTCTATGTTCTCTGCTATGAAACATAGAAGAGAACAAGAGGAAGGCAAAAAGAAAAATGTGTGACCACTCAACGAGAACAGGAGAATAGGGTCAGGAGTTCAATGCCATTTGGCTCTTTGTATTGTTTCAAATAAGAATCATATAATTTTGGGTAATGCTGAATCTTACAACCTCTCTCCAAAACTGGACTGTGCCGAAACAGTCAAAACAAAATTTGCATGCTCAGTCGGCACACTTGTTACGTGTAAAGTCCGTGCAGTCACTAATTTTGAGCTGCATGTCCGCTAAACTTTGGAACAGATAACCATAATTTGATTCAGTTCATATTTTGAACCTCATTTAAAGACTTTTCTAGCTTAGACTTTTCCCAGTATTTGTTTTTATTGTAAGTATTGCACCTATTCTGTATCTAATGTCTAAATGTGTTTTTTATTGTGTTTTATTGTCATTGTCTGTATCTTACTATGGGATCACTAGTCAACATTCCATTATAAATGTTAGAAACTGACTTTGACTTAAATTCTTCTAGATTTACACACTCAAAAATCTAATTTTAAAACTTGTCATTTCTGAAAAAGCATTTATCAATTAAAGCCTTGTTCCAGAGGGGCGACCCGATAGCCGAATGGTTAAGGCACAGACCATGTGGGCACCAGTTCGACTCCTGGCCGGGAATACTGCATGTCATTCCCCTCCTCTCTGTCACTCTTCACTGTTCTATCAATAAAGGCAAAATGCCAAAAAAATAACTTGGAAAAAAAGCCTTGTTCCAGAAACATTTTTATCAAGGTTTGGACCTTTGCAATCGCTAAATCATGTTTTAAAACACAGTTTAAACAGAGCCTGTAAATGTATGAATAGTAAAATAGATTTGGAGTAACACAGCACCATGGTCTTTGAGTGGAGTTGTTGTAATATTAACAGAGATCAATAATCAATAATCTATGTGCAACATGGAAATGCAGGCAAGTTTAGCATCAGCGCTTCCCTCCATATATTTGCATAAATAACATCAGAGTGGAAGATGGAGATTTTGGTACCTTGAGGCACCCTTCTGAAGATCCATTTAAGTCACCACCCAAGTGATATGTAAATAAAGTTCATCATTATTATTAATGCTCTAATATATATGTTCCTGTACCAGGAGTGATGTTTCCATGTCACCTGTGATGTAGTATTATCACTTTTATACATCCTCCTGTATATGCACATACTGTATATCCAAAATATATATATGATACATTTTTATATGGTCCATGTCAGGATCATATGTTATCAATATAGCATTAATTTATATATTTTTAGTAAAATATCATACATAAAAAAATTATATTTGCTTATATATGTTTTACTTTTAAATTTCTTATTAATTTTAAAAATGTCTGTCCCATTCTGGTAACATGGTCTCAGACTTTTGGACCCTACTGTATATAATATAAACATATAATGATGGGATTTGAGGTAGATATGTATTTATATAACCTATATCTGCAATATAAGTATACAAACATAAACATACATATTTGTATGGGCTGGATATATATGTCAATGTGTGAAATTGTTCCAATTTCTAATAGGTTTGATATTAAATCTTTATGTTTTATTTTATATGTACAAATATACACATACTGTGTATTTCATATATAGAAATTCAACATATATTACATTTGCATATGGGATATGTTCTCCACTTATTCAGTTCTTGTTTGAAACCGAATTAAAATGTGTTTTAAGTCAGATACAGTCTGATCAAAGAATAAGTATACAGACAACAAATCTGAACAGGAAGTCAGTGTTACCTTGTGGCTTTTTCAGTCTTCTTCACTGCCAAAGATGGCATATACTAATTACCCACAATTCATAGATCCATAGTTACATGTACATCTCTCATTTTTGAGGCAGGATACACAGCCCTGTTCTATCATGCTGCATTTCAAGACAGAAATATAGGAGCTGTGAGAGTATTTACATTCAGCAGAGTGACCTGGTTTACTACATCTTTAAGTCAGAGACACAAACGCGTACAGCACACTAAATTATTGATTGTCTGGAAATGTCACATCACATCAACCTATGTGTACTCATCACACAGATAGAGGCCCTGGCATGGAAATGAAAGGTGAACTTGAGGCCGAAATCCATTAACGTGGAGAGAAGAAAGAGAAAGGCTGCGAATTAGTTTTCCAGAAAGACTTTATTTTTTATTTGACCTTCCTCCTCTCTGCATCACAATAAAATCTCAAAGTACATCTGAGCTCATTCAAGGGCAGACAACACTTTGGTTTGGAAAAAAAAAAAAAAAACAGCACTCTAAATCTCCTCTCCTGCCGTTTCCTTTAAGTCTCCTGCTTTGGCAACAAGATAGTGCACATTCCAAACTCCCTTTAAAAAACGGAGGAAAAAGGGGAAAGTAAACATTGTGCTCGGCTTTGTTTTGGTTGCCTCTTACTGTATGAAGCTCTCTCCCTTGGCTGCCTCACTAATTGTTCTCCAGTTAATGAGGTAAAGGGCGAACAAACAGGGTGTGGAACTGTTGTGTATACAGTATATACCTCACCTCTAAGACAAAGACAAAGACCAGCCCCGGTGATTCCACTTCCAAGGAGCCATATATTTTTCAGGTTTTGACTCCAAACTCAATCCTTTTGGCCACTCGACGCATATGTTTATTTCCAGGAGTGTCTTCAGCTATCATAAATCAGGTATATGCCTTCTGTGAACCAAGGATCTCTCTCTCTCTCCCTCTCTCTCTCTCCTCTCTCTCTGTTTCTCTCTCTCTCTCTCTCTCTCTCTCTCTCTCTCTCTCTCTCTCTCCCCAAGCCAACACTGCCACCTGTTGTTCAACTCCTGCAAGTGCTCAGGCTCTTGCATTAAATGTAAATAATACAACAATGTAACGTCTTATCTCATAAATCCATTGATTAACATTTGGATCACGGGTAATCTTCATCTGCGTGTCACCATGAAAGGCTTGGGAACTCGGCAGAATTTCAATGTGCAGCGGGGGCTGCAGGTGGCCACATGGGAGTTTTGGAGGCTGTGTGTGTGCAAGTCAACAGGGGGTCAGTCTCTGAGTGTAGCACCAGTCCCCCTCTGCATGCTCTGCAGCTGCATGCCAACATCATGACGGGGATCCGCTCAGGCTTCCGCATCACATATTCATCTGAGGCAGCTTAACACTCGTGTCTGATTCCATCACGGACTTTCTGCTAGCACCTCTCAGGCTTTAAGTATTTATGTGTGTACTGTATACCCACTGCTGCGCGTGCCAAAGCCTGTTGAGGTCAACCAAACACATGCTTGTTGAGGAATATTAGAGAGCGAGCAGCTGAGGAAGTAGAAAACAGTCATAAAAAAATAAGTAAAAGAGGGAAGAGGAGGGGAGAGAGAGTGTATGTGAGAGAGAGAATGAGCAGCAGAGGCAGTCGAGCTCCCCAGGAATTATTGAGGAGCGTCTGTTGGTTTGTGCCTGCATCCTAAATAATGGATGAGATCCTCCAATGAGATAAAACCAAAATTCCACGCCGTTACAAGGACATAGACTGCCATGAATACTAACTACTCCTGCGCACTTTCATTTCGTTTACTGTGTGATCATGCAAGGCCCTCTTCACCAGCCGAGTGCCAGGCGATCGTAGAGTTGCGCGTATCATTACCTGCCTGGTATACGGGATCTCCTGCACTCCAATGAGGTGCCTGGATGCTGCTGCTCCCACTGTCACATAATAAATGCTTTCATTCTCCATTCCTCTCTATCCTCATACACACCATACTGTTATCATATTCTCTGCTTGATATCCCACCTCCAGTTCACTTATTTAGAAAGTAGAGGGAATGCATGTTGATCTGTTGTATATATATGTATATATATATTTATATATATATACTCTGTCCAGGGCTGTCATCACCTGTTCCTGCTGGGAACTTCACCACACCACCAGAAGTTGGTAGCTGGGGTCAAAACTATCTTTATGACTACATCCTCTGTAATTGATCATATATACAAAAATATCAGCTTGATTAAAAGCATATGACAAAGAAAAACAACATACAATATAAAACATTTCATTAAAGATCTAGGGCTGGTATATTTCACAGTCAGATCACAGTGAGTTAGAGCGAGAGGCTTCAATAAACTATAGCTGCGTCTGGCTGAATATTACTGCAGAAATTATGAGAGCGAGACATCTCTGAACCAAATGCACAGACAGGATCACTGAGAAGTGTCATACTCCACCTGCCCACCAGATGGCCTTTTCCTCCTGACTCCCCGTCACTGGAACTTCTCCACCTACCTGCACACCTGTTCCTCTTTTCCTCCTCTGTATATACCAGCACCTTTTCCCCAGCCACTCAACAGACTGATCACATCTCAGTGTGTTTACCTTTGTGCTGTTTGTGCTCTGGACTCTCGTTGTTGTTAACTTGACTGTATTAACAGTATTTTGCCTTTAAGCCTGGTCTTCATCATTTATTCTATTAAAGGTCCCACATAGTACAAAGGTATATGTCCTTATGTTTTTTGATTGCAATGCAGGTCTAGGTTCTACATTGATAATGTGAAAGTATCAACTGCAAGTGCACAGTCTACAGAGAAATGCACACAGCCTGTGTCACAGCAGAACTCTTCAGACAAGGCCAGTGGATCTTCAGGTCTTCCTCAACAACACTTTAGTTCTATTACAATATTACTTTTACTATGAGATGTCAGTAAACACTGAAATCAAGAAGCATACAGACACAATGCACAGCACAGTATGGGTCTTATGATTTACTGACCTTTATGTGCAATACAGCAAACCAAAGCTGGCTCATGAACACAGGCAAACAAACATCTCTTTATGTGCCTGAGGAGCCTCCACCTGTTGTGGGACTCCTCCTCCTCAGGGCATCCCCTTTTTTTCCTTTATTAGGGAATTTTTCCACCTTTATCTCCTGGTTCTTTTCTTGCAGTTTCCAAATCAGCCCCATTTTCCTAAGTTGGCATTGGGTCAAGTGCATTAGTTTGACACACCGATGGACTTCCCATTGGATGTTTTTGGTAGATTTACGCTGCTTAGGTAGGTTTTCTGTTACAGTGTGATCTGATTTATGCTCATTCACTTAACACCTGTCTCTGGTGTCGTCCACGTCTTAACATACTCACACCATGTGTCCTGTCACCACACCCAAGGTATACATCTTAGTTTATTACATGCCTTCTAATAGCTAGTTACACATTTTATGGTTATACCACTTTGGTTGGTTAAAATACACTACATGCTAGTTTTAAGGCTCAGAAACTGAGGCTTAAAACGAGCCGTCAGGACTTCTGTAACATTGTGATGTCACAACAAAGCAGTCACTCAGACATGCCCGAAGCCCCACCCACCTGGACCCACCATTCAACCTTGCAGAATTTGGTTTTTCTGAGTGTTTACCTGAAATTTGCTATATTTTTATTTGATCACTCAGAAAACAGTCAGACAATCAGAGGAGAGGCTCAGAGTCTCTCTTCTGATTGGCATTTAAAGTAAATTGACTGCAGCAGCCTGCTCGTGTGGATCACAGATCTATCACCAAATCCACACAACATAATTACACAAAGGTGAATAAAACAATAAAGTCAGCCATGAGCCGGGATATAAAATAAACACCACACACACGTCCAGGACGAATGTGTCACGCAAATTATTAGGTCAGCCACACTGACCAGGGCAGTGTTTTTAACTCAATTAAGATTAGATGACAGGATTTTAATTTGATATCCTGTGTTTCTTATATCAACATACTGCTGTCAATAAGCTAATTCATGTCCCCTGTGTGATGCTATCATCAACAGCACACTCAAAACTCAAGCATATTTTTTTAATCTACATTAATCTACATGGAGTCTACTTTTGTCACTTCCCAGTATGAACATATAACAGACTTAAAGGTAGGACAAAGTGAAGAAGTGGGACACAGCCTAAGAGTTATAATCAACACTCAGTAACCAGTAAGCAACACTAGTAGAAGGCAGAATCTTGTTGATGAAGAAAGAAAATCTTTGGCTTTTTGCTGCACTGGGATAAGGAATGCTCATTGTGCCTTGTTTTACATGGTACAGTATTAACATGTAATTAAATGCTCTGAGAATTCATGTTGGACATAGGTGGCATGTGGGGGAGTAAGGTTAATGCTAGGAGGATCAAGTGTTTCCAGTGTTTTGAGCAGTGTTGCCAACTTAGCAACTCTGGTGCTAGATTTAGCGAATTAGGGAGAAAGCTTTGCTACTTCCTATAGAAGAGAGTCGCCCTCTCTGTGAGTCTGCTCTGCTCAGTGAGTGACAGAGAGGCGGAGCAGCACATTCAGTCCACACGGCAGCCCACATAGGCCTTGTTAAGACCTAATATTAACGTCCGTCCTGAGTGATCCGAACACAAATGGACAGCTCTGAGTACAGGTGTGTACAAATGAGTGTGAGTGTAGTCTGTGTCTGACTATGAGCTGTGCTTGTGCACTGAAACCAGGACTTCAGCAGCAGAGCTGCAGCTTGGAGGTGACTGCTGGTTAACATGCTGCCTTCATGGGCCAAATTTCATTCACTGTTTCAAACGTGTTCCGTCGTCATGACAACAGAAACAGAAATACATGTAAATAAGAACAGCTTCGCTGTGAATCCATCTGTATTAAAATACTGTATATGTGAGCACAGAGAGAAGAGGGAGCGAAACAGATAAAGAGCTGAAACCAGCTGAGACTAGACTGAATAGGACGTGATGAGGTCACATACATGGTAATTACACATGATGTCATCAAGCATCATTTAGCGACTTTTCAAGCGGGGTTCAGCTGCAGAAAATAAAAGTATTTGAAACAAAATGCAAAACAGTTATTAACACCAACAGGCATAACTGCAGCCAACACCACACAAAACATCAAAAATACCAGGCTCCGGTACCTGGTGGGGGACCTCAGCAGGGTAGAGGTGTCACTGGAAGAGATTTTCAGTCAGTTGTCCGTCCCTCAAAGAGGAAGAGCTTTGTGAAATCATGACAGAGCTTTTATCATCTCTGTGTAGTAATTAGGTTTAAACAGCATTGTTCCCACCTGAACAAAATACTTCCAATAAACAGCCACCACACAGTGAACCAGGCTTTCAGGTAAATGTTCTCTGGTCCTTTTTGGATCTCTCTTTCACTCTTGACATCATGGCTGAAAACAGCCCCCGTTCCACTTACAGAGAAAATTTACATTTACTCTACAACAATTCAGAACATATATTGTTCATTTCTATGTTGTGTGGAAACTGAAGATCAATATAAATACTGATATGCAACAAATGTGTTTTTAACCAAATGTTAAAAACACTGATTACATTTAGGTAGATAGAGGAAATTTCAATTGAAAAGGACGACAACACCACCTATAGGGTTAACAGATTTATTACAGTACAATAATGTACATATCATAATATCATAATATATATATATAATACATATATAATAATGTTCATTCTCATGAACAATATATCTCAGTAACACTGTGAGGAAACTTCTTCAAATCTGGCACAAACATTCATTTAAAGGTGAGCTGATCAGATTTCGGTGGTCAAAGGTCAAAAATCAACGGCACAGTGACCTCACAGAACACAGTTTAGGTCATAACGCACAAATTTGTTTGATAATTATGACACAATTTTACAAACATTAAAAAAAGTAATCTTTAACATATTTCCAACATTTTTCCCCACATGTAGTTTTTGCAATGTAAAATTTGTTGTATTATCAGTTGTGGCAAATGTAAATAGTGCTCATACTGTGTCTCCCTCTTCCTTTAGAAAGTATTTCTTCCTTTAAAAGGTCAATGTGAAAGTGTGAACTGAAAATGATGCAGTCACATGGTAAAATTATATAAATCAGATATTAATTTGTAAATGTGATTCTATGTAGTCTATCGACGATCAAATGTTTTGATGTCAGAGCTCTGAGAAACACGACAAGTGCGACTTGTCTCTGATGTACAACACTGTTGAATGATGTACTCAGAAAGTAAAGGTGTGTGATTCTCTCCCTCACATTACAGCATGATACTCTTCACTATCAGTACAGTGGGAGTTGATATTATTAGTATAGATGTCAACCTTAAAGCATTAATCAGTTCTGCTCTCACAGTCACAAGGAATGTGTGAGTTTGTCTGGTTTATCCTCCGCTACATCTCTTTCTACAGCACAGAGTGTTGACAGCACGGAATCACTCAACCTGTCAACCTCATCCTCCACCACCATCACTTTTACCACACACACACAAACACACACACACAGACATATCCGGTACTTCAAGGTCATGCAGCTCATTATATAGCTCATTATAAGCCTGTGAAAACTGCATCAGCGTGGTTGAACAAACAGATCTGATTTTTGCAGAAGTCAGTTTTTGACAGTTTCGAGCCACTGGTTGACTTCAACACTGTCACCAAACACATTTCTGAAGTGAAGGGAGAGAAACTGAAAGTGTCTGCTAACTAACCAAAGAAGCACAGCAGCAGGTTTATGATACATTTCAATGAAAACTGAGGCAGCACTGGATTATTACAGGAGCATTGCTGTGGTGTTTGATTTTCACCTGGGCTGTGTTTTTATCTTAGGAGCCTTGTTTTACCCAAACTATTCTGCAGCCATTGTCATTGAAATCATAGAGGTGTAATAGGATTTTTAAAACTGTCATAAAATATAATAATGTCCCTATAAAATTGCTATTGAGCAACCATTATTACCTGTAGGAACACTGCAGGAATAAAAGAAGTGGTCCACACTAAATAGAACAAAATTACATAGCAAAACAAAAGACACCACAGAAATAATGATTTTTGAAGAAGGGTTAGTCAGTGATTTGTCTTAGAAGAGCATGTAGGATAATCATTTCCATATAAAGTCCACAAGTTGAATTATTGGCCAATAATATCAGAGAGTCTACAAAATATACAGGTTGTAAAACTTTAAAAAATAAAGTAAAACTTTTCTTGAAAATGTGCCAGCTATTACTCAGCTGGATTGTACATTCTTTGGGTTTCTGTCAGGATTTGATGGACAGAAGCAACTGTGTCATGCAAATCTTAAAAGGTATAAAGTTTCCAATACAGCAGACAAATTATATGTTCTCAGACCACTTTTTATTTTATTAAGTAGTTTTTAAACATTTTAATGCTTTTAAAAATCATTTAATTTTAAAACATTTAAACACACACACACACACACATACAGTACATATATATATATATATATATATATATATATATATATATTGTTTTTGTTTTGTTTTTCATAATTACATCTGTTCACCAAAATTGTACTGTTTTGCAAATGATTTGTCGGCCCATTTGCAATAACTTCACGCCCCATCAGTGGGCCCCAGCCCACAGGTTGGGAACCACTGCTATAAAGCATCATATGTTCATATTTCATATATTGTCCACGTGTCAAGTAAAAATCTTTAATCTCGCAAATTTGACATTTCTTTTTTTTTTTTTTTTTTTTGCATTAAATTGAGATTAAGATTAAGATTCAATGCTTCTTCATGTGTTGACTAAAATTATGAAACCACTTATGTTCAGGCACACTGGACAGCTCCATACAAGTTGGACAGTGACAGTGTCTACAAGAAGTACAGATTGATTCATATGCTGGACTCTTTGATTGTAGATGCACTTATCACATTTTATTTTGTTGATGTCTCAGGTCATCGACCTCACCCTGTAAAATACCTTCAGATAATGTACATTATGATGTGGCACTATACAAATAAAGTTTAATTGAGTTGAAAATTGAAAATATGAAAGATGTTGCTTGTAGTGGCAGAGAGATTTTTTACCAAACTATGCAGTTCCTCAGAGAATTTTAGTGCCTTTCAGCTCATTGTTTTGCTTCTTAAAGAGGTTTTTTGTAGGTTTATCTCTGCCGACGGATGTGGTTTCATTTGGCCTTCTCAGCAGCGCTACGTCTTCAGGACAGATTGGAGGCTGCAGTGAGTCATTATCAGACAGCGACAACATGGGCCGGGCTAGCTGATTGCCATGCTAACTTCAGCAGAAGAAAAGAAATGATAGAGACAATAGTTAACAATGGTTTTGCTTTCCACCTCTGGACACAGCTGTTGCAGAGTAGAGGAACACAACAATTCTTCTAGACTGGTAAGTAAACAGCTGTTAATGCAAAAACAGTATCACAAAAATGGGATTTTTTTTTTTAATAGGATGATAGCATATTATAGTTTGTTTTATGATTTCAATTAGCAGTTATTTTTATTACTGACAGATTTGTATATTTTTTTAAACTCACAAGAAGAAGCTGTAACAAACAAATAGATCTGTTAATTCTGTTTGCACTGCAATGCATGTTTTTCACTACAGAAATAAATCCTAGGAGTGAGAGTATTATACCAGGAGGACATCAACCGCCTGCACAACATCATCCTTTATGAGAGTGTGTTTCTGCCTTGCTGTTCTATACAAAGAAATCCAGGTTCCAGGGGATGCAGAGCCAAATAGACTGCCCCTCTGTTGTTCTGGATACATGCCTGAGTTTTCTGTATCAGTCATTATCTAGTCTACTTCATGTGAACAGCTCAGAGCGTGGCAGTCCTCACTATCCTCTACCTAGAGACAGATATCTCTCTTGCTGCACCTATCTCCTTTTTCTATCACTTTCTGACAGTCACACCTGATCTCTCGCAAAGCCAAACACAAAACCTATCTCTCATGTGTACTGATGTTTTTGCACAGCCCGGGTTATCTCAGTCAGATGATTCACTCTGACAGCACAATGCGAGATACATTAGATGCAAAAATCTCCCCTGATCATCGCTATTTGTCAAAGAAGAGGGTGAGTTGCGATGTTGTTATCTATCCAGACTGGAAGTGGAGAAGCTCACAGGTTGAGATAAAGCGACTGAGACAAGAAGGCGGCTTGTAGAGTAGGGCGAGGGAGAGAGAGGAAGAAACACTAAAGGTCGGACTTTGCCAGAGAGGAAGTTAATACAGCAAAGACTAGTCACAGCACAAGCAGCATGGAGCATGTCACCAAATACCCCAACAGCCCATCAGTCCCATCACAGCTTGTGTGAAACTGTAGTATAACTAGAAGAGATGCTTGATTCTTTAGTGTGTGTTTAGACAGAAAAAACACAGGGGTACGACACCATACACACATTCAGTGAGGCCACTGCTAGCTAGCTTAGCACCTGTACAGTTAAATGTTTGGGGTAAATTAACACAAACTGCTGTGCTTCACTTTTTGTCTGAATGTTTTCTTAGCAATACAACTCCATAAAAGGAGGAGGTGGTGATTGTTGCTTGACAAGAGCTTTGGCCATCATTGTTTTTATAATACAGGAGGTTATAATATATCTAAGCAGCCCTATGTCTTCAAGGCAGATTGGAGGCTACAGTGAGTCGCTATCAGAGAGTGATGAGACAGGCCGGGGCTGGGGAGTCAGCATTGGCGTTGCTTTCCTGGTGAGTGAACCCAGATGGCTAATGTTGTTGTTGCTAATGTAATGCTTGTTACTGACCGTCCTGTATCATACTGTAGGTACAACCCACGTTCATCATGTTTGTTTGATCCTACCCTGCCAACAATGATATCCATACATTACATAGCCTGCGCATGGGGGGTGGGGGACAGTTGGACTGTGAGTAAAGAGAATGAACCCATCAGGTGCAGAAAAGAAGAAAAAAGAAGGTTGATGAGGGAAAAAAGCACAAGGTTATATTAATATTTCACAGAATATTTACATGTGCGTGCAACAGCAAGGCTACATACTCAGATTTTCTAACAACTGAACACAGGGAAGGACTCAAATGGAGGACTCAAAGACACTCTGTGGCTCAATAAACAGTCTTTTCTCAAGGCAAAAAGTTTGGTATACGGAAATCAGTCCAACTGGGCAACAGTACAGTAGTAGCTAAGAAACTTCCACAAGAGAACACAAGGCTGGAACGCTATCACGAGGCGAATTGGCACAGAGGGAAGGGGAGACTGAGACCAAATGCTCTGGGGCCGGGGAGACAATGAGGCCCAGGTGCAACACGTTAGGGCAGGGAAGGAAACAGAGGAGGACAGGAAGTGAAGGGACCTGAAATGGGACAAGAGGTGAGTATCAAAATAAAACAGGCAGCAGAAATTACAGAAGACACAGAGGAGAAGACATAAATAGACTGACGAGGGGAAAAAATATGACCCATTTTGACAATTAAAAAATGACATTCATTTAAGCCTGAAATTTCATGACTTTTTCTAAATAAGTCATGGGTTCTTTGTTTTTTGCAGTTGAAATTTGCAAATCAGCATGTTTTCTTGTTTTATGACTAACACACTCATGCAGAGTTGTGGTGTAATGTTGTGGTTTGTGTGGTTTGCAGACAGTATTAATTTGTGGTTTAAATGCTTATAATGACACCTACCATTCAATAAGGTTGTATCCTTCACTTTCAGTAACATTCATAGAAACAATTATGCCTGTTGTGTTCTCCTGCTTTAGATAACATAATATTGTGATTGTGAATCTATTTTCACTGTAAATGAATAATGAACCTGAAGAAAAAGCTCTCTCTGCTCTCTGAAACATTGACAAAGGATCAAAACACCCTTTAATATAATAAACAATAACAGACTGCAGCGTATCATCCACTCTGCGGAAAAGGTGATTGGCTGCAATCTTCCGTCCCTCCAGGACCTGCATGCCTCAAGGACTTTGAGGCGTACAAGGAAGATTGTAGCTGACTCCTCCCACCCCGGACACAAACTTTTTGTGACACTCCCCTCTGGCAGGAGGCTGCGGTCCTTCAGGACCAAAACCTCTCGCCACAAAAATAGCTTCTTCCCATCTGCTATTAGCCTTATCAACAAGGCTAGAGAGCCCCACTGTTGCTGATCCCCCTGATCCTCAATTGCACCAATCACCAGAAAAAATTCCTTGTATGTGAAAACATACTTGGCAATAAAACTGATTCTGATTCTGATTCTGATTTATTTAATGACTGTTAAGATATAAATGGATGCATAATACACATATGGTTGAAATTTAGAAGTGATAAAGCTGTATTGGTAAATAATATCAGTAACCATTCAGATAAAAACAAAGCAGAACAAAGTAGCAGTAAAAGAAGTATGGCCCATTATGTTGATATAGGTACAAAGAGAATGCCTAAGGGTTATAGTTATTGCATATGGTGGCTGGTTCTATGAATATACTTCACTGTCTATCCATTGTGAGGCGGGGCGCCCAAACTCATCTTGCTTAGGGCCCCCGAGACTTACAGCGACCGCCCTAGTGGGTTGAAAGAATTTTTTTGAGGCAGAATATGGTGCCAACCGCAATTTCCCCTTAGCAACATCAGTCATTTGAAAAACCACAGACTCTACAGTCTTCTCAAGGCCCCAGGACACAAGGAACTGTCTGTCACCAGGAGAATTTGACCTCCTGAAAGAGCGTCTGGATGTGTTGGAGCCTATGGTTGGAGCCTCTTCTCCGAGCCAATGGTGTTATGCTTGGTGCAGCTCTTCTCTGTGGTTTCTCACTAAACAATTGCCTCATCAGGATGTTAAGTGCAGTCCGCCACCTCACTGGATTAAAAAGTCCAAGAAGATTTTTTTTTTTTTGTCAATGTTAAAATAGAAGACTCAGTTCACTGTGCACCAGTAGACCATGTCATCTTGCACCAGATGATGTCAAGCAGGGGGTGAAAGAGGAACCACTAGGTGTGTGTAATAATTTATCACCAATTATAGATTTATGCTTCTATAAAACACTTTATACATCCCACTCAGTGATTTTTTTTTTCTCACAACTTGTGACTCAAAATAATTAAAAAATGAATTATTCACTTATGGAGCTTAGCTTTGGAGTCCAAGCCTTAATGTTTCTGTGAATATATGACAATCCAAAAAAAGTGAATTTTTAGGGGAGACATTCTTTAATAAAATAATATTTATTTCTAAGGGAGTTTTTTGGGGAGTTTCTGTGGTATTAGAGAAATATATTAACATAGTTGTTATGTAAAGGTTTTTATATAATTAGACTGTTAAAGCAGCAATTTCATGCATGTAGCAGGTGGTAAATACTCTGTAAGCAAGATATTTCTGTTTGACAGTCAATTCTTATTACAGAATCAAAATACACATGCAGTTCTATCTGTAGTATTTTGAATCAAATAATCTGAAGCTTTGACAAACATTTTAAAGGTCCTATATTGTGTAAAGGTGTATGACCATGTGTTTTTTTTTATTATAAAGCAGGTCTAGGTTCTATATTAATACTGTGAAAGTATCAAAGCCTCAGAGGAATGCACACAGCCTGTATTCAGAAACTGAGTCTTAAAACCAGCCGTCAGGACTTCTGGAACATTGTGATGTCACAACAAAGCAATCATGGTTCTCAGCCATGCCCCAAGACCCTCCCACCTGGACCCACCATCCAACCTTGCAGGATTTGGTTTCTCTGAGTGTTTACCTGAAATCTGCTATATTTTTATTCAATCACTCAGACAACAGTAAGCCAATCAGAAGAGAGGCTCAGAGTCTCTCTTCTGATTGGCTCAGCAACCTGTTGTTATGAGAGCTCCATAGAGAGGCCTGAGAGCGGAGATGTAAAACGACACTGAGATGGTTTTCGGTTCTTAAAACCACAAATATATCTTCTTATGGATGTCATAATAAAACACAGGAAAAGTGTAAAATATGGGACCTTTAAAACTTAAATATGACAATAATTGTCTCAGTAAAAATCTATTCAAGGAAGTATTCAAGTTGCTCTGTGAAATATGGACACAGCTAACAGTTGTCACTGTAGCTGCAGATCCTGTGGTTAAAGAACAGTTTTAAAGTACATAAGCAGAAGATAATCACTTGATATTTTTACAGCTTCTGTTATATATTGAACTTTTCACCCCCATATTCTGATGTTTTACATTACATACTGTAACATTACCACAAACAAATTTCCTCTGTATCTTGTTGCAATAGAATTATTTATCTGAGGAAAATGTGAAGGAAACCTGGAGGTCATGCAGGTAACCAGTGTTCCCCGAGGTAGAGAAACAAGGTACAACATGCTAGTATGGGGATTGCATCCTAATGAGCCCTGAAGAACATGAAGAACATCTCTCAAAACACATGTTAAGACCAACGAGGACTGTAGCAGGGAGGGGAATCCCCGCCTTCTCATAGACTACAAAAGACTCTGCACAGTCTCTCCTCTTTTATCTAAAGGCAGTGAGGGACTTGTTTTGGGTCTCCTCTCTCCCCCTCAAGGAACATTGGGTACATACACAACCTCCATTTCCCTTTCAGTTGGTAAACTCAGTACAACACATTAGTATGGTAACACAGCATCACATGCAGATACACTGAGAGGAACAATGTTGTTCCCTTTAACAGGATTAGCAAAACTGCCAAACAGCTGGTTGTGCACATCTCTCATGTTCAGTCAGTATTCATGCACAAAACTAGATTCTGCAGACGCCATTGCTTGGTCAGTGCAAAAAAAAAGGGGAGGGGGGGGGGGGGGGGGGGGGGGGGGTTTCACTGAACACAGGGCCAATAGGAACAAGACCATATTCACACCATTAGACTGTAGTGATTCACAATGTGCATCACCAGATGTTTAGTGTGTTTCTCCAGAAGACAACAGATTTCTAGGGCATAGGATGGATGCTTTTTGACCCATTGCCTCTGAACAACAGAGAACACCTCCTAAAAATGGACCACAGTTCCCATGATCCATTGTGATGCTGTACAAGTTTGCCAGTGGGCCTCTGTTGGAGCCAGTATGCTGAGAATTGTCATTTGTAGCACTACTACACCCTCTGGTGGCAGCCTGAAGCCATGACCTGGACGTCTCTGAGATGTGTCTGAGTTCACGTGCTGGTGAGGGGCTGTTTCATTGCTTCTTTATGTAGTTTGGAGTTTGAAAATGGACTAAAAACAGCCCTTTATAGACACACAGGTCTTCTTAATATTGTGAAGACAGGAATATACAACTGTTTTTTTCAACTCTGCAAAAGGACTTTAGTTTATGGCACATGTGGCAGTGAGTGAATGTGAGGGATCTGAATTGTTCTTTAACATCAGTACACTTTGAAATTGAAGGCTTTCTCAATTTATCAGTGTCAAGAGCCCATAGGCCAGGTGTAGTAGTGAGTGCCCCAGCTCCACCTTCTTCTCAGGACAAAATAATGCTGCCCCATTTTTCTCTCCAAAGCTTGAGTCAAACAGTCCAGAGGGTTCGACTGCTTGGTGGAGGAATTCATGGTACTGCATCTCAGGCAGCTCTTCAGGCAGTGCTGGCCATACTGCTTCAAGGCACACAGCCCATCAGCAGCACAGTCGATTAAGGCCTGTACCGTCCATCTTGGTTGGAAGAACTCCAGCACAAAGGCTCTGGCCAGGCTCCTTTCCCTTCCTCTCTCAACCAACTTTGGCGTCTTCCTCAGGGAAACATCCTGAAGCAGTGAGAGATCATCATCAGACTGTACACCTAGTGTTATGTTTTCCAGGCAGTGAAGTCAGCAGGGTCATCCTCCATCCAGTCTACTTCTGTCCCATCTGTCCCACCACACCACCCTCTTCTTCCCTCAGAAATCCCACTTCTCTTGAGAGACATCTTGCAGAGCCGCTGACAGTGTGCACTTGTGCGAGTGTTTCAGATAGAGGGACAGAATGAAGATGTTGTAATAGACATAAAAATATGAACCTGAAAATGAGCAGGTTGATTGTCAGTGGGGAACAGGGTGCTAAAATTGATCCCCAGTGTCAAAATCACACCTTTCACACAATATTTCCACAGCCACAAGAGGCCACTTGAAAGGAAAAGCACACACAATCATCACAGTGTTTTGCCAGCTTTAATGTCAGGCAATGTTTTGTAGTTGCCTCATTTTTGTGCTAAACTAGTTTTAAGCTAGTTTATATGCTATGTACAAGTCATTGCCTGTTTGTAAAATTTTTAAGATGTTGGACTGCACCAATACATTTAAGTTGCACTTTACTGTGTTATGTACATGAACTGAGCGCTGAAAGCACCACAGTAAATGCTCCTCTACATAAAGCATGAAAAGGATTCTTTTAAATCAGCAATTTTGTAGTCCTGCATGCTGTGATGAAGCTCTGCGTCAGAGACGTGTGTGCAGCTCTGTGTCAGTGACTCTCGTTGAAAATGACTTACTTCCTGCAGCATTTGTCCTTGTGATCTGAATGCGCTGCTGGAGAAACCTCTTTATACAGCCACTCACTCCCTCCTCTCTCCTTCTCTTTCTCGCTTCCTGACAAGATAGCTACCAAATTGGCCAGCCTCCGCATATTACTGGTACCAGAGAACATCTTACGTGGTTACAAGGGGACAGGGAGTAGCTGATATGTGGATAGGTACATATAAAAGGCATTTATGAGACAACTTAACAACTTCATTTTACCATCTATTCTACTAAACTCTTGAGCCACCTTCTGGCCTCTTGTGTCGTACAGCGCAGCTTCTAAACTGGATTAAGCTATTTGTGCCCAGCATGGAGCCCCGTGGTGTGCTGGGAGCTGGTAATAGCCCACTTTGAGGCATGGTAGGAGCTTGTCAGGGCCACCTAATGAAGACAAAGGCAGGGTTTGTGGAGTAGAAATGCATGGGTGAAACCTCTGCTGTCCTTGACAAATTGTTGGGTTCTAGCTGGCGATTGCATGGCGGGGTGTTAATGTGCAGTTGCATATGCACAGTTGAGGTACAGTATGCAGCATGTATAAATAAAGCTTTCACAACTACACAGCCATTTAGCTTTTATGATTATAGGTGTGAAAATGGCACACAGCCCTGCACAAGTTGCTATTAGTGCTGGTTGTGCAGTGTTCACTCAGTGCTTCTGCTACCTGGACAACAAAAGACAGAGGTCTTCCCGGACATTTAATTATTACAATTGCATTATTCACTATACAGTCAGACACAAAGTTAGTACACACCAAGAGGGCGATCAAAGTTTACAGTTGTCTGGGACAGACCTTTTCATTCTGGGAGGTCAATCACAGACAGGCAAATGGATTTCTCTGGTTACACACCCACTTTTTTATGAATTGAGGACAGCACCAGGGAAAGTAATATCAAGGGATGTGCAAAAGAAGATCAGAGGCTCTGCCACCTGCTCTACTCACACAGCCTATAGTCACGTAACAGTCATAGGCTGTAATGGGCTGTAATCTCTAATTGTCAAGGGAAGTGGTCCTAGTGATCTTGATGCTGAGCAATTATTAAAGCTGAAGATGGAAGATGGAAAAGTCATGTAAAGAAAACATCATGTCTAATTAATTCTAAATTCCAGAGACAGTGACAAGGCTGTAGGTGAAAATCAAGCAACAACCTCTGGGGCAATGCTGAAGAGCCAAAAACTGCAGTTTGACTAACAGAACATGAGGAAGTCTGTGCTCCTTTTTGTTGATGTGTGTGAAATTCTAGTATTATTTTATTTATGTGTTAGCATTAATTAGCAGGTGTTGGCGTCTGCACTCGCGCTACCTGGCGTGTTAGCTCAGCTTGTTAACTAGCTAATTAACCAAGTAGCCTTGAGTTAGCCTTCAAGCAAGACACCCAGATGCCTAGCTGTGCTAATGATGCTAACATGAGCATATGTTGGCCACAGTTGCTAAATCAGCACGGAATAAAGCCTCAGCTTCACACATGCCCCACCTCTTTGCCCACTTTTGGATTAACCAGAAGTCAGGTGGAGTCAGGCACTGCCAAGATGGCAACAGCTAAGCAGCTCACTCTGAGCTTCAAAACTGCTCTTAAGAAATCTGTGGATGATGTCATGGAGGCTACGTCCATCTTTATTTACAGTCTATGTTCTTAAGAATGCTCAGATATCTATATCTATAGATTGACCCTTCATCTGCTATATTGTCCATTTAAAAGAATTTTAAATTAAAAATGTATTTAGAAATCTTCATGCACAGTTTATTCAATGGTGTGTTATTCTGCATATATGTTATTACCTTTTTTATTATTATTATTTTTGTATTATATCTTTAAATCTCCAGGAATAATGAAAATGTGAAATCTAATATATGTCCAGTGGTTGAAAATATATAAACAGGGCTGAAATAATGTAAAATTGTCTGAAATGAAAACAAAATTCTACTGCAAGATATTTCCACTGCTGGTAGATGAGGTGCAGCAGAGAATGAGGAGAATGTAGTACCACATTTACTATAGACAGTGATTTCAAATAAAGTCAGTGCCAGATTTATTTGTTTGTTTGCAGCACTAATAAATGTCAAACTAAAGAAAAAGTGGTGTAACATCCTTTCAAATGCAAATAACAGGCTAAAACTGCTCTATTATTAATTGCACTGCTTCAGTATAATTTGTTATCATAATTATTATTATCAGACAGAGAACAGCTCGGCTCTGTTTCTGCACTGCGTACATCAAGAATTGACACTCTACCAGTTTAAAAGACATTTAAGAGCATTTTTAAATTAAATCAATTTTGATAAATACTTTTTATCCTTATGTTTTTGTAAGTTAGTAAGTAAGTAAGTTGCAGATCTACAGCACTGTAGCTCAGTGGTGTCTTTCAGCTCTTTGTTTTGGTTTTGTAGCCTTGAGTGTTTTTACTCATCAAGCTTGTCTTCAGCAGTATCAGAAAAAGTTCTGATAAATCCACTGCATACTACCTGTTAGAAACAAAAAGGTAAACAGACAAAGTTAGAAACACCTGGGGAACGCAGTGGAACATTTTAAGTGCCATGTTTTTTTCATCAGGAGCTGCTAAAAATCCAGAGTAAAAAAGAGTAAAGATGTAAATGGACTGCACTTATACAGCATTTTCTAGTCTTGACATCCACTCAAAGTGCTTCACACTACAGGTCTTCCACCCATTCACACACACACACACACACATTCACACAGCGCTTTTTCTACACATGGTGTTTCTATAACACACACACACTCACACACAGACTTTCCATCATGGAGGGCAAATTTGGGGTTCAGTGTGACCAAAGATGTTTCGTCACACACACTGGAGAAGCCAGGGATCGGAATCAATGACAGACAAAACAAGAAGGCAAAAACAGATAAGTAAGGCTGGACTAGACAATCTGGTAGAGAAAAAGGGAACAAGGAACAGGTGAGTGGGTGGGGAGGAGTTGGGTGGCTGGAAAGGTCGGGGTTACTGCAGGGCAGGTGAGAGTGACAGGGTTGGAAATGACATGAGGGTTAGTGAGTCTTGATAAATGCAGAGAAGAAATGAATGACTGAATGAACTGTGACAGTAATGTTCTGTGCTCTGTTGCTAAATGAGAAAATAAGTGACTGTTTTCAGCTTGTTCTGCTAAAGCATCAACCTCTGGTGCTGCAAAAACAAAACTGAAGAGCTCAAACCTGCAGTTCCTCTAATGACCACTAGAGTCAGTCCCCATAGACTCCCATGTCAAAATGTCCAACTTTACAGCAGAAATAAACATGTTTACAGCCTGGTACAAAAAACAGTTTTGGTCTCTAGAGCTAAATCCCTCCTTCATGACAATTGTATGGGCTGAGTTTTTATATAACTCACCTGTTTACATGGTTTACAAGGTTTAAAGTTATGTATAATTGAGGGCGTGGCCACTTTGAGTGGCAGGTGGGTGACCGTATTCTTGCCACAAACTGACAAGCACCACAAGTCTCAGCTCCACACATGCCCCACCTCTTTGCCCATATTTGGATTAGCTCAGAGTTAGGCGGAGTCAGGCACTGCTGAGATGGCAGTGGGGGAACAGCCCACTCTCATCTTGAGAACTCTCCAGAAACCTGTGGGTGACATCAAGGAGGCCATGTCCATCTTTATTTACAGTCTATGGTTCTGCTGTCTCCAAGTGGTCAAACAATGTAGCTTTAAAGACTAAGTTTTTCCAAATTACTTATTTCTAGTGGTATCTAGCTTTTTAAAAATCCAAGAATTGTCTTTGGACACATGAAGGACATGCAGGATATCCTTTCCCCCAGGTCCCAAAGAAAAAAATAAAACTAAGAAAAATAAAGTGGATATCTCAAAACCTGCAATCAGACCAAACTTATCTGCATATGACTCAGCCTCTAAGAAATAGAGGTAAGTGAGAATATGTCATCATAATTTGGGTGAACTGAGTCCATAAGAACAAAAGTAAGAAGAGGGTGTTTGGTCAGTAATTGCATTGTCATTCTGTCCTGCAGAAAAAACAAGTGATGTTGCTAATAGCAGAGCATTGATTTCTGACTGCCATGCCACACATCATTCAGATGGGACAGAAAAATAACTGCACTTAGGCAAACTGACACACACACGCGCGGCAGGAAAAAATATAAACTGCTGCTCAACCTATATCCAATCTCCTTCTGTGGAGCAGCAGAGTGATGGAGGGCTGACTGTAAAAGACCCCACACCATTAGTTTCATTGATACCTGCCAAAAGGGGCAGGAAAGAGGGGGGTGGGGGGGTGGGGCGGGGTGTTGACAGCACAAGCTGAGTGTCACAACATTATAAAGATGTTGCCAGGAAGCTTGAGATGCCAAACTGAGATGCTGGCATCAGTCACCCTGCCCTCCCCCTACCACCACCACCACCACCTTGCTTCACAGCTAATAACCAGGAGCCCCACCTGGCACCACCTGAAACCATTATCATGACGTCGATTATGAGACAATGGGCCCCCAAGGCACAGCCCTGTAAAAGGCCCCTACTGCTCCTACAAAGTTGTGTATCTTTGTGGCTGTTTTGAGTCTCTTTGTAGTCATGCACATGAATCATTATGTGGCAATTTTGCTTCTGTTCACAGTCATTTTGGTTTTTTTTGTGTCTCTGTAGTTGTTTTGTAATTATTTTGCATTGCTTTGTAGTCATTTTGAATTTCTTTACATTCCTTTTGTGTGTCTTTTTGGTCGTTTTGTTTTTCTTTATGGTTTTTATTTTATCGACCTTTAGTCATTGTGCCTGTCTTTCCAGTCATTTTGCATTTCTTTGTGGCCATTTTTCATTTCAATTGTAATTGTTACGATGGTGCCCCCCCCCCCCCCCCCCCAAGGTCTGTGCTCAGTACTTCGTTCAGAAGTGCTCCGTGCCTAAAACACACACACGTGCTCAGACAATGTTTACAGCCTTCGCCTGAAGAGATTAGTGGAGTCAAGGGCAAAATTGCAGCAATAAATACGTCTGTGAAGCTGAAACGACGAGGCCACGCTCACAGTGTCTACCTATTACAGTAAATCCTAGTGTAGTGCACCTGTCATCTTCTTCCTCTTCCTTACACATGGCTGTGTTTTGTACATCAATGCAAATTGCTCAGGGAGAGCATGATGTGATTGGGAGGAAAAAGAGAAAAAAGGGGTATTTTTATTTCATGCTATCAGGAGCTGTTGCCAGAAATCCACCTGCAACAGCACATCAGAGGCTCAGGCAGAGGGTGGCTATCATCCCGGGCCTCACAACGCTCAGGCTGCAGCCTCCCTGAATGTCAATTCACTTTCAAAGGAAGTGTGACAAAAATTCATTTCAGGGTGGATCTGTCGCTGCAACAATTCGTTAGCATAGCACAAGGCAGTGAATGTGCTGAAAGCTCCTCATTGCCTGAGCTTTTCTCCTTATCAGGGGAGGGGGGGTCTGGCTCAGGAGCGCTCTGCTGTGCTGCCACACTGCCCCCCTGTGGTGGATGACTGGAACTACAACACAGGGTTTGGTTCCTTTGAGTTGATGTGCTGTGGTGCTGGCTGTGACTGGGTGTGGCACCCACTCCACATTATCCACATTAATTCCAAATGGGATCTTTCTATGATTGAAATTAAAGAGCATTCTGATAGATGGGTGTTCAAACTCTTTTTTAATTTAATTAAATTTTTAGACTGTTCTAGTCTTTTATTCAAGTGCTGACATCCATAAGAAGATAAGTTTGTTGTTTTACGAACCAAAAACCATCTCAATGTTTTTATACCTCCTCTCTCAGGCTTTTCTCTGGAGCTCTAGTAGCAACAGGTTGGTGAGCCTATATATATACACACACATACACACACACACACACACACACACCACACACACACACACAATATGTGAGATTGGAGTCTATTAGAGTAACAGGTATATGTCTCTTTAGATTATATCAGTTGGTATGCTGCTTTGAAAGAAGAAAGTTGAATTTGTCCTGTGTGTGTGTGCGCGTGTGTGTGTGTGTGAGAGAGCTCTTGAAGAAATAGAAAATGTCATTTTGTTTTTCATTTTCCTTTGAATTGGAAATGTTGTCATCTTTTGTTAAATGTCGCACTGTAAAAGACACAAGTGAACAATTCAACATGACTGAAAGAAATGAAGAAGTCATTCAGTGAACAGAGAGTTTGGGAAAAGGACCTGCTGTCAGTGTAACCAGTAGGTTATTATTAATAATTATTGTTATTATATCAACACATTTCATGTGACAATAGAAACATCCTCCCTAAAGCTATTCCCTTATTTGGTGTTTTGATGCTGGTTGCAGAGGCAAGTTTTCAAACACTTTAAGAGGCATTAACGATAATATATAGATTTTTTTTCATCTGGAGTTAATACCAGGATTATAAGGATGGTCCCATAATCTTTCAGACACAGAATCCCACAATGATCACACAGAGAGTCATGGTGCAGATCAAGGGAGCATGTTGACATTATTATCATCATCAGGAGCTTTGGGCTTCTTTGCCTGGAAGAAATTATTCATAATTACAACGACTCCCACTTATAAGGTGACCACTTGATAAGGTGATAATATTTAACAACATTATAATTAATCGAGCAGAGGTCAAGTAGTGCGTTGTTAAATATAGATGAGTCTTTGACTTTGATGTCTAGGACTAATGCATAAAACTGAACTGCATAAATTAAGTGACTTTGAGAAGACTGAGAGTAGATCAGCCATGCTGTGAGGCCATTCTTAGGCTTACAGCTAAATGCTAACATTAGCATACGGGCCTACTGTAGATTAATTACAATGTCAATGTTAATATGCTATGTTTATTGTATAGCGTATAGTATAGTGCTTTAGAATGCTAACATTTTGGCTGAGGTCAGTGCGAGTGTCATTAGCTTTGCAGTCATTTGGTCATAAACCAAAGTATTGGACAAATGTTACTGAAACTAAAGATACTGTGATTCATCAAGATTCCCAGAGGTCATCTGACCTGTAGATAGGTTTTGTTCATAGACTGTAAATAAAGATGGACGTAGCCTCCGTGACATCACCCATAGGTTTCTGAAGAGTGAAACTCAGAGTGAGCTGCTCCAACATCACCATCTTGACAGTACCTGACTCCGCCGAACTCCCAGCTAATCTAAAAATGGGCAAAGAGTGGAGTGTGTGTGGAGTTCAGACTTCAGCACATTTTGCTTTGTGGCAAGCATAAGCTCACTCACATGTCACTCAAAGTGGCATGCCCTCAATTATGCAGGACTTTAAGCCTTAGTAGAATTTAAACAGGTGAGTTACATAAAAATTCACCCCTCTAGAGTTTTCATGAAAGAAGAAATTAGCTAAAGAGACCAAAACAGTTTTTTGTACCAGGCTGTAAACTTGTTTATTTCTGCTGTAAAGTTGGACATTTTAACATGGGAGTCTATGGGATTAATGCTTTTGGAGCCAGCCTCAAGTGGCTATTTGAAGAACTGCAGTTTTTAGCATTTTCATGTTGGCTTCATGTTTCGGCCTCAGAGGTGGCCACTGGGTTTTGTGGCTGGGCGACATCTTGTGGCCATGGTAATTATGACAGGAGCAAAGGGAAAGTGTGGTGATGTCAGGAGGAGGTTGTGGTGGATGGATGGGTCAACAAAACACAGGAATATGACACAGGAGAGTGGTGTTCGATTCCCATGTGAAAGTAGCTGTTTAATTTTGTTTCTATTATCCATGACCATTCCACAAAGTTAACTATGTTATTATTACTGTAACCATGACAACAGGTAATCTAATGTTGAGGAAGTACTTATTTCAACCCAAATCACCGTTTTTTACTAAACCTTACCAAGCCATCATTAATATTATAGTAACCATGGCAACGTAGGTAGGTAGATTTCAGGAGACGCTCACTATGGGTCATGTCAGAGGGTTGAAAAAATGACCTGAATGGTTGTTCAGGTTGGAGGACTGGTTGTTTTTGTCTCATCATGTCTTTTACCATGTTTACAGTTTTTTTTTTTTCTTATTGTCAATATTGCACATTAGCCTTTTATTATTATCTTGAGTCTGCCACTCTCACATTTCGCAGCATTTTATGAGCATCTTACAAATCTCTTAAGCTTTGGATAATTGTTGAGATATTTCAGGCCAGTCCAAAGTGGCCATCCCTTTTTAGTGTGGCTGAAAATCAAGAGCTGCCATGACACTAACGGTGACTGACTCTTGCTGTAGCTCCCACAGTCTATGACATTGTGGATGTGCATGATTGCCTCTGTGTTGCAGAGACTGGACTGCATTAAAGTTCAGAGCTTTTCATCCTGAAAAGGAGCTCTGACAATCAGAGATGGTTTTACTCGGGGGCCTTCACCGGACACACACACAGCATCAATTATTCAACTGCTGTCTGCATGTTCACAGGCACGTTCCAGGAGCAGCAGTTTGAAGCTTTGAATCATGAGTGCAGGTGTGTGAAAAGTAATAGACTTATTAAGCTCGACAGCGTCCGGTTTTGGAGAAAACCTGCAGCAACATATTTCTGTTTGTGTGTGTGTGATGGAGATGAAAAACAGTTTGAGCACAACAAAAACCCAAACCCTATTTCATCTGATAAAAAAATATGCATTGAGAAAGGTGGTTCAGCATTTCTTTCCCATACAGTATAAATGGTAGATGTCCATGTGTTTTCTGATTATAAAGCAGGTCTAGGTTATATTTTAATACTGTGAAAGTATCAAAGCCTCAGTCCACAGAGAAATGCACACAGCCTGTATTCAGAAACTGAGCCTTAAAACCAGCCATCAGGACTTCTGTGACTTTGTGATGTCACAACAAAAAAGTCACCGCCCTCAACCATGCCCCAAACCCCGCTCTCCTGGACTCACCATCCAACCTTGCAGGATTTGGTTTCTCTGATTGTTTACCTGAAATCTGATATGGTTGTATTAATTTATTCAGAAAACAGAAGAGAGGCTAGCACTGTATGGACTCATCATATGTATGAAATCCTGAAGCACTGCACGTTTTACTACAGTGATGATTCTCAGCTGTGTAATAATTCCCTCTGGGCTGCAGGATGCTGCAGAGATCTACAGGCTTCATAAAAGTGCATCCAGCAGAATTACACTTCAGTGAACTCTGGTGTTAACTCTGCACCTCCAGTTGTGCAGTGACAGATAAGGCTGGCAGGTGTGGAGATGTGTGTTTAGGTGCTGGCAGGTGTGTGTGTGTGTGTGTGTGTTCATGCATGTGTACAGCCTCATACATACACCCACCTTCAGGGAGAAGAGGATTTAGAGGAACATTGGCTGCCCGCCACAAAAAACCTACAATATGACACCTGAAAACCCTCATTTGGCTCTTTGAAGAAGCAATCTGAGGCAATAAAAACCTTTTTTGCCTGCGAGAAATTTTTGTCAACATCATTTTACCTCCTGTGCACTTCTGTGAAACAGCCTCACACTCTCACAGGCTGGAGGAGCTGCAGCTAAAAGCAAAATAATGACTTTGTATTACAATCCATTAAAGCTCAAACCATTTTGTGCTTCACATTTTCTGTGGACAATGTGCCCCTCCAGAAAAAGGAGCACATCTCAAAACACTGATGCAATGCCAATTATGCCATGTTCTTAGTGTGCCATGCTCGTTCACCCCAGGGGAGCCTTCAAGACAGCACAACACTCTAAAAACAAAACACACACATGCACATGGCTAACAAGCTCCCGGAGTGCTGGGGACAGTACTTAACAGTCAACAGTTTCATCCTGCCAAAGAGCACATTTATAGGCAGAGAGAGAGAGATGGTTTAATCCTGGCCTTAAACCCTGGTAAAAATAGGACTGGGAGTAGAGCACAGGAGATTAGGCCGAGGGATTAAGTCTCCATTTGTTTCCTGGGAGCACCCGCTGCAGGAGGTGCAGGAAGGAGGAGGTGGATGACTGGAGAGGAGAGGGGAGGAGAGGAAATGGGAGGGGAAATGGAAGGAAGCAGTAGAGGAAACAGGAGGTGAAAGAAAAGGAGAGGAAACAGGAAAGGAAAGAGACGAGGAGAGAAATAAAAAAAAACAGGTAACAGATGAGGAGATAAAAGGAGAAGAGGAAAGGAATAAGAGAAACACGAGGAGAGGAGAGGAGATGAGAGGAGATGAATGGAGAACAGGAAAGGAAAGAAAAAGAAACAGGAGAGGAGATGAGGGGAGAAAAAAGGGAACAGCAGAGGAAAGGAAAGGAAAGGAAAGGAAAGGAAAGGAAAGGAAAGGAAAGGAAAGGAAACTTATATATATGACATTATCAGTGTTGCCAACATTCCCTTGAAATCTTCTGAGTGATTTCAGGCATCAGTGAAACATCAATGAACTGCATGTGGCTTTGATTGAATTTTCCAATCCAGTGTGTGTGTGTGTGTGTGTGTGTGAAAGAGGGAGAGAGAGAGAGAGAGAGATCATCTGAAGAAACTGGTCAGCTAGTAGGCATGTGCATGTGCTGTATATCTCTCTGAAGGAGTTCTTCCTGCAGCCAGAGTGATGCTAACCAGAGGCTTTGTGAAACTCCACATTTTGTTTCCCACCCATCTAATAATCAGAGTTAATCACAGGCAGCAGAGCCACGAACATTCCCAGTGAGGAAGACACACTTTATCTCTGGCTCTCACTCACTGCTGCTGCCTCAGCATTCATTAAAGCCAGTGGCAGCCAGCCAAGGAAGTAGTGTGAAAACTCAATGTTTCAAAGCAGATTCAATCTCAGAGGTTTGGTATAGGCTGACATATGTAATATTTTCTTACTGCTAGGAAGTCAGGCTCAGAAAACTCCATTAATCTAGGTGGGTACAGTGAGTGAGAAGGTAATGCTAGTGCTTTAGGTAAGAGATACGCTTCTCGATGGCCTCAATACCACATGGTGTATTAAGATCATTTCCATTAATGCGATGCCTAGTGACTTCATGACTTGTGTGTAGCTCATACCATAACAGACATAAGCTGCAGATTTTAAGCTCTAATTCCTCTTAAAAGCTTCTGTTTGTAGGTTACTGGCCTGAAGATATGGGACGGTATAAACTGTATTTACAGTGTGTGCATGCATTTTTATGTAATGTAAATGTAATGTAATGTGATGCTGAGAAAGTCCCTTTTTGCTTCGTTCTGATGCCACTTTCCCACTATCACAACGCTACTTAACAAGTAACAATCGACTGGAAACTTGCGGCACAGGCTTATTTGTAACAGGTGAACACTGGCTGCAGGTTGAGTTACTTGAGGGTTATTTGGAAAAGATATTGAGTTAAGTTGGTCAAGTTGGTCAGCCCAGATTTATACCCCATAGAACATCTGTGGAGAGACCTTAGGAATCCAAGCTATTCACAAACTGCAAAAAAGTAATCTTATTTAGCATATTGATATGTTTGAATCACTTTTATCCCCACATCACCAACACAAAATCTGTGGTTTAGTTATTATCTTGGTTTGTTTTAACAGATTGAAAGGATTTAAATTTGTAAATTTCTCTACCTTCAGTTGTTGCTGCTCTGCATGGTAAATCTTAGTTTATCTGTAAATTACTTTGTCCATATTTAATTAGGCTGTTACAGCCAATTGATTAATTAATGAATTACAGAGGTTCATTAAAGTAATCAGTTGTAAATAAGATGGCACAAGACAAAACAAAACAAAACAAAGAACAAAATAAACTAAGAAAACATCCTGCATACGTTTTATGGTTTAATAAAGCACAAAAAGATTGTACTGCCTATATGGTTGGATTTCATGGTTTGTTCATCTGTATAATATTTTTAACACCTCTAATTAGACTCTTTCTCTTTTTTGAGTATGTTTGTGTATGTTGGATATCAATAAAAAAAAGCACAAATAAAATAAAGCACTAAAAACATACTCACACACACACACAGTATATATCCCGCCTTATGTCCCGTCATGTGACTAGTGCGCAAACCGCTCTCCTCTACTTTTGGCCCTGGTGACTTGCCGTTGGCCTGTCTCCGCCCTCACAGATAAAACGCGGCTGCGCACGCTCGCTAGGTCTTCTTCTACGTTAACCGGAGCAGCCGCTTACTACCACCGGAACCGGAGCAAGGTAATGGAAACTTACTTTTCTTTATCGTAGCTTTTATCCTCCGTATTTACACAGACCCCCCTCCTCCGCCCCCCCCGGTTTACACCGTTGTTAACACGGACCGGTTTGAAGCCAGTTCACTGTTTTATTTTGTGCTGGCCGCTTTTTCCCGGAGCTTCAGTGTAGCCTGGTTTCAGCACAGTTAAACTCTGTGACATTCACTTCAAGCCTCCGCTGAAAAGCTGCGGTGGTGTTCCGCCGCGGTGTGCGAGCCGGGAGCCGGGAGCCGGGAGCCGGTCTCCCCGGCGCTGCCCCGAGAGGCGGCCATGGAAGTGGTTTTTTCCGCAGCACCGGGAACAAAGACCATGTGGCTGTCAGCGAAGGCCCGGGCCCGGCCTGGCAGTTCCCGGCACACCTGCATGTTCCGCGCTAAATGAATTGCCTGCTTCCGCACTTAAAGCGGTTTCTAGTGTTGAGGTGTCTGGTAAGGAGCAGCAAACAAGCGCAGATGTGTGTGTCAGGGCTTAACGCCGGAGATCAAGCGCAGCCGCCAGCAGACCAGACGCCATCCACCATGGAGCCGCAGAGCCCGCAGAGCCCAAGTCTGCGTCCTCCTTACGTGGCGTGTCGTCACACGTTCTCCAGCCCAGCGACCTCTCAGCAGCTTCAGCAGCTTCAGCAGCTGGGCCTTACCTCAGCACTGTAAGGTCGTTCTACATTAACACGTCTGGATGATGTAGTGTTGATTGTATGTGCAGTTTTATTTTGACTTCAAAGGAGAATGAGGGAGTAAAACTGTCACAGGCTCAGTGGAGACTGAATGGACAAGTTTTTTTTTTTTTTTTTTTTTTTTTTTTTTTTTTTTTTTTCTGGAAAAAAATGTATAATATGGAACTTTAAAATGCGTATTGCATTATTATTATTATTATTATTATTATTATTATTATTATTATTATTATTATTATTATGCATTACATGTCTTTCTCCCAAGCCAAGGCGCACTGTAGACAGTTCTTGCAGTGCCAGGTCATTGAGGTTGGCACATTCGTGGTGTGTTGGTCTGCAGCAGAAGTTCTGCAGTAGTTGCCGCTCTGTTTGCAGTAGCAGGGGAAAATGGCAAATTTTGGATTTTGATTCTAACAATGGACAGGCAGGGGTGTTGGCTCTAGTATTGTCTATTATATAATCTTTAGAAGTGATGGTGCCTGTTAGCAGGAGGTTTCTTGAAGCGTGTTATTCTCTAAGGATTATGTCCATATTAGACTGCAGGTCTTTGGGGTAAATTTTTTTTTTTACGTTGGCTTGGTGCTTTTTTTTATTCCTGAGAGGGAATCACATGAGGAGCCTCAGAGTGAGACACGAACTGGAGATGAGCCCAAACATTAGTAACAATATTTGAACAAAAGTGACTGTTAATTCATTGGCTCTAGGTTAACAATGTATGTAGATAGATGCACAGAAACATGATGACATGACCAGTTTATTTTTTCCATAATTATTAGTTCCATCAGCAAATACTACTTTATTTATAAGTCAAGATTTGATATGGGCCTATATTTTTCTATTTTCCTAGGAAGTTTCCTCACTCACCACAGTGTGTTCTCAGTTAAGTCCATTAAATAATATAATTGACCAGAGCTCAAGAAGATTCAACTTCCTGTTTAGTCTGAACAGTCCAAAACCCACCATGACAAGAAAAAGAGTAAAATCTCATGTGTTAATGTGACAAACTGCAAATGTCAACTTTTATATAATTTTGTTTTTAATTTCTTCAGTCAGTGGCAAACCACATATTTTACCTGTTATTTCTACTGTAAACTCTCTAGGTTACAGTTGCATTTACTGACACAGTGGCAGGTAAGCCTCTGTCCTGCGCTCAATAGAAACAGTGCAGGGATAAAGGTCTTTGCTGTATGGGTGGGGCCAACAGGCAAAGTCACAGAAGTGCTGTTCACGTAGTCACACTGTTGGCTCCACAACAGCCTTGGCTGCGTTGTCTATGCGTTCTCTGTGCAATGGGGTCGGGGCCCTCGGCAGCCGGCCCCAGCACCAGCGCTGACTGTGCCATAACCAAACCGGTGGTGTGAGTGACTCTCTAGGTTTCTCCTGCTGCAGACTTCACTTGGTTACTTTGTCTTCAACTCTTTTTCTGTTTTTATGCCTTGTTCTCAGAGTCATGGCCGAGCTGAAGGAACGCACCTTTATTGCCATCAAGCCCGATGGCGTGCAGAGGGGCATCATCGGAGAGATCATCAAGAGGTTTGAGATGAAAGGCTTCAAACTCGTCGGCCTGAAGATGCTTCATGTAAGTAAACGGCTGATTTGTTATTTGCCACTTGTTGGGCAAAGGGTTTGAAATGCGCTGCTTTCATAATGGTCGTTGGTGTTATCTTTACCGCTGCAGTATAAGTGTACATGATCTGAGTGACAGTTAAGACCTCCGGTGAGCTGATTAGCCTCCTCCGTCTATTCCTGACGTTTGGCACTGACCAATTAGCACGAAGGATCCAGGGCTCCTGATCCTCTAACATCTGATCTGGGACAGTGGGACGCTGCTCGACTTTACTGTACGGGTGTGGGTCATTTATAAACCTACGTTATGCAAGAATTTATGTAAAAATAATCTCATCTGGGTATTAATGTGTTTAAAAAAAAAAAAAAAAAAAAAAAAGACTGATTAACTATGATTAGTCAGAAGTGGGCATGATTTACTGACTTGGAGATGCACGTTGTATTTTCAGCTTCATTCTGCTGAAAACTTTTAAAGGCAAATGTCCATCTGAAGTAAGCGAAAAGACATTCTGGTCTCCACGTCTTCTACTTGGAGACTGAATTTGCTGTATTGATGATTCAGCAGTAGTTGGATATTTGCTTTTCTCTTCTCCAGCATCACACTGTTCTGATTGGTTGAGATATCTGCTTACAGGATTACTGGTTCTGCAACTTGTGTGACTTGAGTGTTGTAAGACTGCCGTGAGCTGTGAGTGAACAGGAAGTTCATCCAGGAGGGGGGTGGGCGGTCTTGTTCAGGAAAGGCACAGTCAAGATACAAAGTGACACCAGAGTAGCTGCTGAGAGCTGATCTGATGTGGTGCCTTGTTTTTATATATATATTTATTTATTTATTTATTTATTTAAAAAGAGAGTCTGTATTTAATGTGAACTGGTCCATTTGGCTGACGCTCAATCTGCTTAATGAGATCAGTGTCTGTGCTGCTGGCAGATCTGATTGGTGCGTCCTGAGCTCGATGCCAGGTCTGTGTTTGTTGGTGTCTTCGTACACTCAGCCTGAAGATGTTTAAAATGACTGTAAACCCACGGCCTCCTGGAGCTTTTTGCTTTAATCGTCAGTGAAAACATTTTATTGAAATGCCATGACATTGTTGTTAATGGGAACTGGCTTCGCTGCAGTTTGTCATGAGTTCACCCCCTGAGTCCAGCACCATCTAGAGGCCGGTGCAGTGAGTTGACGTGTGAAGACTGATGCAGATGAACTGACGTGTTGTCTCCCTGCTGCAGGCCTCTGAGGACCACCTCAAGCAGCACTACGTCGACCTGAAGGACAGACCATTCTTCCCTACCCTCATCAACTACATGAGCTCTGGTCCAGTGGTTGCCATGGTGAGAAGACGCAACACACAACAGATTGTATAAGATTGTGTGGTGTGCCTGTTGAATCAAAAACCCTGCAGCCTGAAACACGATCTGCTGCCTGGCTGCCACAGTTTGTCAGCAGTTACACAAACGTTTCCTCGCTGCAGCCGGCTTCATCTCCTCATCCCTGTCTTGTGTCTTCCAGGTGTGGGAAGGCAAGGGTGTGGTGAAGACAGGCAGGGTGATGCTGGGTGAGACCAACCCCGCCGAGTCCAAGCCTGGAACCATCAGAGGAGACTTCTGCATCGATGTTAGCAAGTGAGTCCTGTATTCGACACCCTCAACTTCCCACACAGGATGCAAACAGCAGACAGGGAATCTTAACTTGTTTGAATATTTGGATCTTTTTGTCATTCGTCCTGTTTTCCTTCGCCACAGGAACATCATCCACGGCAGCGACTCGGTGGAGAGTGCCAACAAGGAGATCTCCCTGTGGTTCAAACAAGAGGAGCTGGTCAGCTACACTAGCTGTGCCTTCAGCTGGCTCTACTGAGCTGCAGCAGTCCTCTCGCTGGTTGGAGACCACTCAAACCTTTTGCCTGACACTTCCCATTTTTGCCCATAGCCTAGAGGGGAGAAGAACTGACGTCAGGTTCTTCATGTCCCGTGGTCGTCACATTCCACCCCCACCCCCCCTTGTACTCATCTTCATACTGTACTGGGATCTGGTCTCTGCGGAGGTCCACGTCTAGTCCGTATTCATTCCTGAGCTCGTACCAGTTAGAAACATTCCTCCATGTACAGTTGATGACTAGAAACTCGTCTTTGACTGTTTTTGTTTAATGGTGATCTGCTTTCCAATAAAATGCACACAATACAACTCAGTGGTCAGATTGAAGCCTGTTTTTGTCATATTAAATCTTTCCATGTTAGTCAGGTCTTATTGTTTTTCTCTGTTTCCATGCAGAGTTTATCTCAATGGTCAGTAATAACAGGAATAACAGCAAGGAAAACCTGTTTCTATGTTCGTATGGGCACCTGGAGAAAATTCCTGGTAAACTAGAACTAGGAGGTGATCTCCTCTCAGGCAGCATGAACAGCACTAAAACTCACACTACCCATGTACATATTAACATGTGAGTGTTGCACTGAGGGAAATAAACAGAAATAGAATAAGAACTTGGTTTGATGTTGTGCTTCTACCACATTAAGCAATAAACTGCCAGCTGCAACAGTGTAAATGAACAGAATGTGTTACTGGAGACTGAAATTCAGTCACTGTTCCAACCATTTATCCATCAGTGTGTTTCGACTCCTGTTTGCGCTGCCGTCACTTAAAGGCAAACACAAAATTGACAACCTAACAAAAAGGGAACAAGCTTGAATATTCCACACTATCAGAAACACAATTGTGGTAATAGTTTTATGTAACAGTGGTTCTCAGACTTTTCCACTTCAAGGACCCATGAAGTGACACAAATCAGACCAGACAAATGACACAGTGGCTTTACTGCAGTTTGCATTTATTTATCTACCGTTCCAGTCATCAACAGAGTGAAAATGTATTTGCCACAGTAGTTGGATCAAAATGAGGAGAGCCACGGTGGAAAATAACCAAGTTACATGTTTGAGGTACTTGTACATTACTTGAGTATTTCTATGCTGTGTTACTTCACTGTGGTTCAGAGTGAAATATTGTACTTGTTTCTAAACTGGAATTGAATTAAAAATCCACTTCATGTCACAGCTCATCAGTCAGGTTTACTTTGTGAAACCACTTGACAAAACTTGCTGATGTATGTAAAGCAGTTAGAAATGAGCTCCACCATTAGCAGCTACAACAGTAAAGTGCTGCTCACACACTGATGCAACAATTTAATAATCTGATAGAATTATACAATATATCGGTCACAGGGAACATTTTACTGCAGAACTACTAGTTTTACCTCTGTTATTTTTAGTGAAATGGGATTTTAAATGCAGGACTTTTACTTGTAATGGAGTACTTTTACTTTAAACAATAATGAGTATTTCTTCTGCCACTGAATGTAAGACAGTGCAGGTATTTCACATTTACACTTTAACTGCTTCACAATTCCACAATAATGTAGCACTGATTAAAGTTTAATATTACAGTGAATTAAGCAAGCCACAAAAGTTGTTGAGTTTCACAGTGGACTAAACCTATTATAGATTTCTGGATTACCAGTTAAATAAAGCCAAAAACACAAAATTGTATGTCCCCTATTCAAAATGTCAAGTACAGAGGGTGAGGAGCTAACTAAAGCTTACTTTGTGCGTGATGTTGCTGGAACTGATTTAGGACCGCTCAGACTGGGAAATGAGAAGGGAAGTGCAACTCTGACAAAGGGATTCCACAGTGTGTGTAGTCATAAGCCTTTTTATTCAGTGTAAAAGTCAGATCTTACAAAAATCACCAGATAAACTTTCACAGCCATGCGAAAACAGTTTGCAACGCTTGTAAACAAAGAAGCCATCCATTACAACCAATATAATGATCCAAACATTTGGCTTTATTTACAAAGTCTATCAAAGCTTGATCACAGCACAAATTTACCATATGAAAGGAAACTAGTATACACTATCAAAAAGATGTACAAACTTTAAACTGCAATCTAATAATGTACCTCAAGGGTCAGTGTTAATATCAATAGATTTATAACTATTAACATAGATTTTTTTTTTTTTTCATTTGTATCCAAAATAAATTTTGCACCATAACCCTCTCAATTCACAAGTATTTTCAGACAATAGTAATTCCAATACATTAAGTCATTTTTATCAAATATATATAGCACCACAATATAATGGTTTAATATAATTAGGGGGGACTATCACATACAAAAGACCCGTGTTAGTATCCAACAAAAAACAAAAACAAAAAAACAAATATCTGACTCCAGCCTGCTCCCCATCACTGCCCATGTCTGGCAGAACCAGTTCAGGAGCAGGAAGAACTCTGCAGCCCCACTGTCCGGTATGGAAGCTCATCACCGCCAGGGAAAAAATGTAAAATAAAACTGGTTTAAAGTTAAATGTAATTACTCACGGTAAGTCAAAATTATGAGTTATGAATTATGCAAGTTAAAATTTAAGTCAATTATGAACTATGTCAAAATTAGGAATTGCTGAACCAAAATTTAAGAAACAAAACTATGACATCAAAGTTTTGACTTAATAAGCCAGACATATGAGATAATGAGTAAAAATCCTTGTACTGAGTTGGGATTTGAAATTATATATGACATATTACATCAAAATTTTGATGTAAAATTATGCTAGTATGCCATATACAATACTAGGTCAAAACTGTGATACTAAATTGTGAAAATTCTGCAACACAATTTCATTTTCATTTCTATCATTCCTAACATCTTGGTGGAAATGGGCTTCCAAACCGTCCTGTTTACAGTGGAGGAGGGAAAAAACACAGACAGACTGAAGACCAACCAATGACGGTCACAAAAAAACCCCCAAAAAAACAAGCTCAGCACAACATCGGTACAATGCGTTCTGTTGTACATGCATTCAGTTGATCAGTGCACCCAATCCCAAATCAAACCAATCCAAAATTGCTTCCATCTCCAGCTACTGATGACAAAACACTTCAAATACACAGGTACCCATGGATAGAGGTCAAACATGTTCCATTTATAGATTTGGGGATCGATGTGAAACAAGAAAGTTTTATATCTACAAGGGAAAGTGAGAAACAGATCCAAAACAGTACTGATTGTGCATTTGATTATTTAAGGAGAATCTGGGGAAGGGTAGCAGCAGTTAGTCTATAGAACAGTCTTTTTTATTTTTTGTACTAAGTTATTAATGTAGTTTTGTCAAGAAGTATGTTAATGCTTCATTCTGCCCTCCAACATCAGTGGAAAATGTCTCCTATGACAGATCCTAACTTGAAACTTGTCTGCTTCAAATGATTGTGAGACAATGTCTTTTATTGCTCATTTGGTCTTAGAAGATCAGCGTTTCGGCTGAACTCTGTATTTAATCTGATGAGGAGACAAATTAAAGTAGAAATTGGTAGAAATAATTCTCACATCCTGTTAAGAGAAAAAGGAAAACAAGAAGCTACAAAAAAGCAGATTGAACCAAAAAGGCAAAAAGCATTATCCATTAGATTTTTGTCATCACTAAAATATAGAATTTAACAAGAAGACTGAAACAAAACATGGAGAAAAATACATGAAATGGTAATTGAGATAAGACCTTTGTTGTTTCAATATTATAGAAGCAAACAAGCACCATAATAATAAAAATGTTAAAAAATAACTGAATACATTTCTATGACATTTAACCACACAAAATTTAAATGCCACTGAATTTACAGTACTGAAATATTTAACTCTGGAAATCATCTATTTGAATTCCCTGCTTTGAATTCTTGTATTCAATGGTGTCATTTCAAAATGTTTTTGTCACAAATTCAAAAAATAAAAAAAAGTCAAATATTCAAAAAACTGTATTCAAGTTGCACAAAGTATCTCTTACAAGTACTAAAATCTTTTTTTTCTTTAAATCTTTCGCACACAATTTGTAAAATGTGCTTTTTTGGCCCTTTGTGGGCTCAAATCTGTCTAAAATAAGTGAAGCAAATATAGATAGAATTGTAGTTAGAATAAAAATATAGTTAGAATTGTTCATTTTGCACTTTGACGTCTGAATTTCACTACACTAATTTCAGCAACTTGACTTTTACACTTTTACATCAGCTTTTGGCTGTTTTGTAAAGATCATAATGCAATGAAGTCCAGAAAGATTTTTTGATCTTGTGGTGGAAAAGATATTTACTTGTGAGACAAATAATCTTGTTTTAGATAATAAGAATAACTATTAAAAAATGTAACTTGTTTAAGATAAGAATTTGTGTGCACAAGATAAAAATTTTGTTCAAGATCATTTGCATGATTCAAGAAAAAACTATATTCTTGAAATATATTCAAATTAATCTAATATGAATATAGTTTTTCAAAAACTAAACACATGAATTTTCTATCTGAATCCTAACAGACATACAGTAAAACAACTGATCAACAAGACAATTTAAATTAGTTGTTAATTGCACCACTCCCAATTTATAAAGCACAAATTCAGTCAGCTGTTTTTCCTGAGTAAAACATTTCAATACTACAAATACAGTGGTACCTACATTTCTACAGTAAGTATTAAATTGTGGTTGAATTTCACAACTTTCAGTTGCTTAAAAGATTCTTGTTATTATGGTACTTATTTGCTTCCATAGCACAGATGCACATAATGAAGACATTTTCAAACATTTTCAAACCCAGCTGATTCAGACCTGTAGTTACAACCTTTGCAACCAAAAAGAAAAACAAACTTCCTGAGAATTGAATCATGAACCTTACTGGTAGGAAGAGAAATTATGGATATTTTACCGTCACTGAGAAGTTTAAATCTGCTCTTCATTTCAATACCTCCTTTGGCCATACAATGAGTTTTCTGTATATGAATCCATGCTCTCAAAAACGACAGTTATACAATACCATATTGTTAAATTATCTCATATGTTAATTATATTAATGTAGTGATCATAACATTTGTGGGTGCCATAAATTTTATTCAACATAGCAAAATAATATTGGATCTATTACTATTGCATATCATTCAAATTAGAAGACTACCTCATGTGCTGTGATAAAATTCTTCCATGTTTGGTGTCTAGTCTTCAAGTGGATCGTGTTTAGGTAATCATTTTCATTTGCATATGCTAACAAACTGCCACAGTCTATTTCACACATTTATAGCTAAATGTGGCTAGCATCAGGAGGTAGTAGATAAACAGCTGCAAAAATCTAGCTCTTAGAAGAATGAAAGAGAAGTCTTCTTGTCATTTCCATGGGCAAGCATGGTTATCTGACTGATCAGGATTTGTTACTCCATACCATCATAGTCATAGTCATTAATATATATATATATATATATATATATATATATATATATATATATATATATATATATATATGTATGTATGTATCCTATATATGTATATATATATGTGTGTGTGTGTGTGTGTGTGTACAGAATCTTTGTCTTTATGCCACTTTTAGATTCTGTCATCTTAAGTGAATGCTGCCCTCAGAGACTATTGGAAAAGCAGTGCATTGTTCATGTTTCATTATTAAAGACAAACCTGTTATTCTGTGGCTCAGGTGAATCATACACTAGCTTGCATACATATGGCTCTGACATGAGAACAACCTAGGCAATTAAAAAGAAAAAATAAGAGAAAAAAACAAAACAAAAAAAACACGAATGTTTTGCATATTACCCAAATAAAATATTGTTTTTCGCATTTGGACAACAAAATTGTGTGATGATGTGACTGTTTAAACAAGGCAGATTTTCCTGCTGTTCTCTTAACCTGACAGCCCAACCTCATGTTTTCAATGACAGAAACCAAGGTTTGATGCTACAAATGCTGAGAGTATGGAGTCTAGAGCGTGCCACAGTGTTTAATCATATTTAATTAATAAATTTTGAAAAGCTATACATGGATTACTTCAATTACATTTAAATGTTGCCAAAATATATATAATTAAATATGCCAATAAATAATCATATTTTATGTTTCAGTTATTACATTTTAAAATTGAATCACAAAATATTTTTTTTGGAAGGATTTTCAATTTTACTTTTTGTTATTCTAGTTGTTACACTAGGCAAAGTGTTGGGAGGACTCTGCCATTTTTTTGCCAGACAGACCTACACAGACTAAATAGGAACTCTTATTGGCCAAATTCTAATACTCAATTATTACCTCACAATTTATACACAGAATATATATATTTTTTATTTAAATAAACTAATTGTTTTTGTAAAATTTAGCAATTTATTAATTGATTACAATTTAACACTGAATAAGTTTATAATTATTTTGGTGGCATACCCAAGACTCCATATAAATGAGGAGTTCCAGGTAGAACTCTGAGTGTTTGATGTCCACAGACATGGTCCAAAACACAACAGAAACACCTTTATCTGCAACATAAATCACTGCTGTAGTGCAACCTTTGACAGTAAGAGAGGGATACATCCACCCAGCATGCACAGCATTTTAATGTGCTGTATGGTTGGGCTTACACATTGGTCAGTTGTGTTGTCTGCCTCAGATAAGACTGAGGTTCCTCCCTGCCAGGCTACATCCAAACTGTAAAAGTCAAAGTACATCTTGTAGGGTTGGACAGTGGGAATAACCCTATCATACCAGTAAGGTTTCTCTTTTATACAACATACCCTGCTGCTCATATACAGTCCAACTATGCAAAGTTGTTAGTATTCTTTAAAACTGAGGTGATTCTTTTTAAAGTGGAAAAAGCTTTTCATCTCCACAGCTCCATCATTTCTGTTCAACATTACAGCACAAAGACCTCTAAATATCCAAAATGACAAATAACACATTTCTTTTAAATACAGCGAGAATCGAGGCTCATTAGCACTGCTAAAAAAGCAGTTACTAATACACAGTTAGTGGCACTGAGGGATTTCTGTTACTGTGATAGGTCCCTAAAACTCCACATTAAGCTACCAAAGCTGCCGACATTTACAAGCTGACCGAGAAGGAAAAGTGTAAAGGTCACAGATATGAGGGGATGATATAGCTCAAGGTGTGGATATAAAACTGGTTATAATAAACGACAGATTTTCCCCACAACACCCACTTTATGTAGCTAAAATATATCAACATCTACAGACTGGACATTTTTAATGAAAGCCCAATGGAATGTGCAAGAGGATTTCTGTACGTAAAACCTAATAAAAAACGAAGGATGAGTGCCTTAAACAACTGCATAACATATATTATTCTCTAAAGCGGTAACATTAAATTTACCGTAAATTAAATTTATTTAAAGCACATTTAAATTTTCCATCCAATCAACGTAATAAGCAAAACTGAAAGAAAAAGGAAAAAAAAAAAAAATTAATTTCATAAATTACTCCTAAATGTTAAAGGTGCAGCTTTTATTTGAATTGTAGATCTAGATATAATAAGATTATCTAGAAAAGTAATCAACAAAAATTTCAATAACTTATTAATACTTTCAAAATGCCATAATTGTCACAGTTTCCAGTTTCTCAAATGTAAGTATAAGGCTGGACCTCTGGTTTTCCAAAGGATTAATCAACAAAAAAAAAAAATTATAATGCCAATATTGTAGTTGCATCCCCAGTTGTTGTTTTACATTGCCTATATATCATTTGGTGACTTTGATGAAACCTGCAGGCTGATATTATTGATTATTAATCAGATTTAGGTTCTGTAATGTTTGAATCAGAAATTAATGCAGCTGTGGAAATCTTCTTGCCAATATTGAGGGGAGCACAATACCTGTAATGCTGAGCAGCATAGTACTAGGATCTCTCTTCAATCACAATCCTTTATCTATAATCTGTTAATTCTATTTGAATAGGTCTTCACATACTATATAAATATAATCACCTCTGTAAAACAATGCACATTACGTTTCCCACACAGCCACTGAAAATGTAAATGCAAAATAAGTACATAAAGACAAAAACGATCATTATTACAAAAAAAAAAGGAAAATAAAAGAGAAAAACTTCAAGTACTTTCAACAAAGTAAAAGTCCACCTGGCAATATGAAAATAATCAAAATATACACAACTCTGCTCCTCTTTCTGCCAGCCTCTCTCATCTCCTCAGGCCGTTCAGTGGGTGACTCTTGACGTGTGTGTGTGTGTGTGTGTGTGTGTGTGTAAAAGACCTGGCTCAATAAATGGTTCTCACAGTTTCTGCAGGTCTCTGTGCGTGGCCCAGATTGTGGCAAAGGCAGGACGGGCTTTTGTTGACCCCCCCCATTTCTGTGGAAAAGGGTTGTTTTTTTTTAATCCATCCAAATATATCTGGTCTGGTTGGATGTTTCAGACAGGAGAGGAGAGAAAGCCGATGTTGCGTCACCCAAGGATGGTACGAAAGAAAATGCCCAAATATCTGTGACCCAGGTGCTTTCCAACCTTTTTCTCAGGTTGCATGGGTGATTACATGCACACACAGCTACAAGGTTAGAAGACTGTCCAGAGGAAGGTTCCTTTCAGGAGTTTCAGAAGCATGAAATCGCCCCCCTTCTCCTCTTCATCACCATCTCCTGTACTGACTCCATAGAAGGCCCATGGTGTTGGTCTACGAGTGTGATTCGAGGCTAGTTATGACTCTCCACATTCCTGATCCTTGCTGAGGTTTTCCAGAGATGTGTCCAGTCCCGGTTTGTCCTGCTCTTTCCTGACCATGTGATCTCAGGGCTCCTGTTTGATGTAGTAGCTGCCTGAGCCGTTGCTTTCCTGGTCGGAGGTGCCCTGTGAGAAGGTAAACTCGTCCACCTCTGCTGGCTCCTCCTTCATTCGCAGGAGAGACTCTACAGATGGGACAGAGACAGATAAGAGAGAGAGCAGCAGCACAGATGAGCCACTTGTGTTCATGCACTTTGAGTGAAATACAGACGGAGCCCTTGTCTTTGTTCCAGGTGTTAATGTTAACTCCACATGCATGACAAGCATCAGGAGGACAACCTTCAAAAAACATGTCATGATGAAACAAACATGCCTCATTGCTTCATAGGTGATTGCTTCATAGTGAAGACAAAACACTAGTAATGAAAAAATGAACTCCTGCAAATTAAATGAAGGAAATTAAACGAGCAGTTTCACTCCAGAACTTTACTGACAGGAGGAAAAATTCATGTGAGAACAATGACAATGAACATATATAAACAAAGGTTGAGTTGACAGTAGAACATGCAGCATCGGCAGCATCCAGCTGCACAGCGAAGCCTGTCAGAGGACTGTCTCCTGTTAAAACGCCGTCAAGCCTCAGAGGGCCCAGTGTTGTGCTGGTTACGATCTTGTAGTGGAACGTTACCTGATTTGTGGGTTTGATGGAGGTGGGTTCGGGGCCGGGGCCGTGCGGGCCCCTGGGCAGGGTAAGGGGGCGGACTCTGCTCTTCGTCCCCCGAGAAGCTGCTCCTCCTCCTGCCTGCCTGACTGAAGGGCCGTCGACCAACCGGAATCTTCCTCTCTAAACACCAAGTCAGACTCAGGTAAGCTACCAGGGGCTTATTACACACAGAGGGGTTCAATTCATCTGGAGCGTGGTCTCAATGATCAGATTATGTGTTAGGAAGGAGAAAGTCAAAAAGGTTAGAGCTTAAGTTGAAATTTTCTGCTGATACTCAATATGCCCATCTGAATAAGCCCCTGGTAAGCTGTACTCAGACTGCTAGACCCAGGTAAGCAGATGCCCCGTTAGCTACCAAGAGCAGAGCTACAGAAACTGTGGCAGTCGTATGGAAGACTGTGGTTGCCGATATTTAAAATAAATCATTTAATAAAATTACATTTTCATTTGAATGAAAATGATGTATGACAAAATTAAAACTCGTATTGTTTCACATGTTTATGAAGATATGGACCCCATATTTTGCCTCTACAGTGGCCGCAACACTTTAAAGTCTTATCCTTGACTAATTATGGACCCCACTTGTTGTACCCTGTTTATAATATTGAATTGTGCTGTATCAATGTGTTTTCATTATTATCAATATTACTTACTTATTTATTTTTTCTATCACTATATATATTTTTAACCAGTGTTATTATTAATACTGATTGTGTAGACCAATGTTGTGCTAAGCTCTATTTTGCTGTTGTTTTCTGTTTAAAAAAAAAAAAAAGAGAGAAAAATGTAATTGTAATTTTTATGTATAAAATTCATTTTAAAAAAACCCCTCAACAATTAATTTCCAGCATATGTTTTACAGTGTTACACTACCATAATAAAAACAAAATTGAAAACTGACTTTTCATTTTCAAATTGTGTAAACTGAACTGAATTATCTCCCACGTGGCCTTTTCATCATTATTTCATAATGGGTGACTAATCCTTCTATGCACAAAGGCTTTTTTTTTTTTAAGAGGCAAGCTAAATCACATACATAAATAATATTCAAAAGTAAAAGTCCAGTTTTTAAAATATCAGTTATGAAATTGACCATTAGATATTAGCAAAAATTGACACACAGCACATTCAAATTATAAATATTAATTTTAGGTTTAGGTTGCACACTGTCATTCAGAAAAATAAATGTCCATTTCACACGCAGAGTTATTATCATTATAGAAATGCTGTGCTCAGGGGTGCAGTTTTAATTATGTAGATTCAAACTTTAAACATGCAAAATGGATTGTTACAATTTTTGTTTATATTTTGTCATGCATCATGTGCATACAAATGTAAAATTAATGTAATTATAGAATTTCACTTGAATATTGGTGGCCATAGACTTCAATATAAAACTGCCTCAAAAGTGTTGTACAATTTAGACTTAGCATCTGCTTTTGTGATCTGAAACGCTGGACCTAAACAGGGGTGCAACACCAGGCCTTTTGTTCTCAAATACCTGAAGCATCTGAAACAATAAAACAAAATCTCAACCACTACTTAGTCCAAGTGTCTAAAAAACTATCCCACTTAAAAGACAGGCACTGCTTTTATCTTTTCAAGCATCCTGCAATGTGACACATGAGGTCCAATGAAAATTCCTGACACCGAACAGGTGACCAGCAACAGAGCAGCAGAGTAACCACCACAAGTGCAGCCAGTGACAGTAAGAGTAACAGGAAAAGGAGAAGACGAAGGAAGGAGTGGAGAGAAAGTTATCAACAGGGCAGGAAGTATTACTCACTTTTCTTTTGGCCTTTGTACTGCTGGGCCTTTTTCTTCTGCTTGGGCACAGACTGAGGCATGTCTCTGCTACCTGAGAGACAACCGTAAGACATCAGACATTATTGGACACTTGTGGACAGAGAGGTATAGTGAAGTTTAAAAGTGAGGTACTAACAAAGAAAACAAATAGTCATCATAAATATAGCATATGGATTGTATAAAAACTAACACAAGATATTTGCACTGATACTGTCCTTATAAAGCAGCTCAGATTCGACAATGACATGACCAGTCCAAAATAAATAGTTTCTCTGTCAGTGTCATTACAAAATTTTGTGTTTCTCTCATCAGTTATACTTTATGAATGAATGAATGATGGCCACATCTCTCATTTTTTAGTGCCACAGCAATCCTCATGAAGCCTTGTGAAGATTATAGAAAAGTAATTATCCACTTAATTAGTTTAATGTTGTACTGTAAAATTTTGAATAAACTGTCAGATTTCACACAATATCAGCAGATATCCTCAGCTGAGGTATCAGACTGAAAAAAGATGAAATGATGGGTCCCTATTCATAATTAATTAGCTGGGAGGAGGAAAAAAAACATTATTGATTTAAGAAAAAATTAAATAGACAATGTATGATGAATAAATGTAACTGATGAAGTACAGTACCAGTCAAAACTTTGGTAAGTGTCATTATATAAGTGTGTCATTAAGTGATAAAGATGCAGTATGCAATACACAAGAATACGTGAACACAAAAACAAGAAGTGTGTTAGTTTTTAACCGGCTACAAACCATATTTAATACCAGTCACCAGTCAGTAACAGTGCGAGGCTGGTATTGTTGCGGCAGAGTGTTCGTCTGTGTGTGTGTGTGTGTGTGTGTGTGTGTGTCATCATGATGAAATGTGGACCTGGAGAAAGACTGACTTAACTCATAGATTAGACAGTTTTGACAACTGTCATCCTATGTCCCCTGTGGGGAATCAAATTCTGCTAACAGAAAACAGATCATTCAATGATCATTTAATGGTTGTTATGTGAATATTTATGTCCCTTGATATCACAAAGGGATCATAAAGAAATAACTGATTAGAAGCAGTGTCATTACAAGGAAACTAAACTACATGATGTGGGTAATGACTAACAAGTAGAGTCAAAAAGCCTGTACCGCAATATCATGGCAAGATTACTTTGGGATTACTGTTACAACCCTTTTAATGGCTTTAATGATTTGCCAAAGTACAGAGTTGTAAACGGGCACAACTCACCACAGTTCTAACGACATATATCCTGGATTAGTTTTTCTGGCTCTGATCCCAATCTGTGTCCTTTAATATCAGCTATCTGCCAAGTCTGATCTAATACAGAAGGTGTGACATCTTCATTAAATGTGCATCTGGCAAATTGAAATGACTGGTTTGCCCTTCCTTATTTTTTAGTTTGTTTAGTCCACACCAGGGTTTGACTGACAGCTTTCACACCATCCAAACCGAACTGTACTGACCAGGCAAATACATCTGAGACATTTTCAGACATCATGGATGAGGGTCAGACAGTTAAACATAAGGCCTCAGTGGTTATGGAGTTGAGATGGAGTATGTTCTTACTCTGTGAAGCAGGGGGCTGGAGCTGGTAACCTGTCAGCTGACACCAGCCCACAGGGTAGAGGTCAGGTGACTCGCAGTCCACCCACTGGTCGTATTCGTCCTCCCAGCCGTCAAAGTGGATCCTCAGTAGCCGGTGCACAATCCTCGTCACCGTGGCAACACACACCAGCCGCGGCTCCATCAGGTCAACAGCCTCCAGCTTCATACCTTGTCGGAAACCGTGATTGGGAACCTCCTGAAGATGTGAGGGGGGAAAAAGAATCTCACTCATTATATACAAAGAGAATAAACATAAATCCTGAATCCTGTTTTATTGTCATCACAAATACAGTGGAGAAACCATAACGAAGCCTACCTTGTTAAATAGCTTGACAGGAGCAGCTATTGATCCTGTTTCTCTGAGGTAGTCGAACCATTTAAATGGTAGTTTTGTGTACCCTGAGAAAGAAAATCAGCATTGAGACCAGAACATTAACAAACCATTGCCTGGAAATGGTATCCCATTTACATTTGTGAAGGACTCAAATAAACAAAGATATGAGTGTTGTACCTCTGGGGGGCGTGAGTTCAATGTTGTTGATTTCACAGAATCCGACAGGAAAGATGGAGGGGGAGGTGCCGTGGTAGCAGAACCAGTCTGATCCGTCCACTGCCTCTGAACCGTCAATCCCGATCATGAGGTACCCATCTGCCAACACCTGAGCAGCAGAGAGTGTCTGAGGTTAGTCTGGAGCAGCTGAGTGAATTTTTAAAAAAATAAAACCAACTAATCCTTCTAAGTTTTTTTCCTGACATTGATGTGAAGTGAAGACACACACTGACCTTTCTTACAGTGGCTACACATATAGCTGAGAGGTTGAGGGGGTCAATGGCTTCTAACTTCATCCCGTCTCTGAACCAGTCCCCACTCTGGTCCACATCTTTCACCTGATATGCACATCCAGACAGAAAAAAAAAATCTTATTTTTAAAGCCAGGTTGGGCAGATTTGATATCCATTGGAAAAAGTCATATACATGTGTCAGTTGTCACTCAACATGACATCTAAAAGCTCATCCTATGGAGGCAAATAACAGCTGTAAAGATCTGAATCTTAAAAGCTACTGAAAACTGTGACATTTAATCACTACTGAATACTTAATGTTGAAAATTAAACAGGGATATTTCACTATGTAAACAATCCATATAATTTTCCTCTATGCCCATGAACATTACACAGACAAACTTTAGTCAAACTTCAGTTTGCTGAAGTTTGACTAAAATGTTCATATATGATCCCGACTTAAGTGCTCACTAAATGTTGTCAACTAAAAAGAATAAAATGTCAAATGTTTCTGTATAAACTAAAACTACATTAAAATGTTTATGGTTTTCTTTGACTAAGATTAAAAGGTGCAGTTTTTGTCGAATGAAATTTTAATAAAAATAATCAAGATGAGGTTGTGTAAATGAGACTAAAACTAACATTTGATAGATGACAAAATTAACTGCATTATACATTCAGTGGCATTTAAATTTCAACATAAAGAACTCAATACAGATTAAAATTTCACAATAAAAAGTTGCTTTTAAGATTTAGATCTTCATGCCCATTATTTGCCTCATACCTGGAGGCCTTCCCTGTACCTGACAAAGAAAAGCAACAAGCAGCAGGTCTGCAGGGACTGGTAATGAAACACTTCCCTTTGAGTTCAAACCACAGCTGTAGAACCCTTTAATAAAGAAACGGAGACAGTAGTAAAATAGAAATGTTCCACTTTGTGTTACCTTCTGGAAGAATTGAGCAGGAGCATCAACTTGTCCCTCAGTTTTCTTTGTAATATCTGCAAAATATATCAACAGATCAAAATCAATCATCATGCCTGAGATATTTCAGCAATATTCACATAAAAAACCAGTTCCATGAGCATTAAATGATTTCAAAGGAAGGTTAAATCCACTGACAGTTGGAGCTGAGGATGATGATGAGCTGGGCTTCGGGTTACATAGACTGAATAAGAAAATAAAATAATAATTTGATTCTCTCAGAGCATGGAGTCACATCCATCAACAGATACAGCAGCATTTTATAAACTTGTGTGACCACATCTAACTTAATATCTGAATTTTGCAATTGAACTACAGGATTATTTAAAACTGTAGTCATTTGGTTTCCCCTGTTTATCTGTGACACAGTGTGCCCTCAAGTAACAGCACTTAAATGATAATCAGTGCAGACTGTGAAACTGCACTAATGTCCAGTCTTTGTACAGTCAAATCATCAGATGTGATATTTTTAGGGGCATTGTACTCATTTTATGCACCGATTTTTATTTGATGATTTTTAAAGAGATTTCCATCAATATGAGGAGTAAGCAGGTGACCAAGCAGACGAGGTAGATAATCATGAAGCCCAAAAAAGCAAAACTCTATCACAGAGATATAAAGTAGTCAAGTACTTTCTAAAAAAGTGTATGACCTGACATGAAAATGTCATACAGGACAATCATTTGCATAGTGAAGAAAAACCTTCCTTATGACTGCACAGCAAGTGAAGCAAAATCTTGTCAAGGATCAAGAGAAGACTTTGCAAACACAACCTCAGAGGATTTAGCAAAAGATAAACCTCCTGGTAAGCTTCAAAAACAGAGAGACCAGGCTGCAGTTTGTAAAAAGATACAAAAATGCAGCAGCAGAGTTCTGGAACAAAGTTCTATGAAGAGATGGAACAAAAATCTGCCACCATCAAAGTGACGGAAAGAGGGATGGGTAGAGAAGAAAAAGGAATAGCTCTTGATCCATAATGTACCACCTCATCTGTCAAACATGGTGGTGGTTGTGTTATGACTGCCAATGCAGCTGGTACACCATCATTCACTGCTGATTTCACTGCTGACAGAAGCAACAGGATGTTTCAAAACTCATTGGACAACATTTAATCACTCAGCAGGATGTCTAGGACACATGTCTGGCAACACAAGCTTTTCAGGGTGAAGAGAGAAACCCTTGACTGGCCGAGTCAAGCACCTGAGCTCAAGCAAGAGCTGAGAGTGGCTGCAGGGAAGACCTGGGAGAGCATCCCCAGCAGGATACAGAACCGGAAACATTAAATTTGAATTTTTTTTTTACTTCATGTGTATCTGTCCAGTTACTTTTGAACCCCTAACCATTTAGCACTGCGTTAACGATACTAGGTCAACACTTAGTATATAGCTGGATGGTGTCTGGTCAAGTGCAAAACAGAAGACGTAGCTTGAAACTGTAAAACAACTACTTGTTCTTCTACACATTTACTTCTAGACTGATATAAACCTACTAAAATTAAAGTGGAGACTTAATGTAGGATCCATTATTTCATTACAAATGAGATGTGCTGAAGCTCAGAGCCTGAAGGACAAAAGAAATGTGCAACTGTCCAAATACTCATCATCTGGATTTTAATATTCAACACCTGAAATCTTTCTTGTGAGGTTTTTAATGCACCACTTACCGGATCGTTTGAAGCGGTGTCCAATGCTTCGCGACCAGCCTATGTTGTGGATGAGAGGGCTGAACATGTGGCACCAGAAGTCATCCGACCCGTCCTGGCTCTCCTCATAGACCAGCCTGAGGCGACCTCCGATCACCTGCTCCACCAGCGCAACCCGTGTCCGGCACAGGTAGTTCTTATCCACCACCTCTACCCGCATCAGCTTCTTAAAGGGGAACTGCATGTTCTCGTGTACCTATGGTGAAAAATGATACGTAGATTAAACAAAGGAACAAAACCAGTCACTGTTGTTGCTTTTGATAAGAGTTTGAAGTCCAAAGGCATTAGTGTGTCTCACCTTGGCATTAAAGTCAGGTGGCAGTGTTTTAGCTCCAGTGAGACGTTTTACAAGAAAGGTTTTCCAGTTAGAATATTTATGCTGTATGCCTGTAAATGAGAAATTACAAAAATAACAGCAACAATTACCACAAACTCATCCAAGAACAACAGAACAAGACGGTGAAAAAGTTTGACACAAGGCTCACTTTTCGGAGGTACAAGGGGTTTGCCACTAGATGCGCACCATCCCACTGGGTGCACCTCAGGGATACAGAGATTACACCAGAAGTCCTTACTGGTGTCGTTGTCAAAACCCTCATACCGCAGGAGAGCCTTGAACCCTGCAGGACGTTACAAGACACGGTTGAGTTTCAGTTCCTGAAACTGGAAACACTTCACATCTTGTTCTAGACTTTCACAACACATGAAGTCATGAAACTGTAGGTGTCATGAGAATGAACATGTGCACCCAGTGTGAACTTGAAGTCTTAAGAGTGCAGTTTACATATCTAGAGTTCATGGCAATAATGTCTGCGGATGAAGACTATAATATATGTTTGAATGGTCAAGAACAAACAAAGAAGTGTTTTTTGTCAATGGCAGAAAATAAAGCAAAAGCTACATATTACTGTATTTTTGTGTAGTTTCACATTCAGAAAACAAGGATGGCAAATGTTAAAAATATAAGACCCTTCCACTAAAACGAGACTTCAGTACTGTATACACTTCACATGCTTCCGTGTGGACACATTTTCCCACAATCCTCCACTTATCACAATTAAATCTACTCTTTAATGATTCTAAGAACAGAATGAGTGAATATGGGATTTGTTTTAGACAATGTTTAGAGTTTACAGTGAAACACAGATCACTGTATTGAACCTCAAAGAGATTTTTTGTATTATGAGTTTGATCATATTTGCAATATATTTTATATTTAATCGTAAAAATACTCTTGTTAATAGTGTGATGCTTATTTCAACCATATCAGCTATTCCACTCAGTTATGCACATGAATGAAAAAAAACACAGAAAAGTAACAGTTCCTGATATAAATTTAAAGGTGGATTTGTCCTTTGACTGGTTGTAGAAATGGTCTCACCTGCTAGCTTAATGATTTCTGCGATCCAGTACACCTTGGTGGAGAGGTTGGTGTCAGAGTTGAGCACTTCAATCCTAACACCCTCTTCTATGTCCCCCCAGCATAACCCCATAGGGGCCTGAAGCACAGAGGAAGCAGTGAAGTTACACAGTTAAGAAAGCAACAAAATAGTTTTGAGCAACTGTAAGTATTGTACTTACATGCTTGAAACAGCTGACTGGAGCTCCAACTGTGTTATTGCTACAGATATACCGACCCCAGTCGAAGATCTCTGCAGGGACCACTGACAGAAACAAGAACAGTGTAAAGATGGAGTGTATCTCATCATAGCTGCACTGTTGGCCCATTAACCATCATGACTGCTCTTTGATAACATACCAGCTTTTGATTTTGCCTGGTTTTGTTGACTTGCTTGGTACTGGGCGTAAGCTGCCAATTTTGCCATAAGAGGTTGTTTCTGTAAGACTTTAGCCTTTTTCGTTGGTGGCTTGCCCTTTTAAAATGAAAGCAGAAATCAACATTTGTGTAATTATTGTATATATATATATATATATATATATTATAATTAAATTCATTGTAAATAAATGTTTTATAGCAGGCTTATAATGCATTTACCTGGAGTCTTGCCAAGATGCTAGCTTTTTTGGAATTTGAGGAATAACTCCTAGAACACGACACACTGCAGAAACGCTTGGTCTTAGAATAAAAAGCATCCCGTACTCCGACCATCCCACACATCTCACAGGTCGCTGTGAAGAAGAGTCCACAAAACAGATGCACATGACTACTACTTGCTGGCAAATTCTTTTTTTTTTTTTTTCTTACACACAGGATTATATTCCAGAGATCCACAAAAACTATAAGATCCAAACATATTTCCATGCACTGACCCATTCCAGCCTTGCCGTCGGGGTAGGTGTAAACTTGGCCATTGTTCTTGATGATGGGCAGGCTAGCAGGGATGGAGGGCACCACCTCATCCTCACTGTCCTCTGAACTGGAGCTGCTGGTGGACTCCTCACTACAGCTGTCGTAGCCATCAAACATCCCGAACGAGTCTCTCCGCTTACGCTCTGAACGTGGGGTGCGTTCAGCCTTCACCATTGAGATAGTGGCAAAAGACATCTGAGTTAATTAAATGCTTTTAGTGCTGCAACTGACAGTTATCTTCCTTAACAATTATTACTATTATCATTTTCTTAAGTAGTTAATTACTTGTTCAATTATATAAAATCAGAAAATACATCATCATCAGGTTCCCAGGATTCAATGTTGCATCTTTAAATGTGTTGTTGTGTGTGAAGACCATGGACAGTGAAGGCCAAAGCTCATAGATGTTCAGTAAAAAAAAAGAAAAGAAAGACGACACGCTATATAGTTGCATTTGAGAACAATGGACTAGTGACTTTTTCTGATCATTTTGACTTTAAAATTATTATGTTTTTTAAATTATTATAATTAATAAATTTTCAGTTCATTAATTACTTCATTGTTTCAGCTTGGGAATATTCTAGTATACTCTTACAATATCGCATTGTATTATTTATTTAACAATTCTAGTACCAGTGCACATTCTCAATGTTTAGATATTTTTCAGTCTCTTTAAATGGTAATCTGCTGTAGTATCTGACCCGGAAATCTGGCTGTGGAAGCTGGAGGGAAATTACTATGAAAAGATGTTAAGAAAAGTCAAACTGAAATATAAATACTGCCGTTTCAATAGATCTTGTTCATCAGATGTTCACAATCCGGAACAGTGCTGAAAATATTTACTGTTGTCACAGCCTGTTTACTTCCTCCTTTGAGCATCACAGGTGATATCCTAACTGGCTGCGCTAATATTTAATGTTTAGCCAGTAAGAATGCTGGACGAAAAAAACAATGTACCAGCCTGCAAACACATTCATAGCGAAATTTAATATGTGCAAAATAGAGAAGCTAACTAATATATAAGCTAAAATACGGGGCGGCCTTATTAGAAATAGCCACTGATGCTAACTAGCGTTAGCACAGCTAGCTAGCGGAAACCTGTTTTTCCAGTTTTTATTTACAAAAGCACACCCCACTTTTCATTTGCGTTGCACACTTACAACTACACGTATGTAGATAAAAATAAGTGTGGGGTTATTTTATTTGGCCCGTTTTCGGAGAGCTCGCTAATATTTAACGCTGGTTGCACCACTAGCTAGCTACGATAAACGGATAACAACAAAGGAGGAGCGCTAGCCTGAGCAAATCCTCTGTGATCGGGAGGCTCGCGGCCCTAAAATGAGTCAAATTCACTCACCAAATCCCTTGTGTCTTCCATCAGCCCTTCATATAGATACCTTTCTATTTACCTGTGCTGCCAATGCAAATAAAGACACATACGCTGTGGATAAATTTGGCTTTGAAATAGCAACGACTAAATGAATACTACCAAAGCAGGGTATCAACAAATTACTCTGTTTTTGCGCATGTGCGAGCGTAACCTACATTCATGTGATTGGTCAATCCGGAATGGAGGTCACCCACCGATACAGAAACAAAACAGAGGACTCCGCTGTGGGAATGAATGAATGGCCTCTTCTGTTTCAAGTGTAATACACAAAATAATAGAATAAAACTTCCCCACACCGCTTCCCGTGTCAAACCAACACCAGTATAAGCGGAGGGAATATTTATTGTATAAATAGCTGCTTGACATTTAAGTCAAACCTGTCTCTGCATTGGATACAGCTTACTAAAATGCACACTATGACAGAGTAATTCAGACTTTTGTTATTGTTTGACAACGTGGAGTGAGATTACTTTAATTCTTTAAATACACCCACTATCTAATTTTATTTTGAAACATACAGACAGGTGATAAAATAAAGGAAAAACCAACAGAAAGTGTCTCGGTAAGGTGTTGGGCTACCACCAGCCACTAGAACAGCTCAAAGCACCCAGTCCAGCACCAATACATAGCAAATAAATTGTTTATTGCAAGCCAGACAGTGTGCAGAATTTTTCAATTGCTATTTTGGATCCACTCAATCTGATCCTCGGCACCTGCTTCACTAAACAGATGTGCAAAGTGTTGTTCTTTAATTTATCACCTGTCTGTACATTTACTGCACAAAAAGCATTTCAAAGTAAAACACAGACAATTCTTGTGACATAAAATAAATCCTTTATATATATATATACCTCTGAAGACAAAGAAACACTTTCTTCTGTCCTTAGCTAATGATATAGTAGATGCGACATTTTTATATTGAACACAATCTGAGGACCACAATAATAATACTGTAAAGTGTCATTTCCAAATATTATAACTCGAGCCTAATACATGTCATCAAATGTTAATATGCATACAAGTAGAGAAAAAAAATAGACATTGCTGGCCACAAACGAGCTGCCCTCTGACTCATATCACAGTGCTTTCCACTAATAATACTGGCATTCTTTTTTTGTTCCTCTCTTCATTTCCTGAACACAAAATATAGTAATGACACATTTAAGCAAAGCTGAATTAGATGCAGAACAGCATAAAGGCAAAACAAAGAATTCAGTGTGTGCTGAAGTAACAACAATAAAGTGAATATGGCTGGAAGAACTGTTGCACAGTTGTCAGGTAGGTAAGGCTTCACAATGAGAAGTTATGTGGCTGAGTCGGGTCAGACAAGGAAACATCCCCTTCATCTCATCAGAGCTGATGCTGAGGAATGGACAGTCAGTGCTGGAGGATAAAAGGGAGGTGAGGTCATCATTTTTAGAGATATCATGATTCATAAGTCCAGAATGTTAAACTTAATTCAGTCATCAAGACAAGAAACAATACCTTGATATTTATGTACGTCTTTGGTCTCAGAGCAGCTCGTCCTCTATGACATCATCGACGCTTCCTGAGATTGAGGCAACTTCTGAGGTACAAAAAGAAAACTGGTTCAGTTACTGGTCATTCAGTAGTAATTATACCAACAACCTGAAAAACTGGACTGTCTGTTTTTTTTAATCCACCACAGTGCAGAAAGCTGACGGAGAATCATGATGTACTGACTTCAAGATTAGTAATAATTTGTCAGTCCCTCTAATTTGACAAAAAAAATGTCATGAACTACTAATAATACCAATTTTGGTAGCGCACCAAAATATGTCTGTAGCACCAAGTACCAAAAGCTTTCAGGTATTAAAAGCTGGGACTGAATGCTTGCTCACATTGTTAGTCTTTAAAGCGCCCTTAAAATAAGGTTAAAAAAATTTGTTTCCAGCCATTTACTGCAATTAGATGTGAAGAAAAAAGTTCTCACATCACTTTTAATTGCAATATTAAACCATGACACCAACCCTGACCTGCAACATCCCCTGCTTCAGGTTCAGCTTTTCACTGGGGGCTTTGCTGCTTCTCTCTCTCTCTGTCTTGGTTTCTGTCATCTCTCTACTAATAATTCCAAATAAAGGCATAACCCCCCCCCCCCCCCCCCCCAAAATAACAAACAAAAAATGCTATATATAAACTTACACTATAAGCCAAGTGGAAAATTTACCTTATTTTCACATATTTCAGAGGGATGTTTGAGTGACTGTTTGAGTGCCAGGACTGAGAGGAAACACATCTGGATGATAATATTCCTGGCCCATGTGTCATGAGATATCTGTGCCTTCTAATCCAACAATGTGAATAAAGGAGTCCTAATTCAATATTCACCTGCAACTGACCAGGACAATGTTGAAAGATTAATGGTAAATCTCTCCTGTTCCTGCCTCATCTGTGAAGGTGATGGTTCCACGTTTCTGTTTAACTCTGTTTCACTCAGGTGAAAAGGTCCATTTCCTCTTCTGGGTGTATCTGAACACTTTATTTGCTGGCATCCTGGGATGCAGCATCATACAAACTGTTATTTTATATTTATCTTTTTGTTTTCTCATCTGTTCCAGCTCCGTTTAGGTCGCTATTTCTCCTGCCTTCTAGTATCTTTGCTTCTGCTGTGAGCACGTGTGGTGGCAGTAACCTGTTACTTGTTTACAGTTGATCCTGTTCCTCATCATCAGACTCAGTCTCAGTGTCTGTACTCACCTGACAAGCTGATACAGGAGAGACTGAGCTCTGACGATGCTCCTATCACGTCATCCTGTAAGACGAAAAGAAACGAAGCTGTCCAAGTGTTTGTTCAAGCAACTGGAGGATATTTTCAAACTGTTCAGCCAGCGATTAAACTGACATTGATGCCAGTCTCCTCTGCCTTTTGATATTATTGATATGGCCACACTGAGCTTTTTCCAGAGCTTTCAACCCCTTCACCAGCAAAAAGTGTTTGCTCATTTGTCATGGAGATGGCCGAGTTGTCGTCTCATGAACAAATAACCCTCTTAGACCAAATGTTCCAGGAACTACAGAACCAGAGGAACTAAACTCAGAAACTAAAATAGGAGCTAAAAGTCCCTTTTCATCATTCCTGTTGGTCTTGAGGACACATGTTCACTCATACTCTCAGGTCCTTTGCATTCTGTCTTCTTCATTCTTTAGTTTATCCCAACCACACCTGACACAATGAAGCAGCACACAAGTTGTAGATGCTGTGACGCCTGTGCAAACTTTTTTTTTTTTAACACTTGGAACACTTGGTCCTGTTTCTAGGCTGCACTAGCAGATATCTTAAGCTGTTGAACAGTTTGTGTTAAGTGCTTATCTCTTGTGACTTAGATGCTTCTGATGGGATGCTGGTGGTCCCTCTTGGTTCAGTCCTGGCCACAGGTCAGTGGGGGTTCTTGTATCTGTAGTGAGGACACCTCTTCTTTTCATCACCAATTCCACTCAGAGATAAACGGCTTTTAATAAACTTTCAGAGACTCCTTGGACCCACCAAGTTTCCTCCTCACCTTTCACAATAAAACCTCAGACAAGCTCAGGATGAACTTCTCACCTTCTCACCACATTTGAACAGAAGTGACCATCATTTTTTAACCTGGAGAGGTTCTTTAATCTGTGACATGAGAACAAAACTAACTAACTAACTTTCTTTATGACCTTATCAGTTGTGAATCTCAAGGTAAAGAAGAGATGAGGTGAAAACGCTTATGAATAGAAGACAGAGACTGATGTGGTGTTCAACAAACTAAACTATATTTTACACATCCGACACCCATCCCCTCACCCTCTCTCTCATTCTGCGCCTGAACAGACACTATGACCCAAAGACAGACTTTTAAAAATAAAGTTCCCGTTGGCCCTCACTCAGTGAACAGCCAAGTTCTTTGATGCTGTTTATCCCCAGGCAGAGTTTTTTTCCCAGAGACTGACTTTGTGTACTTCAGTGAATCATCGTCTGTGACACAGACTATTAGTGGAGCGTGTTCAGCATCACCAAGAATCAGTTTTGTAGATCAGCGTAGTCAGAAAAGTGGTGTTAACAATTCGATCAGATGTTGCCAATGTTTCACCAGCAAGTGTTCCCCACACAATCCTCTTCACTCTCTCTTACTGCCAGGAAAGAGACAAGAAGTTTCCATCTCCTCCTATTAGAACCATCAGATGCCTTTCTAGAGTGCCTCCACCTGAAAGATTTCCAAACGAGGCTACCTTAAAGTTGCAGACTATGGGCGGCCCGGTAGTTGAGTGGTTAGGGCGCGTACCATGTGTGAGCGCAAGACACTCTTAGTAGGCAGTCATCGGTTCGACTCCCGATTGGTCTGACTCTTTCCTGCATGTCATTCCCCTCTCTCTACCCCCTTTCCTGTCAGTCTCCACTGATCTATCATAAAGGCACAAAAAGCCCAAAAAAATAATAATAAAAAAAAAAAGGTGCAGACTATTCTCTTTGCTTCATGAATCGTCTGCACAGTTGCTTTTTTTGTGCTTGAAGCTGACTCACTCACATCAAACATGACATCTGGCCCACTCTGTCTTGCAACCCAGAGAATCTGGTCTACTTTGGACCTCAGCTGATCCTTTTCCTCCTCACAGAGAAATGTCTTGTTCCACAGCTCATAAAGGATCAACATGTATGAGCTGCATGTGTTGAATCGAGCTTTCCTGATGTGTTTGTACTTTTCTGTCCCTTCATGTCCAACTTGGAAGTTAGATCAGAGATGGGGTATTGCAGTTGTGGAGACAGGTTACAGTGCCAATAGAAAAGGGCTGGATCAACCTCAGACATCGCTCCTTCTGCTCTCAGATCTATTTCCTTCACTCTGTTGAGTCTGTACAACGAGGCATCTGCCAGACCACACAGTCCTCACAGTCAGCCTAAGGGGCGGACTGATGTACATGTCATTTGACAGTGGTTGCTGAAGAGACTCTGAAGCAAATCTCGGTTAATCCATGTACCTCTGACATTTCTAGCTCCTTAAAACATCGAGCCACTGACTGTGGCTTTCGGTACTAATCCAGAGAGTTTCTCCTTTGTCCCTCAGATAAACTGTTGTCTCTCCAGCTCTTTACCACTTCAGGCTGGGTCAGGTCAAATGACATATCTCTTACCCATAACTGACATCTGTGGTAGTAACATCATTAACGGTGGGGTCTGTCTGCTCTTCTTTTGCTTTTTATCCGTCAAGATTTTCCTGTAACTGTTCACCAAGCCTCTTCTCCAGTCTTACTTTTACTCATCCAGACTGATATTATTATAACTTTTAATTATTCTTTGTTAAACTTTCTTTATCTTCATCTGAAACCAGCCTCAGGTTATTAACTCAAACTGAATGAGCTCAAGTTTTGCCTACTTCCAAGAGCCCATCTCAGCCTTAACAACAACTGCATCTCAGGGGGTGCTGCCTCAGAGCTCTGACATAGGAAATCGAACTGAGATGGCTCAGCTCCAAGACGATGCTGTAAAACTAAGCTAAGTTTTACCTCTACTGTCTGTCATGAAAGTTGATGTTGGATAGTATCTGAATTATTAATTTTAGGTCCTACAGAAATTCTTATTTATTCAATTTGTCAAGTAAAGGGCCGTTTGACGACAAGTGGAGGAAATATTCAAAATAAGGCACATACTAAAACTGATATTAGCTTTTTTCTCTGGGCATTTTCAAAAGTGGCTAAAAGACATGTTGTTTTTTGCTGTCCTGGTCCACAGCAGGACATCACTCAGCTTCTGTGGTAGTGCTGCTGCTGCTTCTCTAGCACATTGATTCAAAACTACTGCAGGTAATACTAGACAAGTGCCTCACACAAGCCCAGGTCAAATAAGCCCAACTATCACTTTAATGTGTTAATGAGGGCTGTAAGAATCCAGTGTGTTCAGTGACTCACCAGCATCCTCTGCAGACAGCCAAGATTGTCACCCTCCATCTTTCCGTTCACCACTTCCTGGAAGCTGACGGCGTGGCCCAGTCGTATGAGCTCCTCACCGATATCTACAGTCTAGGATGAGCAGTGATTTTTTTGTACATGAGTGCAACAAAACAGGAGACAGGATGAGAGACGAACCAAACACAGATGAACAAGTGATGAAAAGCTATCTGACCTTCCCCTCACTGTTGACATAGAGCTTGACACTGGGCCAGGACGAGACCTCAGAGTGGGAGTAGCTGCACAGTTTGGCCTGCAGAGGTCTCCAGGAGGCACAGTAAGTCAGCTGCTCAAACTCATCCAGGGCTGCCTCAGTCCACGCCTCTCCTGAAGTACAGGGGAGACAATATCAAAATAAAAAAATACATTCTTGAAATTCGGAATCATGCATTAACATTTTTTTGAACTTGTCTGTGTGATAAAGGTATTAAGCTGACAGCTTTACCTTTTGGCCTCACTCCTGCTAAGCTGCACTCAATAGCTTGGAATGGTAAGCTGAGGAAGTCGCTCCTGAAATGTTAATGCAGCAGAAGCAAAAGCCGTTAATAACATAGTTCTGCTGTATTTAACTAATGCCACCAACAATGGTAGGCACTCTGCAGCAGCACCACAACCCATTATTCCTGCACAAACTCCAAACTGCAAGTGTAGAGAACAAACACACAGTTTTATGAGTGGGAGAGAAGAACACTTCTCTTTAAGTGTGAGCTGATAGGAGCCTTGAAAAAAAACCTCTAAACCTTTCATGAGCCAAGTGCAGATAACAAGAAATTTAACATCTCAGTATAAATGCACTGCTCACAACAAGACATTAGACTGTTGATGCACAAACTACACAACTGATCCCAGAAGGAGTATAAGTAAAAGCTTATTCCACTTGGAAAAATCCAAAACTGGATCGATCAAAACACTCAATGAAAAGACATAAGAAGTCAGTGTGTGTCAGACTTTATTCAACATAAAACTCAGATACACCAGATATAGGGTGAGTATATCAATTCAGCAACCAAAAAATAAATAAAGTTCCTATTGCATTAATTATATAATTAGTGGCTGTGCGCCATGCTATTTTAATAAGACTCTAGTGCGCTCTCATTGGATACTGCTCCTCTCCCATCTCAGACTCATCTCTGAAGTGTCCTGGTTTTGTCAATGAGAAAATCAAACACTGTCACAGACTTTAGGATAGCTCACAATGAGAGGTGGGCTTGTCTCTGAACCGCCTGAATCACAGGACCAGGCCTTGGACTTTGTCCCAACTTGAGGGACTTTATCTCAGAAATTTGTCTGGGACAGGAAAACTGTGGCAACAGTCATGCAGAGTGTGTTAGACTACATTTGCAGTCCTGATGTTACAATGAGGTCACTCTAACTGAACATACAGAGGTGAGAACTGCAGAAAGCTCTAAAGTGCACATTTCAAAAGACCAAACTGAGACTAAGATTCACTCCCATTAACAAAAGTGTATCATTCTGTGTTGTGTCACCAACCAAAGCAAATCTCAAATAAAGAGAAGAGAGGAAACACTCTCAAAGGAACTCAGAGAGATAACTGTGTACTAAGACAGACTCATTCTGGAAGACAACTGCTTCATTTGTGTAACTCATATGCTGAAGCATCATAGTAAAAGGTGACTAATGACCTACTGCTCACTGTTGACTCTGGGGAAAATGCAATCCTGGTTTTCTTAGATCTCAGTGCTCAGACGTCCTTTTGACCAGACTGCAGCCGCAAGGATGTTGACTGGCACTAAAATGTGAGCACATCATCCCAATCTTAGCTTCTCTTCACTGGCTCCTTATTCACTTCAGAATTAAATTTAAGAGCTTGCTGATTACTTATGACCACCACCATAGATCACAGACCTTATCCACTGGCTCTCACCTCCTACCCCCCTTAGATCTGAGAGCTCATCCCTGCTGTATGTTATCTCCCATGATCACAACTCAAACTAAAAGATGACAGAGCCTTTGCAGTTGCTCCTCAGATATCAGATGAGCTCCCTCCATCTCTGTGTTTAAATCTCAGCTAAAGACACATTTTTATTCACTGGTCTTTTTCTCTCACTAACCTATTAGTCTGTTTTAATGTTTTAAAATTGTGTATTTGCTTCGTTGTTTTCTTGTTTTTGTTGTGTTAGTATGTTTGTGTATATTTAGTATCTTCCCTTTTGTTTTTTTAGTTCATTTTATACATTTGTTTTACTTACTTATGTATTTATCATATATTATTAATTATATTAGTATATGTATTTATTTTAATGTCCTTTATACAGGAGCAGTGTTTAATGAGCTCTAGAAATAAAGCCAACTTGACTCACTAACCTCAGATTAACGAAAGGATGTACTTCAGTGTAGAACTAGGACTGTGGACTTTGTCCCCCTTTACTTGAATTGTAGTTGGTGGCACTTAATGGCCAGTATGAGGAGGAGGGATGATGATAACAACTACCAGTAACTCTTTCAAAGTACATGTAAGCATGTGAGCCATCTATCAAAATCTGACTTAACATAAATTTTACATTAAGAGTCACAAAAAGAACGTGTCATTAAAAAAAGTGCATCTTCTCTCTTACCTCATACGGCACAGACTGTCTCTGGGCAGTTCCCCGTTGTCCCCATAGTCAACATAGTAAAGGTCCACCAGTCCAGAGGCCAGAACCCCCAGCACCCTGGCCCTGTTCCATGTGCCATGGTCTTGGTACGGAGCAGCCACAATGTCCCCCACCACAATGGTCTCCACCCTCTGCTCCTGGAAAGCAGAAAAATAGGGACAATTACACACTGAAGTCAGTTTGTCACTTCATACCACTTATTAAGACAGAAGGACATGTGCTGACTGTGTGGTCGGCGCTGCTGTAGAAGCGGGTCATCTCCTCTGTCAGTTTGTCCAGCTGGAGGGAGCGAACCCCCAGGATCTGGATCCAGAAGTGGTTTGGGTTCTCTGACGCAGAAACATAAACCTCCAGATGTTCATCAGGCTGGAAGCTCAGGTCTGGACTGGGAACTGGACAACACAGGAAATTAAATATAATCTTTGCATGATATGATGATTAAAGGTCTGAGTTATAGAGACAGTGAACCAACTTTCAAACTTGGAAACTTCAGAGAGTGAGTCTGTGGAGAGACTCTCCTCCTCCTCCTCTTCCTCTTCCTCCTTGCTATCTGTGTTGCTGTCTTTTAGCTCCTCCCTCTTGTCATAAATATTTTCTGGTTCTCCTGTGGTTCCACATGAGTGAATGAGGCCGTTCTTCACAGTCTGGGAATGGGGACCGTTGTTGTTTAAACCCACTGGTGCCTCAGGGTCTGTGTTGTCCGGCCTCTGGTTTACAACAGTGTGGCCACGTTTCTGACGCAGGGCAGATGACTGTGAGATCTTCGTCCTCACCATCATGTCCTCTCTGACTTTCTCTAGAATCAGCTCCTGCAAACAGATCAAAGAAATCTTTTTATTACTGTGGTCCAAGTCTCTGGAACAGCAGAAAGTGATCCACCTTTTTAGCCTGGCTTTGAATTGAATTGTATTTATCTATACAGTTTAAGTTGTTTTACTGGTATGTGCTTTTACTCTATATTTATTTTCTCTCTGATTGTTATCCTTTTAATAGCATACTTTTATTTCTGGTTATTGATTTTATTTCTACTTTTATTTGGGGTTTTACTCACTTCAATAAATCTCCTCTCTTTTAGTATTTTATCATTTTATGTTCATCACTCCATTTTTATCTTTGCACTCCAGTCTTTCTGTTTCAGGAGACTCTTGATAACGTGTCCTCAGTTCCTGCTATTGTTGTCTTATTTTTATTTATTACTTGGTCATTTATTGCTCTGTGTGTGTGTGTGTTGGTTGTTTTTATTGCTTTTACTCTGTAAAGCACTTTGTGTAACATTCTTAGTATGAAAAGTGCAATACAAATGAAGTCTGACTGATTCTAAACGACATGCCTAAATATGAGGACCCACCACACACACCCGTACACCCACACACACCCACAAACACACACACAGTAGATTGCACTCACCTTGGCCTGTTTCACCTCCTCTCTGGTCCCTGTGATTGTAACGTTACCCTTTGCCCTGGGACCATGCGTCTTCTCTTTGGAACAAGCCACTTTGGCCCCTGTGGTTGTGGTGATCAGTTTCAGACTCCCTCCGCCACGCCCTGCAACACAGACACAGGTGCGCACACACACACAGTCTCCTCATTTTAACACAGCGACAGTTACCTGCATTTATGTATATTTTGTCCTAAAATACGATCAGATCTTCAACTACAATAATGAACAAACACAATCTGTTTAACTAATAACACACATATCATGTTGTTCTTGTCCATACTGAAAACATCATTCAATCATTCACGTTACTGGAAACAGTGTGTGAACCTCTCAGGTAACATCAACTACAGCTAACTGGAGTCAGGACTTATCAGACCACCAGCACTGTGAATGTTTGCATAGCCGAACCAGTAATACATGTGTCCTGCTAACCAAAGCTTGATACATCTGATTCTTCTGTACCAGTGTTGTTCAAATAATATTAAAACACATCAGTGAGCCACTCTGTAGCACTGGGTGATGTCGTGTTCACATTCCTTCAGCATCATGAAAAAACACACACAGACTGTAGTTTATTTTCACTCCCACACACACACCATCATCCTGCTGCCTAAAATACTCACTAGTTCAGGATTAATCTTCAGATGGAAATGGTCCCCAACTAAAGCACTATGTTCTCCTGGTAAAAAACTACAGAGGCCATCTGTTTTAGGAAGTTACTCAGCCATTTTTAAAAATGATACTTATATTTGTGAGACATTTTTAAAGATTTATATCTCCAGCAGGAACCAGTGGGAGGTGGACCAACACATCCTTGGTTTTCAACTTTTTATGGGATTTGTTGAAATAAGAAAAAATGCAGAATCCTCCTTTAGCTGATTCTCATGTGTGAGCACTCCAGTTTCCCTCAAGCCAAACACATGCAGGTTAAGTTAATGGTGACTCTAAATTAAATATGAGAGTGTGAATGTGAGCATCTATATGTGAGCCCTGTCCAGGGTGTTCCCTGCCTCTCAGCCAGTCTCAGCTGGGATTGGCTCCAGATCATTATCATCAACAAATAGGTCTAGGAATCAACACTGAGCAGCTACCTATTATACGTCCGAAGGCGGTCTGAGGAACCTCCAAAGTCTCTGTGACTGGTTCACAGTCTGTGACCAGGTTCTCCAGGACGCAGCGAGCCAGCAAGATCTGTTCCTTAGAGCCCTGCAGCAGGAAGCACACAGCCTTACATCCAGGCTCCCCCGAATCTGACAAGACCTGCACATGGGCTCCAGACTTCTGGGTCACCTGAAACAGACAGAGACAGTTTGATCTCACAGGACGTTTGGATTTATAAGAATCATATTTAAAACCGGACAATGATCCAATGTTATTCCTGAGGAGTTCCAAGTCATCACCTCACACTCACTTGTGGGCCTTTTTGATGCAGCAGAAAATGAGAGTGTTGAATGTCAGAAACATTACAAAACCATTTTTGGCTGTGCAACCAAAACTGACAGGGCAAACTAGTTTATTAAATAATTAGTTGAGCCACATAAAATTATATAAAATTGCCCATTTTTTTATTTTTTAATAAATGAATAATTTCATTCATTTTAAGCAAACTTCTAAACATCTGCTAATTTACATAAACAAATAATTACAAAGTAAATATATATAAATAACATATGAATGAAACCATAATTTGTGTGAAAACTTTGCAGCAACATTAGCAGGTTAATTCAGAGTTACCTTGGCTACTTGGTTGATGAGGAGTAATAAACAACCTCACATGCCAGACTATAGCCCAGAGGGGATGCAGCATGCACGACCTTATTAAACTACATAAATAAAAGATGTGAGTTTCTGTGTGTGTGTTTATTTACAGCAGCAGCTGCACAGCTGATTCTGAATGACTCTGACAATGTTTCCCTTCTAACAGGTGCGAACTGGCTAAATCGAGAACAGCATGTTGAGCTTTCTGATTGACAACACAACTGTGCTGAAACAAAACTTGACACAAAATAAGTCTAATTGGAAAAAATGTCATTGAAAACAGATGTTTCAAGTTAAATGTCTCTAATAAAATGAAAATTACATCCAATAAAATTCTGTTTTTACAAAAATGATAATGACTTCAACTGTTTCACAAACTGTTGATTCATTTATATCTCTTCATTTAATACTGAAGTCTTTGGGCTTCCATACTTTTGCAGACAAACTGAGAATGAAGGACATCAAATAAACTCTGATGCAGTTATCTCTTTAAGTGTCAATTGTACCTATTTTAGAAGCTCTTATAATATTGTTCACCACTTTAACTTCATTAAAAAGCTGAAAAATCATCATCAGATACTGAAGAACTCACCACATCCAAAAACTTGGCCTGGTATCTGGATACGTTCCTGTAAACTTCTACAGGGAGCGTCATCTTTGACACCTCAGTGTCGGGCCCCTGACCTGATAAAGTGTTCATGAATACCGTCATCAAAAAATTTACATAAAAAATGTAAAATACATAAATAAATTGGGCTTCTCACAATAAGCAGGTACTCACTGCTGTTGGTGCTGCTTATGTGGCGATAGACGATGTAGCCCACTGTGGCCCCGACAGAGAGCCCCGCAGCCAGAGCCACCATTTTGCCTGAGCTTAGGGTGCTCTTGTGACCCTCCTTCACTGCGTCCATGACACGCCGTGCCCCCAGCGGGATGCTCCACCTAAACACAGACATGACACAAGTCTCCTTCCACTGGTGGCAACTGGCCTGTGACTGTCCTGCACATTTTCTTTCTGTCGTGTTTATCAAATCCTGTCCATGGAGAAGTCAGCCATCTTTTATAGCTTTTGAAAAATGTAAAAACAAAATGACCATCGCGACGGTCAGAATGTACCTAATGGTGTTGTGTACGGTCCTCTGTGTTTTGGCGGCTTGCTCGGCAGCTGTACAATCATGCAGCACAGATAGTTAAAGCGTTAGCCAGCCTCAATGAAAAACTGTAGATCAGGTGTTCTCAAACATTTTCATATTACAGACCACTTATTAATTAGGTTTCTCTGTGGAGCCCCAACTGCCTGGACTCTGATCCGCTGACATACAGTGGTGTGCAAAAGTTTGGGCACTACCGAGCAAATCCATGTTTTGTTGATTTTTGAAATGAAGAGAAGGAAATACAACCCCCGCAGCCAACAGGTGTTTCTTCGAATGTTAATGCAAAGTTACTTTTTAATTTCATGAACTTCACATTGAGGAAAATAATCAGTAATCTAGGAATGTGCATAAGTTAGGGCATCCTGCTGAGTCAGCAGTAACCCATCTCAGTAGATATCACGGCTTGCAAACACTTTTTATTCTTGATTTAGGAATGTGGACCCACTCCTCGTAGATCACTTCAGTATCTGACATATGTTTAGAATGTCTTGCACAAACACCATGTTTAAGGTCTATCTGCAGATGTTAAATGATGAGATTGAAGGCAGGGGGCTGTGGGGGCTGTTCCAAAACCTTCAAATTATCTTTCTTCAAGTGGTTCATGGTGGATTTTGAAGTCTGCTACAAGTCATTGTGCTCATTGTAAAAGTCTGAAGAAGACTGCAGGACGTCTGGATTTAGATTTTGCTGAGCTTTAGTGTGGAATCCATTCTTGGCCCTATTACTGCAATGTTTCTTGTGCCCCACGAAAGCATTATTTTTTCACCCCCATTTCATAACAGTTGGAAAGATGCTGCTTTTTACCCCTCTAAAAACACCTTTGTGTTTGCTCAATTTTAACTTTATCTTTCCACAGCACCTGTTTCCAAAATGTCTCTGGCTTATCCAGATGTTGCTTTACAGACAAAAGTTTCCTACTGATGACTTTTCCATTCAGACGCTGTTTGTGCCTCTTGCAGGTCTTTTACAGTCACATGGGCCAATATTCGATAATATCAAATATCATGATATTTCCCACCATATACAATATTTTTGTAAAATAAATATTTTTTTCTGTGCAGTTTTGCACAGTTTGCCCTGCTGCTAAGTCCAACCCTCATTTCACTGCTTTGCTTACTGTAAACTGCACCTTGGCAAGTGAAAAATAAAACTTTGAGCTGATGTTTAGTAGCACATCATACCTGACATAATAAAATACAATACAGTTATTATATATTACATGAGAACCTGAAAATGGAAGCAAGTGATTTTTTTCCCCCCAAGAGTAATTTTTTTTTTTAATCTGTGAAAACCAGAGATTTTAAAACTTTTTTTTACTTTACACATGATTTTTTTTTCTTGTCAGTGTTTGTTTTTGTAATACTTATTTTGGCCACAAGAGGCTGGACTGCACCACTACCCCAATCTAAATAGGACCAAACGCATTCTTGTTCCCTCTAAGTAATTTTTTCTCCATGCACTCTCAACACAATGTACATGATAATGTGTGTTAAGTTATGCATCAAAAAATTTTCACTTGCTTCTCAGTGCAAGTGAAGATATAGTGAAAAATTGATGCACTTCCTTATGCAATTTCCTAGCACTTATTAAATAGATGTAATACCTAATACTTACACGAGGGTTTCCCACTGCACTGTAGCTTTAATTGTCCTTCTGTCAAATTAGTAAATGTGAATGTAAATGTAAAAAATAATATCATATATCGCATTATTCGAGATGAACTGTATAGTGATATTACATTTTGGACATTGCCCAAGCCTTCATAGAGGTTTTGCGATTGCCTTTCTGCCCAGCAGTCCTGCAGTTTTATCTGAAAAGTGTCTTCCAGATATTGCATTGACTTCCATTGCATTGCCATTTCTTAATGACATTCCCGATGGTAGTAATTCGAAGCTGGAAGCACTCTGATTGCTTTTTACAGCCTCTCCTGCTTTTAAGGCATCAATTAGCTTCAGATCCTCAGTCAGTTGCTCAGAGGAGCCCTTGGTTGTTCAGTGTTTCCACAAGGTTTCCAGAGTCTGAAAATTTATCAGACTTTTGCACATGTTACTGTTTAATTTTCTTAAAAGTTAATTAACTAAAAGTAACATTATGTTAACATTTGTAGATTTTCATTTTAATGTGCATTTGCTGCATGAGTTGTATTTACTTCTTTCCACTGAAAAATAAAACAAAATATTTAATTTGTCCAGAGGGGCCCAAGCTTTTGCATTTAGCTGTATATGAGAAGATGCTTGGTATTTATTTAGTGTGATTGAGTAACAGCATAAGGCAACAATAGGAAGTTCATTCTTGATCTTGGGACGTTGGATAGTTTGACCAAAAAAAAAAAAAGTTTTTTTTCTTGATCTTGAAAACAATTTAACTCAACAGTCCATTTAGCAGCTGTTCCGAGGCCTTTAATCATGCCGCCCGAGTTTCATCAGCAGATGGATTTCACTCAACTGTCATAAAATTGTAGATACTCAAATTTCTGTGAATTCAGGGCACTGATAATGGTTTTAATGTCCATGTTGCTGAGAGCCAAAGTTAATTATTGAATATGACTGAAAGCTCCAGAACAGACGCTAAATGGACCTTGTAGTGAAGTGTTCCTCATTTTCGTCAGGGACCCATGGAGGTCTGCAGACCCCACTTTGAGAACCAAAGCAGCGGATTCTTACTGTGTAGCCGTTCACCAACTCAGACTACATCACTTGCCAAACTGTAGCCCAAAAAAACGTGCACAAGCAGTCACATACACACAATGTAGTTCCCTAAATGCTTGAACATTTAGTGTATACGGTACATACACACACACAGCACTGCACCTCTTATGAATGCACCAAGCCAAACTGCAGCTGCCTTGACCCTGACAGCAGGATGTAATGCACTGAAAGCAGACGCTGCACACACTGAATACTATTTACTGTATTTGGGCGACCTCCAGCCATTCTATTGCCCACTGAATACTTGCATCCAATTCTTTCTGAGGCTTTAAACATCGCACTGCTATAACTATGACTCACACACAGAACAGAATGCACTGGAGGTAAGCCAACAGCGAAGAGTATTGGCGCCACGCAGCACCGGGGAGCACGCAGCACCACCATGCAGATGCGTGTCTCACTGGGAGAGGAGGGCTCTGGGGCTGTAGTTGAGAAACACATGGGACTTGGACACTCCAACGTCCATCTCAGGAGAATCGTGACAGTAAGACACAAATCCTCTCCGATCCTGGCTCTGTTTTTTGTGTACATCCAAGTTCAAGACTACTGACAGACAGGCAGAAGGGGGAGAAAGTTTCAGCATTTCAATTCACAACATGACAGCAACTGGTCAGTCACATTGTACTTTGATGCACATTTCATCAGAAATCATCACAGACTTGATTAATACTGGTCTTCACTGTGGCTGACAACACAAGCCTACCGTTTAACAACAGGGTGGTTGATCACACTCCTTGATTTTGCACAACTGTATCCATAAACTGTTTATGTTGCAAGGACCGAGCCTGGCTTTAAAAAAAACCCATTTATCGTAGTGTTTCTTTTTGAAAGAAGAAACTAAATACCTACAAACATAACTTCTGACTTTCCTGTTATTGCTCTGGTGTTTAGGTCATTTCGGCATTCAACGGATCCTCCAAGCACCACGTCGTTTCAATAAAATAATTCAAATGTCATAATTGGTTACTGTTTGTTATTACATAAAACGTTGTATATGGGTAAATAGAAGGAATAGCTGGTTAGTTAGTATTTAAGCCGAAACGAAAACTGAGCAGAATGGTCGCATTTTTCCTACTGATTCATAAAATGTCATCAGTGTTTTCAGTCACCTTATACATAGAAGCTATTCTTAAGGCAAAAGCGAAGCAGCTTAAAATGTTGACATTTTAAATGAAGTTTGGCGTGACGTCTCTTGACGCCAAACAAACATCATCAACGCGATAACCTTGACTTTTTTTCAACACTCTAAGGCATATTATTGTGGACCAGTTATTTAGTCAAGACAGAACCTTGAGTCTGTACATTCTCCAATTCAAACGGACAGACTGTTTCCAGCGAGCTGTCAAAACGACCGCAAAAACAGCCTCCTCTGAGCAAGCCACGCTAACGTTAGCTAGCCGCTAGTTGACGCATGCAAGCAAGTCAAACATTCAGAAAGGGGCCAAACATCATTAGCTCGCACGCATACTCAAACGGTACGTCCTTTGTGTGTTTTCAAGGTCTAATGTCATTTAAAAACGAACAATAAATATATGTTATGATGTATGACACTCACAGACTGCTCCTGGCTCTCCCCGCTTTCGAATCGACCCCGTCTGTAAAAGCTGTCACGCTCGCCGGCGGAAGCCCTAAGCACACCGGAAACCGTGTTTAAGGTTAATACGTCTAATTCACAATGTGAAACCGCAATGCAGCTACTGCCACTGAACAGACACCGTCCTAAATATTTCAAATTGACACATAAGAAACGTGACACAACTTAAATAACGACATTTACTTTGAAAGGTCAACCGGAAGTGGTTTTCCTAATTGGACAGTGTCAGTGCATGTGATGCTCTGTTGTGTGGCAGCAAATCACCGCCATAATAGGCATACATAAGGTTTTTATTTTTTATTTTTTGGAATCACTGCTGAATATTTAGTAAAAATTAAGACATTTAAATACCACTGAATTTATTTAAATATTTATTTGACTTTTAAAATCATCTTATAACACAATGTTGTATTTCCAACTTAAAGTTCTTTGAAGTCTCTCTCGTTATCCCTTCCAACCCTGCCCCAGCCCCTCCTCATCCCGCCCTCAGTCCCAGTCCCAGACAGTCCCCTTAGATATGAGGTTCTCCTCCTTTTAGGCAGAAAAGAAAGAGGGATAAAATTGAAAAAAGCAAGAAAACAGTCCAGGCTGGTGGTGGTGTAATGGTGTGGGGATAGGCATAGGCTCTTTCACAGATTGGGCTTATTAAATAAATAAACGTTTTAAAATTTGTTTGTGTACCTATCTGTGCTCAGGCCCTTGGATCCAATTTGGCCCACTTCACCTGGGTTCCCGTGAATATAGCTTAATAAGCAATGTGAAATGAATGTGTAAAACTGGTGGTATCTATTTGAATATAATTAACTGAAAGCGACAATCATTTTGAGATTAAACACTGATTTAGTACAAACCATAATTTTTTTAGAGTAAAAGTATGAATTTAGAGGTTTGGAGGTCGAATATAACTGTTTTCAGAACTTTGTGTATCTTCAAAACAAAAAATTTTCTCATAGATTAAATGTGAATTTTGTCCAGTTGATACATATATTTTTCTTCCATTGTACTGCTACTTATTGTGTTTATTTATTGTGTAAAACAATATTTTAACACAACAATCTTATAAATAAAAGAACATATTTATTAACATGGCATAATCAATACACAAACAAATTTGTCAAAAGTCCTGAACATAGACACTTTAAAAAAATACAAAATATACATTTATGTATCTTGTGAACAACTATGTCATAGTCCATCAGCCGATACCCCACCCTACAAATCAACTGACCGAAGCATCAGCTCTTTGCCTACATATGGTAATGTTGTCAAAACGTTAGCATCAACTCTGCAGGTTGTACCAGAGGCCTGGTAAAATACAGTGTGAAGTCCATGCTGTGGTGTGAACAAAACAGTAGAACTATAGATAACATGTACACAGATTAAGACAGAGCATTCATGTGGATCGTATTCATGCAGCATAGTCCATATGTTTGTCATGATATAAACCAAGAAAGTGTAAAACAGGGCAAACAAAAAAATGAAATCAGAAATGTTTTCTTGCATTGTAATGTTTGTCTTCAAACCATCTTCAGTAGTTTCATGTCAGTCTGTGTCCATCCAGAAAGTGATCACAAGTACTTTAGTGCTGTAAAACCAAAGAAATCTGATTGTGCTGTTGCACATCTTCACTTGTATCTATTCACATGCAGCCCCACTTTAAAGGTCCTATGTTGTACGTTTTTGCTATTACTAAAAAGCCAACGTTAGCATTAACAGCTGGTAATGTAGAAGAAACATTGCGAGTTAAGGATCAAACTTCCTTCCTTTACTCACAAAGAGCTGTCTCCCGCGGTGGAAAACACCACCAATGTTAACTCGTTTAGCTTCTATCACTTCTTTCCTTTAACTGAAGTTAGCATGCTAACCAGCTAGCTCCGGCCTGGCCGAACAGTCTCGTCATAGCTTGCCCTGAAGTACTCGTCAGAGGGCGCAATATAACTTCTTGTATTGTAAACGCAACGATGGCTGAAGCTCCTGGAAAACGAGCATCACCCCCACCCGCTCCCGGGAAGAAACCACGCCTAGTGGCAGAGAAAACTTGTTGAAAGCCCCTTTAAACGTGTAACTTTAAAGAGCATTTGTAGCCATGGAATAACTAAAACAGGCACACACAGAGAAGCGAGCACACAGGTTCAACAGGGATAATCAAAACTTAAAAAAAAAAAAATGTGAATTTAAATCTAATCTTCAAATTTTAAGTTGCAACAAGCATTTAGATATTTAGATTTGTTTCCAAACCTCGACACTACAAGAAATAAAATTCTGGTGAGGAAATGCTGGATTCTTTATCTATTTGTTGTTGGCTCAAAAATGTAAATATATTAACTCTGGAATCTTTCTCTAAAATGTCCATAAATAGTTGTTTTTTTCATTGTGAAATCCCCAGAGGCTGGTTAAACCTCCCCTAATTCCCAACAAAAGACAGAGGACATGACATTCGTATCCTCAATGGTAAATACTGCCCTGGTGCTAAACCCCAGATGCCATTTTGATGTCATCATGAGAATAAGCTGCATTACAAGTGGTCAACAGTCCTTGAAGGACAGACCTCAAACTTCAGGGTCCCCCAAAAGCCCAGGTTCACTGTATCAGATCAGTCATTTGATTGACTGCAGGTTTGTTTAGAAGTAGGGCTGATTGATATGGAGAAAATCCTCACATTTAAAAAACTGAGGTAAAATTGTGACATGTAATATGTTAATGTCACTTGATTCCAGCGTAATAAAAGTATTAAAAAAAAAAAAAAAAAAAAAAGACGGAATACATTATTTTATACCACAATGTTGTTGTTATACATCAGGATATAATCAATTTACTGGAAATAAATTGAGAAACTGATCACTTGACAAGGCTCATTTCTGCCTCAAGGTTAATCAGGCATTGACAAAAATTACTTTCATTGTTCCATATGTGTAAAAACAGCTGGTATTTAGCAATACATTACCAATAAATACCACCAACCCACTTGTGTACAGTAGTAATATTAAAATCACATCCATCTGAAATAGCGACAGCACCGCACAAACGTCTGGTCTGATTGAAAAACACACAACAGTGATACAGACGTCTGCTGCTGAGGGTTAACTGTATAACTTAATCAGTGGGGAATAAAGCATGTAGACAGCTGCAGATTAACAGGGAAATGTGAAGATGATCAAATCTTAATGAAATCCTAATCTCTGGAGTTTGCTGGTCAGCAGATAATATATGAAATCTGGGGTAACAAATCTGTCCAGGAGTGAAACAGGCAGACAAGCTGAGGAGGAAGGCAACTGAATAATATGAAGCACCTTTCAGAAAATTCTGGTGTGTTCGGACACCAGAATGACATTGTTGTATTTACAGTAAATCCATCACTTGGGAAGGGACTGCACTACCGGCTGTGTGCGTTCAGAGTAGCATGCTGGTACATTTTTCAGATGACTGAACATTTAAACGTGGATATGTGTGTGTGTAAGACATGACCGATCCAATTCAATCCTTCCTTATTGTGTTACAGCAGGTCTGACGTCGGCTTAGCTCACAAACTGAGACTCAACAAAGAACATTTGTTACACAACACAATGAAATAATAGAAAACATTGTCCTGCACATAACCAGTGGAGATTAAAACGTGACTCTAGGGCTGAAATGCGATCCAGAAAGTTATAAATCATAAATATTCAATATTAAATATTGAATATCAAATGTTCAATATTAGATAAACAAAAAGATACTATGAAGTAAATAATCACACGAACCAACAGTATGTGAGATAATTTAAGACATTATTAAAACTCATCTCATTACTGTGTAATTTTATTATTCCTATTGCAAAAATTTATTTTATTAGATTTGATTTTTATTTCATTAAAGAAATGCCCTTTTTAAAAACTGACATTTTTCTCAATGTCTTTTTTATTTTGAGTAAAGTTTTTTTTTTCACGGCTCCTCCACCTTTCAGCCAGTCACACGCCTCCTGCTTCCTAAACTAGCATGCTAAACAACTGCTACTAGATTTAGCCAGTTAGCACCTGTCAGCCAAAGCAGCAACAGTGCTAAAGTAACTCTGAATCAAGCTGCTGGCTAGCAGCTGTTGTAAACAAAAAGTACACAGCAACTAAACCTCTTTAGCTTTTAAACCGTAGCTAAACAAGATTCATGCTACATACTAGTAAAACCGTGTGAGCTTGGATCATTACTTTGCATCATAGTAAAAAGGCTGACAATCTTTCTCTGTGTTCGCTCTAACCAACAGGAGCTAGCTAAGAGCGCTAACAAAGACTTCATAAGAAATAAAGCTCACAATCCTTCCTTGCTAGTCAACCAGCTAGGTAGGTGGCATTTGCAGCCTTGTTAAACCAAATAAATAAGAACAGTCTGTGTTTTTTTGTCGTGTGTGTCTTCACAGCAGCTACACCTACAGCAGCTACGTTGATTAAGAAAAACTTTAGCATTGTTGTTCCGCTACTAACAGGAGCTAACTGGCGCAATCTGACAGCTGTTGTTGAGCTTGCTAGCCTAAGGGCAACACCAATGTCATGAAATATGAAATTTGAAAAGGACATTTTGAAATGAAAATTATAATATGTAAAACCCCCTATAAAATGTTTTAATAATTTCTAAAATTAGTTCACAAATTATTGTTTCTTTTGTCTATTTTACACAATTTTCTTGTGATTATTTATTTCATAATTATTAAGATAATACAATATAAACACTCTAGGCTTCAATGGATAACCTTTCTTTTCAACCCCCTGTCTTCTCCTGTTAAATACAGACACACTAATATTATGTAAAACTGAATGACGGCTGGACTGGTCTGATGATATGCCACAATTCAATGTGTCAAAGTGAGGTTGTTTTCAGTGGATTGTTTGGAACCTGGAGATTAGAGCGACCATTCACAGCTCTCTCAGAGATAGAAGTGATAGTGAGGAAGGATAAACTTCATCAGAAACATTCCTCATGCCTTTAAAATAAACTAAAACCAGACAGTAAATCTATTTTTGGCTCTTTTTCTATTCAGTGGAAATGAATGCTTTGGAATTTTCTTTTCCCTGCCCTTCAGATAACTGACAGGAGCTTGTGTCGTGAAGCTCCCACCGTAAAATTTGGTTGATATCTGCAGCTCCACCTGATGGTTGCAGTGTTGTTGGGCTGAAGTGTTAATAGGGAGCACTGCAGTAGTCACACCCCGCCCGACCCTGGTCTCCAGAATGGACCGACTGGTTCCCAGTGTTGCCTTGACAACAGCTTCCTCTGAGGGAAGGCATCAGAACGGAGAGTTCATTCCCAGCTTTGTTTCAAACTGCAGCTTCTGTCTCTTCTGGTAGCGAACTCGCACCCTGAGATGGACAGAGGGGAAAAACAGAGCTCAGACACAATCTGCTGAATGTTTCCTGCTCTTACAACACATCCCTGCTCTGAAGAAGATGAGAGAAAATCAAAGACTGATTCTGATCACTAAATAATCCTCAATAATCCCACACTGATCCCAGCTGTTTGCCTGCAACATAAAACTGTGATATCCTCTTGTCCTTCTCTCTCCATGCTTAACTAAACACTCATGACTATTATAAGACTGTCTCCTTTGCTGTTTCGCATCAGCTGCTCTTGTGCTTGGCTTCGTACCGAATCTCGTGCAGCTTCACCACTTCGTTGACCACCACCACCAGCAGCGGGGACAGAGAGACGAGCACCCAGGCATGCAGTGGTATGTCGCCCAATTTAAAGGTCAGGACGCTGGCTCGGTCGCGCCACAGCTGGTAATCCACCAAGGCCTGAACAACTTGGCTGAGCAGACTGGAGGAGAGAAGGGAGAGAGGGTTAACAGTTTAGTGTTTGACTTACACAGAAAAACTAAAGCAACACATGGTCAAAAATAAGTAATACAGGATTTTACAACTGTGGAAAGTTGATACACTCCTGCTGCATCAACACAGCAGTCTTATTGAAATTAAGATGCAAATTTGTTGAAGGTTTGCAGGAGTGCAAAAAGTTGATGCAAAGGGTTAATGGGCTTAACACCTTGCATCAAGTATAAACCCACCCACAGTATAGCTAGTGACAGGTGGGCATTTCTGTACCATAGCTAGGAAGAAGGGAAATTCAAAAATCACAGGAGTTGTAATTAATTTAAGGTAAAATGTGTCACAACATATGAGAACATATGTGTCCGACAAATCATATTCTCCAAATGCAAAGGAACATGCTTGTTTGGCATCAACAAAGACCCAACAAAAATCATCATCATTTTTATATTTTTTGAAGTGGCAATTAAAAGAAAAAATGACCAATCCAACTAAAATCATGACCTATAACCCAATGACATTTTTTTCTGTGTATCATTCAGCCCTAATACAAATGATGTGATAACTTACACCACAGGTACAGTGAGACACCACCAGGTGTTGCTGAACGGACTCTTTCTCCACAGAGGCTGAGAGCGGTGGACATAGCTGAGGGAGATCACCACTGGAAAGGGAGATTAACAAAGACAAACAGAAGAAAGGGAAAAATGATGAGTGGACTTCACCATAGCTTATGCAGCATATGGTGTGACAGAGAGAACCCCTACCTGTGTGTAAGACGAGGAACCCTGCCATGACCTTCTGAGTCAGCAGCAGGCCATTTGACAGGTCAGTGAACCAGCGAGGAGCTTCATCTAAAGAGCTGCAGTCACACAGAAAAACGACGACTTCATTCATCAAGGCTTCATTCAAGAAATCTCTTTTCTCCACTATTTGTTCCCTATCAGATGTGACTTTCAGTGAGCTAACAGTCCATCATTTCTGCATTAATATCATCCTGAAATTAACTCTGATATGTTCAGTTGTTGTATTAGAAGAGTGGGACAGTTAGAGATGATGCTTCTCTTACCTAGCTGTGAGTATGTTAAGGCAGGTGCTGGTGTTGTCGGCTAAGGTCAGGTTACTGCTACTCCGACAGACCTCGTGCAGAGTAAAGCCGAAGGCCAACAGGTAGGCACACACTGTCAGACCAAACTTCAACAGGAAACAGCCGAGGAAGTAGTTCTGGGTCTGGTCAAAGAGGACGACAGGCCCATCATTTTTATTTTGAAACATCTCGAAAATAAGCTTCTCTAAGTTGTTTGTTTTGGGACAGAAGAAAAAAAATTGTGGAATTTAAGCCCATACAAGACGTGGAAAATAAGCAGAGCGTTCAGATCAACAGTGTTAAAGAGATAAAAAGCTTACAGAATTCAATGTATACATTCCTAAACATTCATCCTTTATCAGTGGCTCCAGATGGAGACATAGTAAATACACAAAGTGCAAAAAGAGCAACTGCTTCTTTTCTGTGGTATTTATCATCATCATTACTCTTTCATTTGACTGGAAGACGTTTCCAGCATCACTATACAGTATGTACAGTATAGTACAATGTTTCATAGAATATATGTATGTTTAGCAGTAATAATCCAGTGTCTGAGGTTTCTGGATCCAGTAGATGTGAAACATTTGAAAAGGTAGGATCACACCTTTCTTGGAATGGCGTCTAGGTTCTTCCCTGTGGCTACTGCCATGACTGAGTTGTCTGGAGGCTTCCCCAGCAGTGACACACTGTCAACACAACACAACTGAGCCATTAGTGTGACATTCTGCACAACACAGTGAAATGACACAGCATTAATAGTTAAAAGCATTTTAGTGTGTGTGTGTGTACCTTAGAAGTGGGCAGCTGAAGCAGGACAGCCACAGGATGTCAGTGGTGTTCATTGGAGGGGGAAGCTGAGCCAGACAGGCTAAGAACTACAAACACCAGAGACACATTTTTTTTTATACACATGCAATATGTTGTCAAATCAACAACTTTGTTCTGATAGATTTATTTTTTATTTGTTTCAGTTTGTGGCTGTACACCACAATTGGTTTATGCTCTGCAAGAATCTACATGTTCTGAGAGTGTGCAGTATCCTCTCTCACCTGGATGATGACCAGACTGAGCTGACACTGCAGCAGGAAAAGGAAGCATTTGCGGATGCCATAGGTTGTGTGTCGTGCCTGGAACAGATTCACCCACAGACAAATTATTTTACATCTCTTTAACATATTTAATTTTATGAGGGTGTGTGTTTGTATTAACCTGCTCTATGAGCTTGACCAAGCTGACGCTCTCTCCCTGATGGAAGGTGACGGAGCAGCCCAGACTGTTGAGCTGTCCAGAGAGCCTCAGAGGAGACAGCCCCTCAGCACCTCCAGTAAACCCTCCTCCGGTGGCATAGCCAAACGTTTCCCACGAGCACTGAGACGGGTACAGAGGGTCCAGAGCGATGCTGTGCAGGTAGGAGGATGAAAATTCACAGGATTATACTGAGAATGTGAAGATTACATAATAATTGCTCAGTCAATCGACACTTAAAGGCTCAGAAACATTTTCTCAGTTAGCTCTAGTAACATAGAGAGATATCTGTCTCCACAGAACAATGCAGGTAAATTAAATCTCATTTGTACTGAAAAAGCAAAATTTCTAACAAATGATATAAATCAAAGCTGGTAAGAAGGGATAAAAATGGCAAGACCTGAGCAGGTGAGACTGTGGCTACAAGCCTGAGAAACTCACTGTATTTGTATTTATTCACTGAGTTGTTGCTTGGGATGGAGGTAATCACAATAACATCAATCTGCACATTTAAAAAAACAGGAGGGTTGCACTGTATTAACGGGGGTATACCTGAGGTCACTCTGTAGGAACAGGCGGCTGTTGCGGAAATTGGCGGAGCTTCCCAGACAGCATGTGACCTCCCTGTTCTCCTGCATGATCTTCATCATCTCACACATGGCTGTGGAGGAAATACCACAGTGAAGAGCCGTCCACAGAACAGAAGAACCATAACTATAAAGATAACTATAATTATACTGTTTCAAAAATCGCCCATATCCACAACTGTAACGACAGTGGTGAATGATATTGTTGGCATCACTTTCAGATTTGATGAACAATAGAAACACTGACAACCAATCAAAATACATCTGAATTTACAAGGCATCACATTCATAAAATAAAATAACAGACTCATGTAACTAATTAATTTATTAAAGTAGGAATACGAAGGTGTTTGTTGCAACAGGGGTGGACAGTAACAAAGTACATTTACTTGAGTACTGTATTTAAGTTTATTTTATATTTTATCTGTACTTGACTAGAGTATTATTTTTATGGAAACTTCTGCCTTTTACTCCATTATACACACAAAGACAAATATTGTACTTTTGACTCCACTGTTTTTTATGAAGTATCTGTTACTTTGAAACAGAGCTTTTAGTCAGTGGAATCAATTTTACTTGTGTTTTGAAAAATGTGATAGACCATAGACTGTGTTCATCACAGGAGAAATAACAATCACAGCCAAATTCTACACGTTTGAACAGTTCACTTTTTCAGTTTTCAGATTCTTTGTTTCTTTATTCAAATCTCTGCTGCGTTTACGACAACCAAACTCCGTCACTGCCTTCAAAAATGTGTGGTGCAACTTGAGAAACACGTCAAGGTTTGTAACGTTTAATTCCAGATAAACTTTAAAAGAGACAGCTTTTATTAGTTGGCTATCCTCTGTCCTTTTGTTGATTCAGTTGTGTTTTTATGGCTATTTCTACAATCTTTGTATCATATTCTCTTGTCCAACTCTGATCAGCAATAACGTGAATTCATTGAAATAAACAGCATCTCTCTCTCTCTCTCTATCTCTCTCTCAGAGCATCATTTCTTTGCAGCACAGCAGCAGCTTCTTCTCAACTATGATATTTTTAGAAGAAAAATGATAAAGCTAAATGGAGTGCTTTATCAATGTTGTATCTGCTGGTTCTGGCTGCCTCTTTTATTCATACATAATTGATGATATAGGAAACACTTATAGCTGCAGCATAACAGGTCATATCAATATCATTTTGGAGCTCTGACTGAGCTGGAGTTTGGCATGACTTTACAGAATGTTATTATTGATCAGTGTGGAGGCTCACATCGTTAATGTTATCATTATTGTTATAATTATCTTTCTCAGTGTGGACTGACCTTAAGAATCAATGAACACTGAGTTTATCTAGGACACAGACAGTGACACAGATCATCAGTTCTTTCCTTGAAATAAATCTCACTGATTATTAATCATCTCTCTTCCTCATCAGAATCTATTTCTCTCTTGAGGGGAAGATTAAGACAACTTCTTTTTGAAGTCTTCAAAAAGAAAGTGGAAATACACATAAGGAGGATTATTTATCATGTAACATGAAGAATACTCACTTTCAGGAGTGCAGTCAGTGAAGAGCGGCACCAAGAGAGGCACATTATCAATGTTCTTCAGATGAGGACGGACCTGGTGGATTCCACGAGGCAGCTTGGCCTGACAGAAAAAAACAAATATGATCACATTAAAGTTAACTAATTTAAATTTGATCCATGCATACAACTGATTCACAGACAAAGAAAATGCACAGACTAATCAAAAGACGGAATAACATTTTACAAACTTTAAATAACAACTGAGCTGTCAGTCAAAAAAGTTGAAATGGAAGCAATAGAAAATGTCCTGCTGGTTAAGAAAGCATGAGACAGACGAATCAATCTCAGGTTGTGTGATAATCAGATACTGATACTTTCTCCAGTGCAGGGAGACCCGAGCAGTAGCTCCACTGGTTTTGATAAAGGTGTTGTTACCCTGTTGCAGTCCTCCAGGAAGCTGGGCACGTCGCTGTCTGTGGGCTGGAAACTGGCGAGGTCAGAGTGGGCCTCCTCCTCCGGCAGAAGTGGACCTTCTGCTTCATCACGAGAGTCTGTGAAACATATGAAGAGAGTTAACTGAGTTAGAGAAACTCTCTAAAAGTAAAACATCACACTTCACATCACACCTCTGTGAAAAGACTTTCACAGGTTTCCTTTGGTTTTTTTTCTTTCCCTTTTCACGCTAAATATAAGCAGGATGAGTTTGACACCTGCAGTTCCTTCAGAAAGTCTTCTCACTCCTTCACCTTTTTATTTCAGTTTTTACTTTAATATAGTTGCAAACATTTCTAAACTTCTATTTGGCTTTGCCATTATGGGGTACTGAGTGTAGATTAAGGAGGGAAAACATGAACTCAAACCAGTGTCAAACTGAAGGGGCCTGAATACTTTCTGAATGCAGTGTATCTGAACTTGAGGGAAACATACTTGTCATAGTAAAACAACATAGAGGCTTAACAAACAACACATTTTTCTGTGGCTCTTAACTCTTGCCTCACCAGTCAGTGTTTTCAGAAATATTCAGATTCTTAACTCAAGTAAAAGGAGTTAAACCACAGATGAAAAATGCTCCATAACAAGTGTGTGTGCCATCCTGATAATCATTAAAGAATGAATGTACTTACTTCTACTTTTACCATATTATGACTCATTATCATTATATCATATTATATATATTACATGCTATAGTGTTGTTTAATCTGTCATGCACCTATTTTGTAAAGTCATAATGTATTTTCTAAGTAAATGAATCAGCAAAGAAACTGGAGTTGGGAAATAAATGTAATGGAGAAAAAAGTACAATATCTTCCGTTAAATGTAGTTGAGTAGAAGAGTAAAGTAACTAATAAAATGGAAATACTCAAGTAAAGTACAGGTACCTCTAAGTTGTACTTAAGTACAGTACACTTCAAAAGTGTGATCAGCCTCCAGTACAGGGTGATGTTGTGATTTCACAAGATCAGATTTACAAATCATGTGGCTTTATGAACTCTTCACATGATAAGCATGTGACCTGTGATTAAAAAACATCTCAAAAGAACCAGCGTGTTTCTAACACTCCGACCTACAGATGTTTATGAAAACAATGTCCTGATGAAAGAAGTAGATTCAAACATTTAATCCCTAAGGACCAAATCAAACCTGCAGACACCAACAGTAAATGTAATAAAATGAATAACACCCTCAGTTTGGGCACACGCAGGTTTGGTACCTTGGTTCAGGTCTTCGTGCAGGGAGCCATGACCTGGGCTGGATGGAGCTCCATCACAGGGACTGTCTCCGTTTGGAGTCAGAGAGATGTGGCAGTTCCAGCCGGTCTCTAAACCCATCTTCTCCGCAAACACCTGCACACACACACAAAATGGGCCACATGAACACACACTCGCATGTATAGCATACACTTATCGACTGTGTACTATTGATTTTGGGTAGATTTTCTACATCATACTGCATATATATTTTTCATGGATTCTCTTTACACATTATATTTTATGTATTTAATGGCCCTGATATGTGGTACTGGTACACACACAACAAACTATTAATTTACTATCAATTCATTTCCTTTAGGCTACATCTGAAGAGTTGCGCAGAGTCAGTTTCTCACTCAATACATTTTTGTTAAACCATGTGATGAGTGTTCTTGTTTAAGGATGGGAACATTTTTACTAGAGCACATAAAACAACAGTTATTGTAGTTCTATTTTTACTGCTGTCATCAACAAATATAAGAAGGTGTGCCTGCTGTGTCACCCAGTGTGGACTTGAATCAACTGCATGCTGGGAAATACACGTTTACTTAAGTGAATGATGGAAAAAAACATTGTGTTGTCAGCAGAGACAGAGAGAGGCAACAGGTGGGCCTCTGTTTATTGTTCAAAAGGAAGAGTAGTGTGTGTATGTATGTGTGTGTGTGTGTGTGTGTGTGTGTGTGTGTGTGTGTGTGTGTGTGTGTGTGTGTGTGTGTGTGTGTGCGTGCGCACCTTGCTGCGGAGCTCATCCTCCATAGAAAAGTAAACAAAGCGGATGCAGGCTGTGACCAGAGCATCGATGAGCCGGACTGTGTCCAGCCTTGCCTGGAACTGAGATGACACCATCCCCATGAAGATCTGCCCGCTCAGGGCCTGAACGCAGTCCTCACGCTCCACCCCCTCACCTATGCCCTCTGCATACACAACGGGGAAAGACAATGAAAGGAAAATGAGAAGAGTTGTGTTACTGTATTACAACTTTAACCATCCATTCCTCTTTCAGTAACTCGTACCATCTGAGCTCCAGCTGTTCCTACAGGAGTTGTACTTGATGGGTGTGGTGGAGGGCAGCTCCACTCCAGAGAAGAGGCAAGGGCCGGCAGCCAGCTCCACACACTTCCCGTTCAGCTGGTTTGACAGTGACACTTGCATGGGTTTGTAGGCGAAGGCTGAGCAGTAACCTGACAGACAGGCACGCTGGTAGAAGTCCAGAACCTTCTTTCTGTAACACAGGAAGGGAAAGTAAAAATAACAGCTGTGACAGTAAGAGTTGGTAGTTTATTAGGAACACCTAGCTAAAAATAATGCAATCTAATAGAACAGCTTCATGACATTTATAGTGGATTTACAGCCACATGAGAGTGATGAGTGTGACAGATGCTGCACCTGTCGGAGCCTGAGAGGGGGTAAATATCAGTCCCATCCCAGAAGTCAGTGCAGGCCTCCAGGATGAGGTCAGCCGAGCCATGTGACAGCATCTGGATGTTATCTACAACAGAGAGGTCAGAGGTCTGTGTGAATGACATAAGCAGGATTCAGAACAGAAAACAAATAATTTCCTCATACATTTGGGCAGCAACACAGCAAAATGCACTGAGTACATACAGTGGGGGTCCAAAAGTCTGATCTTTTCATTAAAACCAGACCAATAGAAAGACACAGGTGGACTGAGGTGTGTGTGGACTCACTGGAGGAGGAGTCTCGTACAAACAGAGAGATGAGGTGGGACATGGGAGGCTGGCGTTTGGTGAAGTAATGTAGGTGGCGGGAGGTGAACTCCTTGGTCTTCTCTCCAGACGGCAGCTGGTACAGAGCCAAGTGGTTCTCCTGTTTAAACAGCTCCCTTGCACCAGGAGTGAACCCTGACACACAAACACACAAAGCAAGAGAGGAGGTGATGAGTTACAAATTAACTAGTTAATATAATTTAATTTTAATTTGGGTTCTGAAAACTTTCACTGCAAGCTCACCTATGAGCCTGGAGAGCTCACAGAGCCCCCAGGGTACGTAGACGGGCAGCACAGTGCCGTGGCTCTCCTGCAGGGCCAGGTTGGACAGGTGGTCGGAGAAGCGGCAGAGCTGCTGGGTGACGCTGGCATTGCAGAGGTTCAGCATGATGTTGAGGCCCAGCGGCTTGAGGGAGGGCAGGTGGCACTGCCAGGAGAGGTCGTCGAACTGGATGCTGGTAGGGTTCTGCTGGTCCTGCGACAAGCTCAACATCTCCAGGTGGTAGTCACACACAAAGTCCTCAGCCTCTGCCTCTGGGCAGCCCAGTGCAAAGTCCTGCAGACCAAGACAGGCAACACATCACAACACAACACAACACATCACAACACATCACATCACATCACATCACATCACATCACATGGACTCAAACAGTCTCAGGTCAGATTTTTACCTGCGCCTGGTCGTCCTCGCCTCCCTCGGTGTCATGGCTGAAGCTCACGTTGGATCCAGAGTGGTGTTTGGTGCGATTGTGTGTCGGCTGGCAGGGGCGCCGGAGCCCAAGTGTGTCAGATGAGCGAACAGTGTCGTGTGAAGTTTCGCTCAGCTCGGGCCCCTCCCCCAGCTGCGTGGAGGGCTCTGCCGGTAGACAGAGCAGGGCCTGCCCCTCCTGGGCCTGTACAGCAAGCAACACCAGTCAGGACAGCACACAACACTGAGCAGTATCAGGTGATCAAATCCTGAACATTAGCTGGTCCCAGTCAGTTTCTACTAAAAACAACAAATAACAATCTTTCTACAAACTAGACACAACCATCTCTACAGTCAGGGTGCTGCTGAGGGTACAGACTGCCTGAAAAACACACACAAACACACACCTCTTCTCTGTCATCCTCTGTCTCCATTCGGCAGTAGGAGTTGACAGACAGGTCGTCTCTAAGATCATCCTGGCTGTTGTGAGGTGGTTCGACTCGCCCACTGAAGAACAGCACGGTCTCTGGACTGGGGTTAGGCCACGACAGGATACCCTGTTTGTCCACACAACACAGCACCTACATATACACACAAAAGAACAACTTAGACACATACTTGTACTGCAGAAGCCCTGAAATGCAAAAGCAATTTTTTTTGTTAGGATTTTTTTTATCTGTGAAAACAATCTCCAAGTTTATATAGATTTAAAAAGAAAGATTATCCTGGCAAAAAAAAAAAAAAAAAAAAGGGGGGCTTCCATAGTACACTCACTAACAAGTCTAAAATTATCTTCCATGTATGTGGGTATAATGAGGGTTTCTAGGATTATTTTCACTATAACAATTACCAATCAACAGTTTTAAGTGGTTCTATTTTAATTTACATATTTTATTATCTACCGTCTTTGTATTATTGTATTATTATTACTTATTTCATTGTTCTTCTATTCACCCTTATTTGAAAAGTGCTCCATAAACAAAGTTTATTATTAGTATTATTATTATTATTATTATAACAACTATTATGCCATTATAACACAATTAACTATGTGTATTACTATTACTATTACTATTACTATTAGAAATACTATTACTGTTACAATTAACAATCAACAGTATGTACAGCTGTTCCTGGTCTCTCTCTCTCTCTCTCTCTCTCTATAATAAAGTAAGGACCTTAAACTGTTAAATGCCTTGAGATGATGTATATTATGATAGGTGCAATACAAATAAAATTGAATTGTCAGTCTAATTATTGGAAAAGTTAACGAATACCAAATTTACCAGTAGGTAACACTAGCAATCTTACTAAATGTGAGCTGAATTGGTAAATTTTCTACCGACATCCAGCTACATTTAGTTTACTAAGGAGTTAACTTTCCTTTATGCAGACTGAACTTGTAACAAGCTCATCTTGATGAATATACTATCACAATAACATTTAAATTGTAATAAGGGTCAACAAACTTAACCCTTAGATGTATACGCCCCACATTATTCAACCCTTTAATACTCACGGTGACAGATCCCAGAGTGTGTAAGAGGCTGGAAGTGTAGCTAAGTGTCTGAGACTCTCCCTTCAGGACGCCAACAAGGTGTCTCCACACACAGCGTAGCATCTCCTGCAGAAATTAACACACATACAAAAACACACATACACATACACACATGTAAATTTAGTTAGAGAATTTCTACTAGATGCTAAAAAAGGATGGACATGTCTCATTACATGAATGAATAAAATTCACATTACAAAAGTAATTAAAATGGACAATTTGAAAATCTGACTTTAATTAACAAGGAAGAAGCTGACTCTGACCAGCTCTAAAACAGACGAGAGTCTCAATCAGCTTTGTGATTGGGTAAAATTATAAAGAAAAAGGACAAAGCTTCTAAACTACAGTGCTAGTGGCACGAGGTGAAGTGAAGCCAAGAGCAAGCTGCAGCAGTGACCCAAAACACATCCATGCACATTTTGATTCTCTGTGTTTGAGATCCACGTCGACTGTTCAGCAGAGAACAAACAACCACAACCAGCTCAGGGAAACGTTCCTGAACATTTAGGTGAGACTTCCTTCTTTGTGCCCTCTTTTTTTTTTTTTTTTTTTTTTTAAAAAACAACATCTAAGATGAGCTTCCGGGCTGATCAACTAAATAAACATGTGTATACAGTGATTTCAGAAAGTCCTGGGACCCCATGCTTTTAGACAAGTTTTTAGACATTTTTGCAAATTTATTAAAAATCAAAAACTGAAGATTCTTTGTTGGCTCCAGATTGTGGTCAGGTGCTTCATGTTTACTTTAATTATCCTTCAGATGTGTCTAGAACCTGACTGGACAAAGTTTAGAAAGGTATGCATCTGTGTATACAGCCTCCCATAATTCACACTGCATGTCAGGACATAAACCCAAGCCATGAAGTCTAACGATCTCTCTGCTGACCTGTGTAATAAAACTGTGGTGAGGCATAGATTAGGGCAAAGGTATAAAATAATTTCTAAAACTTTTTCTAGGAGTACGGTGGCCTCAATAATTGTGAAATGGAATCGATTCTCAATCAATTCAAATCGATCTTTATTTGAATAATCCTTATTGATTCATAAAATCCAGAGATCCATCTTTTAATTCCTGCATTTTACAGTCTTCTATGGACATGTGATGCTAAAACAGTTGCTGCCAGTGGCTACACAACACAACCTCTCATGAAATAGGGTTGTGTGATCTTATGCACAGTCAGATCGCGCACGCACATGTAGGTGTTGCAAGCATTGGTTATATTAAGGGGATGCTGATGTCAAACTGTGGCAGGGAAACAAAATGTAATAATAATTCAATACTACAAATAATAATAATAATAATAATAATAATAATAATAATAATAATAATGATAATAATCTGGTCATTGGCGAAGACATAAGCTAATAGCGATCACTCTGATAACAGTCAATCATCGTCTATCAGCACAACCCCACTGTGTGGGCTACTGTTTTTAGAGCAGAGAAGAAGAACTGATTTCCAGGAAAAAACTACATATTATCAGGATGTGAAACTAGTTTATTGATAAATTACACAGGATCAGTGCACTGACTCACATACTCACTGATACCCTGAACAAAACGTTTTGTAGAAATGTCCACTTACAGCAAACCATTGACTGGTGATAGGTACGCTATATACAGTGCATCCGGAAAGTATTCACAGTGCTTCACTTTTTCCACATTTTGTTATGTTACAGCCTTATTCCAAAATGGATTAAATTCATTTTGTACCTCAAAATTCTACACACAATACCCCATAATGACAAAGTGAAAAAAGTTTGCTTAAGACTTTTGTAAATATATTAAAAATAAAAAACAAAAAACATCACTTGTACATAAGTATGCACAGCCTTTGCCATTAACACTCAAAATTGAGCTCAGGTGCATCCTGTTTCCACTGATCATCCTTCAGATGTTTCTACAACTTGATTGGAGTCCACCTGTGGTAAATTCAGTTGATTGGACATGATTTGGAAAGGCACACACCTGTCTATATAAGGTCCCATAGTTGACAGTGCATGTCAGAGCACAAACCAAGCCATGAAGTCCAAGGAATTGTCTGTAGACCTCCGAGACAGGATTGTATCGAGGCACAGATCTGGGGAAGGGTACAGAAACATTTCTGCAGCATTGAAGGTCCCAATGAGCACAGTGGCCTCCATCATCCGTAAATGGAAGAAGTTTGGAACCACCAGGACTCTTCCTAGAGCTGGCCGCCCGGCCAATCTGAGCGATCGGGGCAGAAGGGCCTTAGTCAGGGAGGTGACCAAGAACCTGATGGTCACTCTGACAGTGCTCCAGTGTTGCTCTGTGGAGAGAGGAGAACCTTCCAGAAGGACAACCATTTCTGCAGCACTCCACCAATCAGGCCTGTATGGTCGAGCGGCCAGACGGAAGTCACTCCTCAGTAAAAGGCACATGACAGCTGCCTGGAGTTTGCCAAAAGGCACCTGAAGGACTCTCAGACCATGAGAAACAAAATTCTCTGGTCTGATGAAACAAAGATTGAACTCTTTGGCCTGAATGCCAAGCGTCATGTCTGGAGGAGACCAGGCACCGCTCATCACCTGGCCAGTACCATCCCTACAGTGAAGCATGGTGGTGGCAGCATCATGCTGTGGGGATGTTTTTCAGCAGCAGGAACTGGGAGACCAGTCAGGGTCGAGGGAAAGATGAATGCAGCGATGTACAGAGACATCCTTGATGATAACCTGCTCCAGTGCGCTCTGGACCTCAAACTGGGGCGAAGGTTCATCTTCCAACAGGACAATGACCCTAAGCACACAGCCAAGATAACAAAGGAGTGGCTTCGGGACAACCCTGTGAATGTTCTTGAATGGCCCAGCCAGAGCCCAGACTTGAACCCGATTGAACATCTCTGGAGAGATCTGAAAATGGCTGTGCTCCCCATCCAACCTGATGGAGCTTGAGAGGTTCTGCAAAGAAGAATGGGAGAAACTGCCCAAAAATAGATGTGCCAAGCTTGTGGCATCATACTCAAAAAGACTTGAGGCTGTAATTGCTGCCAAAGGTGCTTCTACAAAGTATTGAGCAAAGGCTGTGAATACTTATGTACATGTTATATTTTTGTTTTTTAATTTTTAATATGCAAAAGTTTCAAGCAAATTTTTTTCACTTTGTCATTATGGGGTATTGTGTGTAGAATTTTGAGGTAAAAAATGAATTTAATCCATTTGGGAATAAGTAACATAACAAAATGTGGAAAAAGTGAAGCGCTGTGAATACTTTCCGGATGCACTGTATAATACTCTGCAGGCAACTCTTATGTTAATGTTGTTCCCCGTTTTTGTTTTAATGTTCTATTATCGCATACTGTACATAGCAAATCTAAAAACTATTATTAGTAAGGTAAGGAAATATGCTCTGGACCTTTAACTAGCTCCTGTAACTAATGCACACATTTATCCGTGATCATGGCTTCATACATGAAGTTCATGCTAGGTCAAAATCTTAGTATGTCCAAGTGCAATATCCAAATCACTGGAGCTGTAATCTGTTTTTGTTTGGTAAGTCCCAACAAAAAAATCACATCACCATCATCATTTTAATTTTTTTTTCTGAAAAATGACCACACCAACTGAAATTGTGGCTCATATCATAATAGCTACCAAAATAATTGCAATATGATTGTTTTTGCATATCGTTGACTACCATCACATGTGAAATTGTGCAACAGACACCAGCTGGGGGAGTTGAAGACTAAAATCTGTTCAAACCCAAAACACTCAGCCAGTATATCTTAAAAAGGACACAAGGAGAGGAAATTCTAGAGAATTCCCAGCACAGATCCAGACTGTGGGTGATTTCCAGTCATGCAGAGCAGGCAGACAAGCAGAGGTGGAAGGTCAGGGACAGATTCATGTGAAAGTCCCTCTCAGGATATATTTAACAATGGCTATGTATTCATCAGGAGCAAAGCCAAAGCCAGAGACAAAACACTGAAGGTTTCAGATTGGTGGGAATTTAGTGATTACTGCTAATTTGCTTTGTTTTTCTTCAGCAACAATGGAGGACAATGATTGGGTTTGGCCAGGAACCGTGGCTGATCGTGGAAACAGAAGTTGCAGCCATGAGATGAGAAAATAATCACAACTGACTGTTGAGACAAAATGTCAAAAATCACTTGAGGTGAGAGAGAAAGCAAAGCAAAGTGCTCATATTTAAGCCAAAGGAAAAAGAAAAAAAAAAAAAGATGGTGACACATGGAGAATCAGAGTGGTGGTCTGAATCAGAAGATGTCCATGACGATTTCCATGGCGAAGAAACCAAAGATGTAAAAGGAGATTGAGGGTGAGAGTTGCGTACGGGGTTTCACAGAGGGAGTTGCAAAGGGCGAGAACAGCGAGTGCGTGAAGACAGGTGGGTTCAGGTGCTGGGAGCCAAGCAAGTGGAGGAGGTGGTGGTGGGGGGGTGAGATAGTGAGAGGTTATACCTGGGAGGAAACCACTTCGGTGTAGCTGCTTAGAGTGTCCTCAGAGAACTTAGCAAGCTGGGGCAAGAGAAGAGTCTAGTTAAAACACAGAGGGAGGCCTTTGCTGTGTCTCCTCTGTGTGTGTGTGTGTGTGTGTGTGTGTGTGTGTGTGTGTGTGTGTGTGTGTGTGTGTTAGGGCTAGACTGATATGGTTCTGAATTGAAGGTACCAATAGCCAGCATGGAAAAACAGGGAATACAAGTTTGACTGAATCTGTGGATAAAAGAAGCAACACACGTGTTCAGACTGTAACTTATCTCTTGGTGTTTTGTTCTTTAAGCAGACCGACAGTTTTTTTCTCGTTTTGTCTCTCAGTTTCCAGTCGCTGTTGCTGGCTGTTATAAATAATAAGCCAAATATCTCTGTCCTGATCAGTCCTGATCAGATTTATAAACATTGGTTTAAGTATAACTCTTAACCCAATTATGTTATATATATATATATATATATATAATATATTTTATTAATGTTATAATTCTAAATAATTAGCTTGGTGCACATGTTTATATCTGATTTACTGAACCTCATAAAGAGTGTGAGAAGTATTAACAAAAGCAAGAGGACTGATCATATTACTTTGTGATGATGATGACTGTTATATAGATACATATTGGAAAAATTCTGTGCCAATATGCTCTGACCAGTCAGTCATAACAGTAATCTCAGAGTCATTAGGGTTGACTCAGGAGGTGTGACGTTTAAAAGACACTGTTGTTTACCTGGCAAAAGACAGGCTGCATTATGGCAGCTTAAGGATCCAGCACTTGACCCATATTACGGACTAAAAGTCAGGATATCTCAGCTTCTGCTGCTTTGATTTTGACCTTGCAAATCCCCTAATTTTAGGGAAATGTAATATTAAATCTCTGGAGTACCCCTCCAGTAACACTTTATCCTAAGGATTCCTTAGCTGCTTCATCCATATGCTCAGAATCACTTTCCTGCAGCATTTTTAAAATTAGGACTGTGTATAAATATGGAACTGTCCAAATACTCCCAAATCACACTAAAGGAGGAATTTCATTATGTCTATTGTATATTATTCTTATCAAAAATAATATGTTTCAGTGTCAACTGGCCACTTGAGCTGTGCATTTTTTTACTGTCTTTATGATTCTGATAATTTGCCAGACTGACTCATGTCAGTGAAGGGTGATCACTGTAAATATTTGACTAGTACACATCATAGAAATGCAGCTCTAGTCATTGTTATTCATTACTAATCAATCTGAGTCAAGGTTGCCACTTTTTCCATCAAAGTGGTATTTATATTATAATACAGCAGCAGTGAGTCTGTTTGACCATTTAATGCTGATATAGATCAGATACAAATATAGTTTTCCATTAACACGGTTTGTTTAGCATCATTAGCAGTGATAGCAAAACATTTAAAAAAGAAAACTAACATCATTATTTAAATCAAAGTAATCAATGACAGTTAATTATTCTCCACCTGCCACTAATAAAATAAAAGCTGGTTACTACAAGTGGTCCTCTGCAGTCAGCTGAGTCTGAGCCCTGATGCTGCGGAAACACAACCAGCGACATGTCGTGGGTCATTCAAAGTACAGTTTCCTGTGATCACCTGCTAATTAATTACATCATTTAATAGCTCATCACAGGTGCTGGACTGGACCTTTTAATTTGGAATCAAACCAGGATATCAGTCTAACCCTACAGTGAGTGTGTGTGCGTGTGTGTGTGTGTGTGTAGATATTAGCTCAAACACAGAACACAAACCTCTGTGTTAGTAACGGAAGCTGTCTCTTCTGCCAGTGCACATCACACAAAGTTGTGACTCTATGCGTTACTGTGTTTCATCACTCACCAGACCAGCTGGAGACACCCGGCTGAACTCTGCAAGGACCCTGGCCTCTCCGAAGGCGTTCACCAGCACCCACATGACGGGGAAGAGCAGGGGCAAGATAGGCAGAACACCCATCAACTGCAAATACGATGTCACACATCTCTGTCATGTCCTCTGTCTTTATTTAGAACCACTACACTATATAAATGTCTAATTCAGCATGTTAGTTATATACACAGCAATAAATACTTGAAAAGTCTGAATTTTATGTGCTTCTCCTTTAGGCAGGTTCATACACTTCACTAATGTACACCAGGATTAGTTGTTGTTTTGAATGTTTGTACCTGAAGTTGAAAGAAATTGTAGCAGGGAGGGGTGAGGCTGGGTGCATCACAAAAATAGCGGATCATGTTCACTAGCAGGAACGCCACCTAGAGGCAGAGACCATAAACACACCTCAGAAGAAAAAATGGCACACTTACATCAAGTGATTACAAATACACTGCCAAAAAAGTACTGGTTAGAAACTCCATGTTAACTACTCACCAGCACCACGGGACAGACCAGCTTGGTGATGACTGACTGCACTGTAAACCTTTCATTGTCAAGTACTGTGATTGGTCGAGACAGCGCCATCTCCAAACTGTTCCTGTTGAAAAGATAAAAAAGACAAAGGGACAAAAAGATTAAAACATGAACATGTTCTCTGCATTTTCTCTCCTCCTCATAAACAGCTCATAACATCTAAGTATTTGTTTCAGACACAAGAGCATTTTCTTTTCATGTAATTGTGTAGCATCCTCTACCTGTATGAAACCTATGTGCAGTATTTTTATGAATCAGATTTATTTGCACAACTGTACATCAGCATACATCAGCTGATGTCTACACATATGAAATATACAGAGAATTCTTAAATGTTTTCATTGTGTTACCTTTGTAAATCCTGTGTGTAAACTAGCTGTGCATTGAAAAAAAAAAAAGATTCTCCATTCCATCTGAATAATCTGATATGGATTCATATTATCCCAAGATATTTTAATATATGTCTTTTACAGTCTCAATCTCTCATCTGTAGTCTCGTGTGACCAGCCATCTCGCGTAATGAGATCTGGTCACATGACGTGAGAGAGGCAAAAACATGGCAGATGCTTCTCCACTGAAGGCACAGGTTCACAGGCAGATGTCTGGCTGCATTTCAGATCTAAAACTATAAAGAAAGTGAAGGGCTGGATAAAAGCAAAGCTATACGCAACATGTGCAAAAAGAAGCCGATAGAAGAAGCTGTGTGAACCTGTTCACACACTGTGGCTGGGGCACTGAGGTACATTAGCAACACACACTACCTACCTACCTGTTGCTTGACATGTATATAAACTGTTAAATTAAAAGGTGCACTGGTGTAACAGCTCTGGGTCCATTCGTAATGTGAACACATATTTTTAATAATGAACCAGGTTAGAGGAACAATTTACTGCATTAGTTCTCTGAGAATCTCATTGGTGTTATAACTGAAATCAATATCGAAGCGAAGCGAATCGGTACCTTGGCAAACCAGTGGTAATTGTACGTAATGTATTTTGCCTAGGGGCCAAGTTACCTGACTGTGTCCAGTACTGGAGTCCGGACCACTCTGAAGAGGCGGTGTTGCTGGGGGTTCTGGGGTCCTCTCTTCTCATTGGCCCGTGGGGAAGGAGGAGGGGAGAACGGGGGGAATAAATCTCCAGGCTCCAACACAATGTGCTCATCATCCTGAGGAGGGAAAAAAAAGACTGAGCTTCTCACACACAGTGTGACATCTTGGAAAATATGTTTAATAGGTGTTAGGTGAGAGGAAGTCAGGTGACGCTAATCTGTCTGTTAAATATGACGCTACAGCAAGGAGATGGTTAGCTTAGCTTAGCTCTGCACAAAGACTGAAAACTGGGAGAAACAGTCTGGTTCTGTCTGAAGGTAACAAAATTCACCATCCAGCACCTCTAAACTTTACTGATCACAACATTATATCTCATTTGTTTAATCTTTGCAAAAACAGAGGTGTAAAAATGATCATTTGTAGTTTTATGGGGATAAGGGGCAGTGACTTCCTGGAGCCTCTGTTAGCTGGTTGTCAACCTCATAGTGATAACAAGACTCTAGGGAGTCATTACTTAACTTGATGCAGTTAAAGTGACATTTTAGGTCTCTAATAAATTAAAAATTATTACAGAGAATTATTTATTAGATATTTTTAGAGAATTAGAGAATATTATTAGAGAATTAAAATTTTATAAATCATGCTTCAACTCAGTCAGTTCCGAAGAAAACTGCTTCAGGTATAAATTTAAAAATAAAGAAACTGATCCAGTGAATTTCTAATGAAGGACAAAACTGATTTGATGTTTTTTTAAAAGGCAGTATTGAGACTGAATAGGGTACAAGCAAATCCTAGTACATTCAATATAACTGGAGGCCTGTTTGCTTAACATTGTGCCAGAAGAGGGAGCTGTGACTAAAGTTAAATGAATGCACAAACATGCAACCACTGCATTTTTTTATTACAGGTGTATCAAAGAAAACTGGTGTGTACATGCGCATCTTGTATGTGTATCTACACACAGACTCACTTTAATGCCTCTGAGTGATGCAAACGCCTCTTGGCCTGGTCTCAGAGCGATGATGTCTCCTTCCACCAGCAGACTGACGGGCAGATTAACCAGCTGGGAGTCGCGGTAGGTCCAGTGGAGGGACCACGACGGTGACGAGGGAGTGTACAGGTCAGGGTACAGTGACAGAGACCACCGCACATCACCCACGCACCCTGACAGATAGTCTGGAGTACAGGGAGGGAAAGTGAGGATGTAGTTAATATGCATGAATATGGTGAAAACAAACATGTCACAGTGTATACAGAGCTACGTTACAATAAAAATGCCTTAATCACACTGTGCCCTGATACCACTCTTTTAAACTGACATAACTAAAGTTGATAATGAAATTAACAGTTAACCATTTCTCCAAATAGGCCATTTTGTTAGTGTAACGACACCCCCTGGAGCACAGACCTGGATGGGGAATGGTAAAAAGCTGTGTTGGGAATGAGGGGATGAGTATAGAAAGCAAACCCTCAAATCCAAATTTTATTCAGCTCAGTAATAACAATGCCTGTTTCTGTAAGTATAACAAAATTTGTCTGCAATAAAGACAGAACAAGCAGCTTATCAGAAATTAAAAAAACACAAAAAAGTAAAGGCTGTAAAAAAAGTAAAGAAAATAATTATTGGACAAAATCCAGTCTAAAGGAGAACTGGAACAGTAGCATGAACAGATTGTCAGTTTCCTTGCCAACTGTTGCTTTTGATTACTGGATAAGTCCCATTCCATAATACTGAGGACCTGTGAAGCTGAATTGCTAATAACATCAGTGTTCCCACAACTTTCCACTGCCAAAAACGAGTTACAAGCAGCTGAGTGCAGAAAAGAAGCAGAACAGACATGATAAACACATCTTTTCTTGTACAGGAAGTCAAAATGCTGTAACGCTGACTCACCACTGAGCTGTGTTATAATGCCCTTGAGGCGCCGGACCATCTCGCTCCTCTTGAGCCTCTCCTGACGTCCGACCAGCAGCAGGTTCAGCAGGAAGAGGAGGAGGAGGGCTGCAGCGTTCACTAGCTCTATACCAGAACTGTGGAAGTGGGAAACAGAGCAGCAGATTTATACATTTATTTATTATTTATTATTTACACATTTATACGATACATTAAAGGTTCCATATAGTCTAAAGGTAGATGTCCATGTGTTTTTTGATTATAAAGCAGGTCTAGGTTCTATATTAATACGGTGAAAGTATCAAAGCCTCAGTCCACAGAGAAATGCACACAGCCTGTATTCAGAAACTGAGCCTTAAAACCAGCCGTCAGGACTTCTGTAACTTTGTGATGTCACAAAAAAAACAGTCACCGCCCTCAGCCACTGGGAAAGTGTAAAATATGGGACCTTTAAACAGAAAAACAGGAATTCAGTCTTTATCATAATGGAGGAATGCCCTCTGAGAAATTATCCCTTCTACAGTTAAAGCAAATACACCCAAACTTCAGTGAGTGTTTTAATTGGTCTGTCAGTACTGGTCAGTTAGTTTAGGTGTTTAATAACATTTGCTAGCATGAAAGGAGAACAGTCAATACAAATGTAAGATTGCCTTGGCACACAGTGAGAGCAAGGACAGCTGTTGTTTGTGCAGCTGGTGATTAATTACTATTTCTCACTTCTGCTCACGATGAACATGTTGATTATTTTTACCAGAGAATAACATGGTTGAGTGGATGAGCAGATGAGAAAGTGCGGCTGAGGCTGAGACAGACACAGACACCTCCTTATCTTGATTTTTAATATTTCTCCTCACATTAAAACCCCTGATTAAATCTTTCTTTCTACAAATAAGAATTTGAATTTTTATTGATGCTGCAGTTACAGTATCATACACATTCCAGGACGGGATGGTTCAGTCAAAATGAGGCTACCTACCTGCCCTTTGGCTGGCTGCCATGGCAACATAAGAGCCCCAGCACCACCAGCAGAGTGAGGGCAGCTCCTGGCCAATGGAGGCAGGAGTGACGGTTGCCATGGTAAAGGAAGCTATTCACCCACTGTTCCTATGAGAACATGAAAAAACAACAAGGCGTAAGTAAAATAATATGCAGTGTATTACGTAAGATGTTTAACAGGATGCATGTATTTAAAGAATAATGTGTTGATATTAGTAGATGAGATCAAGGCCATGCAGAACAAACACTGTAGCTTTGTGTCAGTGTGTGTCGTCTCCTTATTGTCTTCTCTCCTTATGAGAACCAAACAAACCTCACAAGGATGCAACAATACTGAAAAGCTGTCATTTTTGCAGGTCTCACTTTGCGCTTAGGGTAAACTTTACTATAGATATTATTTCTAGGTTGAGGTTTAGGGAGTGAATTTACCAAACAGAAGATCATTGATTTTAATATTAATGCATAAATGTGTGTGCGTACCTGTGCAGAGGTTCTTCTGTGTGCAGCCCTCTGGTACTGCTCCAGCAGGTCCCTGAGCTGGTCCCGGAGCTTCACCAGAGCTTGGCCTGTCGACAGGCCCAGGGGCACAGCATCCTCCTGCAACAACACGTAGAGCAACCCCTTCATACTCTGGTTAACTCTTAACCTGAACAATTCGGCTGACAAGATCACCATGACGACCACCGCCAATCTGCTGCATCTGATTCTTTGTATGATTTATAAAAAATCACTTTCATACACTGTTCTTCATACACGATGAGCTGGGTACTAACACAAGTCAGTCTGATATGACTAAGGTGATTACTGTATTTTGTATTACAGCAGGAAAATCAGAGCTACGATTGTAATTTTAAAAAAATGACAGCATTATATTTAGATGAGGTAGATCCAAGGTCCTGGTATTGTGTATGCTGACTCACTGTCAGGGTTACTCGCTTACTTTCTGAAATAAGTCAAGCATGCTCTCTGTGGCGGTTTGGACTCCACCAAGGTCGTCCCTTGTCACCAGTTCTGTTTGCAGTTTTCATGGACAAAAATTCAAGGTGCAGCCAAGAAGAAGGTAACATTTGATCTGGTGATCTCAGAGTGTATTTCTGCCTTAATGTTGACTCTAAGCTCCAAAACACACAGAGAGGACTCACTCAAAAGGGACACAGTTGGGATGAGACTTAACTCCACTAATTCTGAGGCCATGGTGATTGAACAGAGGACCACTCCCTTTGGCAGGTTACTGCCCCCTGAAAACCTGAAAACCTCAAGTGCTGTTTTATTTTATTATATTTATTTTAATTGTCCTCAAGCTCAATGCATATGGAGAAGATGCAGTTTTGATTTAGCTACCAACTACACATGACATATTGTTTTTTGTTAAATAAATTTCCATCTGTCCCTTAGTTATACCTGCTTATTCTTGCTGAGGGGGTGGGGAGTGAGGGGGTAGCTTCAAAACCAGAGCCGTGCTGCTGTGAGGCAACAGTGACCATCATGCCACCTTACATAAATCAATCTAAATTACAATATTTTAACTGGGTCAGCTCAGGTAGCTCATCGCAGGCAGGAAAGCCTTCATACATATTTTTAACGCTTGTTATTGTGAAGTCTGATCAGAAATACCAAACCCCACCCTGCATACACACATTACAAACAACTTAAATTTACTAAGGTATGACAAAAACAAATATATATATCTTAAATTATATAGGAAACATCTAATTAATTCTCCTGGCTTTAGAGTTGGAGCAGGTACAATTAACTGATTAAATATTTTGTTTATCACATTTTCCGAGAATCCAAAGGTGAAGTCTCCAAAAATATTCAACTAACAATGATATAAAAAAGAGAAAAGCAGCAACACACTGAGAGGCTGCAGCCAGAGGATGTTTGGCATTGATCTTTGATAAATAACTTAAATAACTGTCAAATTGTCAAACAAATTCTTCATACTGAGCAGATTTAGACATAATCTATGTTTAAAGAGGAAATGAATCTGTTTATAATAAAAAGGGAAAGGAAACAGAGCCATATCTGATGTTAATGGGAAAGCAACCTTTTCCCACACTCCATGTCACTGTGAGGATGTGTGTGTGCAAAGGCCTAACCCTGCGCATACACACACTGAAAGACACACACAAATATGAAAACTCACTCACACACTCACACACTCATACTTGTACTTCCATCTTTGTGAGGACACTCATTGACATAATGCATTCCCTAGCCCCTTACCCTAACCTTAACCATCACAACTGAGTGCCTAACCCGAACCCTAACACTGACCTTAACCTAAACCTAATTCTAACCATAACTCTAAAACCAAGTCTTAACCCTCAAAATGTGATTTGAAGGTGTCTCAAAAAGTGAGGACCGGCCAAAATGTCCTCACTTTCCCAAAATGTCCTCACTCTGTTGGTAAAATACTTTTTTTGGTCCTTACTATGTAGCAAGTACAAGTACACACACACACACAGGATTCGGCTTTCAAGCTGTACATCCCACACAGCCAAGCTATAAATATCTTCCCATTTCCCCAGAGTAACAATGCCTGAACAAAAATCCTCCAGACAGACGTAAGCAAGCAGAGACACACAGAGCATGAACGGTCTCAAAACAGCAGACCAGGCCTTCGACCCCGGGAGGTTTGGATTAACCCTGGATGCTCCCCGACAAATCACGAGCATGAGAAAAGACTTGCATTAACAACAGTATATCTGACTGACACGTCACTCAAACAAACAGGCAACAAACAGTCCTGCTACATTTGTTAAGCTTTGCACTACCCTAAGAAACAAACAATAGAACAACTTACACTGCTCCTCTTCCAGAGATAGATCCCCTCTCTCATCTTCAGCACCATGACAGCCCTGCTCTGCTACTCTTCTCTAAAATCTTTCACACTCCTGCTACACAGCTACAAGGAAAACGTGAAATGGCAGCAGTGCTACATGATGAGAGTCATTACATCTCGGAAACAAGTTCCCGAGATGTGAATGAACAAACTGGAGAGGCTGCCTGCTCGCAGAGGTGGTGATGCTGCAAAACCTCACCCAAGTTCCCTCGTCACTGTGATGCAGACAACAGAGCCTGGCGTCAGTGCACGCTGCCAGCTGGACTTTAATTCAAAAACACCCTGTCTGGCTGTCTCTCTGGCACGGACTCAGTCTCATTCAGTTCATTCTCATTCGGGGTCGTGGGAGGGGGAGGGGGGCAGGGGGCTGAGGCTCTTTTGATGTCAGGCCAACCAGGCCTGTTTTAATCCTGTTGGACATTTTTCATTCTTGCCAGCTTAGCACATATGTGACTGTGCGACACACCTAACCTCTAAGTATATGACCGATGTGAATTCCGAATATTAGGTTTAAAGAGTTTAAAGGTCCCATGTTGTATATTGTATCTAGGTTCGATATTAACATTGTGAAAGTATCAAAACCTCAGCACACAGCCTGTATTCAGAAACTGAGCCTTCAAACGAGCCGTCAGGACTTTGGTAACGTTGTCACAGCAAAGCAGTTGTCTGCTTTACTATATGCTATATTCAATCACTCAGAAAACAGTCAGCCAATCAGAAGAGAGGCTCAGAGTCTCTCTTATGATTGGCTCACCAACATGTTGTTACAAGAGCTACAGAGAGAAGCCTGAGAGAGGGGAAGTGAAACTACATTGAGATGGTTTTTGGTTCCTAAAACCACAAATACATCGTCCTATGGATATGAACATGTCAAATAAAACACAGTTAAAGTGTAAAATATGGGACCTGCTGTCAGAATGTTTTCCCTCTGTCTGTTAAGTCACTATCTATCACCAAATGAGGTAATGGCCTACTGATGAAAGTACTGCAATATCTGTATATTTGCATTTTCATGAACTGGGTGACTACAGCATTAAGTTGATGCTAATGCAAACTGAACATTTCCTACTGCTGCAGTATCACAAAGTTCCAGAAGTCTTGACAGCTAGTTTTAAGGCTCAGTTTCTGAATACAGGCTGCGTTCATTTCTCTGTGGACTGAGGCTTTGATACTTTCACAGTATTAATATAGAGCCTGGACCTGCTTTATAATCAAAAAACACATGGACATCTACCTTTATACAATATGGGCCCTTTAACTGTGCCCTGCCGTTTGCAGACTCAGACTGTGCCCCTGACGTCTTTATTAAAATGACAATAGTTTGTTTTGCCGCCCACAGAAATCTGTGACCTGTTGTGTTAAACTGCATTTGCTGTTACCATCAGTAACTACAGGTGTCACCAAATCAACCAGCACTTAAATCTTTGAGCTTGCCTGTTTCACTTTTTGGTCTCAGCTAACACTGGAGTCATTGAGTCAATTGAGGCATGTGCTTGGCATTTCTCTCTCTGTTTGTTTCCATAGCTAAAAGAGGGCACTTTCTACATTTGGAAGAAAAAATAAAGATGTAAGAAGAGTGAAAATTGTGCGAGTGAGGAGAATCTGAAGAGAAATTTTTTGATGACTGGGTTTGAAGGTTTCTCTCATTCTCCTCCTTCATCACTAAGCTTCAAACAAAGTTGAATATTGTATGACTGAGATCTAAAAGTTGAATAACACACATACAGTGTGAAATATGCTGAACATTTCTGAAAGCTTGAACTAGTAGTGTTGAAAAAGGCATGAAAAACATAAAGACTGAGAAAAAAAATCTGAAAAGGTTGAATAGTTTGGAAAGTATGAAGGGTATAAAAAAAAGTAATTCCAGTGATTTCCTAATTGAGCTGAGCAAACTGACATTTGAATGATAAAGTGTGGTGAAAGAACCATAATAAAGAGCCAGAAGAAGATCCAGCGTTTGTGACTTTCTTGTACGGACGGATATAGGGGCTATAATCTGATTTAGGCGATATCTGTGTGGGTGAGTAATAAAAATAGTTAGTTATTGTTCATTGTATCACCTTAATTCCAGCTGCAACATCAGCACCCTGAAGGCATCAGTAATCTTGTGCTGCAGAGTTTGTGACACATTAAATTGTGGTTCTTCAAGCCGTTTCTTACTTGTGCGTTCAAGGTGTATTATATTACCGTCACGCCATCAAAACAAATATGAATTCATACTACTGACACCTTCACTACATCAATCAGACTGTGTTATGTAATTCAAACATGTAAAATGAGTCTAGTCTTCTTCTGAGACTTCAGAGAAGGAGGGAGGCTTCATGTTTCCGACTGTACTGTTAATGATTATATAACACTATACAGCACATAGGTGGGAACACTCAGATAGAAGAAAAGGTTGGTTGAGCTTTTTGAGCAATAGGTCAGTGGCAGCCACATTTCCATTCCTATGCTTGTTATGTTGACCCAGCAGTGCCTGGTTGTGAAATGTCTCTCTTACGCATCTACCTTTAACTCAACAAGTTTGATCTTTTGACCCTTCACATGGCTAAACTTAAACAACCAAACATGATCAGGGATAATGAGAGCTTATGTGACAAAGGAGAATGTATATGTCAAGTGATGCTGTATTTAAAGTTTTATTTTACTACTGAAGGCGCTCAGTGTAAGTTCAATCATGGAGATCATCTCTATTCATCTTTCATTCATAGTTCTCTCGTTTTCTCCCTCTCTCACCCCACTTCTTGTAAACAGCTGATTTCAGGTGTTTTTGGCAACCAATCAAATCTTGCCAATATCTCAACAAGCCTATCACATTGTCGTTTGTCTCCTCTCCTGCTGTCAGCTGTCATTTCAGTGTGTTTTGCTGCGACCCTTCTCCTTTTTAAATCTGTTGACATCACAATGGGGTCTAACCACCAAAAACTCTCCCATCTCTCACTTTTCTTCTCTTGTTTTGCAGATGGCAAAATAGAAGTTTATTCATTGACTCAGAACTAAGTCTGACGTGATTGATCTGATTTTGTAGATTTTACAGTAGGCTTTTTATTAAAGGATAATTGTGTTGTTTTCTTTACACCTTTGATTTTATTTTTGTAGCTTTGACCTTCAATCTATCAGTTAGAGTAACACCACATTTACCAAAGATAATCAGAAAGGCTTTGAAAAAACGTTAACCAACCTAAAAAGTTAAAGTGAGTATCCAGACTATGCATTATGAGCATTGTTCACTGCATCACAGTATTCTTCAGACAGCGTCCTTGTCTGATTAACTAAAACTCCCTTTTGGGAGTCAAATCAATCAGTCACTGTGTGTGTGTGTGTGTGTGTGTGTGTGTGTGTGTGTGTGTGTGTGTGTGTGTGTGTGTGTGTGTGTGTACACCTGAGTGCAGAATCATAAATGAAAGTGTGGACTGTTACCACTGCTTGAATGATTTATCAGTTTATCAGCATAAACTAGGGCTTAACAATTAATAAAAATATTATTGAAATCAGGTAAAATATCTCACAACAGACCATAAATGAAGCATTGTGGTGCTACAGAGACGCCCCGGCCTACAAATCATATTCTCCAGATGTAAAGGAAAATGTTTGTTTGGTATAAGCCCCAACAAAAATCACATCATCATCATTTTGAAATTATTTTCAGTGAAAATAAAGTGCAAAAATCCAAGTGAAATCGTGCAATCATCATATCTGCCAGAATAATCACCCTAAGATTTTTTTGTATATCTTTCAGCCCTAGCATAGACATTAAGATCATCTATAAACAATTCAGACATCAGTCTGAGAGGTCCTTTATAATACTGAACAATTTATTATAAACACTTACTGTAGAACACAGTCTACTACAACACTACAACTAAGGCCTACAAAATTACAGAATGAAGTCAACACCTTTCTGCTGCCTGGGATCCATTGTAGTGTATAGGTTTTGGACAGGATTCTATTTAATTGTGAAGGCTTTTCTTATTTCTGGATACCGTGGCTTATTTCCATTGGTATTTTCTTCTTTTAGCCTAAAAGCAATTGAATAAAACCTCATTTAAAGCGGTTCACTGAAGTCTGACTAAAATGCTCATTCTTGCTCTTGACTCAAACTAGGCAAAAATGTTCACAACATTTTTGTCAACTAATCTTCTTATGATTTAAAAAAAGACTTAAATGTTGATGTTTTTCTAAGGCTAATATGAAAAATAAATGTTCAAACCTTTAATCGACTAAAGCTAAAAAGGGTTAGGTTGAATAAATATGACTGAAACTAAGGACTTTTGATCTAAGGACTAAATCTAAAAAAGCTAACACATTTAGCACAAGTCTAAATCCCAGGGACCCTATGTGTTCAGTAAACAACTCTCCACCTCAGGGACATTTATGTAAGTTAGACACGTGCTAGACCAAGCAACTAAACTCACCTGCTTCTTATCCTGCGGCTCCATGGCAACCACAACCACTCAACATGCTCCGCTCCTCAACCAGCCAACGCCACCTGGCAGAGCCCTGTCAGATGCCACACGCTTGAGGCTCTTGGCCGGATCACTCTCAGCCCACCACCTGTGGACGCTGCAGCTGAAGTGGTTCTGATATGAACGGAGGAAGATGGAGAAAGCAGGTAGGTGCAGCCCTGGTCCCCCACCTGGCAACACCTCCTGCCCCGCCTCTTCTGCCAGTGTGACAGGAAGCACACTCACACCTGCAGGGACCAGCAGAGAGAACCAGGGAACTCTGGGACGTGGGGTTTTTGTTTGCAGGATTAATTGCTGCTTATGTGCAGCACACAGCTCCTCTTCACAGCATCCATGTAGAGGTCTGTGGATAACTGACAAATTGAACAATCCATTAATACACAAATCTAACTGGAATGGCAGCTATACTGACCTACATTGCAATGCTTGATTGTAATTGAGGTCAAGTTTAATTAAGACATTGGTTGTTAAATAAAATTGTGTGTTGGCAGGCTTTATTAGTAGAAAACCAGTACAAGCCACTTGTTTTAAGTTAACTTTACTGCTGTCATGTTGTGGCTCAAATGGCTCAATTGAAAAGCAGAGCCAGGGCCCTGAATCTACTGACACCGGGCCCACTCACTCTGACCACATAAGCAGGTTCCTCTGGCACAAAAAAACCCACTGAACTCCAGAGTCAGCAGTCTCCATTGGCAAAGAGTTGACAGTGCTCAGCCAAACAGAGAAGAAAAGAGCCAGACAGACTGGAGGGTGAGCGGGTGCAGTGACTGCAGTGTAAACCTATCCGAGGAGGATCAAACCCAAAAACAGTCCCACTGCAGGACCAGACTGAGGTAATGTAGGCAATGTCAAGCAGGACAGAAGGTAATGATACAGAACCTGGCCACAAATTACGTATAATAAGAGGCTGCATGGCGTGCACATTTCACAAACACATTTTGAGACTGTGCCAAGTTCTGTCTAATAATAAGCCTTTTATACAGGAGATATTTCGATTTATCATAACAGGAAATGCAGAGATGAAACTAACAATGTAAGGTTTGGCTCTGTTCTGTCCTATCTCAGTGAGCCGTGACAGTGAGCCAGCATGAGCAACACCAGGACCCTGACACGGAACAGCCATTATTAGTTTTATTAAGTACACCCCTGTCATCTGTGAGAACAGACCTGTCAGTTTCAGAAACATGCTCATTGTGTGCCGGGAAATAGCTCCTCACTTAGACTGTGTTGGTCACTCACAAATCCCCCGGTTTGAACCTATTATTACGAATGCTTAGGAGTCAGACTCAATTACAGCACCGCTAAAAAACGCTGTATTTCAGTTCATGACAATTACAACATTTATGCTGCTGACGACAATAAGCATAAAGAGTTTATATCGTCTGCTCCATGCAGTGACGGGCATCGCGGCTAAACGTCCCCTGCCCTTCATGTCAAAGGCAGATGCTAACATAACAGAGGCTTCGACCTAACAACACTTACACTGTTGCAACACGTAGTATAACAACACAAGCCGTCGATGTACAGTATTGGTCTGCGAACTCACCTTTTGTTATTTTCAGGTCGCTGTTGATATCCTTTTAAATGTATGTTTTTCTCTCGTATACAAATTGTGAGCCTTTACTATACAGCAGCAGCCATGTTGGGAGCGTTCTGCCTCGAAGAAGGAATAGTGTGTTGTGATTGGACGGCCTTAGAATACTCTGTCTTCTGATTGGCTGAGAGGGGAGTGGGCGAAACTGTGTTGCAACGCTGTGTGATTGTTTATGGTTCTATTTTGAAATAGGAAACCTCAGAAGTCTACGGGGGAGTTACCAATTCACGACGCTAAGTAATATTTAGACAAAAACCCCATACTTATCATTATGGTAATAATAATACATATTATGGTTAGAAGCTGTCACACACCATGAAGTAAGCTAGAGCTAATTTACGTTCTCCATAGCCTCACTCAACTGTTTTTTCGTATGAAGATTTCATGAAGTTAACGTTTTAAAGCAAACAGAATATTTCATTGTTTAACACAAACAAAACAAAACTTTGAGGATCGAGTTATAACATGAGTTTGTGTGATTATATCCAAAGTAGGCAACCGAAAGCTGCCGAACTGTACGGTGGTTCCGGCTTTACCTGTACGATCTCACTATTATCCAATTTCACTTGAATGGAGCACAACTGCACAAGTGGAGATAGGAAAAATATGATATGATAAATACATAATACAAGACTGTAGCCTATGTAAAAGATAAAAACTCGTTTAAATACACTTAAGTTAAGTTTATGAAAATTATTATTAATTATTCAGCTCTACTTTCTTTTTTTTAAACAGCAGCAGTGAACCATGTATTTGTGCTTGAGTATGTCCATGTTATATTACTTTAAACTTTTATACCACTACATTTCAGAGGGAAATGTAGTGTCTGATATTATTTTATTCATATAAAATCTTAATTCCATGACTTGCATTTGTAATGGGGTACTTTTGTGTTATTATATTGCTAGGTTAACTTAAATCAAACTCTTTGTTGCACCGCTGCTTATATACAATGATACTAACAAAAACTGCAGGCAGGAAAGACAGAGATCATAAGTTAATGTATGACTGACAGAATCCATCATCCAGCTCTGACAGCAGGCTAAAAAGTCTGTGAGTAAAACAGATAAAAGAAACTATAACTTTTAAGTCTGTGTGTGTGAGACCAGGACTTCTGAACGATGTGGCACAACTCCAGAGGGTTTATACTGGAGAAAGACAGAGTCCCTAGAAGATGCAAATATCTCTGCAGCCAGTGGAATCCCCATGAGACTCGCAATCTAACTCTTCTGTAATGTGGTGGAAATGAACACAAACACTTTAAACTGAGTGCTCAAAAACACATTTATTTAACATGTATGCATTTTGGTTAAATGTAAGATTTCTATCCATGTGGACTGTGGCTTAGGTCTCTTATTCATGGTTTGGGACAGGCCCCTTAAGGGGAAATCTTGATGCTAGAGCCAACAATGACATTTTAGATATTAGCTTTCTTCCAACTTTGTGTCAGTAGTTTGGGGAAAGTTCCTTTTTTGACAGTTTCCCTGTGCACAAAGCCAGTTTTTCCTGTTTGGTATAAAAGAACTGGCCTGCACAGACCCTGACCTAGTTGTCCACATACCTCTGGCCATGAAGTGTGCTGTAAAGGAATAGAACATTTTGGGGGAAATACACTTATTCACTTTCTTTGAAAGACTGAAATGTTCAGATAGATATCAATCTCATGTTTGTGTGAAGCACAGCGCTTGAGTCTAAACCTGTTAGCCTATAAAGACTGGGCGAAGCAGGAAGCAGTTAGTCTGGCTCTGTCCAAAGTTCACATCTCGAAAGCTCACTGATTAACAAGCTGTTTCTACTGTATTTAGTTTGTTCATTACCAGAAAATTAAAAATGACACTGTGGGTTTTTGCAGGAGTGTGTACAGAAATATTTCTTGATGAACAGAAGTTTATGTACTGGCTCAGCAGTCCTCTTCAGTGGCTCCAGGTGTAGCACAGGTTGCCTGATAGGATCTCTGTATGTTATGTTCCAGCAGCATCTCTCCCTAATTCGTAGTGTTTCTGCTGTTTTATGCTTACCCTATGTCTCTTGTTTGTGCTTTGTTTGTCTTTCTATGCTTTCTATGTCTTTCTGTGTGTGTATGTGTGTGTATGTGTGTGTGTGTGTGTGTGTGCCTGCAACCAGTTCCTCCTGCTGATTCACCTGTTGCTCATCTACTCATCAACTCAACACACGACTGAGTACTGACCGAGGACGACTGTTGACTTGGAGAAAGTGAGAAAACTGTGACACTTTATTAACATTTTAGACTGGTTTATTAGAATTGTTTTTAATTATAAAAACTTTTATTAATGACTTATGACTATTAATAACTGCTTTATTAAATGTGCCATATAGTCAAAAGGTAGATGTCCATGTGTTTGTGATTATAAAGCAGGTCTAGGTTCTATATTAATACTGTGAAAGTATCAAAGCCTCAGTCCACAGAGAAATGCACACAGCCTGTATTCAGAAACTGAGCCTTAAAACCAGCCGTCAGGACTTCTGGAACTTTGTGATGTCACAACAAAGCAGTCACCGCCTTCAGCCATGCCCCAGGCCCTGCTCACCTGGACCCACCATCCAACCTTGCAGGATTTGTTTTCTCTGAGTGTTTACCTGAAATCTGCTATATTTTTATTCAATCATTCAGAAAAGCCAATCAGAAGAGAGGCTAAGAGCCAATGGGACCTTTAACAAATAGAAGTATATATTATTACTACAGGTTAAAAGGTTACACGCTATAAACTATACAGAATTTGTGTGGATTTTAAGGCCTCTTTAAGCTAAATTCTGTCATGAACTTTAACAAAACATATCTTGACTCAAGATCCACATACTATCTTTCTGCCACATCTCATGGTCTTCCTCAGCAGATGTAATTCACCCTGTTATAGCTCGCAAAAAGCTAGTAAGAGGAGCTTGAGTTAAAATTACTTGTTACTGTGTACATGGTGGAAAATGAACATTGATGGTCAATGAATTGTTTTTGATCATATTTTCAGTGACTGTGGACCAAACTGTACTCTCAGCTAGACATAGTCTTGCACTTGATTTTGACTGCGTTGGTCACACACACCTACACAGACACACACATGAGAAATTGCTTTCCTCTAACCTTCAGCCTGTGCTCCTGCAGTCAGTACTGAGTCAGTAGAAACAGGGATCATGTTTCCTTGACAGTGTAATTTCACATGGTTTATAAATCAATACCTGTTGGCTCTGACTGGGCCTGGTTTCCAATTCTCAAGAGATGACTGTTTCTCATAGTGGACTTTCATATGTTGGAGCCAGTGAGAGACTGGGTCTGGCTCGCACTGAATGAGACATTACTGACTTTTACCTCAAGTTACCTGAACGCATCCTATCTCTGCATCAGCGCCACTGCCTTAATAGTCTGGCGTAATCTGAAGTATGGATTGATTATTACACATAAATTAGTCCTCCGACTCCACCGCCACCCAGATAATAAATAAATAGATAACTCAAGGACAAAGTGAAGATTTACGATGCTACATTCTGCTGTCAAGCTCTACAACAAATACACACCACACACACCAAGAACTGACAACTAACCATGTACATGAATTAACACACACAATATCCTTTATCTGCAGCTATTTTTATTATATTTAAATATCTAATTGTACGTATTACAACATTATTATCAACTATTATGTATCTTTATTTTAAGTATTTGTATCTTGCCTTATCATAACTTATCATCACATCATCATCATCATCATCATCATCACCCATGCATTACTGATACAACACTCTCTTCCTAAACTCCCAGGTAATCCTTACATTTGAAACAACCATCTCATATCAAGCACATCACCAAAGAAAAGATGATGAGTTTTTCAGTTCAAAGCATAACAAAAAACAAAATCACACAAATTTTCATTTTCCCCTGAATCACATACAGGATAAGTTCAGCTTTCTTTTCCCTATAATCCTATGAGTATCCATTTCATAAGAAGAGGCAGTACACCAAAACAAAATGATCTTTTTCTTTGATGAATTAAAAAAAAAAGTACATCATTTACTGTAATCGTATGTATTTTCACAATAAGTTTGCAGCTTTGGTTTAGTCTAAATCTTGTTTCTGCAACATAAAGATTAACTTTTTCAAGCCCTTGTTTGCAAAACATACACGTTATTAAACATACTGTATAAAGACCCATTTTGTTTTACATCCCATTTAAATATTTATTTGCCTGGTATCAACCTTATCTGTTAACTTATCCCATAACCCAGTACAGTAATTCTACTGAATTTCACAGTGTCCTGTGATTATTGGAATAGTAGAAAATCTACGAATGTCCAGGAGAAACCTGATGGTGTGTTTATGACCAGCTTCACTCTCTGGAACCTCCCATGGCCCCAAACCCCAGTCGCATTGTGAAAGTCTGGACAAACTAGTGTTTCTGATTGATTTAACTGAGCAGAGAGCCCCCCCTGCTGACCTCTGCCACACACAAACTCCATGTGCTCATCAACATATAAACAGAAATATACACACACTCGTTAACTTCAACTTTTGAGCTACCAAAATAAAACTGAGCTTCTGATTTATACTATTTCAGTTTTCTTTTCATTTACAGACAACACCCATTTCTTACATCACTCATATACACAAGTCAGACTTTTCTGCAGGTCTTGTCCAGCAGAACATGGTGGTGCATATTTTTAAAAGTTGATTCTTGAAGTTAGAACAGAAAAAGTGTAATGAAAACAGACAACTTTCTTTCTCAAAATGATTCACGTTTGTTGCAGCCTCATTCCTGAACTGACTGTTATCAGAATATTACATCATCATTTCCTCTTTCTTTAACGTAACACTGAGGAGAAAATCATGTAGCATCATGTCTGTATGTTCATGTTTATTGTTCATATCAGTGACAAGGTTTTTAAAGGAGTTACACCAAAAAAAAGATAAATTAACAAAAACAGTTTAACATATAAGTCAAGTCAGATACAGATGACAGTGATTAACAAAAACTCTCACATTGTGTTCATGTGTGTGTGTGTGTGTGTGTGTGTGTGTGTGTGTGTGTGTGTGTGTGTGTGTGTGTGTGTGTGTGTCTACATTTAACTGGAGATGGAGCTGCTACCTGGTGGACCGATCAACTCTTCCATTATCAGAGCGAGGATGTGGCACAGCTCCTTTACCTGAAAGACAGATGAACACATTGAATTTGACGCGTGTACACAAACCTCCTGGATTATTTTATTTGACCATTGCTTTTAGGATTCCATATTTTCCCAGAATTCATAGCAACTTAGCAAACTGGTGATTACCTAACCTTAGAGTTTTGTTTGAAGTGGTATCCCTCCTCTTTGCTGAACATTTGACAGAGGTGAAAAATGACGAGTGACATTACTGAGGAACTATTTGGATATTCGATAAATTTTTCCTCGTTATTTAAAGCAAAAATGCCAAACCTTCCTGAGCTTCTCAGTCTCAGCTGTTTTTCTTATGTTTCATCTGAAAGTTGTGGGAAAAATGGGAACAACATTTCCAAGAGGTGAGAAGAAGAATCCCAGATCTCAACTGTAGTCAAGATCTTTGGCTTCAAGATGAACAAGGACAATCTTAGGTTTGATAGGCACAACCTCTATGTCCTTCATTTTGGATTTGACCAGATATTTTAGCATTTTTTCCTCAAACGTCAATGAAACTTTACTGTAATAAAATACAGATTATGTCTGTAGATCTACATCATGTCCATCTTCCCATGAGTGCTGTCCTCTGCCCTTTAGTTCAGATGATTTCACAGTCGGATCATTTAACATTTTTTCATTGTACTGATCCTGGTGCAGAACCGATATCTCTCATTATGGGCTGTACAACAACAAATCTGTTTGTTTGACAAGAATCACTCAGACAAAGAAATGCACTTTGTATTGTCAACACCAGTAACACAATCAAAATATACATAAAGCATGAAATCTAGTTCCTGAGACCTCAAACATAACTTCTACATAATTATCTGCAGCAGATTTTCTATAACTTTTTCAAAATCAAAATCATCAAGCAGTTTCAAGCAAGCAGTTTTTTTGGCCACTTGGGGGCAATGGAGTAAGTTAAAAAAAACCTGACATCAAGGTTGTGTTAGCAAACATGTTTCTGTTTGCACATGCAGCAAACATTAGCAATATTAGCACTGATTTGGAGCTGCAAATGTAAGTCTAACATTCACTCTCATTTTGTCTCCATCAACTCCTGAAAAAAATGTTTGTCTTTTTTGCTGCTAAATGCTCCGAGATGAGACTGAATCAAAACTTAAAGCTGCAGCTGTGATCCAAAACCAAACGATGATCAGAGAGATGCTAAAATGCTACATAGAGCTAAGATGTGATATGATATGATTTTTTATGGTTTGTTTATTTATTTTTTTCAGTGACTGTGCCATGACACTGAATCGGATGTTGGATCATCCTGTGATGACAGGGTTTCTCTCTGGACTCATTACCACTACATCCCCTGTGTGAATTCATGTGGGTGATGGAAAGATTGTATGAAGTACTTATACAATATGAATATGTAATCAGTGTGAGTCAATACCTGTTTGAAATGAACTGTGACTTTTGCGGGACGAGCTGAATTGCCGTAAATGATGTCGACTGCTGGCACTTTGCTCTGTTTCTTGGCGCGGATGGTTCGCATGGACTGCACATCTGCCAGAGGAATCAGAAACACTTGCTCCTGCAGAAGGAAGAAATGTGAATGATCAGATGACTGGTACTGCAAGTTCGGCAGTCAGTGTCATTACTGGAGGATGTTAACCAGTTGCTGTTTGCGTCGAGAAATTTGGACCAAATGCTGCTTCAGATTCAGGCTTTGCCAACCTAACGAGATGGAATCTTGTGTCTGACTGAAAAGTGACAAAAAATCCCTGAAATTAAACAAACATCATGAGAAGAAAAGAAAAAAACATTGTTTAACTCCATCTCTATTTATAGCAAACCTAGCTGGAAGAAAATCAGAGGTGCATTGGTGTGAGGCATTTAGGGGACATCTGTAAATTGTGGCATCTCCCAACAGTCTTTGGTGGGCATTGTTTTTAAAAGGCATTGCAGACCGTGCATTTAGAAAATGTAAAACTTTATCACACTTAAAGAAGACATAACGACACCCTTACATTTACATTTGGTCTAAACAATCATAATACCTAGTGTATGATTCCTACTAATGAGTATGAAAAATATATATGTATGAGATATATTGTATATTATGAATATGGCAAAAAATATCAATTGTTAATTGCGAACCTGATGACCCTGGTTCAATAACAAGTGCTGTAACTGCAAAATGTACCTGTGTTTTAGGGTTAAGAAACTTCACCCCCTCTGGGCTGATGCTGACCATGCAGGGGGAGGGGCAGCCACGCAGGCTGACCTTCTGGGCCAAGTAAGTGTTGGAGCCAAACAAAGGCAGTGTGCTCATGAAATCTGAAAAATTCAGACAAATACAGTTATCATAAGTTATGATGTAAAGAGGAGAGGAGAGGAGAGGAGACAGATGAGGAGATGAAAAGTGAAGAGGTACTACTCACCGATGAATCGTACTTTGGCGTCGAGAGGGCTGAGGGACTGCATGTTGAGTATCTGACGCAGACACAACGAGTGGATCTCCTCAGCTTTACTGCTGATCTTGTCCTGTGAGGGCAGGTACTCCTTTACCTCTGGCCTGACAGAGAAATACAATCACCAGGTGTCAATGTTCAAAACATACTTAGATTTAGATTTAATGTGGCTCATTCATTCACTGTTGTAATGTAAAATGCAACAAAAATGTTCTTTGTTTAAGTGAGAATTCACCATCATCTTCACACAACTGTTCAAGTCTTACAATAATGTAGTTTAGATTATTCAAATAAAGCTTTTGACAGGTTAGAAATAACTCAATAAATATCTGTAATCCCCATCATGCAGGGTCTCCCCTTCCCCTTTCAAAGTGAGATGAGAAGATCAATGTCAATCACATGTCTGTGTGTTAAGTTCTGAGCTGGATTCAGGACATGGTTAGCCTAGCTTAGCATGAAGACCAGATGCAGGGGGAAACAGGAAGCCGGGCTCTGTTCACAGTTTAAACATACACCTACCAGCAGCTCTGACGCTCACTAGTTAACACTCATTTGTTGAATATGTACACAAACAGAAATGTACAAACTTGTATAAGTTTGTGGCTTTAGAGGGAAGAGTGATGTGCTATGGTAATACAACAGTGAAGGGAAGTGACTGGGTGCAGCTTCCTGAAGTCTCTTTATCACAGCAAGGTTTTCAGGTCTGGTCCTGTTATTTACAGCAAAACCAAAACCGCATCTAAAGTGAGAGACACTGCACAGAAGTCTGGCAGATAGATAAACTGTCAAGATGTATTACCAGCCTGTAGCGTCCCCTCAAACCACAAATGGGTTCTGTTCAGCGTTAGTGATTGTATTCTCTAACTTTAGACAGAGCCAGGTTAGCTGTTTCCCTCTGCTGCTACACTCTGTGCTAAGCTATGCTAACCAGTGGGTTACTCTTTCAAAATACAACATTTCTGCATTGATCAGTAATGCAGATTATTGAGACTGAGATCAGTGTGTGTGACTCACAGTGAGGGGGGGTTCTCTAGTCCCTGAGCCAGATGCTGCAGAGCTGACAGCTCTGCTATGTGCTGGAGTGACTGGGAACCACCTGCAGCAAGAGGAAGCATCAGCCGCCAACTCAGGTAGTCACCCAGGAGCTACACACACACACACACACACACACACACACACACAAAGATAATAGAGACAACAGTTAGATGGGAACTGGAGCAGTGGTTAGAAAAGCTGCTGTGAACTGAGCTTGTCACCTGCTGGTAGTGGAAGTCCACATAGAGGTCACTTGTGAAGGACAGGGGGCTCTTCCACATCACTCTCCTCAGAGACAAGAAGATGGAGCTGTCGTCCAGCAGGAAGTCGAACAGATACTCCTCAGGATGGAGGGGACGCACCATCCCGTCTGATGGAGGAGCAGCAGAGCAGTGAGGAGATCTGTTCATATGTCACTAATACTGTTCAACTCTCATCTGATGTGGTATATTTAAGATTCACTCAATTGTTCTGAAAGGTCCACATTTCACACATGGAGATTCATTGTGGAACAGCATTGAATCTCCACATTTTATTATAGGATTGCTTTATTGACTTCCATGATAAAACACATATACTCACAGCACTAACATCGAGAATGCTAACAGAGGTTTAAACAATTAAAGGAGGTATTTGTCGTTTTCGCTTAAGAAACGTTGCGAGTTCAGCAGCAAACCAAGAGCTGTCTCCAGAGGTGGAAACCAGTGCTCGTGTCTTGCTTCTATTTGTATCACTTCTTTTCTTGCACTGAAGTTACTGATACTGAAGGACTCATATGTAAATTCAAACATTATTATTTGAATTGGATGATTTACAGTGTTGGACTCTAACCCGACCGTTTTGACTACACTACTGACGTCCTCTGATACAGTCTGATTAGTCCCAACACAGTTTCATAATGAACTGAAAATATTTTATACTTTCTAATGAATTTCTAATCAACGCAGCACATTGATTCACTCAACCCCTCCATACTGCTTTTTCTCTCTCCCACTCTCAAGCGCACACACACACACACACATACACAGAGGCACATCGACAATGGACCTGGTCTGATCAGCACTGCACACCAGGTCATTTGCATATGAAGCAGGGAAGTGAGATCTGATCACAAGTGAACAGATGTACTCAGAGCTGAACACCTGTAATCAGGTCACTGAAGACCAGGCCTGAACAGGGCCAAACAGTGAACCATGGACCACCAGTGGCCTGAAAGCGACCCCTTGTGGTCTGTGAGAAATTTGTTGAAGAAAATATGTTTTAAATTAGTTTCTATTAATATTTTAAATCAGTTTCTCAAACTGCAAGTGACCACTAAGCCCAGTAGTGAGTAGTGTATGTAGCCTATTTTTTGTTTTCAGTATTAAATCAACTCATATGTAAATTCAAACATTATTATTTGAATTGGATGATTTACAGTGTTGGACTCTAACCCGACCGTTTTGCAACACAGTCTATATTAGTTTACAGTTTATGTTTTATGATTTATGTCAAAAATTATCTGTGTCACATTTGAAAGGAAAGTGTGTAAGCTCACGATTAGCCGGCCCTGAGAATGTGCTAAATTTCTCCAGTTATCAGCTGCCTGTTAGCTATAAAACATGGACAATGAACAAGATCATGGAGCGGTGGCTTAAGACTGGGTCAGCTGAAAGAAAGAGTTTGTTAAAGGTTATCCTGACATGTACGTGCCAGCTCTGAGGACAAATGAAACCTCCAACACAATGGACACAACAGGCAAGGTGCAACGACTTGATGCTCTTGGTTTTGGGGATGTTTGGGTTGGGTTTGTTTGATCCAAAAAGTATATTTAACTCAGGATGAGGGCTTGTTATAAACAGGCTGAACAATTAAAGTCTGACTCACATGCACACATCAATGATTGGGTGTACACCAGTCATCACCAGCATCATCACACACAGCATCAGTCTGGTTTACCTTTGAGTCTAGTGGCTAGGATGACGAACTCTTTGGTTTCCAGGAGATCTGAGATGCCCATGTCTTTACAGAAGTCTGTCACCACATCTGTAGCGATCTAGTGGAAGATAAGAAATACAACCACAGGGATGTTAATTATATGTTAATAATAATTACAAGAGACTGCTGCTTTGTTCAAAGGGAAGCAGGTTTAAATAAATCTTACGCTGAAGATGCGTATCTTGATGGAGGACTCTACGCCTCCTGGCAGCTGGAGAGAAATGCGGCGATAGGCTTTGCCAGCCTGCAGAAAACCACAACATCATCATGTCTCATCATCATGCAGATAATGAAAAACATCAGGAGGGATTTGCTTTCATGTGCATTAGTGTGTATATTAACTTACAAGAATGGCTTCGATCTCGACATGTGAGGGGACGCTACGGCGACCGCCAAAAGCGAGAGTTCGCTGAAGGTTATCCTGACACACGTTTGCCAGCTCTGAGGGCAAGATGTGTAGAGATTAACATTTTTGTAGGAGTGTGTGTGTTATTTGCAGCTGATATCAGTGGGTATCTACTGTCTTGTGTGTCTCCTACCTTGGTATGGGTGCTCGTCGTCCTGAGAGATGTTGTGTAGGTGATGTGTGATGTATGGCTGCAGAGTAGTTGAGTAGGGGAATAACCCAGTCATCAGGCTGAGCAGCCGCCAGCCGAAGGTACAGCTGGATCTGTGGAGATGACAGAATGATCAATAAATAAATATGAAATCCTGAGAAGACCTTTCTTGGATCATAGTTCAGAGTGCGCTCTTGTTGCTGTTCAGGAGCCTGTTCAGGTTAGACAGAAAAGAAATGAATGAATACACACACAAAGAAATATTAATGTAAAATTATGATTTCACAGATCTGAGCCAGTTCCAAGCAATGGCTGCTGATGCTTAGGGCTGGGTATCAAGCATTGATACTTTATCATAGTTAAAACAATAGGAGCTCTTATAACAACAGAGGCTCAGAGCCTCTCTTCTGATTGGTTGACTGTTTTCTAAGTGATCCAATAAAAATATAGCAGATTTCAGGTAAACATTCAGTGAAACCAGATCCTGAGATGCTGGATGGTGGGTCCAGGTGGGCTCAGCTTGGGGCATGGCTGAGAGCAGTGACTGCTTTGTTGTGACATCACAAAATTACAGAAGTCCTGATGGCTCATTTTAAGGCTCAGTTTCTGAATACAGGCTGTGTGCATTTCTCTGTGGGCTGAGGCTTTGATACTTTCAGAGTATTAATATAGAACCTAGACCTGCTTTATAATAAAAAAACACATTGACATCTACCTTTATACAATGTGGGACCTTTAAAGCATGGTGTGCCTTTGGGTTCTATTAGCACAGAGACAGATCCAAGTAGATGGATTTATGACTTATTTCAAACCTATTACATTTATTAACATATAAAAAGTAAATCAACCAAGCATTGGTATATCAGTAACAAGTTGCAGAACTGGAGGATTTAATCTATTTCCTGTTCTTACTTCAAATTAACATGTACTTGAAAATGATGCCAACAATTCAATAAATGCCATAGACTCACTTGGTTGGGTTGTTGGTGGTCTGCTTGATGACCTGGCAGTAGATTTCATCTCTCAGGAGCTCCTTTTCCTTCCCTAGCTGAACAGAGCAGAGAAACTCTTCTTTAAAAACCCAAGAGTCAAAGTCTCAGAGTCTATCTGAAATCAGTCCATCGTGCAGATATACTGTGTGAAGGAGCACTGACCAGTAAGATATGGCTTAGGCAGTCTAACTGGGTGTTATTCTTCTTCATTGGCATGTCACCCATAAACTGCATCAAGTCTGGGGGAGCAGATAATTGGAAAGATGACGGAGGAAGAAACAAACAAAACAGTGGTCTCAGTGACTGTTAGCAGGTAAGTGTGGATGAACTCACTCGTGAAGCACTGGACAGATAAATCATTGATTTCAGGATCATTGTAGAGGATGAGGGACTCCTGTATGGCGACCTGGATTAAAATAAAACATAATGCGATTAGTTAGGTTTTATTCAGTCAGGAAGTCTCATGGACATGGCTGTTCACTTTGACAACTTGGATATTAAATATCTTGGAAACTTTGATAGCAAGTTGTTATAAAAGAAAAGAAAACACAGGTTTTGATGCCTCCTGGATGTCAGTGATGACCTCTGACCTTTCCGTATATCTCACAGTGTACTAATGAAAGACATGACGCTGTGGTAAATGATATCCAGTGCTTTAAGGATAGTGGCAGCAGCTTGAGCATATAGGGTATGTGTACTGTACTTTGGATTTGGCCAGAAGAGAGTTTATTTCTCCATTCAAAACAAAAAACAAACAGAATTTTTACATTTCGAGAAAGATGTTCTATGATAGTTTTGTAGGACAATCTGCTGTTGGCCCAAATTCCTTAGTACCTATAATGCTGTACTGTGTCTAGTGGCTATCCCTCGAGAATAAGTAGAAGACTGTACGCATTTGTTCTTCTTGGAGTTTAGAGCAAGCCACTGACAAGCAACTATGAACAAAAGAGGTCTGGAGGTCATCAAAAAGAGGCTGTAACATGGAGAAGGCCAATCCAATACAAGATGGCATCATCAGCATAAAAATGTACATTTCAATGTCCAGTGGGTAAACAATTATTATTTATGTTTACAGTAAATACTGGGGGCCTGTTATCTATCCTTGTGGGAAACCTTTATTAATAATATGGGGACTTGATTTGAAAACACTGGCAACAACTGTCTGAACTCCAGAAAAATATGATTTGAACCATGTGTAAAAAGAATGCCTAAAACGAGCAAATGAGTAAACAACAGCAGTGGCAGCAGTTATTTCACAGTGATCAGGTCTAAAGTCTGGCAGCTATGATGTCAGGGGGATCATGCTGTCTTACCTCTGTGTATTGGACCACATCTGAGAAGTTCCTTCCGCTGGCTGGCAGACCTGTAGCCCCAACTCTTTAATAAACAAATCAGAGTAGCACAGAATTAATCATGCTGTGTTATATGAACCCAAACTAGCTCAGTTGAATCATAACATAACATAACATAATTAGCATTTTGCTATCATACCTAAAGTACTTAGTGGCAAACGTAGCCATGACTGAGACAACCTCCAGCTCATTGACTGAGCCCTGGATTGAGCTTGGAACTGATCCTGGGGCCAATCCCTGTCCTGAGCTCTGGGAAAAGGCCTCTCTCCTGGGCCGCTCTGAATTAGCACTGACCATGCTTCTGCTGACCAGAGCTGGAGATACGTAGCCCTTGGGTGGACTGACAGGTGTAGCATTCCTCATGCTTTTCCTCCTATCATCTCTTCGGTCAAGGAGGAGACAGTGGTAGTCAGGGGCCGCAGATGGCTGAGTGATGTCCTCTGGGAAAAGACCAGAGCGCCCTCCCATGGAGCCAAAACGCCAGCCTAGTGGAACACACATAAAAAGTTTTTTGATGATAAGGAGATCAAACCAAACAAGGAACAAAAGCTAACCAAAACGAACCACCTTTCTCAAAACCCCGGCATGTGCTTGCTGTAAATTATCAAGATGCTGCACTGCCCTTGTAGTGTCATCCCACCTTTTTCTTCATGTCATGTAACACTTAGAAAAGCAGTGTTTGTGGATAAGGTGTCTGTTCTGATAGGGAGGAAACTCCCACTGGAACCAGCACTTCTCTTTTTGAATGATGACTCCAGGCTCAAGATTACTGAGGTAAAACGTAGACTCTGGTTGGCTGGTATGACAGCTGCAAAAAAAATGCTTCCGCCACACCAGCTATCAATAAAACACTGGCTACAAGCTCTTCTCGAGGTGATCTACCTGGAGTGGTCATCAGCTCGCATTAATAATTCTAATCCACGAACGCTGGAGATGTGGAAAAAAGCTGCAGAAGACGTTAAAACATTATTGGCATGACTCTTGAAGACCATCCGTATCTCTGTATGTTATGTAATCCTGTATGTTACATCATCCTATTTGATTGTTTTGACTCTGATTTTGTAAAACATATGACTGTGTGTCCCGTGGGGAGGGAGTCGAGGTGAGGAAGGGTGGGCAAGGGGGTGGTTCTGTGTTTTCAGTGGGGAGGGGTAGGAGGGGAAGAGAGGGAAAGGATGGAGGGGTGTTCTGTATGTTCTGAGGGGAGGGGAGGGATGGGTACGGGCGTTCTGTGTATTTACTATTCAATGTATGTGTGTTTACTATATTTTCAATGTTTTGAAACTAATAAAAAGTTGATTACAAAAAAAAGAAAAGCAGTGTTTGAAGCTTTCTTGACAACTACCTATCTGAAAGAAAATTCACAGCTCCCACTGAATTTCCTTGGATCCTCAGAAATATGTGGTGGAAGTTTGAAGTTGATCAGCTGAGCAGTTGCTGAGAAAACTGACAGACAGACAGATGGAGATTCCTCCATTTATAGTTAGGTGACCTCACCTGTCTGGAGTCCTTCCATTGGCAGCAGTTTGATGATGTCACCCCTGCTGAAACTGAGCAAACTCTTGTCATCTGTCACAAAACTCTTCAGGGCAACGACATGGCCTGAATCCTAGAGAGCAGGCAGAAAGATGTCCAGGGGTAATAAAAAGGGTAATAAATGGACTTGAAGTGATGGGTCACATGGCCAAAAGGACAGATGATAAAATGAATGATGACGACAAAGACAGAGGAACTACCTTGATGAGCTCCTGAAGGAATAATTGGATCATGGCAGTGATCTGAGGAGCTCTGGTAGACTGCAGCACCAGGTTTTCATTCTTCAGTTCCAGCTCCACTTTGTCTGCATCCTTGAGGTCGACTGACAGCAGCTCTGCAAAACTACATTCATGAAGGCCTGAGTTACAATTCTGCACAAGAGACATCAGCTACAGTGATTTGTTCCCAACTCTGCAGTTTGTCTCAGAGCTTTTAAGTGTCCATCAGCTCATTGTTTTGGTTTTCAAGTCTGCAATGTCACTGTTTTACTTTAATCTCACTGCTCTCATCATCATTGTTTAACTGTTTTCAAAGTTAATGACCTAGTGCAGAACTTAGCAGCTACAGAACTAGATATTTCTCTCACATAGTGACCTGTCTGTGCGTCTGTGACATTAGAGCTCACCTGAGAGCTGAGGCTGCTGCAGGATTTTTAGATTAAAGTGATCTCTGACATTAACAAACAAAGCAGTTAGATAAGCTGTGGCTAACTTATTTTGTAAATAATGTCCATGTCTTAATGACCCATGTGCAGGAATAACCCTGCTCTTAATCTTGGGAGGAAGCCATTAAATAAAAAATATTTCCCTCATTCATTTCAAAGAAGATCGATGTTTGAAATGATTACAGAAATTCTTAGTTGCTCTTCTTAGTCAGCTGTTTCTTGCACTTGGGTTCTTCTGATTTGGCTTTGAGAGGTATCTTCTCCTCTGGTTTGGCCACCCAGCTTTATGTCTTGATATCCCATTGAGGATGGGAAAAATGTTTAGTATGACACATAAATGAAAATGTATTCATTTCCTGTCTTGAGGACTCAAACCACTTTAGAAAGTGATTTAGTTTACTCTCTGTTGTGTTGTGTCAGCTGCTCGTTTACCTGTAGCCTCTGAGCAGACGGAGATGTTTGGTGTTGATGCCTGATGCTTTGACGACCTTCAAGAGATGAATCCCACGATGAGACACGCCCAACACCTGGGCATCCCCACCGTCCGACTGCATAAGATACACACAGAGGGAAGGTGTTTTTTAATATTTATAAATGGTGAATAGTCACTTTACTTCTGTCCAGGCAAATTAACTTTTTATAGACTTTTTACAGGCTGTGTTATAAATAAATGGATAAAAGAAAAATTGCCAACCAATCTGCACTCAATAATCAATAAAGTGACAAAGTGAAAACATGACACAATTGTTGATACAAATATCAAGCCAGGAAGTCCGGTGAACTCACTGTAGACCACTGGGATAAAACTGTAGTGAGGTACAGATCAGGGCAAAGGTATAGGACCATTTCTGAAGCTTTGAGTGTTGCCAGGAGCACAGTGGCCTCAATAACTGTGAACTGGAAGAAGTCTGAAACCAGGACTCATGCCAGAGTTCACCATCACTGCCTGAACCAAGAGTTCAAAGAACCAAGAGAACTAAGCACATTACGCCTTTTGTTAAATGTTTACACCAGTTTCCAGTGATTTATAGGATATATTTTAAAGTGCTGCTGCTAATTTATAAATCACTCAACAAACTCAGGCCAATATGTTTCTTAAAGCCTCAGGAAGTCCAAGCTCAACTCTGAACCAAACTGGGAGAAGCTGCTTTTTGCTCCGATGCTGCAGACAGATGGAACCAACCAACCACATGTGCCTCAAGTAAAGCCACTTTTTAAATTAAAAACTCTGCTGTTCTTCCTGCGCCTTTGACTGATTGGTTTCCCTTCTGCACTTTTATCTCCTTTGCTGCATTTGGGACAGCGTCCTTATTATTTCCCTCACTGTAACTATAACACTACAACTGTATTTCATTAATTTTATTCTGTGTCATTCCTATTGCTTTGCTGTTTCTGAATTTTGTTCCAATGTTTTTTTTAACCTATGTAAAACACTTTAAATTCCCTCTGTGTTTGAACAATGCTTTATAAATATAGCTGCAATAAAACAATAGTTACTGCAATGCTTTTCACTCAAAAAAAAAAGTATTTCCAGCTTTGCCATAATGCCTTTTGTGTCGCTCACCTTCACAGGGAACAATCGACTGAAGTAGTTTTCCCAGTTGTCTCGAGCGGCCATGACAATCCTCTTCTTCATGATGTCATCCTGGATGGACCTTATTGTCGTTCCTACATTGAAATTTGCTACAGAGGGAAAATATTCAGAAAAAAATGAGAGGTGTTGAACTTCAGCTTGCAGCCTGATGGTGATCTGTGAGAACCTTACCGAGCAGATCCTTCATCTTCCTCCTCTCCTCTCTGCTGATCCTCACACAGCTGTCGGAGTACGTGTCCCTCATGATCTTAAGACATTACACAACGACAATGTTAGAGTTTGTTGCCTCTGAAGCAGAAAGGAGATAATTAGCACTGAATAGAAAGGTACTGCAGATGACTATACTGGGATTGTTCAGTAGACTACAGCATATCAGACAGCTGTAACTCCACTAACCTGTTCGCACAACAGGTTGAGGATGTAGGGCTGGTTGAACATCTCTTTGGGGTAAAACACCTGAAGACAAATAAATTACAGTTATGGTAAGAGAAGTGGGTTTTCATGAAGGTGTCCAGTTTAAATCTAATGTGTTGAGAAGTATTAGAGAGAATAAAGCTGTGTTCAGTTGTTGTATTCATTCATTACTTACATTTTTTAAATCAATTCAGTGTAAAAAGGAACTACATACGAGTGTAAAAGAAAAAGCAGAGCAATGTATCTGAGCAACTGCTGTGCACAGAGGTGTATCTCCATGATGAAGATGAAGGTGAATGTTAGTCAGGCTGCTGCTGGAGAAGCCAGTGAGGTTCAAAGTTAACAAACCAACATCAGAGAAGTTGTAATTCACTGTCACTGTCCTGTTGATGCACATCAACTCTCCAGAAAAGCAGCACATTGCAGCTAAAGGCTCCTTGGCTACTTGTTCTTTCTTCTGGATACATGCTCTTTGTTCTGAGACTTGCTGTTCCTCACGTGTTGTACTTTATCCATAGTTACTGCTGTGTGCACAGACTGGCTGAGGGCCAATGGCAAAAATGAGAAATGGGCACCACTTTTAGGGACAGGTCATTTTTATCCTACATTCAGCACAAAGCAGTGCAACGAAAGTGACTTTTCTAGTTTCACACCGACACAGTTGTCATTTTCCAGTTCAGCGCCATTGTTGTTTAAATAGCAAATACACTTGTGCTCACATGGGTGTGTTTGGTCTTTTAAATGAGATGTAGTCAGGTGCATTGTTCGCGCCATGGGAAAGTGATTGCACACCTGACCTACAAAAACCTGATCTTGAGGATCTTAAGTCGGTGGTGCAGTATTTCACTATTATTTTAAGGGCACATTATCAAGAGAGTAATATATACCTGCATAGGCAGGTGCGTCTGCAAGCATGTCTGGCCTTTAATGGGGGTGGGAGATCGTACCCTGATTGGTCTATTGCATGTTGCACCCAAAACACCCCCATGAATAATGAAGAGACTTGGTACAACCCTTTTGAACCATGTGCCTGGAGCAGTGACTGTTTTTTCCAGACTTAAAATAGCATAAGTGATATGGACATGCCTGTTGAAATAGAGCCCAAAGGTTTTTTTGTCCCTAATATCACATCAGTGGGACAATTGCTGCCACGGAGAGGGACAATAACAGACTGCAGCGTATCATCCACTCTGCTGAGAAGGTGATTGGCTGCAATCTTCCGTCCCTCCAGGACCTGTACGCCTCAAGGACTCTGAGGCGTGCAGGGAAGATTGTAGCTGACTCCTCCCAATCTGGACACAAACTCTTTGAGTCACTCCCCTCTGGCAGGAGGCTGCGGTCCTTCAGGACCAAAACCTCTCGTCACAAAAATAGCTTCTTCCCATCTGCTATTAGCCTCATCAACAAGGCTAGAGAGCCCCACTGTTGCTGATCAATTGCACCAATCACCAGAAAAAATTCCTTGTATGTGAAAACATACTTGGCAATAAAACTGATTCTGATTCTGATTCTGATTCTGATTCTGATTAATCCTGCATTAACAGCTGTTTATTTACACATGGACTCAGGGACTCAGGGCCTCATGGAGCAACATTAGCACTCATTTGGGGTATTTTTACCAGCTGGGCCACCTGATGAATGTAAGTCTAATATTCCCTCTCCCTCCTTTTAGCAAAACAACGAGCTGAAAGATGCTAAAGCGCTCTGTGGAGCGAAGAGGAACTGCAGAGTTAGAGATAATTCTGTTTGGATTTATGACCGGTACCTTTTATAATACACTGATCCATTGTTAGTATAAAAATATTGATTAGTGCAGCTTTGGTCTCCTGACAAATGTCCTGTGTGTGTCTGTGTGTGTTTATTTCTTACTTCTTTTCGCATGAACAGTTTTCCTGGCATGTTGGAGTAGGAGAAGTGGACACCAGCAGAGAAGCGGTGGAGCTTGGACCGAATGCCGTCCTCAACTGGCATCACAGGTTCAGTTACTAACAGCAGATGAAGAGCACATGAATGAGTTTGCTAGTTAGTAACATTTGTCAGCTAAAATATGATGTCATATAAGAGGCCTTGTAATCCTCATAAACGTAATATCTGGAAAATGATGCAAGCAGCACCCACTGAGAGACGGGGCAGCCATGGGCGGTGGGTCGGGGATGTCCTGCAGGTCGGATGGTGTGTGTGGAGGAGGTGGTGGGGAGTCGGGGGGAGCAGACGGAGGGTGCTGGGAGCGCTGGGAGCCGAACAGGTCTCCCAGGGATCGCTGCTTCTGCCTCATGCTGCTGGAGATGACGCGGGGACCCCTGGTGGAGGGAGGTGAAGACGGAGGGGTCCTGAAAAGAGACTGCTCCATCGGCGGTGGAGGAGGCACCCACTTCTTCTGCAGGCAGGAAGCAAGGACAGGAACATGTGAGGAGGTATCCAGCAGTATGCAGTGGCTTCAGAAAGTACTCATTCCCCTTCACTTTTTGCAGACTTTATTGTGTTGTAGATGTAATGGATAAAACTGCCATTTTCCCCTGAATACACACTCAGTAGCTCATAGTGACAAAATGAGTGCCAAATGACTTTTAAAGGACTCTGGGAGCTCCGGGTGAAGCATGGGCATCTCAGGGGGGCTAATACCATTTCAGATTCCATGTCCTCAAAAGTCATGAGAACCTCTTCTTTATAAAGTTGAGAGTTCACTCAGCCCTGTCTTCTCCCACAGCTGGAATCCAGCATCCTGTGTGTCTGGTTTAAATGAAACATTTCCCCAAGTTGGACTAAACTGTGACAACATGTTGGGCGGTAATGGTACTAAATTCTTATTCACATACAAATGGTAATGGTAGAAGAACAGAGTATGAGTCTATATCCATCCATGATGGAGCATCTTCAATAGAAAACAGAACATTATCTTCTCAAGTGTGCTGCCATAGCACCAGAGAAGATTTGGACATTTCAACCCCCCTGTATCAAATGGGAGAGGTAACAGAGACAGGCAAACTCTTGATCCACACTTGTTATTCTAAATAAATTCGGATTTATATCTTCATTCATTTCTTCAGGCGGTGCTAAAGGGATATTTTGAAATTGATGTATGAATTTAGGTCATCTTTAATTTATTTATTGTCCCCGTCAAGGTAAAAGGTAAAGACATCCATCTTTCTATAGATTTAAATTCTAAATCCATTATAAGTTCCTCATTTATCATTGCTATATTCTCCAGATGAGATACTATTTTGATATCCAAATAAGTAAAACTGGTAAAGAACTTGAAAGTAGATACATGTTGGTCTTGACTCTCATTTTTGTTCAGCAATATAAGTGATGATTTTGATTATCAAACAGGAGGGTGGGTTCATTTCCGGAAACACTCTGACCTTGTGTTGTGGGACTGGGGCTTTGTCTTTGAGTTTGGCCAGAGCTTCCTCTTTGGGGTCACTCCTCTTCACAAAATGCCTTGAAGGTTGTCTGTGAAGAGAATAGGAAACAGTACATGACAAACATTACAGAAGACATTACAGGGTGCCTATAAGGTGCCAACATGCCCCCTCAATCCTCCTTCTTTTCCTGCAGGAAAAGAAGAGAAAAAAAGCACCAAGATGGAAAGTCAACTCCTCCATCAAACTCTGTGATGATGATGATGAAACATTTTGCCCTCCAAGTGTTTAACCACAAAATGAGGTTGACTCCCATTCAGAAGTTTTAATTCACACAGCTGGTGTAGAAGGTCCAGGCAGGATCCAGCAGGATATTATTGACACTGACCTGACAGGCTCAAAGGGTTTGGGCTCTGGTTGGGGTCGGCTGTTGTACTGTTTGATGATTTCTCGGATGTTGGAGGTGGGTTCAATCCGAGGCTCGCTAGGCTTTGCTTTCGGGGGTTCTTCAACCCTGGTGGGAGGGTCTTGGGCACGCCTCACTGTAGGAAAAGAGAAACAGGAAGTATATCCCAACCTCCTCTATGTCTTCTCACACAAGAAAAAACAAGAAGACTGGAAAGATAGACCTACACTCCTTTTTCCTTTTGGGCTCATGTATCCTTGAGTAGTGATCTAGTGATTCCACAAAATACTGTCTGGCCCTGTGTTTCATCTTCTTACCTTCAGGTTTGGCTGCTGTGGGTGGGGGTGATTTACGCGGTAATGGTGGGGAGCGTTGCTGCTGTCTGGGTGGGCTGGAGGGGGGCCGCTGCCGAGGCTTTGGGGCATTGGTTTTTCTGTGGGGTTGAGCGCCTTCAGGACAGTGGAGGAGAGAGATGGTGAGGAACGAGGGAAGCCAATACTTCCACTGGAAAATTACTGTCAGCGTGATGATTTAAAGTGTTATGCACAGCATTTTAACATCAGTGATTCTATATTTTACAATTTATAATATCAGTATTTCTATGATTTCTTTGTCAGCTCAACCCACCGATCTTTTGGAAGTATTCCCTCTTTTCATCGAAAGACTGCAGGTCATCGGGATCTGGTAAGTCCACTTCTCTGTGTGGCTGTGGAAGAAATGGACACACCGAGGCGAACACACCCAATGACATCAGAGTTTGACATTTAGGAAATTAAAGGATAAGGTTGCATATTTTTCTTTATTGTGAACAAATCCAAAGTGCAGGGCTAAACCAACAATGAATGTATATCTCTAACATGATGTGTGTATCCAAAGCTCGATATATCTTATTCCTATGTGCCTAGGGCTGATATTCAATAATATTGAATATCGCAATATTTCCCACCCCATTATTAGTATTTTTTTATTATATATTTTTAAAATTTATATTTACTCATTTATTTTGCAGTTTTCTCAAGATATTATATATATTTGGATATCACCCAGCCTAGTTCCTTCATTATCATGAGCACTTACACTGTAGTTTAGGCCTCAATCTGACATGTGTCATCCTTTTGTTGGAAAGAGTGACTAGAGTGCTTAATGTGTATTAATCCACCGCTGAAAATAGGCCCCAACAAACACACTGTCCTCCAATGGCCTCTTTAACAATTTCTGTCCCCAGTGGGAACCAATGGGTTTGGGTCTGAGAGCCACATAAAAGGTAGTGGAGTCAGAAAGTAAAACACTGGCTTTGGTCTTTTTTGTTGACTTTAAGAATTTTTTTTTTTGGTGAATATAGAACATCGTCAGCATGCAACTTCACAAATATAAATAATCCACATGAGGAAACTGGGCCACTGCAGAAGTAACAGGTAACAAAAAAAAACAGAGGTTACAACACTGAGAAAACAACAGCCAGATGGGAGGGTATAAATCTGATACACAAATAGACACAAATAGTTTGTAGAAGAAACTGTAAAAAAGAGAAAGCAGTAAAAAAAAAAAGATAAGGATATGTCAACAAGCACATTATGAAAATGTAAACTACATACTTCTGGCTCAGGCTTCCTGTAGGTAGAGGTGGATTTAGTTGCAGGTGTTTTGGGCTTGGGAGGTGGGGGTGACGGACTTCGAAGGTGAGGGGAAGGTGAGCGAGAGCGTTCCCTGGAGCGCCGCTGGGATTGTCGTCTCCACTGCCTCCTCTCCTCCTCCTCCTGCTGCTGCTGCTTTCTCTCCTGCTCCTTCTTTCTCTGCTCCTCCTTCTTCAGCTGCTGCTCCTGCTTCTTCTGCTGCTCCTGAATCTGCTGCTGGGACAGATTCATCGCCTGCATGGTCATCTGCTGCGCCTGAGGAGAGGCAAGGTGAACATGGGTCGAGGGGCAAATATAGGATGAAAGAATTTACCATCATGCTATAGAGACAGTATGCTAAGGGCGCATCTGCTCACCATAAGTAATGCCTGCTGGTTGATGAGGCTCTGCTGTGCTGCTGTCTGCATGGGGTCAGTGGCAGGAGGAACAGGCATGGGAGCTGGACTCATCATCATGGCTGTGTTGGGATGATTAGAAACTGGTTGTCAGGTGGAAATCAGCTACATTTAAATTAATGACTCGTAAAAAGTTATCAAAATAAACATGTCAAATTTAGATTTGTCTCTGCGTGTCCTGAATTCACTTGATGAAAGGGTCATGTAGGGAGATTACCTGGCATGGTTGGCATGGTTGGCATGGTTGGCATCATGGGAGCTGGACCATAGGTGGGCATTGGGGGGTTAACTGGTATCCCTAGAGGGACACGACACGGTAAAAAAAACAACTGATCACTCAGTGTTTTCCTGTTTCCTCTGAAACAGATTCAAGACTTGAGAAAATCTCTCCAACAGGTTAGACACAATTTTATTCTTGATGGTGTCACATGAACCATCTACTTACCCATAGGATAGGTTGGCATTGTCATAGGCATACCTGAAAAACAGTTTTATAGGTCACATTTACTCTTCACTTTCAGTTCAGTCCCAAGTGTTCAATCATTATTATTAAAATAAAAACTGCTCTGAGAAGGCATTATTTTGCCTCCGTATTGTCGCAGAGTCAGATATGGGCTACCAATATTTTTGAAAAGGTTGGGAAGATCTATTATCTGTAATAATAGTAATAAAAATAAAGTTTATTGATGTAGCACTTATCAGAACCAGAGATTACAAAGTGCTTCACAAGGATAAAACAACAAAACAAGCAACAAACACATGAAAACAAATTACTCATAGTTATTTCACATTTTCAGTAGCTCCCTGCAGCGTATAACAAGATTTACTGATGATATAATCAGGGAGTTTTGTTTTTGACAACAAAATAAAATGTGTAAAAAAAATGTTTAGATTTTTTTAAATATAATGTAAAGTTTTTCACTTTCACTTTTCAGGTTGAAAAAAAGCCATTGAGAATGTTTGCAAGGCAACTCTACAGGACACGAAGTGATAATAAGGGATAGTGTTGTGTAGATGAGATCCAGTTGTCCTACCAGCTGCGTACATGCCAGGCTGCATAGGTCCAATCCCCCCTCCTCCTCTCATCCTACGGTTTAGTGTGGCTACTCTTTCCATGTCCTGCACACGCACACATATAAACACACAAACGTGAATGAGTGACCACATTACATTGTGGGAGACAAGGAGTGCGGTTACTGCAACGACAGCAGGAAACACAACCCAGTCACACCACACTGTCAGTAATCAGATGCAACCAGGGACACACAATCCAACAGGGACCAGTGAACGGGTTTTGACGAATAGGGAAGCACAACCTTCACACTAATCACAGGTTAAAGTTTACATCATGAAATAAATCTGATGACATCACTGACCTGAGGTCCTTGGTCAAGCACAGAGTAAAACAAGTCATCAACGTAAGCATCCATCTGTCGACCACGCCCTGCAAACAGGTGGAGCAAAGAGGTTAGAACAACGCATGTGCTGTATGTGTACTGTAGCTGACCATGGCTGGAACTACCTGCTCGTGAGCCCCCACCATCATGACTACTATGTACATTGTGTGAATCTGTGTCACCTTCAGCTGAATAAATTAGATAGATTCATTAGTAGACTTAAAATATAGAAACTAAAATGACTTGTTACCACCATCTTTGTATCAGCATCACCAAATTTGCTGATGTGGTTGCAGCCAACTCTGGCTGCCATACGTGACCTTGGCACCCTGTTAACTCCATCATACAAGCCTCCAAGTGAACATAAGCAAATCTTGTGGTAGAAATATGCAGTTGTGACAGAATCTTTCTATGCTTTGTAGTAACAATGAGATAATCTTATACTTGATGTAATTAGTCTGTAGCCTTAGTTGTGTACTGTTATAGTGATCAAAGGATGACCTGGTGAATCCTACTGTTATGTCCCCACTGTAAATAACTTCCTGGGTATAGGGAAGATGACAGGATGATATCTTGATCCCCACAGGAGATCACACCCAGTTGTAAATTCCTGAGATCACTACCTGCCTTTTATTGTACCCTGATTGTTATTTCATCTGTAGAGGAATGTTTGTGAAGCTTCAAACAAAGGGCCAGAGGTATATCAGAAAGTATAAAAATGGGGTGAAGCCTTCGGTCAGCGGGGCACAACTCTGAACTGCTTACTGCCATGCAGAGCCTGGCACATGCCTTGCAGTTGCTGAAACCACAGATTGGCCATAACACCTACCTTCCTGTGGATAATCTCCTCTCCAGGAGCTTCCCTCAAAAGGAGGCAGCCCAGGAGCTTGCACTGGAGGTGCAGGTGGGATGAAGTCTTCCACATCTGTAGCCAGCATCCTGGAGGGAAAGAGACACAGAGATGCTTACTGTGGTAAGCCTGGATTGGCCCCAGAAAAACTACACACTTGTTCCCTCCTCTACCTGTCTCCATGGCTGAACAGATAGTCCGAGTTCGTAGAGGAGGGCGTTCCAGGTGGAGGCAGTGCCTCAGCTTCTACTCCAGCCAGCAGGTCCATGACAAAATCTGAACCAGCCAGATCAGACCAGCCTTCATCAGTCAGAAGAGACACAGACCAGCCCTGCGCCCCCTCCAACACACCTCTGTGAAACACCAACAGCACATGGAGCAGGAAAATCAGGGAGGATACACAGTTAGAATAAGGGAGGTACAGGAAATACAATGCATGACTGAAACTAGATGAGCACCTGGAATGGAGAAACCATGAGGTCAGCTGCTCCCCCGTGGTCCATGACTCCACTTCAGTTGTTAGCATCTCATCTGAAAAGAATATCAGAGGATGTCATGAAAGCAGATACTTGACACTGGAGCTCCAGGCAGACAAATCAGAACAGTTTCATGGCAAAGCTTCAGTTTTCACTTTCACCATTGAAGGTGTGCACATCAAGCAGCATGGTGCCCTTCCTCTGGCTGGCAGTCCACTCCAGCTGGGTGGGTGGGTAGACGCGGGCAGTGGGAGCGGGGAGCTGTAGAGATGTCAGCAGCTTGTGTTGGCACAGTGAGCGGTAGTCCCCTGGACCATGGTCAGACACATACCTGGAAGAGAAATACTGAGTTATGTTTAGACACATAAAGTGGTTTTCTAGAGAGCTGATAGTAAATCAAACTATAGGCTTGTGGTGTGACACATATTGTATCTAAAGCTGCATTGGTCAGTGTTTTTAGCCATTTCAATTCCACATCAAGCTAAAAATAAAACACATTTAACAAAGTATGGCCTTGTAAAGTTGATAGCTTGTGTGTTGTGCATCAATTGGATGCAAAGCAACTTTAGCATTTATTGTCAGATTTATGTTCACCTAACAAAGTCAAATATTTACTGGAGAATTCACAGCTTGCAAGTGGCTGTGATGTCAACATTTTTATGATTTCTCCTGCACGCTCTACCAGGCTCTGCCTCTCACCTAAACTAAACGAAATATTTCCAGTAGGTGGGAGCACGTCTCACACCAACAGATTACCACCTCGTGATTGTATGACACAGCCAACCAGAACAGTTGCAGGGAGTCTGGTAATATGGTGACAATCTTTCCTTCTGTTCCTTACAGCATTGAGCAGGGGTGTTTTTATGATGTCACAGTGAAATTGACCTTTAACCTTTTGGATATAAAATGTCATCACTTCATCATTTTATCCAATTACACATTTATGTAAAATTTGTATAAATATATATATCAATATATAAATATATATATCAATATTTGTGAGGTCACAGTGACCTTTGACCTTTGAACATCCAAAACTTAATCAGTTCATCCTTGAGTCCATGTGAATGTTTACGCCAAATTTGAAGACACTGCCTCAAAACATTTCTGAAATATTACGTTCCCTAGAGTGGGACGGCCGGATGAACTCCGGCCTTGACTGTCACTGGTGGAGAGGCATAAAAATATTTCTCAGTGCAGCTTTAAAGTGAGCCTGTGTAACTATAACACACATAATGCATTTAAATGACTGTGTTGGTTACGCTGCAATATCTGTTTGCTATTAACTTGTCATATGAGAGCGTGTCCGGCTGTAGCAGCAAAACCCTTGAGTGTACCGACATGAATGCAGGTGTTTTGATTTATATTAAATTTTATTTTCTTACTTACAACACCACATAAGTTTGATTTAAAACCAATCATTTATGTGTTTGGTGTTTGACTGGTGTTATCTAAGTGAAGTTACTATTCCCGTTAGTAGTAGTGGTAGTGATACGTGGAACGTTTTTTTTACTCTCTACTTGGACATTTACAAAAAGGTGACTGAAAACACAATACAACTTTCAGTAACCGCAATCAATACAAAACAACTGCAACAAAAGATCACAAAATTAATTAAAGACACTACAATATTTTTATATGTGTCTTTGGTCCCCCCCTGTGGTTAGCATAAAAAAGATGCTGTCATAGCATCAGATCTGACCTATAGACCCTGAGATGACTTGACTGAAAGCAACATGTAGACTAGAAACAAGTATTTCAAGGATTAAATCATCAACAGAAGGTTAATTAGTCATTAAAGGTATAATACACCCTCCACTAACCCTGTTGGTAATAAAGGGCTAACCAAACCGTTCCACCTACTTGAGCAGCGGTTTGTCCAGTGTTGGTGAGGGGGTGAAGGCACTGAGGCAGCAGGCCAGCAGCAGCCAGCCCCTCAGGCTGTCCTGCTCCTGCAGACCCCATGTGTGGTAGACTAGCTGGGTCAGGATCTCGTCCCTCAGGGCGGGCGTGCTCTGGCCTTTCTCCACAATGTAGTTACCCAACATCTGCTCCTTCCAGCTGCCGAGGTCCAACTCACCTGTAAACCTCAAGATCTGAGGAGAAAAAGGATCCAAACTAATAAAGCAGCTGAATGAAGAACTCTTAACATAATCTGATATGATCTAATTGCTCTCATGTACCAGTTTGTAAATGTCCAGGGCAGTTCTGGCATCTTCAGGCTCCAGAGAGGTGAGGGGTCTCTGGAGGGGGTATCCCTGAGGCTGGCACCATGTATCCTGAGGACACAAGGTGAAGATAGACAGGAATTAAAATCCATCTTCTTTCACCCACTCAGGTGTGTGTGTGTGAATTTTCTCTTCTTTTCTTTTCTTTTCTTTTCTTTTCTTTTGAATAACTCCCAATGAGTCTTTATTAGAAACAATTTTAGGAAACTTAAGACATTTCATAATATAAAACGCAAACAAACTCTGGTAGATCATTGGTGAAATCTTGTGCAAAAACCAACACCTTTTATATGCTAAAAGTTAAGAGTTCTCTCCATTGGACACACTGTAGATTTAGACATTAATGCATTAGTTTAAATACAAGTAGGTTAAACATGACACCTTCCACAAAACAGACATTTTTGCTGTGTGCAGACTCCAATCATTTCAAAAGCTTAAAAACTGCTCTTCAGAAAGCTGTGGTTGACATCCCAGAGGCTACATCCACCTTTATTTACAGTCTATGATACAGTCTACAGCCCCAATAGAAACTGTTTGCACCAACTGATTTCGAAATAGCAGCAGCCAATGGGGAAACTCCAACTTGGTCACATAGCATTCAGCTGAACCATGGTAGAACTACGATCACTCAGTCAGTCAGTCAGCAACATTTACGATCATAGGACACTGTTGCTGTCCAGACAAAAAGTTAATTAATTTTGCTTTAAAAGCAGCTACATAATTATTTTGAGCAAAGTTTTTTCACAATTACTAACACAGACATCTTCCTCTACTATGTTCTTATTTTTGAAATGCTACCTGTCTCCTTTTATTTAACAAAGCTCATACTAACACATCTGAACGAGACGTTAGAGTCACTGATCCTGAAGAAACCTGTGTGACGTGATAAGCTGTAGTTTAGCTTATACAACAGGAAGCACAACAGTGGACCAACATAAAAACTGCGTTTCTGTACGACAAATATCTGAATATGACAATGGATTATTGTGTGGCAACCACCTGGAGCTGATTTTACAGTGTAGAAGACCAGGACTGGATTGTGAATATGTGCATGTATGTGCAGCTTTACTCACTTGTAATACAGACTTGGCATAGCGAGAGAACGGGTATCTGTCTATATCCAGAGGCAGGGTGAGCTTGTGCTCTGCCCTCACCTGCGGAGGTGCAGCCTCTGTGACCCCTGACGGATGCTGCCCCCCTGGTGGAGAGAGACGGGAACTACAGTGAAAAAACGCATGGAAACACTGTGGCAGCAGAGTATGTGCAAACTGCAGTTTTATCAAATCAGTCCTCTAGCTGTTTATGGAGCAGACCTGCTGCACTGCGGAGTCTGGCTGACAGCTCAGCAGGGATCTCCAACATCCCCACGTCCTGACAGGAAAACAACACAAAGCAAATATTACAGTCCAGTTATCACAGCAGAAACTAGATGAAATGTTACACCAGATTCTCTGTAATATGGTATTAAATCAGTGAGTTTGATGTCTTACCATTCCTGGAGACACGGACTTTGTCTTTGTCACAGTTTTTACTTTGATCCTTTCGTGAAATTCCTGAAATTGAAATTGAGATGAAGCCAGTCAGTCACACTGCTGGTCGTATTCCGTTCAGCATGATCTCATTTCATAATCTAGAGGTCCTTGATCTAGCATCCTTCACCTCAGGCTGGTTGTGGATCCACTGTGTAACTCCTCAGGTGAGTTATCCCCCTTGTTATCCAGGTACATGAAGTACGTTCAACACTCCCTCATCCTCTCCTCCCTGAGGAGTGTGTTCACTCAGACCTATTCTTAGATACACTTCTTATATACTCCTGCAACACCCACAGTCGCTTTTGCTCCGCCTCACACACTAGGCCACACAGTTCCAAAAGTCCATAAAGTTTGGTTTTTATCAGGAGGTTTACAGCTCATTGAGGGGAGTCACGTCAACACAGCTCATCAGCAACACTCAGATATGATTACAGTTACGATCAGAACCACCTCATGTGTCTCTGTCCTTCCTGGTTTATATCTGTACATTTCTATTCCATGGTCAGTTGTTTATGGTGTTGACCTGACTGATACAGATAAATGCTATGCATTACAGATTAAACATGGGCGTGCTCAAGTATTCCTGCAGCAAACACTATTCTTTTGTCATGGCCTCAGTTCAACAATCACAAAGTTATAAAATAACTCAGAGAATGGGTCTTTGCAAACACACAGGCCCAACAAGCCCAACCCTCCACATGAGAGGATTTATAATGGCTGACCTTCCCAAATCAAACAAGTGTCACAAATCAAAACAGATCAACACACCCTCTGACTCGCTGGATCACAACAACGCCACTAAATTACATCTTACTTTACAACCAACGTGTGTTCATTTCCTAAGATATTCCGCTGGAAGAACTGAGTCATTGGCACCAATCATAACCTTGGTCAGAGTGAAATATCTCAACAACTGTTGTATGGGTTGTTAAGGAATTTGCTTCCCCTATTGATTATCCCCACAGGACGTATCCTCACGACTTTGGTAATCCCTTTTCACTTCTCCAGAGAAAAAGCTTCAGATCTACGAGATGAATTAGCACATGTTTGGTACAAATATCCATGATTCCCTGGTAATGAATGCTACTGATTTAGGTGATCCCTTGACTATTTTATCTAATGACACTGACACGTTAAGAATTTTGGTCCAGTAAAACAAACAAAAGCTTCTACATCTCATGAATTTCCATGTTGGCCTAGACTCAATGTTATTGAACTGTGGTTGGAAACCAGAGCAAACAGAGGAAACAAGCAAATGCCACACAGGCCAGTTGATCTGGACCCAGAGCTCTAGGTATCTGTGCAAACCACTGGTCCACTACAGAGGTAAATATCTCAGCACCTATAGGATGCCATTTTTGTGCAGTCATTCATCTTCCCCAGAGGATGAATCCAATTGATTTTTATTATCCCTGACTTTTCACCTGACATGAAATGTTCAACTAAAAGAAGAGGAGCTGGGACTTAGGTGAGATATTAAAAAGGGTCAATATTCAGATTTTTACTCCCTAAGCTCCTAAATCCCTGGACTACACTTCCCATAATGCAACTCTATGTTACATAATGTTATGTTGAATCCTTTCTGCCTAGAGACATGGCAAGTGGTGTGGTGGAGACGCTCAGATAAAAAATCCAAGCTGAGATAACCCTGATGACATCACTATGACATCATCAGGGTCATTTTCTCCCACTTTTAAAGTTCCACTAAAGCCACAGAACTGTTACATACAGTATATATAGGCTGTATATATACTAGTCAGGAACCTCACAGACATCCATGTAAACCCAGGTATAATACACAACAACAACACACAGAAAAACATGTTTGACATATTTTCATGTTCAGCTGGTTGGCTCAGTTAATTGGTAATATTACCAACTTAACACTGTCTGCATAATCCTTTCTACACAAACTTTCTAAGAAATTATGGATACACATCAGCCAGTTTCCAGGACATTATTTGGAAAATAAAGTTTTATTTAAGACTCTGAACACGAGTGGAATCAAATCTAAATGTTAATTCAGGTACAGACAAGAAATGAGAATGAATTTGTTCCCTTAAAACAAATGTAATTATATTGGATCAGAAGTGACGACACCGACTTTCTGTTTGTCAAACTCTAATATGAACCTGTGTATTCAGTAAACACTCACTATTCTGAGGTAAAGTTCATGTACCCAGGCCTGAACAGCTGACACAGGCAGCCTGGGAGAAGACGCCTGATAGCTCCAGTGTTCAGAGTCCAAGCCTCATAAAACAATAACAGCAAATAGACTGACACTGACACAAGTGAAACAAAAGGAACTAACAAAAAACTGAAGAAAACTGTGAGTTTAGTTTAGTTTAGTTTAGAGAAGAAAAGTAGATCAAACACAAGGTGAAAGAGGTGTGTATGTGTTGTTTCCTCTGTCATGACCCTCTGTGCTTGCATTGTTTTCATGGTGTAAACCACATCTCAACTCAAATCATTGAAAAGGCTGAAGACATTTCTTTTTCTTTTTTTTCTCATTGATCTGACGCAGAAGGTGAAAAGGAAGCGAAGCAGCCTACCTGTTTCCGCGGTGGAGCTGGAGGTCTGAGGGACAGGTTACAGAGGGTGGAATGAGAGATGCAGCGCTGCTTCAGATTTCACTGAGAGGGGTTGAAGTCCAAGTGGCTGAGGTGTAAGCAGGGCGTGTGTGTGTGTGTGTGTGTGTGTGTGTGTGTGCCCAAGTGACGAATGCAAGATAAGAAGCTCGTTAAAAGAAAGGGATGTGATTTTATAAGGTGGTTTAATATCTAAAAACCTGAATGAATAAAACCAAAACTACATGCACAGACAGGTGCTTGAGAATTTTTTTATTTTTTATTTTGGTCGAGACAACCCTTTTACTAATGCCAGTCTGTACAATAAATCAAATGTCATGAGTCTGACAGCGAACTATGTATACGGGACTCATGACACATGTGCTGCCTTCATGGTACAGGCAACACAACAGTCAAACAAAGGAGACAAGAATTACTCTTTGAACCCAAACATGGAGGTTAGGGTGTGATCACTGAGGGCATGGACATACTTTTCTTGTTACAAATATGTTAAACTGCTGTCATGAAACAGTTGGAGCAAAGATTTACAGCACAATAAATATGAGCCCCCCCCACCCTACTATCTACCTTCCTCCAGTGGCGTCTCTTGATGGTGTCTCTAGTGACCAGCATCACTGCCCAGAACTGGGTGAAGGACTGCTTCAGACGCTTGTAGTACTTCCTGGAGGAAGAGGGGGGAAGCAGCACACAGACGTTCAGTGTTAGTGCATCATTACTGTCTGACTTCATTTCAGGCTCCAGGTGAAATCTGACTCCATCTCAGCACAAAATTCTGTTTCACTTTGAGGTTTTCTTTCATTCTTCTCTAATTCACATCTTCATCAAAGACACGTTCACTGCTGCACCTCCACCGTTTTATGGACTCAGATCTACATTCATTTAAATCCTGCACTGACCTATAGTTTCTTCCTCTCTTTTTTATTCTGTTTTATTTGGTTTAGCTTAGTTTCTACTTGATTTTAGTCTTTTAAAATCAAATGTATATCTTTTTATTTTGACTTGTGTTTTTTTTTAAAATAACTTATTTTAATGCCTTTGTTTGACTTTAGTGTCACAGTTCATGTAGAGTGCATGATGGAAATACAGACTGTCAGGCAGGCAGATCCAGAAAGAGCCTTTAATGAACACAGAGTGAACAGGCGTTCAGATAGTCAAGGCAACTGAGTCTACGTGAACAAGGCTGATTGGCTGGTTGTAAACAGGCCAAAAGCTCAAAACCCCAGGAAGAGAGTCAGGTAACAGGCACAAGCAGAAACAGGAAACAGGCAGCAGTGGGTCCCAGGATCAGGTAGCAGGTGAAGCTGGGCAGCAAAGGCATGAATCTGGCAGGAAGCTGGTGGAAATGGCTGGTTTCAGTACTGAGGGGGGGATTATCTGGTCTGAGGGCATCTGCTGGTTGGATGGGGAATGGCAGTGCAATGGGAGTGCATGTTTCTGCAGGCCTGAAGGCTGCAGTCTCAGGACTTTCAGGACTGTATTTCTAGCAACCAAGGTTTTCATGACACCGCCGCTGTAGCCTGAAACCCATTTTGTTCTAAACACATGCGTACAACAACACTGCCCCCTAACCAATTCACTAGGTGGTGCTGTAGGAAATAACAAGAAGTCTGTCCTGGTTCGTGGACAGTGATTCCAGCGTTTCATAAAGAGCAATGCACACAGTATGGTTTTGATGGTGATGTTTTGCTGACATATTAGAAGTATTTTTTAACAATGGACCTAAATGAAAACGTATTGATCATGTTCTTTCATCTGTGGGCATAAGATGCAGATATTCATTCATATCTGTTTGTTGGACATTGCTTTGCCTGGTTACATCATGTAAACCTGAAGATAAATGACAAACTGGACCCAAAACAAAATCCTCTTTTGTCATTTAGTGGTCATGACTGTGTAGCCTGAGCCAGAAACTGTTGATAATCCTACAGCTACGCAAAGGTCTATAAATACCTGTAAAGATATGAAGGCTTTTAACTGTTAATAACAAAGTTATCATTTCAGACAGTCAGCTGGTGGTAGTATTTGTGTGGTTTATGATTCAAGCAAATTGAGAAACTTGTAAGTGGTGAGCTGTTGTGATGACTTTAGTACATAATTTGTCTCACTTTCCAAAGACAAGTGCTTCAGTTTGAGCGGCCATCAAATGTTACATGAGAACACCAACACACGGTGTCAACAGAAAATATGCATATGGAGATAAATTGAAATACATTATATTAATAACAAAGACACATAGAAATCATTTTACCCATTTTCCCCTTGCAAATAAATTCTTTGATTTTAAGTTGCTGGAAAAACAAAATAAATTTTCTCAAATACATTTGAGTTCAGGATAACTCTGACATAATAAAGACTGAAGGTGAAGCATTTGTTTTACATATATTTAGATATAAGCTGCTACTTGTAGGTGCAAATGTGGGACAAACTACACTGCATTCAGTATTATCAGGAATTATTTCTTTTATTTATGTTTTTTCCAGCCACCCAAACAATGAAGTCATTTCCATCAAATTTTTCATTTAAAAGGGCCACAGGTGATCTTTCATAGTTCCTCTATTACAATTCAGTTAAACCTTGTATATATTTCTCTGATACCAGAGTCACAAGTGAATGGTCGCCCTAACTCACCATGTCCAACACAACTTCATAAATTGAATTGTATGTGGTGTGATGGAGCACAATTAGGATTTCATAGGCTCTCTTCAAGTAAGACTTGAATACTGCAACACTTGTCTTTGGATCGTGAGAAAAACAACAGAATGAAATAGTTAAAGCTGCATGTGTTTTTAATGCAGTCATCATGAAGGTCAGAATACAGGTCCAGTCCAGATTTCATGGAATTTTAATTTTTTTTTAATTTTATTTTGAGTGCTCAGTGTAATAAAACGTGGCCTTGATGCCATGTGATGACAGATTTCATCAAATTGTAGTTTCTACAAATCAATGCTGTGCAGTGATACTTTTGCTTACACACAGCTGGAAGCTCAGATCTTAAACTGAACTGTATTTTCACTCCCTCCATGCAGGTCCAACAGCTGTGATACAAACACAGCAGACTGTGGCGGCAGCAGTGGGAGAAGAGGCTCGTTTCAACTGCCCAAACATGAAATCTGGAGATGTTAGTCAAGTCATGTTGGAGAAAGTTTTATCCAATGGGGAGAAGAATATTGCCACCAACCACAAACAGCTTGGTCTCAGTGTCAGTCCTGATTTTAGAGATAAAGTGGAGTTTAAAGATGATTTATTTCCAGGACACAAATACCTTAAGTCACACAGAAGAACAACCCGATCAGACAATGGAGAGCTCCTGAGAAAAATCAAGAATGCGACAAATCAACACCATCACCTCCAACAAAAAGAAGACTTCATTTGGACCAATGTTAACTATTTAGTAAAAACACACAACACTTTTGGGTCAGTGCTAAGAGACTCACACCTGAGCATGACAGCATTAAATCTTGAGAGACAAGATATCTTAGTTCACACTGACACAACAGTCACCTCTCAATATACAGTGCATTCAGAAAGTGGTGAGCCCCCGTCAGTTTTTCACATCATTACATTGCAGCCAGAGATGCAGCTTGTGAACAGGTAAGGCAGGAAAGTGCTTGGGGCTCCAGGCTATTAGGGGGGCTCTGGAGGGCTGACAAACTTAACTCCACAGCGCTGTCTCAAAATGTGGCTCCATCCCCTTTAAACCACTAGTGGACGATTTGAAATGACCATCTCAGTAGAAAACCTCCACAAAGGGGCCCCATGTCACTTCCTGTATGATTTCCAACGACATCTTAGGAGCAGTGTTGCCAACTATTTTCAGTAAAGCCTGCACATACATACAAGATTATAAAATTTTTGTATCTAAAGATAATTAAATTAAACTAAACTGACTGTAATTACCTATATAATTAGCTATTTTTGTCAAGCAGCCCCTCAATGTGCATCTAAATGCAACTCTAATATCAATAAATATTATTAATATTAAACACTGTTTCACACAGACTGTTGCACAGTCTGTGTAACTGAAGTATTAGTGTTATGAATAGAGTACTGGAATTTATTTGCATTTCATTTAAAAGTTGCCAAATCTAGTTAGAAAATTGCTAAATTGCCAACGTCACCCGGTAGGAAACCTCCTTAAAAGGGCTTTATGTATTGATTATTGATTATGTATTTATTACATAATGGTGATAAATGATGACTGCTGATTGGAAGTGTCATCTGGCATTTTTTTGCGGAGGGCCCCATCAAACTGTAGAATCACCACTGGTCATTTACATTCATTTTTTCCCTCATCAATCTAAATTCAATCATGATAAAGTAAAAAGAATTTTTCATGTTTTTTTTTTTTTGGAGACGCCTTAAAAAGGAAAAATTGAAATATCACATTTACACAAGTATTCAGACACTTTGCTGTGACAGTTAAACTTTAGCTCAGGTTCCATTTCCCATCATCATCTTTGAGATGTTTCTACACCTTGACTGGAGTCAGTCTTTGGTAAATTCAGCTGATTGACAAAATGTGGAAAAGTGCACACCTGTAACATAACAAAATGTGGAAAAGTGGAAGGGGTCTGAATGCAGTGTAACTCTGTGACAACAAGTCTGTCCTAGCCCATCAGTAATGAGTCTGTTGTTTCATGAAGAATAATGTATATAGTTGTTGTGATGGTGACGTTTTGTGTCTCTTTTTATGTGTTTATGCGTCTGTTTTTTGTTTTTTTTTAACTTAAGAACGTGTGATGTTTTGTTTTATTTTGAGATAATTTTTGTCATCTCGTCAGTAGCATATGTAGCATAAGTTTATTGTGGTGAGCATAAGGTTAAAATATTTGTTAATAAATCTTCAGATACTTGTATGACTGTGTGGCATTAACCATTTCTCCTTCCTGATAGATTTTTTTTTTTTTTTGACACTGCTAATTAATCATCAGTATTGTTATTGCAGCAACTGCTATTGTGTCTTCTATAGATACTGCTAATAATGAACACAACAATAATGGACGTATCAACCCTTCATATTGTGAGTATTTAGATGTGATTATCAGTGTTGGGAGGGTTACTTTAGAGGTAATAAGTAATTGTTAAAAATGTAATATTTAATATCACTGTTTTAATGACTTCATCAAAGTAATGTAAAATCACATTTGACTACTTTTTGATTACTTTTCAGTTCTATTATTTTAGTGTGTTTGTGGCATATAGAAATGTCACAACCTAATGTCCTCTCCAAGGTCATGTTTAACGAAAACACAATGCTGAATAAACTAAACCCTAAAAAATATAGTAAATAGTTATATATAAGTTATAAATTGAGTTATATATTTTATTTAACTTTATTTCACCTGTACTTTTGTTAAGAAATGTGCTATGCATTATTTCACTATATAATATGACTGGAATTCATTGAAATAGAACTGACAGCTGGAATAGAATGCTCATGTTGTGATGTCCTCTGACATCATAGAGGCTCATTTGCATATCAGCTGCAGGAGAGTAGAATTTTACAGTCCTATGTACATTTGGCCTGTGGACAGGTAAGACCTCCTTCTTTCACTCTCTTATTTCTCTTTGATCAAACTGTTTAATGTCGTGGAAAAGGAGAATTTACTTTTCTTGGGTTCCTGTGAAGTGAGTCACTTTTTTCATTAGTTACAATCCAACAGGCATTATATTAAGATGTGCATCTCTGTTTGTAATCAGGAGATGCCAATGTACTTTTTCTCTTGTACAACACAGCTTTAAGTAGGAAACTTCACTTGTTGTCTAAGTTGCATGTGTGGAAAACTGTTCAGATTTACTTCCTCTGAAAGAAATTTTACGTTAAAGGTTTGAAATTGTTGCATTTGTGACTTTCTGCAGTTTCTTTGACCAATAACATGAAAAATAAAGATTATTTAATAAGTATTTTACTAGATGTGACTACATGTTTTTTTAATTCCTGTGTGCAGTTTTTTGTCACAAAAACAAGATTTTTCATGCCACAGGAAAAGCTTCTTTTGAGCTACTTGTGATTAATTGTCATAAACCAGCATCTGTTGTATTAACTGTACTTGTTGCTACACTGCTGGGTTATGAGTTTAGATATGTAACATGTCAGTTACGGTTACATTTAAAAAAAAAACAGATTATCAGTGACATTGTTAATTACAACAGACCGAGATGGAGACAAGAGGCAGTTGCTGACGTCACAGCAACAGAGCAGCAGAAGGTGCATGAAGAGGAGAGGCAAAGACTTCAGAGACAGAGGAAGGAAAAAGATAAGTCCAGAGCAGACAGAGTCACTGAGGTAGGACACACTGCGAACCCTCCCACAGTCACCAGTGTTCACCAGGGGACCAACAATGTAAGTGTCACGCAATAAATGAGACAGAGAGCACTTAGAAAAAGGGACCAGATAACTGAGGGAGATGGTTTAACATTTCAAATCTGACAAAGCTGAGTAAAATTTTAGAAAGAGAATTGCAACCACCTAGAAATAACTAAACAACCACTTGGTAGTCAAATGGTGTATATGGTATAGCCTACCCTAACCCCTAACCAGACATATAGTAACCTTACCTAGCCTAACCTAAGTGGGTGGTGCATAATACAACTGAACCAGTGACTGCCGAACATAACTGGAACACATTGCAGCAGATCATCATCCAGATCCAAAGATCAAACGATGATCCTGCTAGAGAACCATACTGGAGTTACCACAGCTGCCGGCAGTAGATGCCCTCCAGCTGGTCGCCTTTGAAAATAATTTGTTGCAGTTACATGACCTGGAAATTGTTATGTTTTATCATTTTTCTCATCACTGCATCCTTGATTTGGCAGCGTGTAATTTGCTTATTGGATTAACATTTACAGGGACAGAAAAACATATTGTTATGAGTCACATGATTAACACACCAGATATTGTTGGCTTTAAAGTTATTTCAGTTCAGAAAACAAATAAAATCTCTGCAAGATAATAGTGGTAGAAGTCGTATAAGTTGTAGTAAATTGTAATACATGTAATACAGTGTGTTGTATGTTACACACTGTATTACACACTGTGTATGGTTATTGTTTATAATGTAATATCTGACATTAGTGGTTTGACCCCTGTCTCCTCTGCTGCTGTCGGACACATTAAAGTGCCCCTCAGCAAAAAAATAACCTAATGTAATGTTGCAGCATGACATAATGTCATAGTATGATAGTAAATGTTTAAATGAACATGAACATGAATGAGGCAGTTAGGGAGAAAAAAGTCCCACAGGTGTTGACTCTGCACAAATCAGGTGAGATGCATTCAGGTTCTCCTTAAAACTGGACTTGCTTTTATCTCAGTTGAAAAAAATCAAATAGAGTGACATCACTAATGAAAACTGGGTAAGATCCCCCTGCAAAACCTCGGGACAACCTAAAACAGGTACAGCCACGAATACTTGACCTGAATGCCGCTGTGAGCATGCACAGTGAGCCGACTTGACTTGTGTTTTTGCACAATGTGCAGGAACACAGGATATGGTGTAACAGGGGATGAAATTTATTAGAGAAACAAATTAAAGAAAAACAGGCAAGTATGGAAGACTGGTTCGCCTATGACGGGTAAGATCCCCCTGCAAAACCTTGGGACGACCTAAGGCAGGCACAGCCACAATTACTTGGCCTGGTTGCCACAAGACATGGTGGTGACAGAAGATGGAAATTTGGCTAAAGAAGTAGAGAAACAAAGAAAACTAGGCAAGTATGGAAGACTGGTTCGCCTATGACGGGTAAGATCCCCCCTGCAGAATCTCGGGACGACCTAAGGCAGGCACAGCCACGAGTACTTGGCCTGTTGCCACTGTGGGCAGGCACACTGTGCAACACAGCTTCTCATGGTCTTACACAAGAACTCAAGACCTGATGGGAATAGTTCAAATAAAGAGCAGAGTTGTCAGTTTTTGAGGAGGCTGTGGTGTGCCTTGTCTTTGAGTGGTGCATGTTTGATACCTGGGACTCGCTCCCTAACACTGACCTTTTATTCACTTTCAGGGCCCGATGCCCCTCCTCCCCTCCTGAAAGTAAGATTGAAGTGGTCAGACCTGAAACTGAACAGTAGACTGATGAATCTTGAAATGTTTACAAAATATTCTAAGGATGAGAAACTGGCAGTAACTGCAAGTGAAAGAAATGTGCACATGTGACCCACAAATTCAGCCTAATGGGGTGAGCCTGCTATCTTATATCTACTCATATCAACAACAACTCTACATCAGTCTGTATCTGTACTAATCTCAACTGCAACTTATATTATTACTACTACTAATACTTGCAAATATAGAGACAGATCTGGTCCCAAAGAAAGTCCTGAAGAAATTTAAATGTTCATAATTGACAGAGCCAAAAGGCATCTTTCAGTTGTCTCATTTATCTAGAAGGGATTCAAGTGGTTGTCAAAGCATTGTCAGGTGGTTGCTTCATTCTGGTAATGAATATATCTTATAGGGGGAATGTGAAATTATTGTACTCAGTGCTCTCTCCAAAAATGTAGTCAGGAAAGAACAGACTACTTCCTGTGTCTCAGGAAATTGACCTAATGTCACTTTAAATATTTTGTGTGTGGACACTGAAAAAGCAAAGGTTTCTGATTGGTTGCTCGGGTTCTCTACAGTGTTTGGGGTGGTTTCTAAGGTAAGTGGCTGTTAAATGGGGGTGGTTGCAAGGCACTTGTGTTGCCTTACTGCTGTGCGCTACCTCAGTGACCTCTGCAGGACAAGAGGCCAAAACTTCCTCTGAGCCCTCCAGCACATCCTCATCCATGGTGGATTTTTTTGTTCGATCAAATTTTAACAACACCTGCCGATGTCTACAGCCGCATTGAAAATGGCATTCATCCTTGAGCTCCTCCTACTGCGAGTTGCAGTCATTCTTTCCTCCTGACGGTTCACAAGAACCTGTTCATGGTCTCCTTGAACTCATCCACCGCTGCACAGCCTGCCTCTGTGACCACAGGAGCTACAGTTCTTGTGGTCTGCAGAAACCTGATTCATTGCAGCTCTCGACAAACCTTGCCTGAAAGAGCTTTATCTTGAACATCAAGGAATCCCTCATCACTGGTGTCCACCACCAGATTCTTGAGTTGCTGTCAAAAAATTCACCTGTGTGGACAAATCTCAGAGCACATGCCGAACAATGGAGAAAGCAGTGTCAAACTGTGAACACATTTCTTTGACCTCCTGCATGTGTTAATTCCTTTCATGGTCTTTAAACAGACCTACATTCTCCAACACCCAGCAGAAGTCCTTCTGGTCAGGAGCAACATATCTGTGAAAAGTTATTTTCTGCTGAAAAAAGCGTGATAAAAACCGAGCCTGGATTCAGGGTCTTGAAGTTTCTGAAACTGTGCAGTTAAACTGATTTTAGTCTCCATGAACGCCTCCTCAAACGCATTCTCTTGTTCCTGAATTTCATTGTCAGCAGTTCTCCTCCCCGACTGACCTTTGGATGGGAAAACCTCCTGCCTCCTTCTTATTGGTCAAGATAAATGTTTCTTATGTTGTGTATTTTAAATGTTATAAGCCTCCTCAAACGCCACCTCAAACGTCTCGTCTAACCCTAACCCTAACCCTAACGGTTCAGTAGTTTTCCTCCCCAACTGACCCTAACATCAAACTGGAAAATTCCCTGCTTCTGATATTGTGTATTTTAATTGTTGTTAGCCTCCTCAAATGCCTGCTAAAATGCCTTGTCAAATCCCTCCAAAAACGCCTCGTAAAACGCCTGCTGAAATGCCTCCTCAAATGCCTCCTCTCGTTGTAAAACTAAAGGGTCAGTAGTTCTCCTCTCCTACTGACCAAAAAACATGTATTTGTAATAACATGTTTATAACTTTGTCTCTCCAGTGCTGCTAACATCAGCCAGGAAAATGCCCTGACTCAGGGTCTTAATGTTTCTGAAATTTTGTATTTTAATTGTTGTTAGCTTCCTCAAACACTTCCTAAAACGCCTCCACAAACGTCTCCTCTCATTGCAAAATGAAAGAGTCAGTAGTTCTCCTCCCCTACTGACCCTAACATCAGCCTGGAAAATACCCAGACTCAGGGTTTTAATGTTTCTGATATTGTGTATTTTACTCCTTGTAAGCCTCCTCAAACTCCTCCTCACATGCCTCCTCTCGCTGCATAACATGTTTATAACTTTGTCACCCCAGTGCTGCTAACATCAGCCTGGAAAATACCCTGAGTTACGGTCTTAATGTTTCTGATATTGTGTATTTTAATTGTTGTTAGCCTCCTCAAATGCCTCCTCAAACGCCTCCTCATAAGCCTACGAAAACACCTCCTCAAACGCCTCCTCAAACGTCTCCTCTCGTTGGAAAACAGTTCAGTAGTTCTCCTCCCCTACTGACCTGAACATAAGCCTGGAAAATACCCACACTCAGGGTCTTAATGTTTCAAATATTTTGTATTATACTTCTTGTAAACCTCCTCAAACGGCTCCTCAAACGCTTCCTCATTGCAAAACTAAAGTGTCAGTAGTTCTCCTCTCTGAATGACCCCTGGCTGGAAATTCTCCTGCCTCCTTCTTATGAGTCATTAATGTATTTGTAATAACATGTTTATAACTTTGTATTTCCAGTGCTGCTAAAATCAGCCTGGAAAATGCTCTGACTCAGGGTCTTAATGTTTCTGATATTGTGTATTTTAAATGTTGTAATCCTCCTCAAATGCCTCATAAAACACCTTATAAAATGCCTCCTCAAACGCCTTCAGAAACGCCTCGTAAAACGATCTTCAAATGCCTCCTCAAACGCCTCCTCTTGTTGCAAAACTGAAGTGTCAGTAGTTCTCCTCTCCTACAGACCCCTGGCTGGAAAATCTCCTTCCTCCTCCTTATTAGTCATTAATGTATTTGTAATAACATGTTTATAACGTTGTCTCTACAGTGCAGCTCACATCAGCCTGGAAAATACCCTGACTCAGGGTCTTAATGTTTCTGATATTGTGTATTTTAAATGTTGTAAGCCTCCTCAAATGCCTCCTCAAAAGCCTCCTCAAATGCCTCCTCAAACACCTCCTCAAACGCCTCCTCAAATGCCTCCTAAAACGCCTCCTCAAACGCCTCCTCAAACAGCTCCTCTCGTTGCAAAACTAAAGTGTCAGTAGTTCTCCTCTCCTACTGAACTCTGGCTGGAAAATCTCCTGCCTCCTTCTTATGAGATGTATTTGTAATAACATGTTTTTAACTTTGTCTCTCCATTGCTGCTCACATCAGCCAGGAAAATGCCCTGACTCAGGGTCTTAATGTTTCTGATATTGTGTATTTTACTCCTTGTAAGCCTCCTCAAACTCCTCCTCAAATGCCTCCTCTCGTTGCATAACATGTTTATAACTTTGTCGCTCCAGTGCTGCTAACATCAGCCTGGAAAATACCCTGAGTTACGGTCTTAATGTTTCTGATATTGTGTATTGTTGTTAGCCTCCTCAAATGCCTCCTCAAACGCCTCCTCATAAGCCTACTAAAACGCCTCCTCAAATGTCTCCTCTCGTTGCAAAACAGGTCAGTAGTTCTCCTCCCCTACTGACCCGAACATAAGCCTGGAAAATACCCACACTCAGGGTTTTAATGTTTCAAATATTTTGTATTTTACTTCTTGTAAACCTCCTCAAATGCCGCCTGAAACGCTTCCTCTCATTGCAAAACTAAAGTGTCAGTAGTTCTCCTCCCTGACTGACCCCTGGCTGGATAATCTCCTGCCTCCTTCTTATTAGTCATTAATGTATTTGTAATAACATGTTTATAACTTTGTCTTTCTAGTGCTGCTCACATCAGCCTGGAAAATGCCCTGACTCAGGGTCTTCATGTTTCTGATATTGAGTTTTCTAAATGTTGTAAGCATCCTCAAATGCCTCCTCAAATGCCTCCTAAAACGCCTCCTCAACCACGTCCTCAAACGCCTCCTCTTGTTGAAAAACTAAAGTGTCAGTACTCTCTGACTGACCCCTGACTGGAAATTCTCCTGCCTCCTTCTTATTAGTCATTAATGTATTTGTAATAAAATGTTTATAACTTTGTCTTTCCAGTGCTGTTAACATCAGCCTGGAAAATACCCTGACTCAGGATCTTAATGTTTCTGATATTGTGCATTTTAAATGTTGTAATCCTCCTCAAACGCCTCCTCAAATGCCTCGTCAAATACCTCCTAAAACACCTTCCAAAATGCCTCCTAAAACGCCTTCTGAAACACCTCATAAAACGATCTTCAAAAGCCTCCTCAAACGCTTCCTCTCATTGCAAAACTTAAATGTCAGTAGTTCTCCTCTCCGACTGACCCCTGGCTGGAAAATCTCCTGCCTCTTCCTTATTAGTCATTAAGGTATTTGTAATAACATGTTTATAATTTTGTCTCTCCAGTGCTGTTAACATCAGCTTGGAAAATACCCTGACTCAGGGTCTTAATGTTTCTGACATTGTGTATTGTAATTGTTGTTAGCCTCCTCAAACACTTCCTAAAACTCCTCCTCAAACACCTCCTCAAACGCCTCCTAAAATGCCTCCTCAAAAGCCTCCTCAAACACCTCGTCAAATGCCTCCTCAAACACCTCCTCAAACGCCTCCTAAAACGCCACCTCAAAAGCCTCCTCTCGTTGCAAAACTAAAGTGTCAGCAGTTCTCCTCTACTACTGAACTCTGGCTGGAAAATCTCCTGCCTCCTTCTTATTAGTCATTAAGGTATTTGTAATAACAAGTTTATAATTTTGTCTTTCCAGTGCTGTTAACATCAGCCTGGAAAATACCCTGACTCAGGGTCTTAATGTTTCTGATCTCGTGTATTTTAATTGCTGTAAGCCTCCTCAAATGCCTCCTCAAATGCCTCCTCAAATGCCTCCTCAAACACCTCCTCTCTTTGCAAAATGAAAGTGTCAGTAGTTCTCCTCTCCTACTGAACCCTGGCTGGAAAATCTCCTGCCTCCTTCTTATTAGTCATTAATGTATTTGTAATAACATGTTTATAACTTTGTCTCTCCAGTGCTGCTAACATCAGCCTGGAAAATACCCTGACTCAGGGTCTTAATGATTCTGATATTGTGTATTTTAATTGTTGTTAGCCTCCTCAAACACTTCCTAAAACTCCTCCTCAAACGCCTCCTAAAATGCCTCCTAAAACGCCTCCTAAAACGCCTCCTAAAACGCCTTCTAAAAGGCCTCATCAAACACCTCCTCTCGTTGCAAAACTAAAGTGTCAGTAGTTCTGCTCCCCTACTGACCCCTGGCTGGAAAATCTCCTGCCTCCTTCTTGTTAGTCATTCATGTATTTGTAATAACATGTTTATAACTTTGTCTCTCCAGTGCTGCAAACATCAGCCTAGAAAATACCCTGACTCAGGGTCTTAATGTTTCTGATATTGTGTATTTTAATTGTTTTAAGCCTCCTCAAATGCCTCCTCAAACGCCTCCTCATAAGCCTACGAAAACACCTCCTCAAACGCCTACTCAAAAGTCTCCTCTCGTTGCAAAACAGGTCAGTAGTTCTCCTCCCCTACTGACCCGAACATAAGCCTGGAAAATACCCACACTCAGGGTTTTAATGTTTCAAATATTTTGTATTTTACTTCTTGTAAACCTCCTCAAACGCTTCCTCTCGTTGCAAAACTAAAGTGTCAGTAGTTCTCCTCTCCTACTGACCCCTGGCTGGAAAATCTCCTTCCTCCTCCTTATTAGTCATTAATGTATTTGTAATAACATGTTTATAACGTTGTCTCTACAGTGCAGCTAACATCAGCCTGGAAAATACCCTGACTCAGGGTCTTAATGTTTCTGATATTGTGTATTTTAATTGTTGTTAGCCTCCTCAAATGCCTCCTCAAACGCCTCCTCATAAGCCTACTAAAACGCCTCCTCAAACGTCTCCTCTCGTTGCAAAACTGGTCAGTAGTTCTCCTCCCCTACTGACCCGAACATAAGCCTGGAAAATACCCACACTCAGGGTTTTAATGTTTCAAATATTTAGTATATTACTTCTTGTAAACCTTCTCAAATGCCGCCTGAAACGCTTCCTCATACGCCTCCTCTAACGCTTCCTCTCATTGCAAAACTAAAGTGTCAGTAGTTCTCCTCTCTGACTGACCCCTGGCTGAATAATCTCCTGCCTCCTTCTTATTAGTCATTAATGTATTTGTAATAACATGTTTATAACTTTGTCTTTCCAGTGCTGTTAACATCAGCCTGGAAAATACCCTGACTCAGGGTCTTAATGTTTCTGATATCCTGTATTTTAATTGCTATAAGCCTCCTCAAATGCCTTAAGAAAAGCCTCGTAAAACGCCTCGTAAAACGCCTCCTCAAACGCCTCCTCAAACAGCTCCTCTCATTGCAAAACTAAAGTGTCAGTAGTTCTCCTCTCCTACTGAACTCTGGCTGGAAAATCTCCTGCCTCCTTCTTATTAGTCATTAAGTTATTTGTAATAACATGTTTATAACTTTGTCTTTCCAGTGCTGTTAACATCAGCCTGGAAAATACCCTGACTCAGGGTCTTAATGTTTCTGATATCCTGTATTTTAATTGCTATAAGCCTCCTCAAATGCCTCCTAAAACGCCTCATCAACAACCTCCTCAAACGCCTCCTCTCATTGCAAAACTAAAGTGTCAGTAGTTCTCCTCCCCTACTGACCCCTGGCTGGAAATTCTCCTGCCTCCTTCTTATTAGTCATTAATGTATTTGTAATAAAATGTTTATAACTTTGTCTTTCCAGTGCTGCTAACGTCAGCCTGGAAAATGCTCTGACTCAGGATCTTAATGTTTCTGATATTGTGTATTTTAAATGTTGTAATCCTCCTCAAATGCCTCCTCAAATGCCTCCTCAAATGCCTCCTCAAACACCTCCTCTCTTTGCAAAACTAAAGTGTCAGTAGTTCTCCTCTCCTACTGAACTCTGGCTGGAAAATCTCCTGACTCCTTCTTATTAGTCATTAAGGTATTTGTAATAACATGTTTATAAATTTGTCTTTCCAGTGCTGCTCACATCAGCCTGGAAAATGCCCTGACTTAGGGTCTTCATGTTTCTGATATTGAGTATTCTAAATGTTGTAAGCCCCCTCAAATGCCTTGTCAAAAGCCTCCTAAAACGCCTCCTCAAAAGCCTCCTCTCACGCCTCCTCAAATGCCTCCTCAAATGCCTCCTCAAATGCCTCCTCAAATGCCTCCTCAAACAGTTCCTCTCGTTGCAAAACTAAAGTGTCAGTAGTTCTCCTCTCCTACTGAACTCTGGCTGGAAAATCTCCTGCCTCCTTCTTATTAGTCATTAAGGTATTTGTAATAACATGTTTATAACTTTGTCTTTCCAGTGCTTTTAACATCACCTTGGAAAATACCCTGACTCAGGGTCTTAATGTTTCTGATATTGTGTATTTTAATTGTTGTTAGCCTCCTCTAAAGCCTCCTCAAACGCCTCCTCGAATGCCTCGTCAAATACCTCCTAAAACACCTTCCAAAATGCTTCCTAAAACGCCTTCTGAAAAACCTCATAAAACGATCTTCAAAAGCCTCCTCAAACGCTTCCTCTCATTGCAAAACTTAAATGTCAATAGTTCTCCTCTCCGACTGACCCCTGGCTGGAAAATCTCCTGCCTCTTCCTTATTAGTCACTAAGGTATTTGTAATAACATGTTTATAACTTTGTCTCTCCAGTGCTGTTAACATCAGCTTGGAAAATACCCTGACTCAGGGTCTTAATGTTTCTGATATTGTGTATTTTAATTGTTGTTAGCCTCCTCAAACACTTCCTAAAACTCCTCCTCAAACACCTCCTCAAATGCCTCCTCAAACGCCTCCTAAAATGCCTTCTAAAAGGCCTCCTCAAACACCTCCTCTCGTTGCAAAACTAAAGTGTCAGTGGTTCTCCTCCCCTACTGACCCCTGGCTGGAAAATCTCCTGCCTCCTTCTTGTTCGTCATTCATGTATTTGTAATAACATGTTTGTAACTTTGTCTCTCCAGTGCTGCAAACATCAGCCTGGAAAATACCCTGACTCAGGGTCTTAATGTTTCTGATATTGTGTATTTTAATTGTTTTAAGCCTCCTCAAATGCCTCCTCAAATGCCTCCTAAAACACCTCTTCAAAAGCCTCCTAAAACGCCTTCAGAAAAGCCTTCTAAAACGCCTCGTAAAATGCCTCCTCAAATGGCTCCTCTCGTTGCAAAACTAAAGGGTCAGCAGTTCTCCTCCCCAACTGACCCCTGGCTGCAAAACCTCCTGCCTCCTTCTTATTAGTCATTAATGTATTTGCAATAACATGTTTATAACTTTGTATCTCCAGTGCTGCTAACATCAGCCTGGAAAATTCTCTGACTCAGGGTCATAACGTTTCTGATATTGTGTATTTTAAATGTTGTAATCCTCCTCAAACGCCTCCTCAAATGCCTCCTAAAACGCCTTCTAAAATGCCTCCTAAAACGCCTTTTAAAATGCCTCCTAAAACGCCTTCTGAAACACCTCGCAAAACGATCTTCAAAAGCCTCCTCAAACACCTCCTCTCGTTGCAAAACTAAAGTGTCAGTAGTTCTCCTCTCTGACTGACCCCTGGCTGGAAAATCTCCTGCCTCCTCCATATTAGTCATTAATGTATTTGTAATAACATGTTTATAACATTGTCTCTAGAGTGCTGTTAACATCAGCCTGGAAAATACCCTGACTCAGGGTCTTAATGTTTCTGATATTGTGTATTTTAATTGTTGTTAGCGTCCTCAAACACTTACTAAAACACCTCCTCAAATGCCTCCTCAAACACCTCCTCAAACGCCTCCTAAAATGCCTCCTCAAAAGCCTCCTCAAACACCTCGTCAAATGCCTCCTAAAATGCCTCCTCAAACACCTCCTCAAACGCCTCCTAAAACGCCTTCTAAAAGGCCTCCTCAAACACCTCCTCTCGTTGCAAAACTAATGTGTCAGTAGTTCTCCTCTCCGACTGACCCCTGGCTGGAAAATCTCCTGCCGCCTCCTTATTAGTCATTAATGTATTTGTAATAACATGTTTATAACTTTGTCTCTCCAGTGCTGCTGACATCAGCCTGGAAAATAACCTGACTCAGGGAATTAATGTTTCTGATATTGTGTATTTTAATTGCAGTAAGCCTCCTCAAATGCCTCCTCAAACGCCTCCTCAAATGTCTCCTCAAATGCCTCCTCAAACACCTCCTCTCGTTGCAAAACTAATGTGTCAGTAGTTCTCCTCTCCTACTGACCTCTGGCTGGAAAATCTGCTAAATCCTTCTTATTAGTCATTAAGGTATTTGTAATAACATGTTTATAACTTTGTATCTCCAGTGCTGCTAACATCAGCCTGGAAAATACCCTGACTCAGGGTCTTAATGTTTCTGATATTGTGTATTTTACATGTCGTAAGCCTCCTCAAACACCTCCTCAAACGCCTCTTCTAACGCCTTCAGAAAACCCTTCTGAAACGCCTCGTAAAACTCTTCCTCAAATGCCTCCTCTCATTGCAAAACTTAAGTGTCAGTAGTTCTCCTCCCCTACTGACCCCTGGCTGGAAAATCCTCCTGCCTCCTTCTTGTTAGTCATTCATGTATTTGTAATAACATGTTTATAACTTTGTCTCTGCAGTGCAGCTGACATCAGCCTGGAAAATACCCTGACTCAGGGTCTTAATGTTTCTGATATTGAGTATTTTAATTGTTGTTAACCTCCTCGAACACTTCCTAATACGCCTCCTCAAAAGCCTCCGAAAACACCTCCTAAAATGCCTCCTCAAATGCCTCCTCAAACGCCTCCTCAAACGCCTCCTAAAATGCCTCCTCAAATGCCTCCTAAAACGCCTCGTAAAACGCCTTCTAAAAGGCCTCCTCAAACACCTCCTCTCGTTGCAAAACTAAAGTGTCAGTAGTTCTCCTCTCAGACTGACCCCTGGCTGGAAAATCTCCTGCCTCCTCCTTATTAGTCATTAATGTATTTGTAATAACATGTTTATAACTTTGTCTTTCCAGTGCTTCTAACATCAGCCTGGAAAATACCCTGACTCAGGGTCTTAATGTTTCTGATATTATGTATTTTACATGTCGTAAGCCTCCTCAAATGCCTCCTCAAAAGCCTCCTCAAATGCCTCCTAAAACGCCTCCTCAACCACCTCCTCTAACGCCTCCTCAAACGCCTCCTCTCATTGCAAAACTAAAGTGTCAGTAGTTCTCCTCTCCGACTGACCCCTGGCTGGAAAATCTCCTGCCTCCTCCTTATTAGTCATTAATGTATTTGTAATAACATGTTTATAACTTTGTCTTTCCAGTGCTGCTCACATCAGCCTGGAAAATGCCCTGACTCAGGGTCTTCATGTTTCTGATATTGAGTATTCTAAATGTTGTAAGCCTCTTCAAATGCCTCCTAAAACGCCTCCTCAAATGCCTCCTAAAACGCCTTGTAAAATGCCTCCTCTAACGCCTTCTGAAAAGCCTCCTCAAATGCCTCCTCTAACGCCTTCTGAAAAGCCTCCTAAAACGCCTTCAGAACAGCTTTCTAAAACGCCTCGTAAAACGCCTCAAACGCCTCCTCAAACACCTCCTCTCGTTGCAAAACTAAAGTGTCAGTAGTTCTCTTCTCCTACTGAACTCTGGCTGGAAAATCTCCTGCCTCCTTCTTATTAGTCATTAAGGTATTTGTAATAACATGTTTATAACTTTGTCTTTCCAGTGCTGTTAACATCAGCCTGGAACATACCCTGACTCAGGGTCTTAATGTTTCTGATATTGTGTATATTAATTGTTGTTAGCCTCCTCAAATGCCTCCTCAAATGCCTCCTCAAACGCCTCCTCAAACGCCTCGTCAAATACCTCCTAAAACACATTCTAAAATGCCTCCTAAAATGCCTTCTGAAACACCTCGTAAAACGATCATCAAAAGCCTCCTCAAACACCTCCTCTTGTTGCAAAAATAAAGGCGTCAGTAGTTCTCCTCTCTGACTGACCCCTGGCTGGAAAATCTCCTGCCTCCTCCTTATTAGTCATTAATGTATTTGTAATAACATGTTTATAACTTTGTCTCTCCTGTGCTGTTAACATCAGCCTGGAAAATACCCAGACTCAGGGTCTTAATGTTTCTGATATTGTGTATTTTACATGTCGTAAGCCTCCTCAAATGCCTCCTCAAACTCCTCCTCAAATGCCTCCTAAAACGCCTCCTCAAACGCCTCCTCAAACGGCTCCTCTCGTTGCAAAACTAAACTGTCAGTAGTTCTCCTCTCCTACTGACTCAGGGTCTTAATGTTTCTGATATTGTGTATTTTACATGTCGTAAGCCTCCTCAAATGCCTCCTCAAACTCCTCCTCAAATGCCTCCTAAAACGCCTCCTCAAACGCCTCCTCAAACGGCTCCTCTCGTTGCAAAACTAAAGTGTCAGTAGTTCTCTTCTCCTACTGAACTCTGGCTGGAAAATCTCCTGCCTCCTTCTTATTAGTCATTAAGGTATTTGTAATAACATGTTTATAACTTTGTCTTTCCAGTGCTGTTAACATCAGCCTGGAACATACCCTGACTCAGGGTCTTAATGTTTCTGATATTGTGTATATTAATTGTTGTTAGCCTCCTCAAATGCCTCCTCAAATGCCTCCTCAAACGCCTCCTCAAAACGCCTCGTCAAATACCTCCTAAAACACCTTCTAAAATGCCTCCTAAAATGCCTTCTGAAACACCTCGTAAAACAATCATCAAAAGCCTCCTCAAACACCTCCTCTTGTTGCAAAAATAAAGGCGTCAGTAGTTCTCCTCTCTGACTGACCCCTGGCTGGAAAATCTCCTGCCTCCTCCTTATTAGTCATTAATGTATTTGTAATAACATGTTTATAACTTTGTATCTACAGTGCTGCTAATATCAGCCTGGAAAATACCCTGACTCAGGGTCTTAATGTTTCTGATATTGTTTATTTTAATTGTTGTAAGCCTCCTCAAAAGCCTCCTCAAATGCCTCCTAAAACACCTCTTCAAAAGCCTTCTAAAACGCCTCATAAAACGCCTCCTCAAATGCCTCCTCTCATTGGAAACTAAAGGGTCAGCAGTTCTCCTCCCCTACTGACCCCTGGCTGCAAAATCTCCTGCCTCCTTCTTATTAGTCATTAATGTATTTGCAATAACATGTTTATAACTTTGTATCTCCAGTGCTGCTAACATCAGCCTGGAAAATACCCTGACTCAGGGTCTTAATGTTTCTGATATTGTGTATTTTAATTGTTGTTAGCGTCCTCAAACACTTACTAAAACACCTCCTCAAATGCCTCCTCAAACGCCTCCTCAAATGCCTCCTCAAATGCCTCCTCAAAAGCCTCCTCAAACACCTCCTCTCGTTGCAAAACTAAAGTGTCAGTAGTTCTCCTCCCCTACTGACCCCCGGCTGGAAAATCTCCTGCCTCCTTCTTGTTAGTCATTCATGTATTTGTAATAACATGTTTATAACTTTGTCTCTGCAGTGCAGCTGACATCAGCCTGGAAAATACCCTGACTCAGGGTCTTAATGTTTCTGATATTGTGTATTTTAAATGTTGTTAGCCTCCTCACACACTTCCTAAAACACCTCCTCAAAAGCCTCCTAAAACACCTCCTCAAATGCCTCCTCAAACGCCTCCTCAAACGTCTCCTAAAATGCCTCCTCAAAAGCCTCCTCAAACACCTCGTCAAAAGCCTCCTCAAATGCCTCCTCTCGTTGCAGAATGAAAGTGTCAGTTGTTCTCCTCTCCTGCTGATCCCTGGCTGGAAAATCTCCTGCATCCTTCTTATTAGTCATTAATGTATTTGTTGTAACATGTTTATAACTTTGTCTTTCCAGTGCTGCTAACATAAGCCTGGAAAATGCCCTGACTTAGGGTCATAATGTTTCTTATATTGTGTATTTTAAATGTTGTAAGCCTCCTTAAATGCCTCCTCAAATGCCTTCAAAAGGACTCCTCAAACACCTGCTCAAAAGCCTTCTAGAAATGCCTCCTCAAACATCTACTCTCATTGAAAAACTAAAGGGTCAGTAGTTCTCCTCCCCTACTGACCCTAACATAACCCTGGAAAATACCCAGACTCAGGACCTTAATGTTTCTGATAATGTGTATTTAACTCTTTGTAAGCCTCCTCAAACGCCTCCTCTCGTTGCAAAACTAAAGTGTCAGTAGTTCCCCTCTCTGACTGACCCCTGGCTGGAAATTCTCCTGCCTCCTTCTTATTAGTCATTAAGGTATTTGTAATAACATGTTTATAACTTTGTCTTTCCAGTGCTGTTAACATCAGCCTGGAAAATACCCTGACTCAGGGTCTTAATTTTTCCGATATTGTGTATTTTAAATGTTGTAATCCTCCTCAAATGCCTCCTCAAACGCCTTCTGAAAAGCCTCCTAAAACGCCTCCTAAAACGCCTCCTAAAACGCCTCCTCTCGTTGCAAAACTAAAGTGTCAGTAGTTCTCCTCTCCTACTGAACTCTGGCTGGAAAATCTCCTGCCTCCTTCTTATGAGATGTATTTGGAATAACATGTTTATAACTTTGTCTCTCCAGTGCTGCTAACATCAGCCTGGAAAATACCCTGACTCAGGGTCTTAATGTTTCTGATATTGTGTATTTTAAATGTTGTAAGCCTCCTCAAACGCCTCCTCAAACGCCTCCTCTCGTTGCAAAACTAAAGTGTCAGTAGTTCCCCTCTCCAACTGACCTCTGGCTGGAAAATCTGCTAAATCCTTCTTATTAGTCATTAATGTATTTGTAATAACATGTTTATAACTTTGTCTCTCCAGTGCTGCTCACATCAGCCTGGAAAATGCCCTGACTCAGGGTCTTCATGTTTCTGATATTGAGTATTCTAAATGTTGTAAGCCTCCTCAAAAGCCTCCTCAAAAGCCTCCTCAAATGCCTCCTAAAACGCCTCCTCAAATGCCTCCTAAAACGCCTTGTAAAATGCCTCCTCTAACGCCTTCTGAAAAGCCTCCTCAAATGCCTCCTCTAACGCCTTCTGAAAAGCGTCCTAAAACGCCTCCTAAAACGCCTTCAGAAAAGCTTTCTAAAACGCCTCGTAAAACGCCTCCTCAAACGCCTCCTCAAACACCTCCTCTCGTTGCAAAACTAAAGTGTCAGTAGTTCTCCTCTCCTACTGAACTCTGGCTGGAAAATCTCCTGCCTCCTTCTTATGAGATGTATTTGTAATAACATGTTTATAACTTTGTATCTACAGTGCTGCTAACATCAGCCTGGAAAATACCCTGACTCAGGGTCTTAATGTTTCTGATATTGTTTATTTTAATTGTTGTAAGCCTCCTCAAAAGCCTCCTCAAATGCCTCCTAAAACACCTCCTCAAATGCCTCCTCAAACACCTCCTCAAACGTCTCCTAAAATGCCTCCTCAAAAGCCTCCTCAAACACCTCGTCAAAAGCCTCCTCAAATGCCTCCTCTCGTTGCAGAATGAAAGTGTCAGTTGTTCTCCTCTCCTGCTGATCCCTGGCTGGAAAATCTCCTGCCTCCTTCTTGTTAGTCATTAATGTATTTGTTGTAACATGTTTATAACTTTGTCCTTGCAGTGCTGCTAACATAAGCCTGGAAAATGCCCTGACTTAGGGTCATAATGTTTCTTATATTGTGTATTTTAAATGTTGTAAGCCTCCTTAAATGCCTCCTCAAATGCCTTCAAAAGGACTCCTCAAACACCTGCTCAAAAGCCTTCTAGAAATGCCTCCTCAAACATCTACTCTCATTGAAAAACTAAAGGGTCAGTAGTTCTCCTCCCCTACTGACCCTAACATAACCCTGGAAAATACCCAGACTCAGGACCTTAATGTTTCTGATAATGTGTATTTTACTCTTTGTAAGCCTCCTCAAACGCCTCCTCTCGTTGCAAAACTAAAGTGTCAGTAGTTCTCCTCCCCTACAGACCCCTGGCTGGAAAATCTCCTGCCTCCTCCTTATTAGTCATTAATGTATTTGTAATAACATGTTTATAACTTTGTCTCTACAGTACTGCTAATATCAGCCTGGAAAATACCCTGACTCAGGGTCTTAATGTTTCTGATATTGTGTATTTTAAATGTCGTTAGCCTCCTCAAACGCCTCGTCAAATGCCTCCTAAAACGCCTCCTCTCGTTGCAAAACTAAAGGGTCAGTCGTTCTCCTCCCCTACTGACCCTAACATCAGCTTGGAAAATACCCACACTCAGGGTCTTAATGTTTCTGATATTGTGTATTTTCTCCTTGTAAGCCTCCTCAAACGCCTCCTCAAACACCTCCTCTCGTTGCAAAACTAAAGGGTCAGTAGTTCTCCTCCCCTTTTGACCCCTGGCTGGAAAATCTCCTGCCTCCTTCTTATTAGTCATTAATGTATTTGTAATAACATGTTTATAACTTTGTCTCTCCAGTGCTGCTAACGTCAGCCTGGAAAATGCTCTGACTCAGGGTCCTAACTTTTCTGATATTGTTTATTTTAATTGTTGTTAGACTCCTCTAACGCCTCCTAATATGCCTCCTCAAAAGCCTCCTAAAACGCCTCCTCAAATGCCTCCTCAAATGCCTCCTCTCATTGCAAAACTAAAGTGTCAGTAGTTCTCCTCCCCCACTGACCCCTGGCTAGAAAATCTGCTACCTTCCTCTTATTCATTCTTCATGTATTTGTAATAACATGTTTATAACTTTGTCTCTCCAGTGCTGCTAACATCAGCCTGGAAAATGCTCTGACTCAGGGTCCTAATGTTTCTGATATTGTGTATTTTATTTGATGTAAGCTTGCTCAAATGCCTCCTCTCATTGCAAAACTCAAGGGTCAGTCGTTCTTCTCCCCTAATTACTTTACTCTAGGAAAAAAAATCCGCTGAGAACTATTTTCTTCGTTTTTTCATTTTTTATGAATTGACCAAACTAAACTTTAATTTTTTCAAAGATTGTAATTGTTATTTGTTTATTTTAAGCTGCTAACTTTGTCTCATAAGTCTGGAAAAGCAGGTATTCTAGTGCTGTGATCAAGTCTGCAGGCTGCAGCATGTTGATCGGATCAGACTGGCATCTGAGTATCCAAATCTCCTGGACCAGGACCTCCACTGTGGTCAAAAACTCACATCAAAAGCCCTGTTTCTTGACACCCTCCTCCCCTCCAGCAGACAAGCCCCTGTTATCTTTAGTACTGATGCTTTGTGATGAGTGACAGTGTTGATAAAAATAAATAAAAAGCACAAACAAGATGATTGTTTCACTGCAATTATTTATATTCATGAATGTGAACTGTATTCATGTTCTGTCATGTAAGAAGATTTGAACTGATGCATGTAGACAAATTAAGGAAATACTTGAATAATTCATAATTAGTGGGGATGCTTCAATGCAGGACATGTAGGTTTCATGAATGCTTTTATGAGTTTGAAAAATATGTCAATCACACTGTGCAAATCTCCACTCAGCTGAGACTCACCAGATGAAACACTGGAGTCTCAACCTGTAGGATCCTGTAGTTCAGAGACTTTACTGCTTGACTTCAGTATTTCTACACCATGTTTCTTTCAGCTTTTACTCCATCACATTTATCTGATAGCTCTGGTTTCCCGCTACTTTACAAATTAAGGTTCTACTTAAAATATGTAAATAAAATGAAAATATGACACTTGATTAAGACTTTTTTACTTGTAACCTTAAACAAAAATAAGAATTTGAGGGTATTCGAATTATACCACAGCAAGCAGGAGGTACTTGGTTGTTGCATCAGGTCTTTAACTGATGTGTTTGGTGATTTTGTCAGATGATGTTGTGGTTATAAAATCAGGATTTGACCATAGATGGTCCAGACATATACTCGGCTTTGACCTAATCTTGTTTTACCAGAAGAATATATTCAGATGTAAACCCTTTGTAATCTCCAACATTTTGATTAGTATCTGTAATTTTATTACTATTTCTAACAGAATACATTTATGTTGTAATTTAAATGTAAATCCCCAACGTGCTAATTATTCCCAACAAATGTGATGAAATAAGCAGCAGGCCCAGTGTCTGCAGCCATGTTGTTCTCAACATGTGTGAAGATCAATGCTCACCACTAGGTGGTGCTGTAGCTAAAAACCTGGGTCCTAGAAATGTGGTCTTAACACTGCCTTCCTGAAAGTCCTGAAACAGCAGCCTGTCACTGCAGAAACATAATGGTCTGATGGAGACAGAGGCTGAGTGAGACAGAAGCGGCTACTGTGATACTTCAGTGAGTTTAAACAAGATTTCTATCTTCATTTTGAGATTGCTCTCCTTTTGTTTTAAGAGTTCTTTTTTTCTTCTTGTCCTTATCTGTCTTTATTTTCCTTCATTCTGTTTTTTATTTTTTCCTTATCTTACTTTTGTCCTTGTGTAGTTCCTCCTTTTCTCCATACTTTCCTTCTGTCTTTTCCTTCTATCCTGTCCTCCTTATCTTTCTTTCCTTGTTTCATCACTTCTCTCATTGTCATCCACTCTTTTTCATTTTCTTTCTTCCTTTTTCCATTTCTTTCTTCAACTCAAACTGAAAAAATCCACAATTCCTGGGTTTTTACTAAGCTGAGCTCTACACATCTTTTACTTTTTTTTTTTTTTTTTTTACCTTAGACACTTCAGTGGATTTTACTGCGGGTATACCTTTTGTTTACATATGTAAGTTGTGATCCCTGCTCTCTGTACCTGGCCTGATGTCCTCGGATGTGGCTCTGGATGATGATGGCTTTCTGTTTGAAAAACCTAAAGTTCCTGCGACACAGGAAGCCCCTGATGTTCCTCTGGATGGTGATGGCGGCCCAGGTCTGAGTGCTGCTCCACTTCTCCTCCAGCTGCTGATACAGAAGCTCCTTGAGGAACACCTAACACACACACACACACACACACACACACACACATCTAAACATGTTGACATGTAAAATAAAAACTTCCCATCAGTGTCATGAATGGGTTCGGTCAGGTACCTTGGTGAGGCCCAGCTGGTAGTGTCCCTCCTCTGCACCGACCGTGTCCAGCAGAGCCACCGTCTGCTCTCTGTCCGACACCTCACTCAGCCTCTGGGTCAACAGAACCCCATACCTGTGAAACAGCAACACAATAAGATACAACTCATCACAGAAGCTCCTAAATCCAAAAACAAATGAACTGGTGCATGGATCAAGATACAGGTCATTCCTTTTTTTGTGGCGGGAAATCTTCATTAAGGTATAAAATTTCAAGTCAACTGTGGGACACACTCTGCTGTTTCCTTGCACATGTTCAACCTACTACATTTGCATTTACTGATTTCACAGTTTTATCCAAAGTGACTTACAAATGAGTAACATTCAGCACAGTAGAAGACTTTGGTGTAAGTACTAAGTACTACATCTATTAGGCCTGAGTTTTCAGATATTGTATTATATAAAGCAGCATGACCAGGAGATGCATGAAACATGGACAGAGAGAGACACAGCTAGTCATCAAACATGTCACTCAGGTCTCTCACTCCCACAATGTGAATGTGTTACAACAGATGTTAAAATTATTCTTTTTTTCCATACTTGTTCTTTAGCTACTTCTGGGGATGACAGTGTCAGCTGGTTGAAATATGGTTGAAATATCTCAACAAGAAATAAATGGTCTGTTGTGAGACCAGATCTTCTGGTCTCTAGGCGACTCTTTGTAGAACCACCATCAGATTGTGACCACCAGCACATCCAAGTTTATCCAGTGACATACTGTATCTCAAACTCTACAACATGGGTGGGGACAAAATTTTGCTGTCTCATTCTTGCCGCCCAGATGGTGCATCCAAATAAATTTGGCGATTCTCTGACATTTCTATCAGGCATCATCATGTGGTTCATATTTTCAGTTTTGAACGGTAACTCTTAGATGGTTTTGCCACAAAATGGGGTTCAGACGTTTGCTTTGGATGATCCTCTGACCTTTCTGTCTGGCACCATCATTAGGTCAACATTTCAATTTGTCCAATACATAATATATCCAATATATTCACACTAAACTCAACTGTACTTTGTATTTCGTAGTAATTTGAAAATTTTAGTTTGCAAGGCTACATGATGGACATCGCCTCCTAAACTTCAGCATTATAACATTGCCAGTACAGACCTGACAGTGCTAATAGCTTGATCTAGTTAAATTGACTAAAAGATCATGGACAATAGGACAAAAAAAGTTTTACCTTAACATTTTTACCTCACTACTATATGATTTTATCGAAATCCATGATAAAGTATCAGTGTATGTTTAAGGTCACCCTCACTGACAAACTCTCCATGCGAAGATGCAAACAAACAAAGGTGAAGTACAAGGGCTGAATTTGGATTGAGAAGGTTTTTTGCACTGGATCAAGTTATTGTCATAACTCAGTGCTGAACATCTTAAAAAACATTACACTAAACACTAAAGTAATATATTGATGATGCAGGGATTTTTTGTATATGTACAGCACCTCTCAATGAAGTAGGAGTATTGAATCCGTATGGGAAAACCCTCTTTCCTGATGTGGATGGTCTCAAGCGTCCCAGCATGCCTCAGCTGTGCTGACACATAGTCCACATCAAAGATCCCGGGAAGCTGCCAGAAGACATGAGAGAGGCAGTGTGTGGAAACGAAAATCTAAAATAGGTATCTGGTGTTATTATACTAGATGACATTTAAATAGAAATAACTGAAGTTACCTTGACATAGTTTGGCTTCAGACAATGGATAAATGTGGTTTTGCATCTGGAAAAAAACACACAGACATGTTACTTATTAGGAAACAGGTTTATCTTTAGACCTGCCTGAAACTGAAGAAAAGCTGAGCAGCATGTGAATTTAACTGAATTATCTTTAGAAACACTACAAGTTTAAGGTGTCTGCTGTGAGTATGGATATGTGGACACCAACAAGTGTCCACATATCCATGAAACATCTTCATCTGAGCCATTCACCCATATATGATGTGTCTCAGCTTGTGAAGTCTTTTGTGAAGTTTCATTTCATTTATTAAACCCATGATCTCCACAAAACCACAGCTGTGTGACTTTAAACAGACGCAGTGAAACTGACACTCAGCTGGAGCCAAACTGCTTTGTGTCGGCCAGTCTGGTCAGCATGTTGGTACCTCTCCAGGCGGGTGGTGAGCTCAGTCAGGGACTGGAGGAAGTGTGAGGCAGCAGTGGAGGGCTGCTGGCGGAGGCCCTTCCCTCTCCAGCCCAACTCCCTCTGCTGAATATAACCGTCCTGGACCTTCCTGAACAGCTCGGACACCATCTACAGAACATGCAAACATGAAGGAAACGTGTCTTTGAAAGCCACAGATACATTTCTGGAGCAACTGATATCTCATATTTATATATGTATATGTATTCGGTATTTCCCTTCTACTAATAATGATACCAGTGATAAATCATTCTCACTGTTATGCTTCATTTTCTGCTGCTTGTTAATCATTTTTATTGTACAAGGCAAAGAGTATGAAAGGATTCTGCATTCACCAAAGCAAAGAAATAAATACATTAAAAAAAAGAAAATAAACTAAGACACACCTCATTAATTTTAACTTTTTTTATCCCCTAATCATGAGCTGTGAAATAATTGTTTGTACTAATTACAAGAAATTATCTTATAAAACAGTAAATATCTGATACCATCACTTTCTCACTTCTTACTGCCTTATTTCTATTAGCTTGATGGTTGCCTGTAAAACACTAACATGAAAGGTGTTATAACATTTGAATGGCTGATTCAAAACTTGTGTAATCGTGTGATTAAAATCTCTTGTTAGAAACAATTCAGGCAGGAGGCAAACAGCCCTCCTCAGCAGCCTGTGTGGGTTTCCAGTTGTTTCACCTTTAAGCGACTCCTGGCAAAAAGTTCCACCACCTCTGTCCTGAACTGGTCGTGGTTCTTATTCAGGAAATTATGGACCTGAAAAAATACAGAGTTTTATTCAAATACAAACATCTTCCCTGCACCAGTTGCTGTTTCACAGGTTTACTGTGCTGATACCTGATAGGTGACGGCTCCAGCATAGTGATAAATAGTGAAGACTGGAAGTGGGTTCTTGGGCTTGGCATAGTGGGGGCTGTTCCCGTGGTGGTAGTGGCACTTCTGGAGGAAGGTGTGGTCGGTGGCCTGAAAAAACACAGAATTATGTGAAGTCTCTGCTTGTAGTTCCTTGTCTTCACCAAATGTATTTTCCAAAGTGAATAATCATAACATGGTCTCATATAAACCAAGGGGCATTTCCTGTGCTTAGCAACGTCTTAACAGAGGTTGTCAAAATGTAAAAATAATAAACTGTGTTGTGTTTACAAACTGTGATCCCCATACCCTGGGAAAGGTCTGAAAACCAGGAGCCCACTATACATGTGGGTCCGACAGCTTTGTGGGGACCCCACAAGATTAAATGGCTGTTTGAGGGTTGAGACTTGGTTTTAGAGTTTGGTGTAGAATTAGGTTTAGGTTAGGGTCAGACATTCACATGTGACAGTTAAGGTTAGAGAATGCATTACTCCACAAAGATGGTGTACAAGGTTGTACAAGGATGTGTGTTTGTGTGTGTTTGTGTGTGTACCTGGGGGAGAGAAGTCTGGTCGTCCAGTATGCGGAGAATGCCGTGTGGCCTGGAGGAGATCAGCTCCAAGCAGGAGTGGAAGTTCTTGACTGGCATCGCGTGCCACTGGATCTGTTCTGCACTGTACTCCTCCTGTAAGACACACACACACACACACACACACACGCACAGTAATAGTGTGTAAAAGCATGAATTATTTTAGCCAGATTTCCTATGAGGTGATGAGAACACAGACACCAAAACCACTGGCTTCAAAACTGCATGCTAACATATTAAACTGTCACTGATATTAAAGACATGCACGTTCTGTTTTCACTGAAGTGTTAAGTTTATACGACATACTCAGTGTAGACCAAGGGCTATGGAGCTGAGTTGATGGGGAGTTTAATCAACAAACAAACGACAATATGTTAAACTGTGATTTTTAATATTTGGTTTTCATGCTATTTTCACTAAATCATTCATGATTTGTTTTGAATTATTTTGCTTGACATGTGTCTTGAAACTTCGGTTTCACTGTGATTGTGACTGTTCGTAAGAAATACACAGCTATGAACATGGTACCACTTTTTAACAGTCAATAAAGGGTTCAAAAGTGTTAACTAATAGTCTCAGTAGTTGTTAATAAACAGTTTATTAATGCCTTGTAGATCAGTTATAAGTCCTTAAAGTGATAGTGCAGGTTATCTGACGTGGAGTTGGGTGAGGTACTTATTTATAGTCAGTGTATTACCTGCAGTAGATTCAGTTCAGCGTGCTCCCACCCTAACTATCACTTTAATAAGGATAGCTTTTGGGTTGCCAGTTTGTGAATAATCGCTTTGGCTGCTGAGTCATTAAAAGTCAAGTGATTAATAAAGGTTAGTCATAAATCAAGTCACTGCTTGTTACATCTACTTTTAGGGGAAATGAGCTTCTCACTTTCCAATGAACCATCAACTGTTATAAATGTTAAGAGGTCATTAATAATTAATGTATTAATAACCCATCAGTTCTGCAGTTACAAGTTTCACTTTTTAATTGATATTATGTCTGTGTCTTATGGGGCTGGAGTCAGGATGTGGTTATTACATTAATAAATCAAGTCTGTAGCTGTAATTGTTACATCAAGTCTGTAGCTGTAATTGTAAAAACTGATGATAAAGCCATTAATTACCACTTATAAACCATTTACAAGGGGTGACTCGTTAGAAAGTGGCACCCAGAAGTTCAGCTGATCAAGGATCTGACCTACAACCCACTGACCTGCTCCTGAGAGATCACGGCCTTGTTGACAAAGTGCTGCAGCTGCTCATTGGCAAAGTTGATACACAGCTGCTCGAAGCTGTTCACTCCCAGGTCCTGCAGAGGGACACAGAGGACCTGTGATGTCACATCCAACCAGCATCATAAGATGATCCAGGAAGCCAGATACCAACCTCAAACCCGTAGATGTCCACTATCCCCACTGTGCTGTCCATCTCTGTGGGACTCAGCCAGTCGTTGATCTGCTCCAACAACCAGTCAAACAACACTGAGTACAAGGCTTTAGCTATGGCATCTCTACAAGAGAGGGAAAGGAGGAGAGGAGGCACACGTACCTTTAAGTTAAAACAATTTGTTTCAGGATCCTTTCAAGAACACTTTTTCACAACACAATTTTACACATCAACACTGATTCAGTTGTTATGGTACGACTACTCAACCTGTGAAAACAGTTGTATGATGTCTTAACCCTGATAATCTTAGTGTGATATCATCAGGAAAACCTGACATTTAACAGAATGTTGCAAACTAGATGTGCAGGCATTTACTAGTCAGGAGGAGTGAATGGAATGAAAAGACATTACAAAGGATTAAAAGTCATGTAATATACTTCTGTCACTTCAATTTCTCACTAGCAGATGCCTTAATCAGCGAAAGCTGCTGTGGAAGCTCAGTGGTAGCTATAGGTGACACCAGAAGTGCCACAACTTAATGGCCGCGTTCAGACTGCAGGCGAATCTGATTCAAATCAGATTCCTACTCAAATCCGATTTTTAGGGCTGACTGTCCACACTGTTTTTAGCAAGTGTCCAAATCGGATATGGCTCTGTTCAGACTGTGCCACATTATTGACTGATCTGACAGGTTGTTGTAGTAACGGAGCATCTGATGTCATATAATTGCGACAGCGACAACAACAACAAAAAACATGATGGAGGCAGGTCATCTCAGTATATTGGCCTTATCACTGTCCAGTAGAGGTGCAGAACATCTCAGACGCACTAGACATTTGCAATGCCGCAGGAGGCTGGTAGGATTATACACAACAATGCTTCGTGCTGCATTCACTGCCGGAGTTTCTGTGCAGCAACGCATAGAGTGACGTCACGGACAGTCAAAACCGATCTGAGTGTTTGGAGCTGTTCAGACTGAGACGCATCTGTCCAAATGTGATCTGAAACTACCTCCCGAAGGTGGTTTTGATCTGGTTTCCAAAAATCGGATTTCATGTGATTTGTGACTGTTCAGACTTCAAAAGAGCCATCCAGTTCCAATCTGGATGGGCTAAAAATCGGATTTTGGCTGGCAGTCTGAACAAGGCCAATGATGCTGCCACAATGCAAGCTTGCTGGAGGAGCAACACAGAACAGTGGAACAGTGAAGGGGTAATGCAGGGGTCATGGTAGTTTGCCAATCAAGAAGCAGAGCAGCTCAGACATCTGGAAGGAGCTTAGAGTAGAGAGTAGAACCACTTGTTTTGAAAGGAACTAGTTGGGGTGGTTCAAGCATCTGATTGAGATGCCTCCAAAATTCCTCCTTGTGGAAATAGTTAAGGTACACCCAGCTGGAAGGAGAAAAATAGGGCAGACCCAGAACACCCTCAAGTGATTAGATCTATCATTTAGCCTGGGAAAGCCTTGGGGGTCACCCAGGAAGAGCTACAGTACATAGCATGGAAGAAGGACCTATGGCCTGCTCCCACTACAACCACACCCAGAAAAAATGGCAGGGAATGGATTGATGAATGAATGGATAGCAGGAAGCAAGAGTCAGAGAAGAGATGTGTGTAATGTTTGTGCTTACATGCAGCCTGAAATGTTCCTACCTGGATTCTATGGCACTTTCCACAGACAGAGGGCAGTAGATCCTGTCGTACGTCGTCTCCTGTGGATGACAGAGCTGATCAGTGTAAACATTTGAACAATAAGGCATGACTGGTGCATGAGAGGCTACTGACTGTGACTCTGTGAGTGATGACCGTCTGCAGGGCCTCAGAGGAAATCTGCAGCAGGGAGCCAACCCTCCTGGCCTCAGTCTCGCTGAAGATGCGGGACACCTCAAAGGATTCACTCTGAAACAACACCACCGGATGCATGATACCAGTGTTTGATATGACTAATGCTCTCTCTCCAACACACACACACCTCATATGAGCTGAAGCAGATATTGCCAAGCTGCAGAATGGAGGACAGGATGGCCCAGACGGTGGAGACCTGGTCAGCATGGAGGCCAATGGTGTCAAAGCACTGAACCAAAAGCTGGAAATCCTCTTTGTCCTGCTTCCCGTTCAACTCACAGGCGCCACCCTACAGGAGGACAGAGAGAAAATAAATGTGTAAAATGTCTAATGAGTGAGAGAGAAACTCAGTGAAAACCAGAGATGAAAACAATTCTGTGTTCACTGATGTGTGATGTACTTGGTTTAGGTAGTAATAGGTCTCAGCTCCCTGCAGGTAGAGCTCCCGTTTGTCCCAGTCGTTCATACCTGCCAGCAGCTCATAAAACACATGGTAGTTCCTCTCCTCATTGGCCTACAAAGCAAATGAGACAAGAACCAGACAGAGGCATCAATGCAGTTCATAAATTCTGAAATGAAAACTAAAACAAACAAAACACACTTAATGAAGCACAAATTAGTGGCCATGTGTTGTTCTCTTACTTACACATGTCAGTCAAAGAGTATGAAGAAATGAACTAAAGGACTGACTTTACAATCAGAATGAAAGTAGAGACAACATCAAAGTGACTAGAAGTCATACATTTTCTATGTCAGCCAGCGCCTCTTGGGGTGAGCAGTCGCTTCCCGTTTGGCCATGTGTGGTGTGGGTGTCAGAAAAAATTTTAGTGAAGGCAATTTTATAGTAATGAGCTATGATGTGGTTTGGCAACAACCAAATGCAATATATAAGTGCTACACTCTAGAGAACTGTAGTGAACACAGCCATGTAAAGTTTTGTTCCCATCAAATATATGTTCCCAAGCACAGTGGAGGAGAAATTGATGAACTGATTAATTAATAACATGTCATTGTTTGCTCACAGGCAACTAAATAAAATTAAAAATAAATAAAAAATGATGTGTAGACAAAGGTGCCTGACACTGTAGCCTGTAATATATTAATAATAATAGGAGGAAATTGCATGCTAGCTAGCACCGTAGCATACATAACAGTGAAGCTTGACAACTTGACAACTGAAGCTGATGAGAATGTCATTATTTTTGCAGGTCATAAATCAAAGAATTGGACAAGTTGAAAAGTGAGGTGGTCATTAAAGTTATCACAATTGATCCAATGAGAAACTGTCTGTGCCAAATGTCATGGCAATCTATGTTGTACTTGAGACCAAAAGAAAATGATAGTACTGCATTTTGTGCCAATCCATGTGGTAGATTTAGAGATATTTCATTAGCTGACTGAAAAATTTGACCTGTCTGTGGTGCTAGGCTGAAAGTCAGGAGATTATCAGTGCCTTTAGGATCCATTCTCTGGGGATCTTGAACATCTGTAGCAAACATGATCATTGAAAAATTGCTCACTAAAGCCATCATGAATGTTTGTACAAACTGTCACAGCAATCCATTTAACATTTGCCAAGATATTTCCCAATGCTTCCCCAAGTAATTCTGTTAGCATGGCTAAAAACTGAGGACAGAAAGCCATTTAATCAGTTTTATAGGTGGAGGTGTCCTTTATCAAGCTGAGAAAGCTGAGCCTCCAAACCATTCATTTTCCAAGAAGCAAAAGCAATCAACCAAAAAAGGAACTTGAGACATTTTATTCCAAGCCAAGTCCTGTGGTATATTACATGAAAAGCTGATCACACAGCTAATTTACACAGTGACAAATTACCCAACAGCCCTATTCACAATGTAGGCACCAAAGCCAATGTGGTGTAAGTGTTTCTTGTAATCTGTTTGAACCTGATGAAATTTGCTTTTCCAGTAAATGTAACATATGGACTCCGCCTATTTTGAACACACAGCACACCTCACTCAATGTTCTCACCTGAAATACAACTCTGGACTTCTCAAGGAGATACCTGGACAATGAGGTTCCTACAACGACCCCACTGTCAACCAAGATAAGACAGAGTCAGCAAACAAAACAGCTGAAACCAGTCTCATCAGGGGAAGCAACAAAGGACCAGGGGGTGAAACATCAAGAGATATTTCTACAGAGGGTACCATTAGTGGACTCACTGGAGAATGTGGATGTGGAGGTACTTGCCAAAGCGGCTGGAGTTGTTGTTGAGGATGGTCTTGGCATTCCCAAAACTCTCCAGGATGGGAAAGACCTCCATGGGCTGGTCAAGTAACAGAAAGAAAGAAAATGGTTGGAGGACTACAGTTTACACCTGCTAATGCCCTGCAGTGTTGGAGCGATAAAACACATTAATAAGGATGTTTCATAATGGTGTTTCTTTGCCACAGAGAATTACCTGTCGCAGGTTGTTGTTTCTGCCCTCATACATGGAGCTGAGGTAGTGAACGATCAGCTTGGTCGCCTCAGTCTTTCCTGAACCACTCTGGCCACTACACAAGAAATACAAATTACCTGAGACATGACAAAACCTTTTCAAATTATTTTCTGGACATTTCATGCCTTTATTTAGTTTAGTGGGACGATGACAGGTAAATGCGGAGAGAGAGATGATTCACAAGAAATGTCCTCATCTTGTTCTCATCATTAACCGGGGATACTGAGGCCCATGGTTGGCACCTTAACCCCAAGTCCTCCAAACCGCCCCATGACACAGATTTTTTATCAGAAAATATAACTAGGGTTATAAATAAATAAAATAAAGTGTACATTTGAGCTACTGCCTGGTTCCTTGGCCTGAGTCTGGTCCATATCTTCTTCTTCCGGCTCTCAACCTTCTTCTTCCGGCTCTCAACAAAGGCGGACGCATCTTCCCCCTCTCTCCTCTCCCTTTTTTTCCCTGCCTTGCATCTCACGTCTCGTCCTGTCTTGTCTAAACCTTGGAAGCCTCTCTCCGCACTGCTCTCTAAATCTAAAATCATGGAATTGGTCAACTGGTCTCTCAACGCAATTGACAGGATCTTCTCGACGAGAAGCCCGGGCTCGGGGGAACCTGTCTGCCCTGGTGGAACGTACGCCGCTGGCTACATGAGGGACTCCTGGGAGCAGTGGAGGGTCGTGTGCCTGGCGAGTCTTTCCGTTGAGGACATCGAAGATCTCTATATATTCGGAACTGTGATATCAGGCTTTCTGCTGATTGGATTAGGCATTGCCCTGGTGTATCTGAAAATTCGGAAGACGGTGACAGGAGTCCAAATCCCCACGCTGCCCGACATAATTGATGGAGTGAGTAAAGCTGTAAGCACTCAGACTGTGATTGTGAACCACAACTTGGAAACACCTTGGAAGGAGCTGTCAACACCCTGTCTGTGGCAATAGACAGAGCTGTTAACGCTCAGACTGTGGTCATAAATCGCAATATGGGTCACATCTTGGAGAAGCTTGGAGGAGATGACCAGAATGGACAAACAGAGTAAGCCGTGTCTATTGAAATACGACTGCTCGCCCTAACCCAAACAATCATAATCTAATCTGCGTTCCGGCCCCCGCCTTGGCCAAGGCCGGTGCTGGAACAACTCCCCCACGAGATCGCTGCAGTGAGACGCTTCTACACCCCCCCTCCCTCCTTTCCTCCACGGACACCTGTGGATTGTTGACTCCGTCCAGGAACCGATCAAGGATGTCTCCATGGCAACTTGCTGTGTTATCGCGATGACACCCTGCGAACTGAGGCACTGATTGTGAACTAGACGAAGCGGCTCTCCAGGCCTATGCACACACACACATTCACGGCACTCCTCACATGTACATATGCAACACACACCCCAACCCCCAACCCCATCCCACGCCTTCGCCGCTTCTTCCCATCCAGTGCAGCGGGCGGGGTCCGATGGCTGCGCCTCAATGGCAGCAGCTAAGGCTGGCTGCCTGTCTGTACTGGAACCACCTCCTCCCCCCCTCCCCCCTCCCCTGGAGCAAGTTGTTTGCGTCGATATGTTGTAAAATGTGCTTATATATGCTTATGTTGCCGAGGTTTTTTTTTATCAAATCCACACTGTACCCCCCCCCCGGAGTATAGTTTGGGTTTATTGTTGTAATTTCGCTGCAATTGTACTTGTACTGTTACAGTGACAATAAAGCCAATCCAATCCAATCCAATATACTCCCACATCTGGGCAAATTATGGTATTGTTCTCTGCTGTTTTCAGTGTGTGTGCTAGAATTGGTCCAGATGTGGAAGTAGCATCTGACAACCATGCTACATATGGGCCAGATTTGGTCCATACACACACAGTATAGCTGAGGCTGATATGACTTTCATTAGTTTTGCAGGTATTTGATCATAAACCAAATTACTGGACAAAGTCAAATATTGTCTTTAGCACATATGGTTTAAAGGATAAAAGTGTTATCCTTTATTTTTCTTACTGTAAATAAATCAGATTAAAATGCCAAAGGTGACAATTTGTCAGACCATTTGTCAGTACTTTCTGACCTGATCTCCAAGACCACTGGTTTGTTCAGAAAACATAAAACTTTAAAAATGCTCAGTAATTTCTGAAAACAGATGATCACTGTAGTTTCTATCAGACATCACTGAATCTGGAGGAAATTGTGCATTTTTGGGCACTTTTTTCAGCAGCAGATGAATCCACATTTGTAGGGTGAATATTTCTGGCAGCTGGACAGTATTTGTGTGAGATTAAGTCAAAATAATAAATGTGTGTGTGTTCAGGGTGATGAAGGAACATGTCACCCAGTCCAACAGTGTGGCTCACTGATGCTTTTTTTTATAGTTTTTCTATTACTACGGCACAGAGGAATAAGATATATCATTATTGGTTTCAGTCTGTTTGCAGGATTTGTTGGCAATAAAAAATATGGTATATTATTAAGCTTTATCCTTTAAAATATATATGTGTTTAGGTGATGGAACAGAGCAGACTAGAGAATGAGAGCACGCAGGGAAGACAAATTATAGTTATATAATAGTTATATTATAAAATGGTGTTCCTGTCATTACCTTATGATGATGCACTGCTCCTGTGTGGAGGCCTGAGACTGGTTGAAGGCGGTGTCAGCTATGGCATATACATGGCTGAAGCAGAGAAAAAGAGAAAGTCAAACATACTGTGGACACTTAAAGGGGACAGATGTTTTGAAGCGAGTGAAGTGTTTGCTCACGGTGGGTTTCTCTGCTGCTGTTTGCCCTGGTATTTCTGTCTCAGCTCATCTTTATAGATGTTAAGAGGCTTGAAGGGGTTAATGGACAGTAGCATGTTTCCAATGTAAGTCTGGGGAAAAAAATGACACAGCCATTCAATGAAAATTATTATTTATGGACAAGAAAAAACTAATCTAAAAAACTAATTTGGGAAGGATAGTGCTGTAGATATTGGGGGTCCAGAATTGTTTTGGTAAATTTTAGCCAGTTATCTATGCATTCATTTTTTGAAGTACCTTTAAATTGTCCTTACCCTACATGCATGGTATGATTTTTTTTTGCATATACCCAGCTATATGTAATTTTTTTGTCAATTTTAACAAAGATGCCAGCTACTGGAGAGGTGAAGCAGAGGAGAGTACCTAAGTTACCTAATTTAAAATACTTCAGATGTGTGAGGTCAGTAATGAAACTTACATAGATACAGTCACGGTGGAACCTCTTCTTCAGATTCAGAAGCACAGAGCTCTCGCATACTTCTCTGAGAACATACAGTAGGCAAACAGGTTAATTATACTGTAGGTGCTCTCTGTGTGTGTGTGTGTGTGTGTGTGTGTGTGTGTGTGTGTGTGTGTGTGTGTGTGTGTGTGAACTCACTCCAGTTGGGACAGATCTTCCACCTCATCCACCTCTACAGCTCTTTTGCTGCCTGGCATCACCACCTAAAAAAAAGGCAGTAACATGAGCAGATCCGGAGACACGAGTCAAAATAAGAAGTCCACCACCACCACGCTCCTCAGGACCAAGACCTTCATACACCTCAGCCCTCACCTTCTCTCTACAGCCATCTTCTAGTCTGGCGAACACTGCATATATCATTAGATTCTCAAAACCTGATCGAGAGCCCATTATGTGTTTTGTTTCTACACTTCTCTAATGTTCCACTCTATCCATAAACTTTCCACAGCAGGTAACTAATCTACTTGCAACGATGGCGCAGTCTGATAGTCGATATACTGCAATCTCATAGCAGCACGCTGCAGCTTGTTGTAGGTTCTATTGTATCTGCACAGCCCAGTAGATGAATAAACCAACAGGAAGTCTTTTATGGCTCATTGTTTTGTGTGCACAGTAGCTGTAAGTGATGAAGCAGAACCGACTCCAGCTCCTAGACATTAGACAACCATAGTCTCACTGTTCTGAATTGAGGGTTGGGATTAAAGTGTGTGGTGGTCAGTCATTTTGGTTCAGAGCAAGTTTTCTGGGTGAGTATTGGGCAAATTGCTAAGAAATTCAATATATAATTATTAATAAAGATGGTGATTTTTAGAAGTACCGCAAGATCTCTCCTCTTCAAACACATTGGTCCACTTTTTAGAGTAGGCCAAGGTGTTTGGAGGTGAGACTAAGATGAAATACAGTAACTACCATTTTACACTGTATCCGTATCTATCTGGACAACTAATACTTTAAAGAACCTGTCTACCCATTTCCACTTTTTTGACCTCATTAAACCTCCTTTGAAGTCTGTTAGTGTGGGTAAAGTCACATCTTTATCATTGTTAGTGGTTCATGTGAACACAAAGCCGTGCAGTTGAATGTAAATGTGAGTGAATGTGAATAGATGCGTATTTGGTCCAGGTGATGTGTGCTTGAGTTGAAAACATCTCAATTTACACCAAAGATTTGCAAATAATCAAAAGCTTTAAGGCTCCAATTCATGAATGTCGAAGAACTAAAAACAGAGGGATATGGAGGAAAATAAAGAACCAGAATTCCCAGTAGTCAGTGTATGCATTGGTAGCTGACTAAAGATTATGTCTCTGTTGTCAATACTTTGGTTGTTTGTGGTGAATAAATATGGTCAGTCTGTTGTGTCTTCCACTGTCTAGGACAAGGGAGTTCACAGGACTGTCATAATGCAGTATTAATACCTGTGTGCTGACAAGTCGGCTCTCCAACATCTCCTGGGTGGGGTCCTCTGATTCCCATGGACCCTTTCCATTGTTGGCAGAAACAGTCCTAACCTGGCTCCCATTATTATAGACTGTCCATTTGCTTAGCTTCTCCACCGTCTGGTGGGGCAACAAGTTCTCAGCACGCAGCCAGTCCTGACCCACACACAGCAAAGACAGATGAGTGGCTTTAAAAGAATCAGCAGACCCCTGATTTAATATTTTTTTGTCACAGCTAGAAACACCAGAGGGACTCCCTTTGTTGTTACTCTTCTTGTATAACTTACAGAAAGGCACTTCATACCTTGTATTTTGTATTTTTAATGAAGTGTTTACATACCTGAGGGTCTCCACTCATCCGTTGGTTCCCAGCCCAGTGCACCTCTGGTTGAGTGGTAGTATATATACCGCCCATACCCATCAGCTGGGCCACTTCCCTATCTGCTTCTTCTTCATACAAGGACCAAACACCTGGCATCACTGCATTTGCCTCTCCATTTGGAAAGGGCTGAGTGGTAGACCCAGGTATCCCAACTGCCACCTCTCTCTCTGTCTCTGGTCCTTTGGCCTGCGTCACTCCTCCACCTATCGTTCCTCCTGACAAGGACATCTTGGTCAGTTTGATCTTGGAGGGGTCTAGTTTCCCTTTTGCAGCTTGTAGCACTCTGACTCCATTTTTATTGTCAAGGGCAGCTCTCCTGTCTCTATCCTCAGGGTTCAATGATCCTTCCGGTGTACCACTGGACCCAGGGACCCTCTCTGCTACATCCCCGCCTGATGTTAACCCTCCTGGCAAGGGCTTCTTGATGGACTTCAGGAGGCTGAGATCTGGCTTAACAGGAAGTACAAGCCTGGCACCTGGTTTTGGGGGTTTGGGCTCTGAGGGAGTGGGCTCTCCTGGTGATTCAGTGGTACTTGGAGTGGAAGGTCCAGGAGCTGCTGGGGATGCTGTGACTGTTTTTGCCTTGCCCAGTTTGCTCATCCTGGGAAGTACCACAGCATATTTGGCCTCTACCTCTTTCTCCCCCGCTTCTTCTCCTCCCTCCCCTGACTCTTCCTGGAGGCTGACTTTCTCTTTAGCCATCTTGTCCTCAGAAGAGCTTTCTTTTTTCCTACTGGCCAGGCTGGTTTTACTGGCAACTCTCATGGCCATCCTGTGTTTGAGAATATTGCCTTTGGATTTTCTTGTGCCTTGTTTCTGTTTTATGGCCCTAAGAGAGAGCCAGCGGGAGACGCCAATGGCTTTAGTCCAAGCAGAAAGCTTCTTTCTGAAGTTTAACCCCCTCGGTTTTTTCTTCTGTATCCAACCAGACACTCGGTTAAGAGTTCCCATACCTTTTCTTTGTGCTGTGAAACCTTCCTTAGGTTTGCTGGACCTGCCATCAATGCCTTCACTCGCTGATGTTTCCTCCTCAGGCTTTGCTAACATCTTATTTTGCTTTGTAGCTTTGTTTCGGAGAGATGCAACCTTGACCTTCCCCAAAAGCAAACTCTGTGGCTGCCCTTTCACAACACTTCCGTCATCCCTCTCCTCTTCAGGCTCCAGAATGGCTTTGAGGTCTTTACCTTTGGCTTTGAGAGGCATTATTCGGTTTTGGCCTTTGATGGCTTTGGATAGTGTTGGTTCATCCTCTTCTTCTCCCTCTTCAGGATCAGCTTCTACAGGAACATCTGTCTTGTTGATATTTTTAATTTTGTTCTCTGACTTTGTCTTGGCTTTTGCTGTGTCAGCCTTGTTGAGGGAAAGACCTTTTAGTGATTGAATCTCTTCTGTTGCAGAACCAGGTTTGTCCTCTTTCTGTTGCTTCTTTTTGTTCTTTTTTTCATCCTTGGCTTTTTGTTTGGCTTCCTTTTCTAACCTTTTCTTTTCCGCTTTGGCCCTCTGTTTTTCTGCCTTCTCAGCCTGCTTATCTGCCTTTGTCTTTTTAAACATCTTGTGTTTTCCCGCTTGTGCAGGCTTTGAAGGACTTGGAGTCAGTCTGTGTCCTCTGCAAGCTCTATCAGCTGTTGGCTTTTCCGATTTATCCTTCTGGGTTAACTCATTGTCTTCATCCCCTTCACTCATGACATCCTCAGATTCATCAACTTCCTTATCAGTTTCCTCTTCTTCTGCAATGGATGTAACTGGTTCAACCTCAGAGTCACTTCTGGATTTGGCTTCCCCAGAAGACTCTTTGTCTGATTCCTCGGTTGCTGTATGTTGTGTATCTCCTTGAGTATCTGATGCCTCAGCCTCCTCCTCACTGCTCTGCGTACTCCCCTGTGTCTCAGCCGGCTCTTCATAACTGCCCCAGTCCTCCTCATTCTCATTGTTACTAGTTTCCTCTTCAGTTGCATCCTCTGAACCTCCTGCAGCACTCTCCAATTCCTCCTCCTCCTCCTCCTCCTCCTCCTCCTCCTCCTCACTTTCTGTCTCTTTATCATGTCTCTTGCTTTTAGGCTTGGTTGGGGGCTTGTTGCTGAGTCTCCCTGGTTTTGTAGCAGGGGATTTTGGTTGACATTTGAGTTTGGTGGTCTTGTTTACATCCCCCTTACTATTTTTCTCATATTGCAGTTGTGAAATGCCGCTTCCTTCTTTCCTTTTATTATTCTTCACTTCACCTCTTCCTTTTTGTTTCCCATTGGACACTTCAGAGCAAGGCTGAGATGCCTTGGAACCATTCTGTCTCACATTTTTCTGTTGATTTCCTTTTTTGACTGCCTCTGCCCTCTGCTTTGTAGCACTTGTTCTACCTTGGGACTTGACCGGTGACATAATGGTTAATTCGTCAGAGGTTAAATTACCTACAGATGAACAAAACATATTAACAATTTTTTACCCCTTGAAACACAAAAAATATAAACACATTGTACAGATTTTAGTCATCAAGCATTATAAAATGTAAATCTATCAGCAACACACATTGATAGATAAGTTAGCCACTCAATAAAATAATCAATTAAGGGCTATAGGTTAGCTAACACGTCTGTCAAACTCATTGAAACCAGGTCCCTGGCTCAATCCATCAGCATTTAGACCAGGTTTCACACTGTAAGTCCCTGATTTTAGACCTAGCTTAGCCACAGTTTATCTTATTTTCTAACAGTCATTGCTAGGCTGTGCTGAATCTCCACCAAGAAAAACTGTACAATAAATGAACATATTGAAACAACGAAAAAGATCAAGGAAGCAAAATTCATGCAAAGCGGCTGTTAATCTTTTCCACTCTGGATAAAAATGACTTTCCTTCTCCTTTTGCAACAAACAAATGGTAGCTTTTATCTACAGGCTGAATCTAAATGGCAGTGAAAGGCTATCTTTAGATCTGCGTAAATGTAGTTGTGCGCCCTGGGGGGAAAAGCAGTGAGAGCTCATTTCAGTGTAATATACCTTACCAGGCTTCTCAGGTGAACTCTGGCATGGCTGGGGGGGCTGCAAAGTGCTCCGGCTTGTCCTCAAGAGCTGGTGTCACTGATACAAACATGCACACATGCTCAGGAGGAGAACTGAGGGGCAGTTACACACCCATATCACACCCACCTGCTTCATACAGGAAGCCACAAATGCAATACAGACCCAACAAAAGTTTTGTGTGTGGTTTATGCATACACACTGAACCCATTGACAAGGCTGAGCTGGCATGCACCAGCATGCACACACAAACACAAAAGTGCCATTTGAATTATTCAGCTTTATCTGGGAGGTCATAGAGCTCTGCTGCTGTTTGTACGGGCAGCTGGTGAATGCCTGGAAGGAAAGGTGAGAGGCGCTGCTTGGAGTGATCAACAATAGTTGCTGATGGAGGAGAGAGAGGGAGAGAGACTCATTCTGTCAGTGTGTGCTGGAATGCTGGGCTGGCCTCACTTCTACATTGTCAGTGTATCAGAGCAGGCCATAAGTATGTGGACAGGGACACCTTTGTTCTTGTTTTGGCTCTGCACTTGAGGAGTAAGAATTTGAAACAACGCAGCGACTATGAGGTGCAAGTGCTGTCTTTCAGCTTTACTTCCAGGCTCCTTACATCCACTTCAGATCAACAGTGTTTGAAGCATGTTCCTTTGTATATGTAGCATGTATATGTAACCTACTCTGGAGGACCAAATGTAATCTTCAGGTGAATTGTTTAAGTGGCCACTTTTGGTTGATTTTGTAGACTAATTTAATTTCTGGTACAGCACAATGAATACTGAATGTTTTAGGCTCATATATGAGAGTTCCAATAATGTGTTGGGACAATGTAATAGTGTTTATAATATAAATGCATAAAATGACCATGTGCAGGCAGAAAGATCTGAAAACATCAGCTGGTCATTGCAGTGATTGTGCTATAGTCTCTAGACTACATATGTGTTGTTTCAGTCCATAAAACTGAATTTCAATTAATATATTTCAATGTACATTTAAGACCTTTTTCATATTAGAATACAGGGATTGAAATGCAGCTGACACAACAGTTGTATCTAACCTAAATGTCTTTCATGCCATAGTCCTATAGCATTTATTTTTTGTAGAAATATACACTTAATGCAATGCTGGGTGGTCAATGCATTATATAATACTTTAAGGAAAAATGTTAATCTGCAAAGAAACTACAGGTATTAAATAAATATGGTGCACTAAAGTACAATGTCATACTTCAAGTAGAAGTATAAACATGAAACAGGTATGCCAACAGTACCTTAAAACTATATGTTTGCTAAATTTACTTAGATTAGAGCACTGGAAATTAAATATTTAATCTAACTTTATATTCATTAAGTAAGAGGTTTGTTTGTCCAATTGTCCTCTTCTCATCACATCTGTGTACACCGTTCATCTGATGTGCATGTGAACACATCACACCTCACACTGAAAAGCAAGTCAGCACTTTGTAATCATTGTTTTCTCTTCCAATTCAGAGACGACACTACTCCTGCTGCTACTTTCTGACTGCTGAGTCTCAACTTATAATCTTTTTCCTACAGTTTCCTCAAGGTTAGGCCTTTATCAGCTATCAATACATTATCAACAAATACACAAATACAGACTGAATGTATCTGGTGGCAATTTTCTACATAACTTCAACACAACTTTCTGGACTCTTAAGTTATGAAGCTGTAACCTTAGATAAAAACAAAAACTCCAGAAAAGCTATATAGGCCTGGGAACCCAGCCACCGTTTTATAGCTCATTTAACTTCTTCATGTTGCAAATGATGATGACTCATCTTGCAGGGTCTTCCTGAGAGAGAGCCGCTTCTGTTAGCCGGCCCAGCCTCGGCCAGGTTCCTTAGAGAGCTCAGGTTGCAGTGAAGCCACGACCGTGGCTCAAGGCAATTAGTGGACAAAGCACCTCATTCCATAATGGATGATCAAAACTCTTGGCTGTGCATGTATGACAACTGATCCCTCCTTTATCCACTTCATCAGAGGTGGCCTGGCTGCTGCAGTTCACAACGACACAAAGATTATAGTTCAGCTTTTAGAGAAAGAAAAAAAAACAGAAAAAATAGAAACTGAAATACAGCACTGAGTTTTAGAATATAATCAAACAAGCCAAATGATGGGCTGGAAGTCTAAATGTTGAACTCATTCATTCACTTTTGTTTGTAGATGCATGATGATGAAAAATATCAGTTACAGAGTAAAGACGTGTGAGTGTATTAAGAAAATACAAACGGACACATTCATTCTAGGGGAAAAACGTGTAATAATTATCCACATGGAACTGTAGTGTGAAGTTACAAAGAAAAAAAAACAAAAAAACAAAATTGGATTCTTAATCGAGTCGCTACAAAAATATATTGTAGGCTGTTGCTAAAATACCCAACATTCTGAGACACAGTACCAAAATATTTCCTTTTATGATCTAAATAGCAGCCAACCACAGTTATAACTGGCCCACAGGTACAGTGGACACATATATACTGTATATATTAAAAATATTTCACCACAATAGCTTGTAATTACATTCCTAAATTACATTATTCATTGCTGGCATAAAGAAATGGTTTACATAAAAATAATTAAAAGAAAAAAAAAAAAAAAGTACAGCACAGTACCTATGGCCAGTTATTTTATCATGTAATAAAAATGGATGGGAGGGGAGAGGCCTGTGTGAGCAGTATACAGTGGTGCAATACAATAATGCTATTGCTAATTTAATAAATTATGACTTAAAAAATAATAATAAAAAAACAAATAACAGTGTGATTCAACATACATAAAAGAACATCTTTTTTTTTCCCTTCCTCTTCTGCGGTATCATTACAAACGTCTTCCCTTGACCTTTTATCTGAAAAGTATAGAAGTATAGTATTTCTGCAAAAAAAAAAAAAAAAAAAAAAAAAAAAAAAAGCTCATTTAGTCAAAATTTTGATCCTTAAAAATTATATTTACAATTATGAGATACTAGGTAAAAGTCATTTGAGTCAAAATTATAATTAAAGTAATGCGTTAAACTTGGTGAAGTATGAGATTTAAATAGTCAAAATTATAGTGGTACTAAGTAATAAGCTGTTAATGTAAAACAATAATTTATGATGCTGGATCAAACTTAGAGATGACTTGATAATGTAACACCAAATTATGAGAAACTAAGTAAAACATTTGTGTCTGGAGTAGAAATATAACTTTTAACTTACAATATCACTAGGTAAAGATCATGACTTATGGAAAAATTTAAGATAAGATCACCTTTATTAGTCCCACAGTGGGGAAATTCAGTGTTACAGCAGCAAAGTGGCAAGGCAGAGAACAGGAAAGCTGCAGAAACTGCAATAACAAATATTTAGAACGATAAATAATAACAATATAATAATGTACTAAATATATTGATACAAAGAAATTACATATTTGCAACAACAGTAGCTAATGCATGAGGTTGTTACGGTGGGGAGTGAGTTGTCCGTTTCTGGTGTGTGTGTGGTTACTGAGCACAGTGTTTGTTGTAAAGTCTGACAGCAGCTGGAAGGAAAGACTTGCGGTATCTCTCCTTCACACACCGTGGGTGCAGCAGCCTGTCACTGAAGGAGCTGCTCAGTGCTGTCAGAGTGTCCTGCATGGGGTGGGAGGTGTTCTCTAACAGGGATGATAGCTTCGCCACCATTCTCCTGTCGCCCACTACCTCCACTGAGTCCAGGGGGCATCCCAGAACAGAGCTGACCTTCCTGATCAGCCTGTTCAGTCTCCTCCTGTCAGCAGTGGAGATGCTGCTGCCTCAGCAGACCACACCGTAAAAGATGGCAGACTGTCAGGCAGGCAGATCCAGAAGGAGCCTTTAATGAACACAGAGTGAACAGGCGTTCAGATAGTCAAGGCAACTGAGTCTACGTGAACAAGGCTGATTGGCTGGTTGTAAACAGGCCAAAAGCTCAAAACCCCAGGAAGAGAGTCAGGTAACAGGCACAAGCAGAAACAGGAAACAGGAAGCAGTGGGTCCCAGGATCAGGTAGCAGGTGAAGCTGGGCAGCAAAGGCATGAATCTGGCAGGAAGCTGGTGGAAATGGCTGGTTTCAGTACTGAGGGGGGGGGGATTATCTGGTCTGAGGGCATCTGCTGGTTGGATGGGGAATGGCAGTGCAATGGGAGTGCATGTTTCTGCAGGCCTGAAGGCTGCAGTCTCAGGACTTTCAGGACTGTATTTCTAGCAACCAAGGTTTTCATGACACCGCCGCTGTAGCCTGAAACCCATTTTGTTCTAAACACATGCGTACAACAACACTGCCCCCTAACCAATTCACTAGGTGGTGCTGTAGGAAATAACAAGAAGTCTGTCCTGGTTCGTGGACTGTCACGGTCACTGGAGCCGACAAAGGAGAACCCAGAAGCACGACAAAGAGGCAGGCGAGTAGCAAGGGAACATCAGTTCACTAGTCCAAGAAAACAGGCAGAGTCAAAACCAGGAGATCAGAATCAGGCAAACAAATCCGACAAGGAGCAGGCAGGTATCCGTAGTCCAAGAAAGGCAAAACGGGGTCAGAGCAGGAAGGCAGTACTAGGAAATGCTGGAAAGCTTGGCAATGTAGAACACAAGACAATCTGGCAGGGAACAAATGAAAATGGACTGGTATATATACTGAGGAACTAATGAGCAAATGGACTGCAGGTGAGGAGGAGATGGGCGGGGAAACCCAGGTGAGGGAAATTGTATGGCAGGGAAGGAAGGCAGGATCTGAAATGACAGGAGAGTTAGTGAAGTGACATGAAACCAAAATAAAAACAAACTAAGAGTTAGTGTAACTACGTTACAGTGGACAGTGATTCCAGTGTTTCATAAAGAGCAATGCACACAGTATGGTTTTGATGGTGATGTTTTGCTGACATATTAGAAGTATTTTTTAACAATGGACCTAAATGAAAACGTATTGATCATGTTCTTTCATCTGTGGGCATAAGATGCAGATATTCATTCATATCTGTTTGTTGGACATTGCTTTGCCTGGTTACATCATGTAAACCTGAAGATAAATGACAAACTGGACCCAAAACAAAATCCTCTTTTGTCATTTAGTGGTCATGACTGTGTAGCCTGAGCCAGAAACTGTTGATAATCCTACAGCTACGCAAAGGTCTATAAATACCTGTAAAGATATGAAGGCTTTTAACTGTTTTGACAGCAAGCATTTTTTCACAGGGGTGTCCTGTTAACAGGGAAATCCACAAACAGTGGTATGACATAAGACATAAGAGTTTAAATGAGAGAAATAAGGTGATAAATAGATGGAAGACAAAGTTATCATTTCAGACAGTCAGCTGGTGGTAGTATTTGTGTGGTTTATGATACAAGCAAATTGAGAAACTTGTAAGTGGTGAGCTGTTGTGATGACTTTAGTACATGATTTGTCTCACTTTCCAAAGACAAGTGCTTCAGTTTGAGCGGCCATCAAATGTTACATGAGAACACCAACACACGGTGTCAACAGAAAATATGCATATGGAGATAAATTGAAATACATTATATTAATAACAAAGACACACAGAAATCATTTTACCCATTTTCCCCTTGCAAATAAATTCTTTGATTTTAAGTTGCTGGAAAAACAAAATAAATTTTCTCAAATACATTTGAGTTCAGGATAACTCTGACATAATAAAGACTGAAGGTGAAGCATTTGTTTTACATATATTTAGATATAAGCTGCTACTTGTAGGTGCAAATGTGGGACAAACTACACTGCATTCAGTATTATCAGGAATTATTTCTTTTATTTATGTTTTTTCCAGCCACCCAAACAATGAAGTCATTTCCCTCAAATTTTTCATTTAAAAGGGCCACAGGTGATCTTTCATAGTTCCTCTATTACAATTCAGTTAAACCTTGTATATATTTCTCTGATACCAGAGTCACATGTGAATGGTCGCCCTAACTCACCATGTCCAACACAACTTCATAAATTGAATTGTATGTGGTGTGATGGAGCACAATTAGGATTTCATAGGCTCTCTTCAAGTAAGACTTGAATACTGCAACACTTGTCTTTGGATCGTGAGAAAAACAACAGAATGAAATAGTTAAAGCTGCATGTGTTTTTAATGCAGTCATCATGAAGGTCAGAATACAGGTCCAGTCCAGATTTCATGGAATTTTAATTTTTTTTAAATTTAATTTTGAGTGCTCAGTGTAATAAAACGTGGCCTTGATGCCATGTGATGACAGATTTCATCAAATTGTAGTTTCTACAAATCAATGCTGTGCAGTGATACTTTTGCTTACACACAGCTAGAAGCTCAGATCTTAAACTGAACTGTATTTTCACTCCCTCCATGCAGGTCCAACAGCTGTGATACAAACACAGCAGACTGTGGCGGCAGCAGTGGGAGAGGAGGCTAGTTTCAACTGCCCAAACATGAAATCTGGAGATGTTAGTCAAGTCACGTTGGAGAAAGTTTTATCCAACGGGGAGAAGAATATTGCCACCAACCACAAACAGCTTGGTCTCAGTGTCAGTCCTGATTTTAGAGATAAAGTGGAGTTTAAAGATGATGGAGTGCAGAACTGCTCCATAGTTTTCAGGAATGTGATGGAGCAGGATGAAGGCTGCTCTCGCTGTTTGTTTCAAACCAACCCTGACAGTGATCTCAGTGTTACAACCTGCCTCCAAATCTATGGTGAGATCTGACTGCATTACAAGTGGAACCTGTTTAAATGAGAAATAAGTGCATATTTTTGTACAAAGTAACTGGTATTTGTTAAATATCTCTGCAGAGCTGCATGAAGCCACTCAACATGTTACAGAAACAGACTCTACTGTGGTGTCCTGCTCAGCCACAGGTCGACCTGCTCCAGCAGTAACACTGCATGTCACACAACCACAACTCTCCTTCTCACAGTACAACACTGTCAGTGTCATCAACACCAACCATACAGTCACTGTCACCACTACAACCGTGCTGTCAGGTTTCTGTGACAACAGCACACAGGTTAGATGTGCAGCGCGAGTGCTCTCTGTTCAGAAAGAGGTGTTTCCCATGATTCCTGGGCTCAAACAAGTGTCTGCTGATGCTGAGTGACACTTCCAAAGATTCATAGACTGATAAGGATTTTATGATTCTGATGTGAGTCTCTTTTCCGGGGTTTGATGAGTGGTCTGGATCTGATAATAGAAACTTCAGGGAGTTAATATTCATACTCAGATGTTCTCAGGCCAGTGTTCTCATTTGATCTGTTATTGCTTTATAGTTGTCGAGTGAATCATATCATCAATTTCTTTTCTTTTTCTTAAAGCCTGGACTTAGATTGTGTTAGTGGCCTTGATGGTTGTGTTGCTGCAGTCATCATTCCCTTGATTAAACAACATAAGACAAGGTATTTCTTTAAACCAGTCTCTGTGTTGTTTTGATACCTGTGTCTGATTCTATAAGAGTTAATAAATGTTTGTCCACCTATAACTGTTGTTAAATCCTTCCCTCCTGACTCAATCTTCAGATAAGTCAGACGCCTCAAACTACAGACGATGACACCGACACGTAAGACACTCATTATACTGTCATTCCTCACTTGTTCACTCGTAAAATTAATTTATCTGTATTCACTTGGTTTTATGTTGTCAGATTTGACACCTTCCAACTTGCCTAACTTGCTCATAAACTGTTCAGAATAAACTGATAACATAATATTGACTAAACATAATATTGGGTAAATAAACACTTTGAATGAAACTGAAATATATATATTTTTTTTTTTATTTCCAGGACACAAATACCTTAAGTCACACAGAAGAACAACCCGATCAGACAATGGAGAGCTCCTGAGAAAAATCAAGAATGCGACAAATCAACACCATCACCTCCAACAAAAAGAAGACTTCATTTGGACCAATGTTAACTATTTAGTAAAAACACACAACACTTTTGGGTCAGTGCTAAGAGACTCACACCTGAGCATGACAGCATTAAATCTTGAGAGACAAGATATCTTAGTTCACACTGACACAACAGTCACCTCTCAATATACAGTGCATTCAGAAAGTGGTGAGCCCCCGTCAGTTTTTCACATCATTACATTGCAGCCAGAGATGCAGCTTGTGAACAGGTAAGGCAGGAAAGTGCTTGGGGCTCCAGGCTATTAGGGGGGCTCTGGAGGGCTGACAAACTTAACTCCACAGCGCTGTCTCAAAATGTGGCTCCATCCCCTTTAAACCACTAGTGGACGATTTGAAATGACCATCTCAGTAGAAAACCTCCACAAAGGGGCCCCATGTCACTTCCTGTATGATTTCCAATGACATCTTAGGAGCAGTGTTGCCAACTATTTTCAGTAAAGCCTGCACATACATACAAGATTATAAAATTTTTGTATCTAAAGATAATTAAATTAAACTAAACTGACTGTAATTACCTATATAATTAGCTATTTTTGTCAAGCAGCCCCTCAATGTGCATCTAAATGCAACTCTAATATCAATAAATATTATTAATATTAAACACTGTTTCACGCAGACTGTTGCACAGTCTGTGTAACTGAAGTATTAGTGTTATGAATAGAGTACTGGAATTTATTTGCATTTCATTTAAAAGTTGCCAAATCTAGTTAGAAAATTGCTAAATTGCCAACGTCACCCGGTAGGAAACCTCCTTAAAAGGGCTTTATGTATTGATTATTGATTATGTATTTATTACATAATGGTGATAAATGATGACTGCTGATTGGAAGCGTCATCTGGCATTTTTTTGCGGAGGGCCCCATCAAACTGTAGAATCACCACTGGTCATTTACATTCATTTTTTCCCTCATCAATCTAAATTCAATCATGATAAAGTAAACAGAATTTTTCATGTTTTTTTTTTTGGAGATGCATTAAAAAGGAAAAATTGAAATATCACATTTACACAAGTATTCAGACACTTTGCTGTGACAGTTAAACTTTAGCTCAGGTTCCATTTCCCATCATCATCTTTGAGATGTTTCTACACCTTGACTGGAGTCAGTCTTTGGTAAATTCAGCTGATTGACAAAATGTGGAAAAGTGCACACCTGTAACATAACAAAATGTGGAAAAGTGGAAGGGGTCTGAATGCACTGTAACTCTGTGACAACAAGTCTGTCCTAGCCCATCAGTAATGAGTCTGTTGTTTCATGAAGAATAATGTATATAGTTGTTGTGATGGTGACGTTTTGTGTCTCTTTTTATGTGTTTATGCGTCTGTTTTTTGTTTTTTTTTAACTTAAGAACGTGTGATGTTTTGTTTTATTTTGAGATAATTTTTGTCATCTCGTCAGTAGCATATGTAGCATAAGTTTATTGTGGTGAGCATAAGGTTAAAATATTTGTTAATAAATCTTCAGATACTTGTATGACTGTGTGGCATTAACCATTTCTCCTTCCTGATAGATTTTTTTTTTTTTTTGACACTGCTAATTAATCATCAGTATTGTTATTGCAGCAACTGCTATTGTGTCTTCTATAGATACTGCTAATAATGAACACAACAATAATGGACGTATCAACCCTTCATATTGTGAGTATTTAGATGTGATTATCAGTGTTGGGAGGGTTACTTTAGAGGTAATAAGTAATTGTTAAAAATGTAATATTTAATATCACTGTTTTAATGACTTCATCAAAGTAATGTAAAATCACATTTGACTACTTTTTGATTACTTTTCAGTTCTATTATTTTAGTGTGTTTGTGGCATATAGAAATGTCACAACCTAATGTCCTCTCCAAGGTCATGTTTAACGAAAACACAATGCTGAATAAACTAAACCCTAAAAAATATAGTAAATAGTTATATATAAGTTATAAATTGAGTTATATATTTTATTTAACTTTATTTCACCTGTACTTTTGTTAAGAAATGTGCTGTACATCATTTCACTATATAATATGACTGGAATTCATGGAAATAGAACTGACAGCTGGAATAGAATGCTCATGTTGTGATGTCCTCTGACATCATAGAGGCTCATTTGCATATCAGCTGCAGGAGAGTAGAATTTTACAGTCCTATGTACATTTGGCCTGTGGACAGGTAAGACCTCCTTCTTTCACTCTCTTATTTCTCTTTGGTCAAACTGTTTAATGTCGTGGAAAAGGAGAATTTACTTTTCTTGGGTTCCTGTGAAGTGAGTCACTTTTTTCATTAGTTACAATCCAACAGGCATTATATTAAGATGTGCATCTCTGTTTGTAATCAGGAGATGCCAATGTACTTTTTCTCTTGTACAACACAGCTTTAAGTAGGAAACTTCACTTGTTGTCTAAGTTGCATGTGTGGAAAACTGTTCAGATTTACTTCCTCTGAAAGAAATTTTACATTAAAAGTTTGAAATTGTTGCATTTGTGACTTTCTGCAGTTTCTTTGACCAATAACATGAAAAATAAAGATTATTTAATAAGTATTTTACTAGATGTGACTGCATGTTTTTTTAATTCCTGTGTGCAGTTTTTTGTCACAAAAACAAGATTTTTCATGCCACAGGAAAAGCTTCTTTTGAGTTACTTGTGATTAATTGTCATAAACCAGCATCTGTTGTATTAACTGTACTTGTTGCTACACTGCTGGGTTATGAGTTTAGATATGTAACATGTCAGTTATGGTTACATTTTTAAAAAAAACAGATTATCAGTGACATTGTTAATTACAACAGACTGAGATGGAGACAAGAGGCAGTTGCTGACGTCACAGCAACAGAGCAGCAGAAGGTGCATGAAGAGGAGAGGCAAAGACTTCAGAGACAGAGGAAGGAAAAAGATAAGTCCAGAGCAGACAGAGTCACTGAGGTAGGACACACTGCGAACCCTCCCACAGTCACCAGTGTTCACCAGGGGACCAACAATGTAAGTGTCACGCAATAAATGAGACAGAGAGCACTTAGAAAAAGGGACCAGATAACTGAGGGAGATGGTTTAACATTTCAAATCTGACAAAGCTGAGTAAAATTTTAGAAAGAGAATTGCAACCACCTAGAAATAACTAAACAACCACTTGGTAGTCAAATGGTGTATATGGTATAGCCTACCCTAACCCCTAACCAGACATATAGTAACCTTACCTAGCCTAACCTAAGTGGGTGGTGCATAATACAATTGAACCAGTGACTGCCGAACATAACTGGAACACATTGCAGCAGATCATCATCCAGATCCAAAGATCAAACGATGATCCTGCTAGAGAACCATACTGGAGTTACCACAGCTGCCGGCAGTAGATGCCCTCCAGCTGGTCGCCTTTGAAAATAATTTGTTGCAGTTACATGACCTGGAAATTGTTATGTTTTATCATTACCATCATAAAAGTGGTTTGACCCCAGTCTACTCTGCTGCTGTCGGACACATTAAAGTGCCCCTCAGCAAAAAAAAAACCTAATGTAATGTTGCAGCATGACATAATGTCATAGTATGATAGTAAATGTTTAAATGAACATGAACATGAATGAGGCAGTTAGGGAGAAAAAAGTCCCACAGGTGTTGACTCTGCACAAATCAGGTGAGATGCATTCAGGTTCTCCTTAAAACTGGACTTGCTTTTATCTCAGTTGAAAAAAATCAAATAGAGTGACATCACTAATGAAAACTGGGTAAGATCCCCCTGCAAAACCTCGGGACAACCTAAAACAGGTACAGCCACGAATACTTGACCTGAATGCCGCTGTGAGCATGCACAGTGAGCCGACTTGACTTGTGTTTTTGCACAATGTGCAGGAACACAGGATATGGTGTAACAGGGGATGAAATTTATTAGAGAAACAAATTAAAGAAAAACAGGCAAGTATGGAAGACTGGTTCGCCTATGACGGGTAAGATCCCCCTGCAAAACCTTGGGACGACCTAAGGCAGGCACAGCCACAATTACTTGGCCTGGTTGCCACAAGACATGGTGGTGACAGAAGATGGAAATTTGGCTAAAGAAGTAGAGAAACAAAGAAAACTAGGCAAGTATGGAAGACTGGTTCGCCTATGACGGGTAAGATCCCCCCTGCAGAATCTCGGGACGACCTAAGGCAGGCACAGCCACGAGTACTTGGCCTGTTGCCACTGTGGGCAGGCACACTGTGCAACACAGCTTCTCATGGTCTTACACAAGAACTCAAGACCTGATGGGAATAGTTCAAATAAAGAGCAGAGTTGTCAGTTTTTGAGGAGGCTGTGGTGTGCCTTGTCTTTGAGTGGTGCATGTTTGATACCTGGGACTGGCTCCCTAACACTGACCTCTTATTCACTTTCAGGGCCCGATGCCCCTCCTCCCCTCCTGAAAGTAAGATTGAAGTGGTCAGACCTGAAACTGAACAGTAGACTGATGAATCTTGAAATGTTTACAAAATATTCTAAGGATGAGAAACTGGCAGTAACTGCAAGTGAAAGAAATGTGCACATGTGACCCACAGATTCAGTCTAATGGGGTTAGCCTGCTATCTTATATCTACTCATATCAACAACAACTCTACATCAGTCTGTATCTGTACTAATCTCAACTGCAACTTATATTATTACTACTACTAATACTTGCAAATATAGAGACAGGTCTGGTCCCAAAGAAAGTCCTGAAGAAATTTAAATGTTCATAATTGACAGAGCCAAAAGGCATCTTTCAGTTGTCTCATTTATCTAGAAGGGATTCAAGTGGTTGTCAAAGCATTGTCAGGTGGTTGCTTCATTCTGGTAATGAATATATCTTATAGGGGGAATGTGAAATTATTGTACTCAGTGCTCTCTCCAAAAATGTAGTCAGGAAAGAACAGACTACTTCCTGTGTCTCAGGAAATTGACCTAATGTCACTTTAAATATTTTATGTGTGGACACTGAAAAAGCAAAGGTTTCTGATTGGTTGCTCGGGTTCTCTACAGTGTTTGGGGTGGTTTCTAAGGTAAGTGGCTGTTACATGGGGGTGGTTGCAAGGCACTTGTGTTGCCTTACTGCTGTGCACTACCTCAGTGACCTCTGCAGGACAAGAAGGCAAAACTTCCTCTGAGCCCTCCAGCACATCCTCATCCATGGTGGATTTTTTTGTTCGATCAAATTTTAACAACACCTGCCAATGTCTACAGCCGCATTGAAAATGGCATTCATCCTTGAGCTCCTCCTACTGCGAGCTGCAGTCATTCTTTCCTCCTGATGGTTCACAAGAACCTGTTCATGGTCTCCTTGAACTCATCCACCGCTGCACAGCCTGCCTCTGTGACCACAGGAGCTACAGTTCTTGTGGTCTGCAGATACCTGATTCATTGCAGCTCTCGACAAACCTTGCCTGAAAGAGCTTTATCTTGAACATCAAGGAATCCCTCATCACTGGTGTCCACCACCAGATTCTTGAGTTGCTGTCAAAAAATTCACCTGTGTGGACAAATCTCAGAGCACATGCCGAACAATGGAGAAAGCAGTGTCGAACTGTGAACACATTTCTTTGACCTCCTGCATGTGTTAATTCCTTTCATGGTCTTTAAACAGACCTACATTCTCCAACACCCAGCAGAAGTCCTTCTGGTCAGGAGCAACATATCTGTGAAAAGTTATTTTCTGCTGAAAAAAGCGTGATAAAAACCGAGCCTGGATTCAGGGTCTTGAAGTTTCTGAAACTGTGCAGTTAAACTGATTTTAGTCTCCATGAACGCCTCCTCAAACGCATTCTCTTGTTCCTGAATTTCATTGTCAGCAGTTCTCCTCCCCGACTGACCTTTGGATGGGAAAACCTCCTGCCTCCTTCTTATTGGTCAAGATAAATGTTACTTATGTTGTGTATTTTAAATGTTCAAAGCCTCCTCAAACGCCACCACAAACGTCTCGTCTAACCCTAACGCTAACAATTCAGTAGTTTTCCTCCCCAACTGACCCTAATATCAAGCTGGAAAATTCCCGGACTCGGGGTCTTAATGCTTCTGATATTGTGTATTTTAATTGTTGTTAGCCTCCTCAAATGCCTGCTAAAAAAACCTCCTAAAACGCCTCCTCAAAAGCCTCCTAAAATGCCTTGTCAAATGCCTCCAAAAACGCCTCGTAAAACGCCTGCTGAAATGCCTCCTCAAATGCCTCCTCTCGTTGTAAAACTAAAGGGTCAGTAGTTCTCGTCTCCTACTGACCAAAAAACATGTATTTGTAATAACATGTTTATAACTTTGTCTGTCCAGTGCTGCTAACATCAGCCAGGAAAATGCCCTGACTCAGGGTCTTAATATTTCTGATATGTTGTATTTTAATTGTTGTTAGCCTCCTCAAACACTTCCTAAAACGCCTCCACAAACGTGTCCTCTCATTGCAAAACGAAAGGATCAGTAGTTCTCCTCCCCTACCGACCCTAACATCAGCCTGGAAAATACCCAGACTCAGGGTCTTAATGTTTCTGATATTGTGTATTTTACTCCTTCTAAGCCTCCTCAAACTCCTCCTCAAATGCCTCCTCTCGTTGCATAACATGTTTATAACTTTGTCTCTCCAGTGCTGCTAACATCAGCCTGGAAAATACCCTGAGTTACGGTCTTAATGTTTCTGATATTGTGTATTTTAATTGTTGTTAGCCTCCTCAAATGCCTCCTCAAACGCCTCCTCATAAGCCTACGAAAACACCTCCTCAAACGCCTCCTCAAAAGTCTCCTCTTGTTGCAAAACAGGTCAGTAGCTCTCCTCCCCTACTGACCCGAACATAAGCCTGGAAAATACCCACACTCAGGGTTTTAATGTTTCAAATATTTTGAATTTTACTTCTTGTAAACCTCCTCAAACGCTTCCTCTCGTTGCAAAACTAAAGTGTCAGTAGTTCTCCTCTCTGACTGACCCCTGGCTGGAAATCCTCCTGCCTCCTTCTTATTAGTCATTAATGTATTTGTAATAACATGTTTATAACTTTGTATTTCCAGTGCTGCTAAAATCAGCCTGGAAAATGCTCTGACTCAGGGTCTTAATGTTTCTGATATTGTGTATTTTAAATGTTGTAATCCTCTTCAAATGCCTCATAAAACACCTTATAAAATGCCTCCTCAAACGCCTTCAGAAACGCCTCGTAAAACGATCTTCAAAAGCCTCCTCAAACGCCTCCTCTCGTTGCAAAACTGAAGTGTCAGTAGTTCTCCTCTCCTACAGACCCCTGGCTGGAAAATCTCCTTCCTCCTCCTTATTAGTCATTAATGTATTTGTAATAACATGTTTATAACGTTGTCTTTCCAGTGCTGTTAACATCAGCCTGGAAAATACCCTGACTCAGGGTCTTAATGTTTCTGATATCCTGTATTTTAATTGCTATAAGCCTCCTCAAATGCCTTCAGAAAAGCCTTCTAAAACGCCTCGTAAAACGCCTCCTCAAACGCCTCCTCAAACGCCTCCTCAAACAGCTCCTCTCATTGCAAAACTAAAGTGTCAGTAGTTCTCCTCTCTGACTGAACTCTGGCTGGAAAATCTCCTGCCTCCTTCTTATTAGTCATTAAGTTATTTGTAATAACATGTTTATAACTTTGTCTTTCCAGTGCTGTTAACATCAGCCTGGAAAATACCCTGACTCAGGGTCTTAATGTTTCTGATATCCTGTATTTTAATTGCTATAAGCCTCCTCAAATGCCTCCTAAAACGCCTCTTAAAACGCTTCCTCAAAAGCCTCCTCTAACGCCTCCTCAAATGCCTCCTCAAATGCCTCCTCAAATGCCTCCTCTCGTTGCAAAACTAAAGTGTCAGTAGTTCTCCTCTCCTACTGAACTCTGGCTGGAAAATCTCCTGCCTCCTTCTTATGAGATGTATTTGTAATAACATGTTTATAACTTTGTCTTTCCAGTGCTGCTAACATCAGCCTGGAAAATGCCCTGACTCAGGGTCTTAATGTTTCTGATATTGAGTTTTCTAAATGTTGTAAGCCTCCTCAAATGCCTCCTCAAATGCCTCCTAAAACGCCTCATCAACAACCTCCTCAAACACCTCCTCTCATTGCAAAACTAAAGTGTCAGTAGTTCTCCTCCCCTACTGACCCCTGGCTGGAAATTCTCCTGCCTCCTTCTTATTAGTCATTAATGTATTTGTAATAAAATGTTTATAACTTTGTCTTTCCAGTGCTGCTCACATCAGCCTGGAAAATGCTCTGACTCAGGATCTTAATGTTTCTGATATTGTGTATTTTAAATGTTGTGATCCTCCTCAAATGCCTCCTAAAATGCCTTCAGAAAAGCTTTCTAAAACGCCTCGTAAAACGCCTCCTCAAACGCCTCATCAAACGCCTCCTCTCGTTGCAAAACTAAAGGGTCAGCAGTTCTCGTCTACTACTGAACTCTGGCAGGAAAATCTCCTGCCTCCTTCTCATTAGTCATTAAGGTATTTGTAATAACAAGTTTATAACTTTGTCTTTCCAGTGCTGTTAACATCAGCCTGGAAAATACCCTGACTCAGGGCCTTAATGTTTCTGATATCATGTATTTTAATTGCTGTAAGCCTCCTCAAATGCCTCCTCAAATGCCTCCTCAAACACCTCCTCTCTTTGCAAAATGAAAGTGTCAGTAGTTCTCCTCTCCTACTGAACTCTGGCTGGAAAATCTCCTGCCTCCTTCTTATTAGTCATTAAGGTATTTGTAATAACATGTTTATAAATTTGTCTTTCCAGTGCTGCTCACATCAGCCTGGAAAATGCCCTGACTTAGGGTCTTCATGTTTCTGATATTGAGTATTCTAAATGTTGTAAGCCCCCTCAAATGCCTTGTCAAAAGCATCCTAAAACGCCTCCTCAAAAGCCTCTTCTCACGCCTCCTCAAATGCCTCCTCAAATGCCTCCTCAAATGCCTCCTCAAACAGTTCCTCTCGTTGCAAAACTAAAGTGTCAGTAGTTCTCCTCTCCTACTGAACTCTGGCTGGAAAATCTCCTGCTTCCTTCTTATTAGTCATTAAGGTATTTGTAATAACATGTTTATAACTTTGTCTTTCCAGTGCTGTTAACATCACCTTGGAAAAAACCCTGACTCAGGGTCTTAATGTTTCTGATATTGTGTATTTTAATTGTTGTTAGCCTCCTCTAAAGCCTCCTCAAACGCCTCCTCAAATGCCTCGTCAAATACCTCCTAAAACACCTTCCAAAATGCTTCCTAAAAGGCCTTCTGAAAAACCTCATAAAACGATCTTCAAAAGCCTCCTCAAACGCTTTCTCTCATTGCAAAACTTAAATGTCAATAGTTCTCCTCTCCGACTGACCCCTGGCTGGAAAATCTCCTGCCTCTTCCTTATTAGTCACTAAGGTATTTGTAATAACATGTTTATAACTTTGTCTCTCCAGTGCTGTTAACATCAGCTTGGAAAATACCCTGACTCAGGGTCTTAATGTTTCTGATATTGTGTATTTTAATTGTTGTTAGCCTCCTCAAACACTTCCTAAAACTCCTCCTCAAACACCTCCTCAAATGCCTCCTCAAACGCCTCCTAAAATGCCTCCTAAAATGCCTCCTAAAACGCCTTCTAAAAGGCCTCCTCAAACACCTCCTCTCATTGCAAAACTAAAGTGTCAGTGGTTCTCCTCCCCTACTGACCCCTGGCTGGAAAATCTCCTGCCTCCTTCTTGTTAGTCATTCATGTATTTGTAATAACATGTTTATAACTTTGTCTCTCCAGTGCTGCAAACATCAGCCTGGAAAATACCCTGACTCAGGGTCTTAATGTTTCTGATATTGTGTATTTTAATTGTTTTAAGCCTCCTCAAATGCCTCCTCAAATGCCTCCTAAAACACCTCTTCAAAAGCCTCCTAAAACGCCTTCAGAAAAGCCTTCTAAAACACCTCGTAAAATGCCTCCTCAAATGGCTCCTCTCGTTGGAAACTAAAGGGTCAGCAGTTCTCCTCCCCAACTGACCCCTGGCTGCAAAACCTCCTGCCTCCTTCTTATTAGTCATTAATGTATTTGCAATAACATGTTTATAACTTTGTATCTCCAGTGCTGCTAACATCAGCCTGGAAAATTCTCTGACTCAGGGTCATAACGTTTCTGATATTGTGTATTTTAAATGTTGTAATCCTCCTCAAACGCCTCCTCAAATGCCTCCTAAAACGCCTCGTCAAATACCTCCTAAAACGCCTTCTAAAATGCCTCCTAAAACGCCTTCTAAATTGCCTCCTAAAACGCCTTCTGAAACACCTCGCAAAACGATCTTCAAAAGCCTCCTCAAACACCTCCTCTCGTTGCAAAACTAAAGTGTCAGTAGTTCTCCTCTCTGACTGACCCCTGGCTGGAAAATCTCCTGCCTCCTCCATATTAGTCATTAATGTATTTGTAATAACATGTTTATAACATTGTCTCTAGAGTGCTGTTAACATCAGCCTGGAAAATACCCTGATTCAGGGTCTTAATGTTTCTGATATTGTGTATTTTAATTGTTGTTAGCGTCCTCAAACACTTACTAAAACACTTCCTCAAATGCCTCCTCAAACACCTCCTCAAACGCCTCCTAAAATGCCTCCTCAAAAGCCTCCTCAAACACCTCCTCAAATGCCTCCTCAAATGCCTCCTCAAACACCTCCTCAAACGCCTCCTAAAACGCCTTCTAAAAGGCCTCCTCAAACACCTCCTCTCGTTGCAAAACTAATGTGTCAGTAGTTCTCCTCTCCGACTGACCCCTGGCTGGAAAATCTCCTGCCGCCTCCTTATTAGTCATTAATGTATTTGTAATAACATGTTTATAACTTTGTCTCTCCAGTGCTGCTGACATCAGCCTGGAAAATACCCTGACTCAGGGTATTAATGTTTCTGATATTGTGTATTTTAATTGCAGTAAGCCTCCTCAAATGCCTCCTCAAACGCCTCCTCAAATGTCTCCTCAAACGCCTCCTCAAACACCTCCTCTCGTTGCAAAACTAAAGTGTCAGTAGTTCTCCTCTCCAACTGACCCCTGGCTGGAAAATCTGCTAAATCCTTCTCATTAGTCATTAAGGTATTTGTAATAACATGTTTATAACTTTGTATCTCCAGTGCTGCTAACATCAGCCTGGAAAATACCCTGACTCAGGGTCTTAATGTTTCTGATATTGTGTATTTTACATGTCGTAAGCCTCCTCAAATGCCTCCTCAAACGCCTCTTCTAACGACTTCAGAAAACCCTTCTGAAACGCCTCGTAAAACTCTTCCTCAAATGCCTCCTCTCATTGCAAAACTTAAGTGTCAGTAGTTCTCCTCCCCTACTGACCCCTGGCTGGAAAATCCTCCTGACTCCTTCTTGTTAGTCATTCATGTATTTGTAATAACATGTTTATAACTTCGTATCTCCAATGCTGCTCACATCAGCCTGGAAAATGCCCTGACTCAGGGTCTTAATGTTTCTGATATTGAGTATTTTAATTGTTGTTAACCTCCTCAAACACTTCCTAATACGCCTCCTCAAAAGCCTCCGAAAACACCTCCTAAAATGCCTCCTCAAATGCCTCCTCAAACGCCTCCTCAAACACCTCCTAAAATGCCTCCTCAAATGCCTCCTAAAACGCCTCGTAAAACGCCTCAAACGCCTCCTCAAACACCTCCTCTCGTTGCAAAACTAAAGTGTCAGTAGTTCTCCTCTCCTACTGAACTCTGGCTGGAAAATCTCCTGCCTCCTTCTTATTAGTCATTAAGGTATTTGTAATAACATGTTTATAACTTTGTCTTTCCAGTGCTGTTAACATCAGCCTGGAACATACCCTGACTCAGGGTCTTAATGTTTCTGATATTGTGTATTTTAATTGTTGTTAGCCTCCTCAAATGCCTCCTCAAATGCCTCCTCAAACGCCTCCTCAAACGCCTCGTCAAATACCTCCTAAAACACCTTCTAAAATGCCTCCTAAAACGCCTTCTGAAACACCTCGTAAAACGATCTTCAAAAGCCTCCTCAAACACCTCCTCTCATTGCAAAACTAAAGTGTCAGTAGTTCTCCTCTCCGACTGACCCCTGGCTGGAAAATCTCCTGCCTCCTTCTTATTAGTCATTAAGGTATTTGTAATAACATGTTTATAACTTCGTCTCTCCAGTGCTGTTAACATCAGCCTGGAAAATACCCTGACTCAGGGTCTTAATGTTTCTGATATTGTGTATTTTAATTGTTGTTAGCGTCCTCAAACACTTACTAAAACACCTCCTCAAATGCCTCCTCAAACGCCTCCTCAAATGCCTCCTCAAAAGCCTCCTCAAACACCTCCTCTCGTTGCAAAACTAAAGTGTCAGTAGTTCTCCTCCCCAACTGACCCCCGGCTGGAAAATCTCCTGCCTCCTTCTTATTAGTCATTAATGTATTTGTAATAACATGTTTATAACTTTGTCTCTCCAGTGCAGCTGACATCAGCCTGGAAAATACCCTGACTCAGGGTCTTAATGTTTCTGATATTGTGTATTTTAATTGTTGTTAGCCTCCTCAAACACTTCCTAAAACTCCTCCTCAAACACCTCCTCAAACACCTCCTCAAACGCCTCCTCAAACGTCTCCTAAAATGCCTCCTCAAAAGCCTCCTCTCGTTGCAGAATGAAAGTGTCAGTTGTTCTCCTCTCCTGCTGATCCCTGGCTGGAAAATCTCCTGCATCCTTCTTATTAGTCATTAATGTATTTGTTGTAACATGTTTATAACTTTGTCTTTCCAGTGCTGCTAACATAAGCCTGGAAAATGCCCTGACTTAGGGTCATAATGTTTCTTATATTGTGTATTTTAAATGTTGTAAGCCTCCTTAAATGCCTCCTCAAATGCCTTCAAAAGGACTCCTCAAACACCTGCTCAAAAGCCTTCTAGAAATGCCTCCTCAAACATCTACTCTCATTGAAAAACTAAAGGGTCAGTAGTTCTCCTCCCCTACTGACCCTAACATAACTCTGGAAAATACCCAGACTCAGGACCTTAATGTTTCTGATAATGTGTATTTTACTCTTTGTAAGCCTCCTCAAACGCCTCCTCTCGTTGCAAAACTAAAGTGTCAGTAGTTCCCCTCTCTGACTGACCCCTGGCTGGAAATTCTCCTGCCTCCTTCTTATTAGTCATTAAGGTATTTGTAATAACATGTTTATAACTTTGTCTTTCCAGTGCTGTTAACATCAGCCTGGAAAATACCCTGACTCAGGGTCTTAATGTTTCTGATATTGTGTATTTTAAATGTTGTAATCCTCCTCAAATGCCTCCTCAAACGCCTTCTGAAATGCCTCCTAAAACGCCTCCTAAAACGCCTTCAGAAAAGCTTTCTAAAACACCTCCTCAAACGCCTCCTCTCGTTGCAAAACTAAAGTGTCAGTAGTTCTCCTCTCCTACTGAACTCTGGCTGGAAAATCTCCTGCCTCCTTCTTATGAGATGTATTTGGAATAACATGTTTATAACTTTTTTATAACTTCTGTCTCTGGAAAATACCCTGACTCAGGGTCTTAATGTTTCTGATATTGAGTATTCTAAATGTTGTAAGCCTCCTCAAATGCCTCCTCAAAAGCCTCCTCAAATGCCTCCTAAAACGCCTCCTCAAATGCCTCCTAAAACGCCTTGTAAAATGCCTCCTCTAACGCCTTCTGAAAAGCCTCCTCAAACGCCTCCTAAAACGCCTCCTAAAACGCCTTCAGAAAAGCTTTCGAAAACGCCTCGTAAAACGCCTCCTCAAACACCTCCTCTCGTTGCAAAACTAAAGTGTCAGTAGTTCTCCTCTCCTACTGAACTCTGGCTGGAAAATCCCCTGCCTCCTTCTCATTAGTCATTAAGGTATTTGTAATAACATGTTTATAACTTTGTCTTTCCAGTGCTGTTAACATCAGCCTGGAACATACCCTGACTCAGGGTCATAATGTTTCTGATATTGTGTATTTTAATTGTTGTTAGCCTCCTCAAATGCCTCCTCAAATGACTCCTCAAACGCCTCCTCAAACGCCTCGTCAAATACCTCCTAAAACACCTTCTAAAATGCCTCCTAAAACGCCTTCTGAAACACCTCGTAAAACGATCATCAAAAGCCTCCTCAAACACCTCCTCTTGTTGCAAAAATAAAGGCGTCAGTTGTTCTCCTCTCTGACTGACCCCTGGCTGGAAAATCTCCTGCCTCCTCCTTATTAGTCATTAATGTATTTGTAATAACATGTTTATAACTTTGTCTCTCCTGTGCTGCTAACATCAGCCTAGAAAATACCCTGACTCAGGGTCTTAATGTTTCTGATATTGTGTATTTTACATGTCGTAAGCCTCCTCAAATGCCTCCTCAAACTCCTCCTCAAATGCCTCCTAAAACGCCTCCTCAAATGCCTCCTCAAACGCCTCCTCAAACGCCTCCTCAAACGCCTCCTCTCGTTGCAAAACTAAAGTGTCAGTAGTTCCCCTCTCCAACTGACCTCTGCCTGGAAAATCTGCTAAATCCTTCTTATTAGTCATTAATGTATTTGTAATAACATGTTTATAACTTTGTCTTTCCAGTGCTGCTCACATCAGCCTGGAAAATGCCCTGACTCAGGGACTTCATGTTTCTGATATTGAGTATTCTAAATGTTGTAAGCCTCCTCAAATGCCTCCTCAAAAGCCTCCTCAAATGCCTCCTAAAACGCCTCCTCAAATGCCTCCTAAAACGCCTTGTAAAATGCCTCCTCTAACGCCTTCTGAAAAGCCTCCTAAAACGCCTTCAGAACAGCTTTCTAAAACGCCTCGTAAAACGCCTCCTCACACGCCTCCTCAAACACCTCCTCTCGTTGCAAAACTAAAGTGTCAGTAGTTCTCCTCTCCTACTGAACTCTGGCTGGAAAATCTCCTGCCTCCTTCTTATTAGTCATTAAGGTATTTGTAATAACATGTTTATAACTTTGTCTTTCCAGTGCTGTTAACATCAGCCTGGAACATACCCTGACTCAGGGTCATAATGTTTCTGATATTGTGTATTTTAATTGTCGTTAGCCTCCTCAAATGCCTCCTCAAATGACTCCTCAAACGCCTCGTCAAATACCTCCTAAAACACCTTCTAAAATGCCTCCTAAAACGCCTTCTGAAACACCTCGTAAAACGATCATCAAAAGCCTCCTCAAACACCTCCTCTTGTTGCAAAAATAAAGGCGTCAGTAGTTCTCCTCTCTGACTGACCCCTGGCTGGAAAATCTCCTGCCTCCTCCTTATTAGTCATTAATGTATTTGTAATAACATGTTTATAACTTTGTCTCTCCTGTGCTGCTAACATCAGCCTGGAAAATACCCTGACTCAGGGTCTTAATGTTTCTGATATTGTGTATTTTACATGTCGTAAGCCTCCTCAAATGCCTCCTCAAACTCCTCCTCAAATGCCTCCTAAAACGCCTCCTCAAATGCCTCCTCAAACGCCTCCTCAAACGCCTCCTCAAACGCCTCCTCAAACAGCTCCTCTCGTTGCAAAACTAAAGTGTCAGTAGTTCTCCTCTCCTACTGAACTCTGGCTGGAAAATCTCCTGCCTCCTTCTTATGAGATGTATTTGTAATAACATGTTTATAACTTTGTATCTACAGTGCTGCTAATATCAGCCTGGAAAATACCCTGACTCAGGGTCTTAATGTTTCTGATATTGTTTATTTTAATTGTTGTAAGCCTCCTCAAAAGCCTCCTCAAACGCCTCCTAAAACACCTCTTCAAAAGCCTTCTAAAACGCCTCATAAAATGCCTCCTCAAATGCCTCCTCTCATTGGAAACTAAAGGGTCAGTAGTTCTCCTCCCCTACTGACCCCTGGCTGCAAAATCCCCTGCCTCCTTCTTATTAGTCACTCAGGTATTTGTAATAACATGTTTATAACTTTGTCTCTCCAGTGCAGCTGACATCAGCCTGGAAAATACCCTGACTCAGGGTCTTAATGTTTCTGATATTGTGTATTTTAAATGTTGTTAGCCTCCTCAAACGCCTCCTAATATGCCTCCTCAAACGCCTCCTCTCATTGCAAAACTAAAGTGTCAGTAGTTCTCCTCCCCTACTGACCCCTGGCTAGAAAATCTGCTACCTTCCTCTTATTCATTCTTCATGTATTTGTAATAACATGTTTATAACTTTGTCTCTCCAGTGCTGCTAACATCAGCCTGGAAAATGCTCTGACTCAGGGTCCTAATGTTTCTGATATTGTGTATTTTAAATGTTGTAATCCTCCTCAAATGCCTCCTAAAACACCTTCTAAAATGCCTCCTAAAACGCCTTCTGAAACACCTCGTAAAACGATCTTCAAAAGCCTCCTCAAACACCTCCTCTCATTGCAAAACTAAAGTGTCAGTATTTCTCCTCTCCGACTGACCCCCGGCTGGAAAATCTCCTGCCTCCTTCTTATTAGTCATTAAGGTATTTGTAATAACATGTTTATAACTTCGTCTCTCCAGTGCTGTTAACATCAGCCTGGAAAATACCCTGACTCAGGGTCTTAATGTTTCTGATATTGTGTATTTTAATTGTTGTTAGCGTCCTCAAACACTTACTAAAACACCTCCTCAAATGCCTCCTCAAACGCCTCCTCAAATGCCTCCTCAAATGCCTCCTCAAAAGCCTCCTCAAACACCTCCTCTCGTTGCAAAACTAAAGTGTCAGTAGTTCTCCTCCCCTACTGACCCCTGGCTGGAAAATCTCCTGCCTCCTTCTTGTTAGTCATTCATGTATTTGTAATAACATGTTTATAACTTTGTCTCTGCAGTGCAGCTGACATCAGCCTGGAAAATACCCTGACTCAGGGTCTTAATGTTTCTGATATTGTGTATTTTAAATGTTGTTAGCCTCCTCACACACTTCCTAAAACACCTCCTCAAAAGCCTCCTAAAACACCTCCTCAAATGCCTCCTCAAACGCCTCCTCAAACGTCTCCTAAAATGCCTCCTCAAAAGCCTCCTCAAACACCTCGTCAAAAGCCTCCTCAAATGCCTCCTCCCGTTGCAGAATGAAAGTGTCAGTTGTTCTCCTCTCCTGCTGATCCCTGGCTGGAAAATCTCCTGCATCCTTCTTATTAGTCATTAATGTATTTGTTGTAACATGTTTATAACTTTGTCTTTCCAGTGCTGCTAACATAAGCCTGGAAAATGCCCTGACTTAGGGTCATAATGTTTCTTATATTGTGTATTTTAAATGTTGTAAGCCTCCTTAAATGCCTCCTCAAATGCCTTCAAAAGGACTCCTCAAACACCTGCTCAAAAGCCTTCTAGAAATGCCTCCTCAAACATCTACTCTCATTGAAAAACTAAAGGGTCAGTAGTTCTCCTCCCCTACTGACCCTAACATAACCCTGGAAAATACCCAGACTCAGGACCTTAATGTTTCTGATAATGTGTATTTTACTCTTTGTAAGCCTCCTCAAACGCCTCCTCTCGTTGCAAAACTAAAGTGTCAGTAGTTCCCCTCTCTGACTGACCCCTGGCTGGAAATTCTCCTGCCTCCTTCTTATTAGTCATTAAGGTATTTGTAATAACATGTTTATAACTTTGTCTTTCCAGTGCTGTTAACATCAGCCTGGAAAATACCCTGACTCAGGGTCTTAATTTTTCCGATATTGTGTATTTTAAATGTTGTAATCCTCCTCAAATGCCTCCTCAAACGCCTTCTGAAAAGCCTCCTAAAACGCCTCCTAAAACGCCTTCAGAAACGCTTTCTAAAACACCTCCTCAAACGACTCCTCTCGTTGCAAAACTAAAGTGTCAGTAGTTCTCCTCTCCTACTGAACTCTGGCTGGAAAATCTCCTGCCTCCTTCTTATGAGATGTATTTGGAATAACATGTTTATAACTTTGTCTCTCCAGTGCTGCTAACATCAGCCTGGAAAATACCCTGACTCAGGGTCTTAATGTTTCTGATATTGTGTATTTTAAATGTTGTAAGCCTCCTCAAACGCCTCCTCAAACGCCTCCTCTCGTTGCAAAACTAAAGTGTCAGTAGTTCCCCTCTCCAACTGACCTCTGCCTGGAAAATCTGCTAAATCCTTCTTATTAGTCATTAATGTATTTGTAATAACATGTTTATAACTTTGTCTTTCCAGTGCTGCTCACATCAGCCTGGAAAATGCCCTGACTCAGGGTCTTCATGTTTCTGATATTGAGTATTCTAAATGTTGTAAGCCTCCTCAAATGCCTCCTCAAAAGCCTCCTCAAATGCCTCCTAAAACGCCTCCTCAAATGCCTCCTAAAACGCCTTGTAAAATGCCTCCTCTAACGCCTTCTGAAAAGCCTCCTCAAATGCCTCCTCTAACGCCTTCTGAAAAGCGTCCTAAAACGCCTCCTAAAACGCCTCCTAAAACGCCTTCAGAAAAGCTTTCTAAAACGCCTCGTAAAACGCCTCCTCAAACGCCTCCTCAAACACCTCCTCTCGTTGCAAAACTAAAGTGTCAGTAGTTCTCCTCTCCTACTGAACTCTGGCTGGAAAATCTCCTGCCTCCTTCTTATGAGATGTATTTGTAATAACATGTTTATAACTTTGTATCTACAGTGCTGCTAATATCAGCCTGGAAAATACCCTGACTCAGGGTCTTAATGTTTCTGATATTGTTTATTTTAATTGTTGTAAGCCTCCTCAAAAGCCTCCTCAAATGCCTCCTAAAACACCTCCTCAAAAGCCTCCTCAAACACCTCCTCAAACGTCTCCTAAAATGCCTCCTCAAAAGCCTCCTCAAACACCTCGTCAAAAGCCTCCTCAAATGCCTCCTCTCGTTGCAGAATGAAAGTGTCAGTTGTTCTCCTCTCCTGCTGATCCCTGGCTGGAAAATCTCCTGCCTCCTTCTTATTAGTCATTAATGTATTTGTTGTAACATGTTTATAACTTTGTCCTTGCAGTGCTGCTAACATAAGCCTGGAAAATGCCCTGACTTAGGGTCATAATGTTTCTTATATTGTGTATTTTAAATGTTGTAAGCCTCCTTAAATGCCTCCTCAAATGCCTTCAAAAGGACTCCTCAAACACCTGCTCAAAAGCCTTCTAGAAATGCCTCCTCAAACATCTACTCTCATTGAAAAACTAAAGGGTCAGTAGTTCTCCTCCCCTACTGACCCTAACATAACCCTGGAAAATACCCAGACTCAGGACCTTAATGTTTCTGATAATGTGTATTTTACTCTTTGTAAGCCTCCTCAAACGCCTCCTCTCGTTGCAAAACTAAAGTGTCAGTAGTTCTCCTCCCCTACAGACCCCTGGCTGGAAAATCTCCTGCCTCCTCCTTATTAGTCATTAATGTATTTGTAATAACATGTTTATAACTTTGTCTCTACAGTACTGCTAATATCAGCCTGGAAAATACCCTGACTCAGGGTCTTAATGTTTCTGATATTGTGTATTTTAAATGTCGTTAGCCTCCTCAAACGCCTCGTCAAATGCCTCCTAAAACGCCTCCTCTCGTTGCAAAACTAAAGGGTCAGTCGTTCTCCTCCCCTACTGACCCTAACATCAGCTTGGAAAATACCCACACTCAGGGTCTTAATGTTTCTGATATTGTGTATTTTCTCCTTGTAAGCCTCCTCAAACGCCTCCTCAAACACCTCCTCTCGTTGCAAAACTAAAGGGTCAGTAGTTCTCCTCCCCTTTTGACCCCTGGCTGGAAAATCTCCTGCCTCCTTCTTATTAGTCATTAATGTATTTGTAATAACATGTTTATAACTTTGTCTCTCCAGTGCTGCTAACGTCAGCCTGGAAAATGCTCTGACTCAGGGTCCTAACTTTTCTGATATTGTTTATTTTAATTGTTGTTAGACTCCTCTAACGCCTCCTAATATGCCTCCTCAAAAGCCTCCTAAAACGCCTCCTCAAATGCCTCCTCAAATGCCTCCTCTCATTGCAAAACTAAAGTGTCAGTAGTTCTCCTCCCCCACTGACCCCTGGCTAGAAAATCTGCTACCTTCCTCTTATTCATTCTTCATGTATTTGTAATAACATGTTTATAACTTTGTCTCTCCAGTGCTGCTAACATCAGCCTGGAAAATGCTCTGACTCAGGGTCCTAATGTTTCTGATATTGTGTATTTTATTTGATGTAAGCTTGCTCAAATGCCTCCTCTCATTGCAAAACTCAAGGGTCAGTCGTTCTTCTCCCCTAATTACTTTACTCTAGGAAAAAAAATCCGCTGAGAACTATTTTCTTCGTTTTTTCATTTTTTATGAATTGACCAAACTAAACTTTAATTTTTTCAAAGATTGTAATTGTTATTTGTTTATTTTAAGCTGCTAACTTTGTCTCATAAGTCTGGAAAAGCAGGTATTCTAGTGCTGTGATCAAGTCTGCAGGCTGCAGCATGTTGATCGGATCAGACTGGCATCTGAGTATCCAAATCTCCTGGACCAGGACCTCCACTGTGGTCAAAAACTCACATCAAAAGCCCTGTTTCTTGACACCCTCCTCCCCTCCAGCAGACAAGCCCCTGTTATCTTTAGTACTGATGCTTTGTGATGAGTGACAGTGTTGATAAAAATAAATAAAAAGCACAAACAAGATGATTGTTTCACTGCAATTATTTATATTCATGAATGTGAACTGTATTCATGTTCTGTCATGTAAGAAGATTTGAACTGATGCATGTAGACAAATTAAGGAAATACTTGAATAATTCATAATTAGTGGGGATGCTTCAATGCAGGACATGTAGGTTTCATGAATGCTTTTATGAGTTTGAAAAATATGTCAATCACACTGTGCAAATCTCCACTCAGCTGAGACTCACCAGATGAAACACTGGAGTCTCAACCTGTAGGATCCTGTAGTTCAGAGACTTTACTGCTTGACTTCAGTATTTCTACACCATGTTTCTTTCAGCTTTTACTCCATCACATTTATCTGATAGCTCTGGTTTCCCGCTACTTTACAAATTAAGGTTCTACTTAAAATATGTAAATAAAATGAAAATATGACACTTGATTAAGACTTTTTTACTTGTAACCTTAAACAAAAATAAGAATTTGAGGGTATTCGAATTATACCACAGCAAGCAGGAGGTACTTGGTTGTTGCATCAGGTCTTTAACTGATGTGTTTGGTGATTTTGTCAGATGATGTTGTGGTTATAAAATCAGGATTTGACCATAGATGGTCCAGACATATACTCGGCTTTGACCTAATCTTGTTTTACCAGAAGAATATATTCAGATGTAAACCCTTTGTAATCTCCAACATTTTGATTAGTATCTGTAATTTTATTACTATTTCTAACAGAATACATTTATGTTGTAATTTAAATGTAAATCCCCAACGTGCTAATTATTCCCAACAAATGTGATGAAATAAGCAGCAGGCCCAGTGTCTGCAGCCATGTTGTTCTCAACATGTGTGAAGATCAATGCTCACCACTAGGTGGTGCTGTAGCTAAAAACCTGGGTCCTAGAAATGTGGTCTTAACACTGCCTTCCTGAAAGTCCTGAAACAGCAGCCTGTCACTGCAGAAACATAATGGTCTGATGGAGACAGAGGCTGAGTGAGACAGAAGCGGCTACTGTGATACTTCAGTGAGTTTAAACAAGATTTCTATCTTCATTTTGAGATTGCTCTCCTTTTGTTTTAAGAGTTCTTTTTTTCTTCTTGTCCTGATCTGTCTTTATTTTCCTTCATTCTGTTTTTTATTTTTTCCTTATCTTACTTTTGTCCTTGTGTAGTTCCTCCTTTTCTCCATACTTTCCTTCTGTCTTTTCCTTCTATCCTGTCCTCCTTATCTTTCTTTCCTTGTTTCATCACTTCTCTCATTGTCATCCACTCTTTTTCATTTTCTTTCTTCCTTTTTCCATTTCTTTCTTCAACTCAAACTGAAAAAATCCACAATTCCTGGGTTTTTACTAAGCTGAGCTCTACTCATCTTTTACTTTTTTATTTTTTTTTTTTTTACCTTAGACACTTCAGTGGATTTTACTGCGGGTATACCTTTTGTTTACATATGTAAGTTGTGATCCCTGCTCTCTGTACCTGGCCTGATGTCCTCGGATGTGGCTCTGGATGATGATGGCTTTCTGTTTGAAAAACCTAAAGTTCCTGCGACACAGGAAGCCCCTGATGTTCCTCTGGATGGTGATGGCGGCCCAGGTCTGAGTGCTGCTCCACTTCTCCTCCAGCTGCTGATACAGAAGCTCCTTGAGGAACACCTAACACACACACACACACACACACACACACACACATCTAAACATGTTGACATGTAAAATAAAAACTTCCCATCAGTGTCATGAATGGGTTCGGTCAGGTACCTTGGTGAGGCCCAGCTGGTAGTGTCCCTCCTCTGCACCGACCGTGTCCAGCAGAGCCACCGTCTGCTCTCTGTCCGACACCTCACTCAGCCTCTGGGTCAACAGAACCCCATACCTGTGAAACAGCAACACAATAAGATACAACTCATCACAGAAGCTCCTAAATCCAAAAACAAATGAACTGGTGCATGGATCAAGATACAGGTCATTCCTTTTTTTGTGGCGGGAAATCTTCATTAAGGTATAAAATTTCAAGTCAACTGTGGGACACACTCTGCTGTTTCCTTGCACATGTTCAACCTACTACATTTGCATTTACTGATTTCACAGTTTTATCCAAAGTGACTTACAAATGAGTAACATTCAGCACAGTAGAAGACTTTGGTGTAAGTACTAAGTACTACATCTATTAGGCCTGAGTTTTCAGATATTGTATTATATAAAGCAGCATGACCAGGAGATGCATGAAACATGGACAGAGAGAGACACAGCTAGTCATCAAACATGTCACTCAGGTCTCTCACTCCCACAATGTGAATGTGTTACAACAGATGTTAAAATTATTCTTTTTTTCCATACTTGTTCTTTAGCTACTTCTGGGGATGACAGTGTCAGCTGGTTGAAATATGGTTGAAATATCTCAACAAGAAATAAATGGTCTGTTGTGAGACCAGATCTTCTGGTCTCTAGGCGACTCTTTGTAGAACCACCATCAGATTGTGACCACCAGCACATCCAAGTTTATCCAGTGACATACTGTATCTCAAACTCTACAACATGGGTGGGGACAAAATTTTGCTGTCTCATTCTTGCCGCCCAGATGGTGCATCCAAATAAATTTGGCGATTCTCTGACATTTCTATCAGGCATCATCATGTGGTTCATATTTTCAGTTTTGAACGGTAACTCTTAGATGGTTTTGCCACAAAATGGGGTTCAGACGTTTGCTTTGGATGATCCTCTGACCTTTCTGTCTGGCACCATCATTAGGTCAACATTTCAATTTGTCCAATACATAATATATCCAATATATTCACACTAAACTCAACTGTACTTTGTATTTCGTAGTAATTTGAAAATTTTAGTTTGCAAGGCTACATGATGGACATCGCCTCCTAAACTTCAGCATTATAACATTGCCAGTACAGACCTGACAGTGCTAATAGCTTGATCTAGTTAAATTGACTAAAAGATCATGGACAATAGGACAAAAAAAGTTTTACCTTAACATTTTTACCTCACTACTATATGATTTTATCGAAATCCATGATAAAGTATCAGTGTATGTTTAAGGTCACCCTCACTGACAAACTCTCCATGCGAAGATGCAAACAAACAAAGGTGAAGTACAAGGGCTGAATTTGGATTGAGAAGGTTTTTTGCACTGGATCAAGTTATTGTCATAACTCAGTGCTGAACATCTTAAAAAACATTACACTAAACACTAAAGTAATATATTGATGATGCAGGGATTTTTTGTATATGTACAGCACCTCTCAATGAAGTAGGAGTATTGAATCCGTATGGGAAAACCCTCTTTCCTGATGTGGATGGTCTCAAGCGTCCCAGCATGCCTCAGCTGTGCTGACACATAGTCCACATCAAAGATCCCGGGAAGCTGCCAGAAGACATGAGAGAGGCAGTGTGTGGAAACGAAAATCTAAAATAGGTATCTGGTGTTATTATACTAGATGACATTTAAATAGAAATAACTGAAGTTACCTTGACATAGTTTGGCTTCAGACAATGGATAAATGTGGTTTTGCATCTGGAAAAAAACACACAGACATGTTACTTATTAGGAAACAGGTTTATCTTTAGACCTGCCTGAAACTGAAGAAAAGCTGAGCAGCATGTGAATTTAACTGAATTATCTTTAGAAACACTACAAGTTTAAGGTGTCTGCTGTGAGTATGGATATGTGGACACCAACAAGTGTCCACATATCCATGAAACATCTTCATCTGAGCCATTCACCCATATATGATGTGTCTCAGCTTGTGAAGTCTTTTGTGAAGTTTCATTTCATTTATTAAACCCATGATCTCCACAAAACCACAGCTGTGTGACTTTAAACAGACGCAGTGAAACTGACACTCAGCTGGAGCCAAACTGCTTTGTGTCGGCCAGTCTGGTCAGCATGTTGGTACCTCTCCAGGCGGGTGGTGAGCTCAGTCAGGGACTGGAGGAAGTGTGAGGCAGCAGTGGAGGGCTGCTGGCGGAGGCCCTTCCCTCTCCAGCCCAACTCCCTCTGCTGAATATAACCGTCCTGGACCTTCCTGAACAGCTCGGACACCATCTACAGAACATGCAAACATGAAGGAAACGTGTCTTTGAAAGCCACAGATACATTTCTGGAGCAACTGATATCTCATATTTATATATGTATATGTATTCGGTATTTCCCTTCTACTAATAATGATACCAGTGATAAATCATTCTCACTGTTATGCTTCATTTTCTGCTGCTTGTTAATCATTTTTATTGTACAAGGCAAAGAGTATGAAAGGATTCTGCATTCACCAAAGCAAAGAAATAAATACATTAAAAAAAAGAAAATAAACTAAGACACACCTCATTAATTTTAACTTTTTTTATCCCCTAATCATGAGCTGTGAAATAATTGTTTGTACTAATTACAAGAAATTATCTTATAAAACAGTAAATATCTGATACCATCACTTTCTCACTTCTTACTGCCTTATTTCTATTAGCTTGATGGTTGCCTGTAAAACACTAACATGAAAGGTGTTATAACATTTGAATGGCTGATTCAAAACTTGTGTAATCGTGTGATTAAAATCTCTTGTTAGAAACAATTCAGGCAGGAGGCAAACAGCCCTCCTCAGCAGCCTGTGTGGGTTTCCAGTTGTTTCACCTTTAAGCGACTCCTGGCAAAAAGTTCCACCACCTCTGTCCTGAACTGGTCGTGGTTCTTATTCAGGAAATTATGGACCTGAAAAAATACAGAGTTTTATTCAAATACAAACATCTTCCCTGCACCAGTTGCTGTTTCACAGGTTTACTGTGCTGATACCTGATAGGTGACGGCTCCAGCATAGTGATAAATAGTGAAGACTGGAAGTGGGTTCTTGGGCTTGGCATAGTGGGGGCTGTTCCCGTGGTGGTAGTGGCACTTCTGGAGGAAGGTGTGGTCGGTGGCCTGAAAAAACACAGAATTATGTGAAGTCTCTGCTTGTAGTTCCTTGTCTTCACCAAATGTATTTTCCAAAGTGAATAATCATAACATGGTCTCATATAAACCAAGGGGCATTTCCTGTGCTTAGCAACGTCTTAACAGAGGTTGTCAAAATGTAAAAATAATAAACTGTGTTGTGTTTACAAACTGTGATCCCCATACCCTGGGAAAGGTCTGAAAACCAGGAGCCCACTATACATGTGGGTCCGACAGCTTTGTGGGGACCCCACAAGATTAAATGGCTGTTTGAGGGTTGAGACTTGGTTTTAGAGTTTGGTGTAGAATTAGGTTTAGGTTAGGGTCAGACATTCACATGTGACAGTTAAGGTTAGAGAATGCATTACTCCACAAAGATGGTGTACAAGGTTGTACAAGGATGTGTGTTTGTGTGTGTTTGTGTGTGTACCTGGGGGAGAGAAGTCTGGTCGTCCAGTATGCGGAGAATGCCGTGTGGCCTGGAGGAGATCAGCTCCAAGCAGGAGTGGAAGTTCTTGACTGGCATCGCGTGCCACTGGATCTGTTCTGCACTATACTCCTCCTGTAAGACACACACACACACACACACACACACGCACAGTAATAGTGTGTAAAAGCATGAATTATTTTAGCCAGATTTCCTATGAGGTGATGAGAACACAGACACCAAAACCACTGGCTTCAAAACTGCATGCTAACATATTAAACTGTCACTGATATTAAAGACATGCACGTTCTGTTTTCACTGAAGTGTTAAGTTTATACGACATACTCAGTGTAGACCAAGGGCTATGGAGCTGAGTTGATGGGGAGTTTAATCAACAAACAAACGACAATATGTTAAACTGTGATTTTTAATATTTGGTTTTCATGCTATTTTCACTAAATCATTCATGATTTGTTTTGAATTATTTTGCTTGACATGTGTCTTGAAACTTCGGTTTCACTGTGATTGTGACTGTTCGTAAGAAATACACAGCTATGAACATGGTACCACTTTTTAACAGTCAATAAAGGGTTCAAAAGTGTTAACTAATAGTCTCAGTAGTTGTTAATAAACAGTTTATTAATGCCTTGTAGATCAGTTATAAGTCCTTAAAGTGATAGTGCAGGTTATCTGACGTGGAGTTGGGTGAGGTACTTATTTATAGTCAGTGTATTACCTGCAGTAGATTCAGTTCAGCGTGCTCCCACCCTAACTATCACTTTAATAAGGATAGCTTTTGGGTTGCCAGTTTGTGAATAATCGCTTTGGCTCCTGAGTCATTAAAAGTCAAGTGATTAATAAAGGTTAGTCATAAATCAAGTCACTGCTTGTTACATCTACTTTTAGGGGAAATGAGCTTCTCACTTTCCAATGAACCATCAACTGTTATAAATGTTAAGAGGTCATTAATAATTAATGTATTAATAACCCATCAGTTCTGCAGTTACAAGTTTCACTTTTTAATTGATATTATGTCTGTGTCTTATGGGGCTGGAGTCAGGACGTGGTTATTACATTAATAAATCAAGTCTGTAGCTGTAATTGTAAAAACTGATGATAAAGCCATTAATTACCACTTATAAACCATTTACAAGGGGTGACTCATTAGAAAGTGGCACCCAGAAGTTCAGCTGATCAAGGATCTGACCTACAACCCACTGACCTGCTCCTGAGAGATCACGGCCTTGTTGACAAAGTGCTGCAGCTGCTCATTGGCAAAGTTGACACACAGCTGCTCGAAGCTGTTCACTCCCAGGTCCTGCAGAGGGACACAGAGGACCTGTGATGTCACATCCAACCAACGTCATAAGATGATCCAGGAAGCCAGATACCAACCTCAAACCCGTAGATGTCCACTATCCCCACTGTGCTGTCCATCTCCGTGGGACTCAGCCAGTCATTGATCTGCTCCAACAACCAGTCAAACAACACTGAGTACAAGGCCGGTTGGGAGCACCTCCGGGTGGTCAGAGGGATGTTTTGAGGAAGCAGGAATGAGTTGACAAACCTCTTGCATTACCTCACCTTTGTATGATGCTACCTCGCTGTACCACTGTACCGCTGATGCTTACATGCTGCCTTTGTGCTGCTGTGGCCCTCACCAACTTCATGAAAGCACCATTAGACACATTAGATAGGGATCTATGAAGAATCATTTCTCATGTTCTGATTGGTCGCGATGGTATAATCTAGCTGTCAGATCATATTGATTAGATGATGGGAATATCTCTGAAGGAGGATGTTTAGTACCGCTGGCAAAAACTACATTTTAAAATGGACTAAAAGTAATTATGTGAGTTTTAGGACAGTCTTCATATAGCTTCACGTTGTTTTAACAGTATTTCATTTGCTATTTTTAAATTCTCTACATCTTCAAGTATAGTCATTAAATGTTGATGAGCAAGATTTCTCTCTTTTTTTTGTCTGCTTTGAAAAATGCCTGCCACACATCAAACCCTGGTGTTTGGGGCCCTCGGGGGTCTGAGGGCCGAGAATATTTGCCTGCTTTTTCACAGAGAAAGAAAAAAACACGACACAAGATGAATCCCCAAGTCTGTGTTTATTATTGATCACAAACACATTACCCTCCATGTCACCAGTCACTGACCAACATCAGCTGCATTTGAAGTTTAGAGGCTCTCCTCAGCCATTCAGCATCAACATCTAAATACAAATTTAATGACACGTTTAAAACAACACTTAAAAATCATAAAGAAAATAAAATTATGTATCAATAGCTTTGATTATCCGTCAGAGGTGATTGTTACTGTGTCCAAACTATGCCTCAGTTTGAATGGATGAGATGTTTCAGTGCAGCACAGCCTACTTTACATGTTCGTCTCATTTAACCTTCGATGGGTGTGGTGACTGTCCAGGTGTTGTTGGTCACTTTGGTGAAAATACTGTGCAGCCAAACCATCCTGAAAATACACTGCGAGGTCAAATTTAAAGATATGTAGAGAGAATAAATATACATTTTTCACAGAGGATGGAAAAGGAGTGACATTATTTTTCAAATGTATGCAGCATCTGGAAATTGATTTCACACAATGAACTTTTAGACATTTCAGGCTGAATTCATCACTTCATTTCTTAAACTGGTTTACAACAATTCACACAGAGGGATCACAAGGAAGCCACACATCACTGCACAAAGGGCAAAATCTCTTCACTCACCAAGGAAAAGCTCTGTTCTCACCACTGCTTTATGGTCAGACAGTAACAAATCAGAACATCCATTTGTATCCATGCACTGATTCTATAAACTGGTAGAGATTTTAACATTATGAATATATCTGACTGCTTTTCAGTCCTATTACAAATACCACTGCAAGCTGCCCAGAATGTGAGTGAAACATGAACATTAATAATGAAGAAAGTTAAATTTTTTGTAGGTTATGATCTAATGGCATCTGATGAATATACTTTGAAGATATAATCCGTGTTGCAGGATCTCCTGAACAGATTTGTTGGAAAAAGTGCTTTAAGTGTGAAAACCTTTGCTGTAGGTGATGGAGATGTTAGGAGAGTGGTGGTGATGGTGCGGAGCACTCAGTACAGTGATGGAGCTGTGTCACAGCAATAGAAGCTCCAGTGTGGGTACAGCACCGGAAAGAGACTCTTTAAGATTACATTACACCTATTACACAGTAAGGTTTCACAAATGACCACTAGAGGGAGACAGAGGGCTGCACATGCACTCACACACACACACACACACACACACACACACACACAAATAAATACTCTGAGGACAGGGGAGAAGGCTGGGGACTCATGCTGGAGGGGTTGAGGTCTGATCACTCGTCAAATCGTCCCACCAGGATGCTCTCAAATGAGAAAGGGACGAACTTGAACCCCTGGCCAGAGTAGAACTTGTTCTGGAACTCCACCCTGAGAAGAAAAGGCCAACAGGAAGAAATTTGTGGTCAGATTTAGTAAGTATGGTAACAATGAAACCCCCCAATTATTATGTGTTTGTTATTGAATAGGATAAAGCTGAAACACTGTCTGTCTAATGACCATGAGCTTTGGACACTGAGCTTTGGTGGTTCTTCTGACACACCTGTCTATCAAACATTTCCAGAAACCTTCTGTGTTTATCTGATATTATCCTCACATCTCACATGGTCAACATATTCAACTTTTATTATTCCACTAGAAAATAGATAACAAACAAGCAATAAAAAATTCAGCTGTTTCAGACAAAGTGCTTGTTGGATGGTCAATGGATTGCATTTATATATCATCACCCATTCACACACACATAATTGTTCTATACACACACTCGGGGTTTAGTACCTTGGGGTTCAATACCTTGCCCAAGGTGAGGAGGGGGTTATTTTTTGCCTTTATTGACAGGACAGTAGAGACTGACGGGAGAGGGGCAGAGAGAGGAGGAATGACACGCAGGAAAGAGTTGGGCAAGTCGGGAGTTGAACCGCCACTCGTCTGCTGACAGCATCCGCTCATGGGGTACGCGCCCTAACCACTCCGCCATCGGGCCGCCCCGACCCCCCAAGTACACTTTGACATGCAAACAGGGAGAGCTGGGAATTGAACCACCAACCTTACGATCAGTGGAAGACTTTTCCAGTCAAAACAAAGATGACACATGAAAGCAACACACCAGCAGATGGCCTTAAAGTCCAGGAGAGAACAGAAGAGCTGGCACGTCTGACCTGAAGGCTTTTAGTGCAGTGTTGCACTTTCAGTGATATGAATCTCATTCGCGTGAGGGTGAAAACAACCAAGGAGGATGAATTTTATTTGGCTCTTATGTGTTTAAGGCAGGGCACATTCCATTAAAGTAAATTAAGGTATGAAAAAAATATCTTATCAGCAGTACATAACAGCACTGCTGATGTAGCAGGATGTATCACAGAGAACTGATTCATCACAGCAAACACATGAGTGTTGTTTCCATTTATATAATATAATATAATATAATATAATATGGGTTTTTAAGTTGTACCTGATTAGGGTTAGTAACTCATGAATCATGTACTAAAACTTAATTAATCCACTGTGAGCATTAATAAGAACAACATGTGAGTTGCCTAGTTGTCAATACCATCGACTGATTTGGGCCATTTAACCACTTCAACTGGACCAGGATGCATTTATCAGACTCATTAATATGTGTAACTGCAGAGATGATGGATTAAAACCCATTTAACTGACTTAATAACATTTATAGCTGGAGAGCTGACGAAACCCCTTAATAAATCTGTTATTAACATTTCTAACCATAGTAGATTATTAGGAGGTTAGAAAGTGTTTATTTGAAGATTACAGGCAACTCTGTCCATCAGCTATACCGCTTATCCTTATGGAGTTGTGGGGGTGAGGTCAGCGAACACACAGGGCTGACATAAAGAGACAAACAACCAGTCACTTACATTCACACCTATGGTTTATTTAGAGTCGTCAATTAACCTGCATGTCTTTGGATTGTGGGAGGAAGTCGGAGGAACCCCCGCAGATACAACGAGAACATGGAAACTCCACACAGAAAGGGCCCAGGCCCCAGGTTCGAACCCAGAACCTTCTCACTAACTCCATTATTACCAAAAAGAAGTGATAAACAGAGGTGAATAGGAGTTTTAAAATGTAAAAGGCCAATAAGTGATCTATGAAGCGGTGAGGTTATTATCAAGTGATACATCCTCATAAACCCACAGCCTGGTTCATCTGCTCTCTGAATGTGCTCTGGCTGGACCTCAGGTAAACTCTGCTGCAGTGGAGATCGTTGATTGAGGGAACTTTTTGATTCCACATGCAGGAACCCACTCTGAACATTTCTGCTTTAACAAGCTCCATGTTCCACAGTGAGCAGACCAGAGTCTGAGCAATGAACCAGGAGCAGTCAGAGCCTTTTTGAATCCCTGAACCAGTCTTAACGTGTCACAGACATTTGCACACGCAGATATGACAGCAGTGTGTAGAGATGAACTGTGAGAGTCAGTGGATGGGACACTGATGAGGAATACAGCCCTATGGTCTGTACAACCTCAGGCTGCTGTGTGACCAAATATGGCTGCTGAGAACCAGAGCAGTCTGTCAGTGACACCTCCTCTTATATCTCTACCAATAAAACCGGACCCTGATGTGCTGCCCGCTCAGTCTGAAGAAGTTATGTCCACGTCACGCTGAAGATAAACTTTTAAACTAACGTGTGATCAAGTGTTTTTCCACTGGAACGTTGAACAGAGAATGGTAACAACACTTTTAAAAAATAGCCTTTCTGTTCATTTCTGCTACAGGCAACAAATGGAAAGAAAAAAACAGCATGACTAGGAGGTCAAAGGTCATCAATGACTGTAGAAAGATCAAGGAAGACATGCCAACCTGACACCAGAGACCATCCAGAGTCACCTGTTCTCACCTCGGCGATGCATTTAAAAGCTCTGAACACAAGGTTGAGAAAAAAATTTAAATGAAAGAGAAGTCATCGCTCACTGTTAAAGAAACTAAAAGCTCTGAATAGCATGTAAACAGCAACAGGAAATAAGACAATACGCTTACTGCAGCACAGCAATAAAAGTTTCTGTCCACTGAAACGCTACAGGGCTTTACATTTCAAACGATTACAGGAAGTTTGTATTAACACGTAATGCAGTAACTTTAACACGGCAAATGGGAGCAACTGAAAACAAGGCTTCATACTGCAATGACAGAGGGAGTCAGAAATAAAGACCAGCCTCTAATAAAAGTCTTGTGGTGTCCTGGAGTTGAGATAAATAAAGACTGAACTGTTGAGGATCCTGGTCAGACTGTGAGCTGTGTGAGAGAGAAAATAAGAAAGATAGTCTGTCTCTTCTAACTCTCTCACTGATCATTTTACATTAAACACAGCTGAAATCACAGCTCATTTGTGTTATAAAATCAGGATTTGACCACAGCTGGTCCAGACATTACTACTTAGTTTTGACCTGGGAGATTTGAACTGGTGGTAAATCCTAAAAAACTAGTGTCAATTAATCTGCTAACTAAATCAATTGACTATGTTTAATATGAGTCAGTTTGATTGTGTAACAGATTGTGACAAACTTCATCTTGTGATCCACCTGCAGTAAATTGACAGCACTGCCTATTCTGTATCTGTATTGCATTCACAGTTAGGATCTTGTAATCCTCAAATCCTGACAACCTCTGACGTCTTCATTTAGGAGGAAAAAACTAAGAGTGGATTTTTAGTTCCTGCTGGTTCCTGGCCTCAGCGAGAGACGGGAGTGTCCAGGAATGTCTCCCGGCTGTGGCAAATATTTGGCCTGCCCGAGCTGTGAGAGGGCAACACTTAAAAAGAGGAAAGAAATGAGAGATCCTCTACGCACAGCTGTAGAGGTGGAAAAAATGCTTGTACCTAACACACGCTACACTCAACATACTATGGTGTGTGTGTGTGTGTTTGTGCAGATAACTCATCAGCATGTGTGTGTGAAGAGTGGACTGCAGAGAAGAGGCTCCAGCTTGACTGCTGTTTACATTTAACATGACTATTTCCAATCACTCACCTCTGTGAAAAATACTTCACTACTCTTTTTAACCTTAGCAGACACCTGTGGAGCCGACACGCTGCTGTATTAACATGCAGTTACACAGTAGAGCCTGGGAGCTGCCCAGTACAACCACAGCCTCTCACCGTGGCTCACTGGGAGCTTATGCATTTGACTTACGTTTGAAATGTTAATTGATGGAGTCACTTTGCACTGAGCTCCATCCTGTGATCTTTCTATTTTAATTCCAACTTGAAGCTGGTTTCAACTGATTTTTGAAACTAAAGTTTGATCAGTACTGAGTTTTAGAAGCTGGTACCAATATCACATTTGAGCATTCAAAAGATAAGACTGGCAATTCTCTAGATTTTTTTTACTGTTAACAACAATGAAAAACCAACAATTTGTTAGTCTGTCTCTCAATACTTAAAGACTTATGTTCCCCAACTGTACCTCTCAGCCATATGCCCACTGGTTCCTACTGAAGATGTAAATATTTAGAGACAGCACACAGATGTATAGTTGATGTATTGTATAGTTTAAAAAGTCTCGTTAGACAGCTGGACAAATGTCACTCAAACAGGAGGCAACAGTGTGTTTGTTGGGGACTATTTTCAGAGGCGGATTATTTCTCTAGTGAGTACTTGGGACAACAGGGCGGTGCAGTGTAGTTCTTCAAGTGACCACTTCACAGCATAAATTAACATGTTTACAACCTGGTACAAAAACGGTTTTGGTCTCTACAGCTTATTTCCTTCTTCATGACAACTGCACGGGGGGAGAATTTGTATATAAGTCACTTATTTAAATTTTATTAAGGCGTAAATTTATGCATAATTGAGTGGCAGGTGGGTAAGTATTTGCTTGCACAGAAGTCTCAGCTCCACACACACACAGACACACACAAACACAGAGAGCACACACACACACACACCCACACCCACACAGCCCACTGTGAGCTTCAAAACCACTCCTCAGTATATGTCCATCTTTATATACAGTCTATATTGTTTTGATCTGTGCATGGGATTTATTAACAAGAAGAAAAACACAGAAATCACCAGACTTAGATGTCAGAAAATCTGACATCTACTGTATATATTTGCCAATCCCAGCATGTCCATTGATGTTAGTTGGGTCCACACCCTTTTCCTTTGAACTTCATGACAGCCTGACTATTAGATATCCCTCCTCTGATCCTCACAGGACATTAATAACATTGTCAAAATCCAGATTTCTTTATAAGACCACTTCTGACTGTCAATAAAAGTTTATGACAGGCTCACTGGGCGTCTTGCCTTTTCCCCGTTGAGCCACAATTTAAGACCAGAGCTAACATATTACGAAAAACACTTTTCTTTTACTCCATTGTTGTGTGTGCCCCTTTTTTAATTTAATATGTATGTAAACCTTCAAGCATAATATTATTTTTTTCACATTATCAAGCAACAGGTTACATTTTAAAAGATATTTGTGTGATCCAACAGATGTTTGCTATCATGAGGAAGTTCTGTCGTTCCTTGAAGGTATTTTTCTTGTTTCCTCCACTTATCTTATAATTAAAGGTTCTGCAGCTGCTGATATGCAGACAAAGATGTGTTGTTTGGCCTGGAGTCACTCTCAACAAATCTCTGGTTCAACTTGGCTGATTACACCTGCCTCCATGACAGTCCGGTCTCTGGCCCATGTGTGAGGCAGATAGGTTGGACCACAAAAACACAATACAGCGTTGGACGGACAACAGACTGGACAAAAGACAGCTGTGCTGGTCTTTCAAAGTTGGTCAGATCACTTTCCTCTGGTTTACAGGAACGACAGACAGACACAAGACAGACAGGCCGTTTGCACTTAAACCTACTTAAAACAATCTGCCCCGAGAACAGCAGTTAAGCATAACTCTGTCCAACAAAAACACACAAGATATTCCTCCCTTCGTTCATCCACCTCAGAACCACAACATACAGCTCTGTGTTATTAGCAGGAACCAGACCAGAGGGATTAAAGACAATAAACCTGCTGCTTTCACTTCTTCTGTTTAAAAGGAATGTTGTGTCAAACAGAAATGTAGCAGGGTGCACTTGTTAATATCAACTCTTATTTGCCACAAATAAATGGTGGTCAGTGAGACTGGATATGTCACACAGCAGAAAGGCCTGTAAATAACAGCCCTCATCTATCAATTTATATTTTTGTACACTGATTAACCAGCACTGCTTCAACATGTGTAATACATAAAAAGATACACAAGTGCAGGACCAGTTTGAGTCAGTCATGATCAATATCAATCTGAACATGGAGCTGTAATCAGAACATGGTAGCTTAGTTTAGCATTAACACTTGAAGCAGGGAGAAATAGCTAAGTTCAAAAATAATCCTGTCAATGACTTAATGAACATGTCGTATGAACGTACACAATGAGAAATGTAAAAATGACAAGTTGTAGTTTTAGTTAGAGCAACATGCTGGATGTATCTGGGTCTGTCTTTGTTTGGGAACAGCAGCTGGGTGAAGGGACTTTGTGAGCTTCCTGTAGTTTTCACAATGAGTTTGGTAGCCTGGCATCTGAGACCAAAATCCAAATCTTTGCTGACCAAGTTTAGCTGGCAACCAGTGTTATGGCCTGAGGTTCTGTTCAGTGAAACACTGCAGCTTGTCAGTAAATCCTAAATTCAGATTAAACAAATGAGATCCAACATGTTTAATCAGTGAGCTTAAGAAATGTTGGTGTTTTTGAACTTTGGACAGAGTCAGGCTAGCTGTTTCACTTCCAGTCTTTATGCTAAGCTAGGCTATACACCTCCTGACTCCAGCTCTGTCCCTGACTCACAGACATGAGATTGAGAGTGAGGTGAACTATTCCTTTAATTACCTTTTATGTTTTATGTATAACAGCAGAATCTTCAAAGAGAAAGTAGCTGTATTTTCTGGACATTATTCCACTTGAATTATGATTCCAACCCATTTGTCATGAGTAAGTTGTTACTCCAACACAATAATAACTACTACAAACTACCTGCCAGTTGTTTGAATATGCTGATGACATGGTGCTAGTTGGTTTTATGCAGACAGGGGACACAGTGAATCATCTGACATATTTCCACTCCACTGGTGAGCTTACTAAATTGTGTGAAGATGGTTATTAACGAAAATAAATTCATACACAATTTAACTGAAATGTTTGTAAGGTTAAAATGAAGTGATGACGTTTTATATCCAAATGGTCAATGGTCAACTTGACTGTGACATCATAATGTTCTGCAAAAACACTTCTGGTCATTATTCAGTGCTTTAACTCAGGAAGGGAAGATTGTGACCGTATTTCCTGCAACTTGGTTGGTTGGCGGAGGCAAACAACCATGATTCTGTAATTCTAGTTAAAAAAGCAATAGAGCGCTTGTATCAGGAAACTGGACTCATAAGATATGAGCAAGAGCATTTTAGAGACTGTTTACAAAAGTTATGCTGAGGTATGGGCACCTGGAGTATAATACACTCACAGTACTCACATTTGAGTGCTGACATGTTAGAGCAAAATAAGTGGTTATTACATTTTCTTCTGTTCAACAGTTATATAATATTATATTATTTAAATTACAAAAATATTTTTGTCACTTATAATATTTATTTATTTTTGTTATTTTACAAAGCATTCTGGTCTTTTCTCCAATGATGGCCCCAATGCGCTGGTCCACCTCAGACAATTCTTTGTCTGCTGCCCCCCCTGTAGTGCTCTGCATCTTTTGTCTGATTTTTCTGGTGTCAGATTTCAAATCAAACCACTTCTTTTTAACCTCATCCACAGTGCATCCTTTCACTGAATGTGACTGCATCCCATACATCTTTTTTGTGTTTGATTTTATATCCGCTATTAAATATTACACTCATTTGCAGCTCACTTCCTGCAGCAACACCTCCACTTCAGAACTACTAAAGTTCCTTTTGCGTTTTGATTCTAGTGCTCCGTCTTTAGATTTTTTCGTTATGGCATTTTCTCAATCCCTTACAGTATCTCTTTGTGACTTCTGTCTGTTTCTGCACACGACCCACGACCCACACGTTTACCTATGCTGATCGGGGCCAACTGGCACACGCTTTCAGTTTACGAAGAGATTGGCATTCATCATCTAAGAACACAGGTGCACACAATTATGCAGTTTAAGAACATGTTCATGAATCTGACATAGAGTTTTCTTAAGAACTTTCTTAAGAACAACTCAGGAAAGAATTTAAGGAAATACTTTAGAAGATATTAGTGAATGAGGCCCATTATTATTATCAAACACGTGTTAATATGTATCAGATATCACAGCTGTTTGTTTTATCACTTCCTGTTAAGTAGGAGCTGAGTGCAGCCATGTTGACCTGTGCTTTCAGCATATTACCATTATTCCTGGTATGAACATTCACAGTCCTGAGAAAATGATTCTTATGCATTTTGGTGACTTCCTGACCCTGACCAACACTTGTCTACAACAAGGTAAAACAGGAAGTTGGGATGTTTAAGGGCTGATTCACATACAGCAAGTTACAAAAAGCTTATTTTAACATACTACAGTGGATATAAAAAGTGTACACACCCCTGTTAAAATTATAAAAAGACCACAATAAATAATTTCAAAACTTTTCCCACCTTTAATGTGACCAATTACCTGTACAATTCAATGGAAAAACAAACAAATCTATCAGGGGGAAAAAACGTACAATAAGCTGGTCGCATTAATGTGCACACCCTTAAACTAATACTTTGATGAAGCACCTTTTGATTTAATTTTAGCATTAAATAATTTTAACAGGGGTCATCATTTTAACAGGGGCGTGTACACTTTTTATATCCATTGTATCTGAATACCACTAGAGGTATAGTGAAAATAAATACATATCCTTTGCATTTTGGATGGATGGACTCTTTCACTCTCTCTCCTTGCTGCCTTACTTTTTTTAACTTGATTTATAGACACCTATCTGACAGAGAAGCCCAGAGTGTGTATGAAACAGTCTTTGACTGCTCGTAAATCACTGGATGGATATAATTACGTGCTCTGTGCTGAACGGGAGGTTTCCCTCTTGGGATACTGAGCATTTATCATCCATCACTTAAACAACACCTCCTCCTCACAGTTCTCTATAGTACTCCATCTGTGTGCACAGCTCAAAATACTTGTCTACTTAAAATATATACATTAATATGATTCATGATTACAGCTGTTATGTTCAAACAAATTCTACTTCCACATTACCTCTACTACCCGTTAATATATTTTTACTATGTCATAGTGATCATCACCCTGCGCGAGGGTAATCCATGACTTCTCTGCATTGGATTTCCTGTACTCAGCTCTGTTTGCCCTCCCTGTGTGTCAGTGCAGTTTGCAGTGTTGTAGTCTGGATCAGCAGGGTGGAGATGGTGCTAGGAGGCGATGGATCTGGGGGTGTGTGAGATTATCTGGAGACCTGTGTGCTCACAGTTTGGTAAACCACTCTGGGTCAGGAATGTTTCATGTTGCTAGGATTCCTCATGTACAAGTAAAACTGAAGAACTGCAGGCAGATGTACTTGTTTCAAGAGGTGAAGAACGACTCACTGTGTGTATGTTTTCTATCAATGTGTCATTGTGTAGGCATATGAGAGTCTATTATGCTCTGTAGTCTATTATGAGTGTACACATGGGTTTAGTAGCATGCATGTAGGCCGTATGTGTGTTGGTATTTGATATATGTGTGTGTGAATGTGTGTATCTAACCAGTGCAGACGCAGGGCATGCAGGAAGGCTGACAGCCCCTCCATGATGAGCAGGATGGCGACCGTGAGCGTGGCAAAGGCCGAGAAGATGATGGACAGGCCGAAGAACCCGCCCCCGCTCCGGGAGGACAGACCCAGGTGCATTACCATGGACCACAGCACCTCTGAGAGCTCTGCACACACACACAACGATGATAACATTATAGCATTACACAGACTGCACTTGTATAGCTGCTTTACATTCACTCTCATTCACCATCTCACACAGACAATATGCAAGGTGCATCAGTGTCTGGATCAAGGACACTTTGAACTACCAACCCTCCACCTCCTGACCAACATCCACTCAATAATAATGATAGACAATAATAAATAATAATGATTACACTAAAATAAATATGTAAAGAATATTTGAATCCAGTATCACTGAACTAATGTACCTATCATATGTCTTTATCTACAACCTCTTTATACATGACCTCTTTTACAGATTATGTGCTCACATGCCTGTGGGTATGCGTGCTTGTACTCACGTGCATGAGCCAGACTGAGGGCCCAGAGGCGCAGGTAGGAGGCTGTGTTGGAGATGCATCCCAGACAGTACTCTATAGTATGGATGGCCTGGTGGACAGCTACATCACCAAAGTTAAACTGTTGTGGAAAGACAAGATGGTTAGAACGCACACACGCACGCACGCACGCGTGCACACACACACAGCCCACAGGTACAGCAGCAAAGTTTTGTATGTTTATTTGGTAACACACCCCGATAAGAGCTCCTGTTTAGTATTTATAAGCAGTATAGAAAAAATAAATGATTTATACTGGACTATAATGTCGTTGTATAAGCATTTACAGGATGGGAAGGGGTGGGTGGAGTGGAGTGGGGGGCAGCTGGCAGCCAGAGAGCCAGAGTGGCTGGGAGTTTACCCATGTATTTGTCGACAACCATGAATCCTCCTGTGAGCATCCATAAGGGGAGGTTAAGGTATAAACAGATAATCAATGATAATTAAATAAAACACAGCTAAAATAATATAAAACTTGTCTTCATGGTGGTGGTGGTGACAAGTACTGAACTGAGCTGAATACTTTTTTTTATTTATTAAATGCTAAATAGTGAAGCTATTGCTACTTGTATTGTGAGGGACTGAAAAAAGTGAGCGGGGATGATTTCAGTGTCTTGTTTACATTGTTTTCACAGGACAAATCTGATGCACAGCTGTTCATGGACTCATTATAGAAGTGTAAAACCTTTATTTAACCAGAGAAGAATCACTCTTTACTTTTACATGCACAAAAGAAACCAGGTTAAATCAGGGTGAGCAAGTAATTGGACAACATTGTTACTGCACATGCACTGTAGTAACCTGGTTACTGTAAAGTCATGTGTACATGCAGTGAATCAAGCACATGGCAGGGGCCCCACGCCCTTTAATTTTGCTCATGGACACCTCAGTAGTGGCAGTGAGGGACAAGTGCTGCTCTTTAAGTCATCCTGCCAGTCCAAAGACTGAACTGACGACCTCAATGCTCAGAGATGTCTCAACTTTAAACAAACTTTTTTGAAACTGCCTTTGCCTCTGCTGCTTTAAAAAGGTAAATACTGTATCTGTACTCTCCATAATCATAACAGGAGCATCACTGAGGCACTAAAATGATCTTTTTACTTCCAGTGCTGCAGGAAAGCTGGAAATTAACCAGTTCATTAGTTCCTGAAAAGGTTTCCTATGACACTTACACTATTTTTTTAAACCTTGGGCAGTTTACCACTGACCTTTGTGCCATTAAAGACTTTTCACTGGATGCAAGCTGCTTAAATTTCAATAAAAAACTGTAAAAAAGCAGGTGTCCTCAAACTTTTGACCGGTGGTTTATTACAAACATTTAATCTTCTACTCAGCACTGAGAAACGATTATCACCCAGCTTTGCCCTTGAAAATGTGTCCAACAATAACATCTCTACTGTCCATATGGGCTGAACAGTGGAAACGACTAGGAATGGAAATTCTGTTATCATCTTAATGAGTGCTTGCTTTGACCTTTGACCCCTGGCTGAGCCATTATCGCTAGTCAGGCAGAAAACAAAGAGCAAAGATGTCTGGCTTGTTTGGGTTTGTTTCTCCTTTTTTTCTCAGCAGGCTCAGAGCACAGGGGCTTGTTTGTGTATTGTAAAGCCAACAGAGTTCCTCCGTTCTCTCCATCCTGGAGCAAGACTAGCCTTTCCTGTATGAAGCAGGCTGGAAGGGGGGGGGGGGGCAGCACTGGAGTCTATTGCTCTACGTTGCTCGTGTTGGGTTTGGTTTGGCACTGGTCTGGTTTCCTTTTTCCATGCTTCTCTTTTGTCCTTGGACTCGTGAAACAGAGTTCACGGAAGCAGAACCCATTGTTCCCATTCAAGAGTCTCTGACACAAGTAGCTAATGAAAACAACACTGGCTAACATGCCGTAATGGCAAAACAGGTGGACGCAAGTGGCTCTCATTAGAAATGTTGCAACCCAAACATTTCAACTGAGTAGAGTCATGCGATTACACAAAGTATACAGTGTACAAAAGGGGAAACTTTGGATCTGTGAAGAAGATCACTTAACAGCTCAGTAAAAAGAAGAAAACTCAGGCACTGTCTTTAAATTAGAGAACATTTCAAAAGCAGATCTGGAGTACTGGAGACCAAAGTCTGAAACGCTGACTTCTGTTAAGGTATATTTCAAGAGCAGAGCTGTGTCTTGTGATTAGTTTATTGACCTGGACTTGTCTCTTGTACTTGTCTCAGTCTTGTGACGTTTTGACGAGGCTCGTCTCGGTACCGTGCAGTGGTTTGACCCCAACTTGTCTCAATCATTTGAGTGTTTTCATTCATCTCTGTCCCATGGTGTTTTGACTAAAATCTTTCTTGGTCTCTGAGTGACTTTGACTGGGACTGATGTCAGTCTTGTAGGTATCTGTCTCAGTCTATCTATCCCAGTCTTGAACTTGGTCATATTGAGTTTTGACTCTGATTTTTCTGAGACCCATTGGTGTTTTGACTCAGATTTGTCATGGCGTTGGTCTCCTAGATGTTTTGACTTGGACTTGTCTCTCACACACATCATGAAAGATGCTAAACTGTGACTGGTGCATGTAGCCAGCCACATCTCTCTACCAAGACCCATTAATAATTTATGACAATTTGACAAACTGACCATCTCAAAAGGCAATACATTGTGAGGTCTGATTCTTCGACCTCACCTCCGTTCATACTGTTACTCATCTCCAACCTGACTTCAGTGGTCTTTAATACAGCTCTCTTTAAAAAGTTAATTAGTGTCTCTTTTACAAGTAATGAAACCTGCCACAAAGGTGAGGCACTTACCCTTGTTTCAAATTAAAATAAAATAATTAAACTGTTGTTTTTCCCGATTTAAATTCTTCTGCTTGGTTTTGACAAATTGCACTCAGGGAAAATGATGCTCCTAGTTGGTATTGGGAGTTAAGGAGAGTAACAGTTAAGGAGCACAGGATGTTTGGACAGATTGTTAAGAGTTCAAAGAAAGAAATAACACCACTTTTTTTTCTAAAGGCACAAACAGATACATCAGCAATACAGCATCCAGGCATGCTAAGAAAATACCAAACTCTGGCTCTTACCGGTTCTTCCTCTGAGTGCTTGAAAGCAAACAAAAGTCAAAGATTAGTGCCAGAATTCAAGAATTGCATCAGTCCAGAAGTTTCTATCCTACTTTTGTTCACCAGTGTTTTGCAGTTTATTTCATCAGACACTAGAGGTCTGGTAACCAACAAAAACCTAAAAGGGCCTGACAAAGGTATCAGATTTCAGGCCGGATTTCGGTCATTTGATTGGGTAAAGCTTTGAGCTCAGGTTGGCCCTTGCTGTGAGTCATTGAGTCATTAATACATTTCTGTGTCTCTTTCTCTGACTGTTTCACTAATCTGTATCCATTTGGGTCATGTGTAAGAAATAGATACGCGCTTCTCAGTCTGAAGAGGTAAGCACACAGTCTGTAGCCATTAAACTACATTAGCCTGAAAAGCTAGATTTAACATTTAGCAACAGGTCAGGCTTGTGCTTCTCATTTGGCTGTACCAGTAGCTCAAATCTTAGTATAATTTTATATAATAGTATATTTTTTAAACATCTATCTTAATATAATATTCTTATGCTGTACGTATGCTGAAAGAGTTATGGCTAACAATCAAGTGCGTATCTTCCAAAATCTTTTGTTATTATATAGCCTCTTTGCATTTCCTGAGCCACCACAGAGGGAGACTGTACACACAGGTGGTCACATGCAGGTTTGTAGCTGAGACAGAGAACCGGCAGCAGACTTACACGAGACTGCCAAAATGAAGATACCCACTTGATCTGACATATTTAGACTGCAGAAGCCATGTGAGTATTGTATTAAGATGACCTTTACGTGTATGGATATGACCCATGCAGAACTCAAAAGCACACGCCACATCTTGAGCTACAGTAAGATGCTCTTGTTATCCACTGCAAAAACACCTAGATATATTTAAATTTATAAATAACCAGCACTGCCAGAAACCATGAATGAAGGTCATGAAGGTCACTGTGTGTACGTTAATGGGCTGTTTATAAGAACGTGGTTTCTTACAACGTGGGGATTGCCACTTGACGAGAGCTTCGGTCATTGGTGCGTTTACAAGACAAGAGGTTATAATACGTCCTCTGAGCCATGCAACATTTTCAGGGTAGATTTGAGGCTACCTTGAGTTGTTATCGGTAAGTGATGAGACGGGCTGGGGCTAGCTGTTTAGCATGCTAACTTCAGTAGAAGAAAAGACGTGATGTAGAAGAGTTAACATTGCTGTTGCTTTCCACTGCTGGAGACAACTCTTGGTGAGAAAAGGAAAAAAATGTGTTGCTGGACTTGCAACATTTCCACTAGACTGGTAAATAAACAGCTGTTAATGCTAACAAAGGGCTATGTAGCAATAGCAAAATTTACAAATAGCTCCTTTGAATGATAATACACAATTCAAAGGAGCTGTTTAAAACACAAGAGAAAGGGAGAGAAAGCTAATTTTTCTATCAATATACCTGTATTAATCAAATGTATCTGGTTATTAACATTTTCTGTAGTATTCAGCCTGATATTGTTCCAGTCACTGGCATGTTCTCAGCATTATGCAATATAAGTCTTTGACACTGTTGATAAGTCATGCCTAAATGGAAGATCATATGCTTGAAATAATGATGACAAGATGCAGTCTTACTACATTACAGTTAAGCAACATGTTATCAAAACATAAACACTCAGATTTATTATCCAGGAGACACCAAACATCTGAGTCACACAAAGAAAAAAAACTCAGATCTCACATATTCCACTTGCTGGTTCTCATAAAACCAACTTGGTGTTTATGTTTCCGAAATGGAAAATCCATCTCTTATCAGCTCTAGTTCATGCCAGCCTTCCCTTTCCCTCTGCACGTTGTTGGGCCCAAATTACCCACATCTCTCCTTACTGTCCAAGAACGGCTGTTCTCTGATATGAAAGCACAACTGGCAGCTGGTAAATGTGCTCAGATACCAGATTTCAAATTAGTATTTTTTTTTGTTATACGCCTTTGACCGTCCGAATCTGGAACCACTGTAACCAAACCAAGTGAGTCAAACTATTGTCATTGTTTAACCAATATAATTGTAATAAAAAACACAATTTAGCTGTCTGAGTATCATGTCCACCCTTACAGAAAAAAACATGGAAATTATTTCAGACTTAATACTTAAATACATTAAGGTGAAATGTGTGCCCCAAATCAAGTGCTGCAATGATTATAGCTATTTTGATACTTGATTAGGTAATTTATCAAATACTCTATGTAGACTATTTTATTGTACAAAAATGTGAAAAAAATTAACCTTTAGTGCCTGTATCTAATCCTATTAAAAACTATTCAGAATAAAAAAAAAATTAAAAAAAATGAAGGTCTGGAAGAGGATGGATGTTTGAAGTTGATGTTTGGTGATGTTTAACAGGCTCACCTCATCTCCTTCCTCTGAGTGCTGGGAGAGCTGGTCGTGGTCCATGATGCCAGCCTCGTCCTCCGTGGGCCCGTTACCCACCCGCACTCCTCCGAACTTCTGCGTGCCCTGTTGGGTGAGTCCGGTGCATGATGAGGACACGCCTGTTTGCTCTAAAGACTGCTCTAGATTCTCTGCAGGGGTTTCTTCCCTCTTCTGGGACTAGATACAAAAGCCACAAGAGCTGTGTCTAGCTTAAAGCGAGCCTTGGGTTGAACGCTTCTTAATTTGCTTCCATTTTTTCAAGTAAAACCGGGCACCCAGTACAGTGAGGGAGGGCAGAATAAAATCTACCCAACACTTGTCAAAGATAACACTTTAGTTTTAATAAATAAAAACTAACAGATAATTAAAATGTTCAATAATACAGTAGATTGTTTTAGGCTAAACCAGTAAATTATTAGAGTAGGATCATCAATCATTTATTGAAGGGTTAAATAATCCCACTGGTTGACTTAAACCTCAACAAACAGTTTGGCAAAGTACAACTTGTAACTGTGAAGCTTTGGTCTGAATTAGAGGTGTTGCATGATATTTATAAAAATAAATTTTACACTTTTACAGTTCTGGTCACAAACCCTCTCTCCACCTCCCTACACTCAGATTTGAGTGCTTATTTAGTTTATTTGCTATAAAGACAGAAAACACACACTAAAGAAAGTTTAATATGAATTTAACTAATAGGATCTTTATTAATATATAATTATTGTTGATTCTTTAGGGTCACAATAATCATGTAATGAAAATCTGATATTGTGACAGCCCTAATCTAAAAATCTAAATGTCCTCCTGATCTAGTCTGGTAATGGGGTTACTTGTCTGGCTGTTGTGCGCTTGTCAACAGGTCTGGTAGTTCTGGGGACTAATCTGGACCTGGAAATCATAATATTCTAGCTAATTATAACAACTTAATATTTTAATACTGAATTAAAATATTAACATCGACATTAAAGTTTGCCATTCAAGTAGTGTAACTCATGTTAACACTGATGGTAGATGAACGAAGACAAAAACTGCCGCTTCATGAAAAATGCAAACGTTCAACAATCAAAGAGTGATTATAACTAAAGGGGCTCGGAAACTAAATATTGCCTCTGCCATTCAAGAAAGTGGTCAGTTAAGGCAGGTACATTAACTATTTGGAAAAACAGTGTTGAGAACTTTGAAATATGGCACCAGTATCAGTTTTATCAGTGAAAATTACTGACGATTTTTCTTTTCCACAACAAAAAAGAGACAAAACCAAACAAAAAATAACTTTGACAAAATGTATTTGTATTTGTTGACAATTCCATCAACAAATAACAGATAAATGATCATGTGAAAGACAGATGAATGGATTGACTAACTACTGTTTTAATGTAAAGTCCTATTCAATAAGTCGTATGTATCTGCAGAATAATAAATTATATAATAATTTAGACAATTTTAATATTGTTTCCTCCGCCATCCAAAATATCACTTCTACAGATGCTGAATTAGCTGCTTGACCTGTTACAGTAATAAGCAGCATCTTGTATTTTAGTAGTAATTTCTGCAAATAATGTTTACTGATGTCAGGGTCCTGGAAAGTCAGAAAATTAGAACCAGTTTTAAGGATGAATTTATCTACAACCTATTGCAAATTAGACAAAGAACAAACGCCAATAACAAACAAGTAGGGAGCTCATCAACATTTATAAAAGCTAAAATTAACATAATGTTATCAAGTGCTGCAAACACTAATTATTAATGACCAAAACTAGATTTAAATTAGTTTTAGTTGTGGGAACTTAAAACTAAAAATAATCAACCCACAAAACTGTGGTTAAAGCTAATAAATCTGTGTGGAACTCTATTTATAATTGTTATGAATACACAGTGAAATGTGCCAACGTTTACATTTCAGAAAGCTGTAAATAACAGTCAACAGTGAATTCACCAGAACTCTATTTAAATGGCGCTGGTCTTTATTGTGATGTGGCTTCAAGTCTTTGAGGTTTAACACAACCAAGTGAGAGCAACCAGACCTCCAGGCTGCAATATCTCATATATATAGTGGATAAATTCAGCTAAGAAATATCTGTTGGATACTTAAGAGTTTGGACAGAAACTTGTCAAATATAAAACAGTAAAACTCGCTGTTAGGGTGCCCCTTAGTCTGTCAAGTATTTGTTGCATATATCCCAATAAAATATCAGCGTTTCCAAGGCAGGCTTTAAGCATTTTTCATGGCAACACAACCAACCACGTTACACAATACAATGAATGGCAGAATAGGAGTGAAAAAAAAGGTTATATCAAAGGTTATAATTGTTATTCATCAAAGGTGACAGTAAGGTTATAGGTGGGGTCAGATCCACATACCAGGTGCTTTTTCCACAGGTGCTGACGCCGAAGCACCATAGTTTTCACAATCAGCATACAGGGTACACATGCAAGGGCAATCAGCACCAACAAAACCTGGATCCCCATCTACAGATTCAAACAGAGAGAGGTTAATAAGGTGTTGGCGATGTGTGGCAGTGATCAGAAGAACGCTTATCCTCTGAACATCCTGGTGAGGCCTGAATCTCACTGCTGGCACAGGAAAACCACACAGCTGATTTTCTTTCTTCTGTCTTTGAGTCTGATTATTAAACTCATCTATAAAATACAAGCCTTTCTTTGTTTTCTTGCACGTCTCAGTAAACCAAGATGAAGGCTGACTGACTCCCTCTAAATCAACACTAAATCAAGCTGTTTAAAGGAGAACATACTTTTCTGCTTGGATGTTTCTAGTGTTTTTGATCTACAACTTCATCTGGCAACAAGTGGCAGGAAATCAACACTAACTACAGCTAATGTTGACGTATCATTAGTAGCACTGAACGGATATGATATCTGGGATAAATCTCCCTTTGGCTGCTATGTTCCAGTCTCCATTCCAATTAGTGTCATTGCTTCAAACGAAAAAAAAGGGCTGAGCGATAGAAATAACATAAAACAGTAAATGTGAGAGATACTCCCTCGATACTATAATTTTCACCACGTCAACCATATTCTCACACGGTGATCTCAATGGAAAGCAAAATTAGGTAGATTGGTAACTAACAAGTTACTGCAAAAAAAATCTCCGATAACATTTCCTCTGGTGCTATATGTAACAAGAGCCAGACTGTGCTGGAGTGGAGCCTAAACAATGAAAACCATATTACTGTCCTAATACTTTCTGACTGCACTGTAAGTCTGACCAGCAGAGTTAAGTGTACTACAGTAGTCTAAAATACTGTCCTTTAAATGGTCTGAGTTCAAGTCTTATGTCACCAAGCAAGTATCAATGTACCATGTCAGATCCAGTCATAGTGCCTGACCTCTGACCTCTCTGGAAGAAGGTAAACCTCTGTTTTGTTCACTATGAGCACCTCTCTACCAGTGTTCAACTATGTGAGTGCAAGAGGGAGGGGCGGGAAGCTGGGAGAGGCAGAGGGGTGGGTGAGGGAGGGAGCACCTGTCCCCTGTAGAGGGGCTTGTTGGTAGGGTCATTATAGTTGAAGAGACACATGTTGATGAAGTGGATGAGCAGGCTGGGAGCATCCTTGGAGGTGTAGGCGTCGTAAGCCGTCCACTTGTAGAAGACCAACAAGACGAGGTAGCCAAACAGGCTGGACATGAAGACGATCTCTGGGATGAAGCCCAGGAAGATGTTCAGTGGCTTCTTGAAGTACCTGCGGTGCAGAGACGTCATTTAACAATGCAGACAATAGCTCTGCTTGTTGGTGATGGATTAGAGCTTTTAACTTTGCTTATTTAGGTCTTCAGGGAAAATATAATTAACTAGGGGACAGGGGCGACCCTACAGTCTGGGGGGCACCAGGCAAAGAAGCCCATCGAAATCCATTAAAGATCCCAACACACCCACGGACATATACACACACACACCAACTTTTTGCAGATGCTACAACTTACACGTGTCCACTAAACACCTCACATGCAGACTATCAGTAGACGCTACAGTTTACACATGTTCCCTGAATGCCTCACTTGCAGACAATGGGTAGAGCTCACATCATCAGGGGGATAGGGGGGCTTTGGGGCAGCAGTGCACTGTATATATGTTTATATTTGTCATTGCAAAATGAGCTAATATGAGGGGCCATCTTTTAACCTTGGGGGCCCCAAGCATTTGCCTGGTTTATTATGTGAATGTGATTGAGATTGTTAGCACTGGCACTGTCAGCCAGAAGAGCAAACATCCTGACAAAGCTGATCAACATGTCCCAGTTTTAAATTCAGCTAAATGTTTTATCACATAAATAGAATAACCCTATTATTATTATATTACTTCATATTACTAATGAATGTAATCAACATAGTGTCAACATTCAACATTAGCCTCACTGAGTGTCACACTTACAGGTGGTTGAAGAGACTGAGAGACACTCCGAACAGCATGTGGATGACGCCCAGGATCACAGACATCTTCATCTTGAATGAGTTGAGGAAAGTCAGCTTGTTGGTGGCGACATTCCAGATCTGCAGGGACCACACAGCATGTTCAGATGTCTGAGACCCAACCAGAGCAACAGGACTGCTCCTTTTTATTCCTCTTCATTTCTATTTACGCTGCTCTCATATAACCACCAACATGCTGGAAACAGTCAATTCTGGACTGCTTGTTGTTATTTGTTTCAACATATGTTAAGCCTTAATAAGCAGTTTCACTTTAAAAATCATTGATTCAGCGGACACAGGATGTCTCAGCGACTGGGAGATAAGCTGTGTAACATTTACTCAGCTTTTTTCTCTGATAACTTCAGATCCAGACATCCGATGACTAAAATCCTTCATCCGGTTAAAACATTTAGTTGAAAATGACCAAGGTGTAAAAAGTGTATCTTAAAAATGTGATGGATAAAAGTCAATTTTGAGCTTTTGGTGGGATACCACAACACTGACACATGCACATATGTGTAATGACGTCATTGACAGGTGACCTAATGAAACGAACCGTTACCATAAGTAAAATCAAATTGCTGGAAACATTTGGGATGATGTTAAGTGTGCAACGAAAAAAAAATAACATAGATCTATTCATTTTAATTTCAATGTGGAAAAGTTACATATTATAACTTTTGTGGACAAAACTGCTTGGAGTCAGCAAATTGGAGGGTACATGTCCACACAAAGCCTCACATATACCTTCTAATAATGAAATTGCGCACTCGTGGATGTGGAAAGTATAAAACTAGCTTTCATAGGACACATTCATTGCTTGGGTCTCTTCCTGAAGTTTCCCTACTTGTTGACAATAGGAAAAATTCAGAATATTGTTAGCGTCATTCTTGAAGTTTACAAGCCAGAGGTAATGTTGCACCGTGATTCTAAGCACAGAAAATGACTAACAGTTATTTACTGTTGCTGTTTTAGTGAGTGTGCAGATTTACCGGGTCAATTCCCAGTGGATAAGGCCCGTTGAACACACCAGGAACAGCTGGGTCTAACTGAAGAACTGCGTTTCCATCAAGTGTCTCAACTCTGGGACAGATGAGGAGAAAATTAAAGAAGCAGATTATTCACCTGCTGTGGGTTTAAGAGGCAAAAACAATACACTTTAAAATCACATCAATCGACCATACAGAACCTGAATGGATCTGACTGGTCTAAGAAGGTGCCTACATGAGTTTAATTTCCTGCTTCTACACTTATCTGAATATTTTAGTATCTTTGCAATATCTGTAGTTCTATCTCTAACAGTTTCTTCTCAGGTCAGTGAGCACAGATTTTAGCCTCTGTGCAGGCACAATGGTATCAAATCTGGCAACCTAACTGTGACAGGAAGTCACTGCATCAAGTTGTTGTTGGCCAAGAAATAGTTCCAGTGTGTAACAAACAGATACGACTTCTTAACCAAGCTTTAGAGGTGTTTGTGGTTGTGTTTCTGAACTCTGGACAGTTTTGTAATAATGTTATACAAAGCTTGACAATTTGTACTTAACACACAGACATGAGATTGATATCTAACTTCTCTGGGAAAAAAGCAAATATCAAAATGTCTGCAAAATGTTGAACTATTCCTTTTTTTGAGTGAATTTTAATGGCATATATCTAAAAATTAGGCCTCTTGTTCAGCTCCGTCTGTTCTGTAAAAACACTCTATATGACTAGATTAACTTGAAGAGTATAATCTGGGATGTGGATCATCTCAGACAGTATCAGTCCAGGCAGGATAGGCTGACTTACGTCCAGTTGGCTCCTTTGGGGCCAAACATGGGCCTGACGCTCCACCCAGAGCCAAACATGTTCAGTGACTTGGAGAAGCAGTCATTGTAAATGATGCCGCAGTAAATGGAGAAGATCCCCATCAGGAGGATGATATAGCGGCCAGCAAACACCATGTTGAACATCTGCAGAGACACACAATGTATCATACAGTATGTGTGTCATGTTTCCAATATTTGTATAAAACTGTGAATCTGTATTATTTATATGTCTCACTGTACCTCATTGTCGCTCTTCTGGGCAAGGAGGCGGCTCTCTCGGATGACCAGGTAGAGGGCAGCACAGGTCATCAGCACGCCGTGACCCATGTCACCAAACATCACCGCAAACAGGAAGGGGAAAGTGATGATGGTGTAGGGTGCTGTAACAGGAAACACCCAACAAGGCTCAAACACCTGTAATGATGCTCTGGTGTACAACTGAATTTCAAGCTTGTGCAGGTTGAATTTAAAAGGACCCTAAACATGTACAATAATTCATATCACAATCATAATGTTTAATCAATGAAGCATTAAAGGAATAATGTAAGATAATATATTCATATTAAAATATTGAAATTACAGAAATGTGCAGAGAAAATTGGAGACTATTGGAACTGTAAAACATTTCTGGTTTTAGTTTATTATACATGAGGACGTGAGGAAGGTGAGAGAGAAAAAATTGATTTAAGAGTTGACTAGTGTGAGAGAAAAAGATTTTCCTTGGCAAGAAATTTAGACTTAAGGCCAAGTCTTCTATTTATAATGTTGGTAAATTTAGATATTACAATAATATATGATGTATTATTATTTCCACAGCACCACTATCAATACAATACAAATACAGTTTTCATTCAGTAATTAAATTAATAATTATTATTATATGGAGGCGTTATGCAATCTGTGTTGCTGAAAGGCTTTTGAGAAGTTGACCTGTTGATGTTTATCAGCTTTTCAAAAAAGAATAAATAGTGAATGGAAATAGTAGTAGGCTACTGTTGGAGAAGATTAACTGAGAGCAGCAGAGTGTCTCTGTTGTCATACATTGAACTGTTGAATGTACATTATTCTTGTTTCAGATAACAGACAATAAGTAAACATTTACATTAAACAGGGAACAGGGAAAATTAGAAATGAAGGCCTGTTTCTAATGAAAGCCTGTGTCACCTAAAATCCTGTCATCACTCAGTAATTAGTTTTGCATGTATACAGGTATGGAGGAGAGAGACACAGCTGATGACAGCACTTCCAATTTCACACAGGGGCCACTTTAGAGATTCCAAAAAGCATATTTGTATCTTGTGCTAAAACTAAGATTTTCTTGTGAATTTGCTGCTGTATTATTACAAGGTTTTGTCACGTTTGAAGGCTGGTAAGGGATTAGTGGGAATATAGTGTTTTAATAAAAGAGGATGACTTACAAAAAATCCAATGCAAAAACACAGGAACAAAAAACAGACAGATGAGGAGACTTTAGGAAACTCAACAGGAGCAAAAACCAGAAAATCCAAAACACTAAGACTTCAGAGACAAGTGGGAGCACAGAGACTAAATACACTGAACACAGGTGAAACACATTAGGGTGACGCAGACAATCACACTGGAGTGAAACTGGATGAAGACAGGAAGTAAAACCAACTAGAGACAAACAAGGACTACTTAAAAATAAAACAGGAAATGAGTCCAAACAAAAAGTGTCCATCAGTGCAAACGATGACAGTTTTTTAGATGGGTAATGCACTAATGTGACAAGTAATTCATTCATATAGAGATGAAGGATTTCCTGTTTAACCTGGATTGATCTCCCGGTAGTTCCCGATGCCGTAGGCATCAACGATGTTCTGGAAGCCAGATGTGAACTTGTTGGTCTTGTTGAAGGTAGGTGGAGTCTGCTTGGTCTGCATCCTGTTGAGGATGGACGGCACTGTCGAGCCACTCCTCTCCTGGCAAACAAAGCCTCACATTTCAGTCTCATACTGTCCATGATGTAGGCGTAAGACCAGGTGACATACACAGACCTCCACATGACCTCATGACTGAACGTAACCTGATGTCGAAAAACAACATTATCCAGGTGCTAAACTCCATCTGTGACCTCAGCAGTCTGTATGTTACTCAGATGCTAAGTTATTCTGTGATTTGGATCATGGGGCAGTGACCTCAGTGAAGACTCAGTGAAGACTGAGGTCACTGTGAGTTTTCACAGTCTGTTCATTTGCAATCAGCACATCTGTGACAGCCAACATTAGCTACACCTATTCTGTTTCATACTGCAGGACAAACACTGCAGTCAGTGCAGGAGCTGCCAGTGATTCTGCAGGTGTTGAAAAACCAAGAACAAAAAGAAACATCTACTGCTAACTTTAGCGAGCTTTCCGAGTAGAATACAACGGACACTAAGAGAACGAATGTTTGCAGTAGAAGCTGTTTCCATATAAACATGCATATTATAGTTTCTATTTTCTTACACAATAAAATTAAACAGTTAAAAAGTTAAACAGAGCTAAAACATAGTAGGCACTAGTTTGTTTGGCTGGACTTGTATGTTAAGCAGCAACTTATTTGTTATTGTTGTTATTTCACAAAGCCTCAGTGACCTGTATGACCTGGATTCAAATCCAGCCAAAATAAAAGTATAAGACGTAAAAGATGTAAAACGGAACTCACCGTCCCTCTGCGCAGAGCGAACTGGATGGAGTCCAGGTCCGAGACGGGACACCACACCTCAGCGATCAGACACTTCTGGGTGACGTCGATGTTGCAGAGGTTGAGAGTGTGGTAGATGGCCTTCATCTTCCTCACCTTGATGAACCACACTCGCATGGTCTTGGAGGCAGCCTGCAGCACTCGCTGACGGTGGTCCTCTGTTTGGTTCAGCACCTACAGGAGCAGATGTTTGGATGGTGTCAGGCCTGATAGGTGTACTGACCTGAGGTGAGGTGCAGTGGTAATCATGATGTGTTTGATTGAAGTACTGCACCAACTCAGTGTCAGATTGTCAGATTGATTGATTTCTATATCAAGCCATACAGGATGGATCATACAACAGATCCTGGTGTAAGATTTATCTTCTCATAAGGGTCCAATAATTACCTTGTGATCATAAAATAATTGATCCATAGCTTCCTGGAATTACTGAATCAAAATTAAATTAAAATAAAATAAAATGAATAATGATAAGATCTATACTGTATATATGGAGAAGCAGTTGCTCAGCAGTTGCTCATTTGACATGGAACTGTAGAGTTACGAACTATGGAAAGTGTTAGGAGTATTCTTAAAAATCTTTGTCATGTCTTGGTTGTGTTACTTGAAAAGTCAAACTACTGAGGCAATTCCAGCTTCATCTGCTGAGGTGATGTGGTCAAAAGCTCTAGAACAAGCATGTAAGTGGACATTGAGTTGGAATCGTTTTGTCAGCTGCTGTTTCCAAGCTCAATAATGAGATATCAGGACAACTACGACCTTGTTTGTCAGTCACATTTCAAAACGCAACCAATGGCACCATAGCTAAGGACATAAACAGTATCACCCCCAGTGTACTGGCTGAGTGATTCTCCACTATCAGGAGAAACAGGGGAGACTGGGAATTAAGAAGATGAAAATAAGAAGTTTGCTTCTATTATGAGGATGGGGCTATTTTATTTCTGTTTAAAAAAACAAGACCCTCTACCTGGTGCAACATGGTGACATCAACACTGCACCTTGTCTCTTAATTGCAATGAGCAGAGTTCATACTGATGATCACATCAGAACCATCAATATATTTCATCTAGTAGTTGTGTGGGTTGGGCCAAGGTCACAAAATAATTATACCATGATCAAACTTCATAAAAACTAAGTGCAGCTGTGGCCCCTCTGGGATTCTGTAGATTTTAATTTGTCATTCTCAGGACACAGCAATGCCTACTGCATCTTTTTTATCATTCTGTGCCGCTGACCTTTGACCTTTTTAGTACTGCTTGAATGTATTAAATGCTCTACAGATTCTTCAGTTACATGGCTGGACGTTTATACTGAGCTCTATTTGCACTATGATGCAGCTGAACTGGTTGTACTGCACTGGCTTCCAGGCTCAGGCCATGTTTATGCACATAATTCAATTTTCTATGTAATTCTGAGTAAAATGTTCTATTGTAGTGGAGTGTTACACATTGTGTGTGGTTGGCAGTCTCAGACTGGAGCCGACCTCTCAAGCAGAACCACAGCTTTTTTCCAGGCTTAATAAGGGCAAACTTTGTGGACCACAACACTATGAGACAGGACCAAGGTCTTTCACAGATAAGAACTAATGCACACGAAAACAGCCGCCTGCACCGTGAGGGCTTTTGTAATTTGATTGGAAATTCATTTTATCAAGGAAAGCTGGCCACAGACATCCTGTTGTGCGAAGTTAAATTCATGTCTTGTTGTTTAGTTGGCAGCAATGGAACAAAGACTACAAAGACGCTTTGAAAGAATTACTCAATAAGAAAAATGAATTGTGCTGCTAATGGTAATGTAGCTTAAACAATAAGCAGGCTTCACTCCAAGGTCACCTCCCCTCCCTCTATTTTATTTTCATTTTCAGTTTATTTATGTGATCCTGACCCATTATCTAATTTAAAACTTATTTGTTTGGTTTTGACACAGTAACGCCAGTGATGGGAGGTAAAGTGACAAACATACCATCTGGAGGTCGTCAATACGGCTATTGACCCCAGCCAGCATCTCCTTCCTCTCCTGTGGGGTCTCTGGACACGGATAGAGAGAGGCACGGAACCTGGAAACAAACACCAACCAACAGAGTCACCTCACAGCCTCTAACACATTCATTCTCTACAACGTTGTAACACAGGCTTTCTGTTATAAATGTGTGATATCCAATCCTGCATGTTGATATGACGGTCAAGCAAAAAACACCACAGCCAAATCAAAAATACAGTGCAATGACCTGCAGTTCTTTAAAAGGCCAGTCGATATTTGCTCCAAGAAAATGCACAAAATCATAAACATGTCTCTAAAATATTTCACATCGCTTTGCTTCACTGACTGCAGACTCTGAATATCACCCTGAAATGTAAAAGCTTCTGCTGTTACCAGGCTCAAACCTCCCAAACAGAACCAAGACAGAAACAGAGATGCACACTTAATCAAAATGTTATCAAAATTGTATTATATTATAATACCTGTGCTGGGCTGTAATACTGCTGATACACTGAAGAAGGATGGCTCCTGAAACCTCTGTGCAATGCATGAATAAACAAAGTGGAGTGCTGCCCTACATCTGACTTTTGACTGTTGCCTCTGAGGATTCAGCACCCATCTATATCAACTGAGTGTGTGGATTCATTATTCAATTATGACTAAACAGAGCCATTACTGTACATGTCTAAACCCAAATCTTCCAGCTCAAGAGTCAATTACAGCGTTTCTGTCCATAGCACTTGTGGGGTCTGTACTTTTGCAGAAAAACGCAGGGGACAAGACAGTCAGAGGAAGGGTTCTGGGCTCATGTGTAAAACCTGTATGTCAGCGATGTATCTGTGTGTCTTTGTCTCTTTTATCTCCTCCTTTCACCTTCATTCTTTAGTCTCAAAAATGCACTGTACTTACACATGACAATGCAATATTCAGCTTAAGCACATTCTGGGCTTCCAACCTCTACAATGATGACTAACTAACAGTAGCATCAAGTGCACGTGACACCCACCCCTCACAGATCTTCTTCACCCTGTTCTTCAGCTGGTCGCCTTGGAAGAAGATGATGAACACTGATTTGTGGACCTGGTCTCCCTGTTGGAAAGACAAGATAAGGTAAAGAAAACACTTACATACAGATGACTGTTATATATTTGGTTCCTAAATATTCAAATTAAATTTCCTAGATTTCTATATGCTGCTTTGTGTTTTTGTATTAGCGCTAAATGCAGTTATAATTCTTCTGTCTTCACTGTTCTCCAAGATTCTATCTGTGTTGTGTGTGCTGACCGTGGTGGGGTCCTCCAAAGGGTCCTCGATCTCTGCCTTCCTTAAGAAGACATTGCCACGACACACCCTCCACAGCATCCTCTCAAAGGTGGGAATCCTCTCCCTGCTGATCACTCCAGCCACAAACCTGCACAGACACAACATACAGGAGCTCAGAGGAGACAGTACAAGTGCTAACTCAGTGAGCAGTTTGGGTAGCAAAAAAGAATTGCATTTGATTAAATGTACTGTATATATATAAATAGCAATGACTTTTTTTATTCATTCCTTGACCATGGTACTTATGGTCTTAGACCACAGACTTAACATATTATATTCTTTATGTAAATTTCATTTTTCAGTTAGCCTCTACAGCTGTCCCCTTTTATATAATGTCTGCTAATGTTAGCCAGCCAGCCATTTGATTAATTAAAGAAAGTTTGTGATTAAACATTTTTAAACTAATGACAGCTGTTTCAAAATACAGTTCTCATACATGTACTGCAATTCATGAGATTATTTTACTATCGGCCAAAACAACTGAAGTGCATTTATTTGAGAATATGATGCAGCCATCATGCTTTACCCCAGTCTGAGCGGGGCACCACGCCCCCCCTCACTGCCCTCCATCAGGGCTGATGACTCCTCCAGCAGGTTGGGATCCTCCATCTGTCACAGAAAGATTGACTCATTTTCCTAAAGGGCCCATATTTTACGCTTTTCCTATGTTTTATTTGAAGTGTTGATATCCATAAGAAGCCATAAGAAGATATATTTGTGGTATTAAGAGCCAAACACCATCTCAATACAGTTCTACATCTCCTCTCTCAGGTTTCTCTCTAGAGCTCTACCTAACAACAGGTCACTGAGCCGATCAGAAGAGAGGCTCTGGTTGATTTAGTTGAATAAAAACACATAAAGTCAGTGATCTGGTTGCGTGTGTGTGTGTCTGAGAGAATGAAATAGACAAACCTCATCAAAGAACTGCTGTGTTCGACGGAGGATGTGTTTGAGCTCCGTCAGCTCCAGGAAGTTCTTCTTCAGGGCTTCCTGGTTGGTGTTGATCTCCTTCAGTTCATTCTCCAGCTTCTCAAAGGTGGCCTGTTATAGATTAACACACACACTCACTGTTATAGATTAACTGTGAACATGATGATATACGGTTTTGACAGGCATCAAAATCAATATCAAAATCTGTATCAACATGATAACTTTTAAATTTATTCTTTTTTGGGGCAGTAAAGGTCTGATCTGAAGAGACTGATGATTGATTACCTCTAGATCGATCATGTCCCTGGGAAATGGCACCTCTGGATTTTCTCCAGTGTCTACAGTTGGGATGTTGGCCTTCTTGATCTCCTTCTCCACAAACCCTGTTCAGCAAAGAACATCAGTATTTCAAGAAATTACCTTATTTTTCCAGAAGAGATGAAACACAAACACAAAAAGAAACTATAAACTAAATTTCTAAACTACATTCACTGTGTGTGGTCTTTCTGTGGATCAGAAACTGAACCTGGACTGAATCCCAGTTAGGAGAGACACTGCGCCTTTGTCTGGGACTGATGTTAATTTGCCTCATTACTTACTCAGTTTCCTGTCCATCTCCTCACATCTCCTCACTTCATTCACAAACTTGCGCTGAAACACGTTCACGTCTGGGTTCAGCTGCGAGAGGAAAGAGACAAGAAAAGAAAATTTCGACAAAATATTAAAGTATCTGGTTAAAGCTCAAAGTGACTGATACACAGGAAATTAACTGAAAACTTCTATATATGAATGAATTGATTAATTATCACCTATGTAGTACATATGTGATCTTAGAAGAAATGGCATCGCTTGAGAACATTTGTACTTACATCTCTAAACTGGACCATGCCCAGTTCTCCCAGCTCACTGACACAGCAGTAGGCTGCCTCAGACTGGAGAAAGAGCTGGGCCAGGGTCATCTCCTCACTCCTGAACAGTTCTCCCATGATGACCACCTCAGTCCACCTCAGTTAGAATGAAGAAATTCTGCACACAGGACAGGAAGAAACAGGAACATGAATGTTAGACTAAAAGATTTCTGAAAGACTTTTAAAAACACATATACAAGACCTGCTGTTTTCCAGATGAGCTGATGTTAACCTTTCATATCAACTAGAACAGTATACTACATTTTATTATAATACAACAGTATAACACAATATACGATACTGTTTTGCACCGTACACTAGTATACTATACCATATTCTAATATACAGCCCTTTTCTACTCTACTGTACTCTACAATACTATACTGTGCAGTTCAGTACAACAAAATGCCATACTTTTATGCTATGCTACACTGTACTACATAGTGCTGCATTGTGGTCAACACTAAATTACCAATCTGCCAAATATTTTCTTGATTAACAGATTAATCATTTTGTCTATAAAATGTCAGAAAATGTAATTCCTCAGTGGTGCATGGTCGATGGTGACGTCTTTAAATGTTCTATTAATAAAGCAAAAAAAAATAAAGTTAAAGAAGAGCAAGTCCTCACATGCGTAAAGCTGAAGCCACAGAATTTAGGGAACTTAGCTTGAAAATAACTGAAATGATTAATTGATTATTCAAATATTTTTTTTAGTTTTTACTGATGAATCGAAACTTTCAGTTCAGACCCGCCCAGGGCTCAAAGCCCCCTGTTTTACTCTGTTACAATTAGTTTGTGATTTAATGAAATTCTTTTTTTTTTTTTTTTTGGAAATGTGCAATAAAGCATGATGTAAAGTGACATGGTTAAGGCCCTGATCTTTAGACCCTGACTTATAGATGTGTCAAAACATTGTTTTAATATTTCTTTTATTTCATTTTTGGACGCTAACATGGTCTGCATTTCTAAATAAATCTGTTTTTAATTCAGTTGATTACTTTGTCTATAAACTGAAAATCAACTGAGAGGAATTCTGACACTTATCAAGGAAATAAACATCAAAAAGTCTGACTATGAAAAATAAGAGTTGTTGCCTTAGTTTAATCAATTTATCACTAATTATCTGTCCTATAGGACAAGCCTATAGAACAGGTTGATCCAGCCTTGATGAATCACTGTACAACAGACATACTGTACAAATAATAAAGATGAATAGGCTTAAGTTTAATATCCATTAATTGCCCTTATGTAAGATCCTGTAAGTAAGATGCTAAAGCTAAATACAGAGGGGAATAGCGTTTATTGATCAAGGATGCAATCGTTTATTTATATATTTATTTATTTAAATTTAAGTCGCCTATGCTTACATGATAGAAACTGTAAGGTCATTTAACAAGACAAAATAAAGTAATATCTATATAAGATGATAACATGAAAAAACAAAATGAATAAATAAATAAATAAGGATGTTGTCCTTCATAATAGCTCCTATAACGCAATGGCGTAGCTTAAATTTCCGGCTTCTCAGCTGTAAGTCATGACGGTTAATATCATTATAAAAATCACTTCTGTATTATAAAAATCAATATTATCAGTCATATAAGAAGCGTCTTCACAGGAAGAGCAGAGCATCGCTGACGTCGCAGCATCCTTCTTCTGCATCTCTGCCCTTCACAGCTGAAGGACGCCATGATGCTGATGGAGCCCGGCCTGCAGCTCCGTGTGAACATCTGTCACCTCCGCTCACACACTGACTCTGTCCATCTTTCTACACGACACACTATTCACAGCGTGCAGCGATAACAAGCTACTGCTTTCATGTGTTTTCCTGTTATACACAAACATTATGGGTCGCATTGTAGGCCCAGTACCATAAAAAGGTTTAGGTTGAGTCGTTTATCTTTGCAGTAGGCTTTAACGTTATAACACCGTTGTGATGTTTATAACGGTTCATGTGACAACGTGACAAACATCGAAATGTTGTTTTTTTTCAGACAAAAAATGGATCATTTGTGAACGTGAGGCGCCTTCGTCGGTTATCACTGCCCTCACAGCCCCAACGTCTCAATATCGACCAGCTGTACTGTGGTTCATGATTACCTCACTGATACTGAGTCTGAAATATGAAAATGACCTATTTTACATCAAACCTTTTTTCAAAATGACTCACCTGTGCTCGCTGCAGCTCTCTCCGGCCTGGCAGCCCCTCCTGGATGCTGGCTGCAGTGGTCCAGGACGGCGCATTAAGTTACACACAGTCGACCGGAAATGTAGCTGAGCGTAAACGACTTCAAAATTAAAGCATGATGTCTTTACTTGACGGACATCTTGTAGCTTTTTAGAAGTGACTCCACAAATGATAATGATAAGAATGTATTTGAAATTTGTGATATAATTAATGGCCCACCGTCCCGCTTTTCATTATACAAAGTCGGGCTGATAGAGTCGTCATTTGTGTTTTATTTTGAAATTCCTAACAGGAAGCTTGATTTAAAAATTCCGTCAATTTCATACAGTTGAGCCAGGATTACTAGTAATGACATGGTAACTCAACTGTACCTTGACATCCACAGTGGGCACATTCATACATTAGAGGGTGATACAACGGTATACACACGCAACAGAATGTGTGAGGTCCCATTATAATGAGTATAATGGCCTATAATTTAAAAGAACACAAAGCACCTAGTTTATGTCTTCAAGGTTTGAAGCAAAGTAAATTTATATCATAAAAACAAAGTTAAAATGTAGGGTTTTATTAACTCCAACTTCAGCGTGATTATGACCACATTTTTTACTGCAACACCAGAGGACAGGGCTCAGTACTGCAGATCAGCCAATAGAAACGCTGATGCACTGTGTTTAGAAATATGTAGTTTCATCAATATACTGCCATATAACACAATGTCACACTAGACTACCTTCTGACGCATATCCTTTGCAGATTAAAGTCACAGTTTGTTGTTGCTCAGTATTATTGCCCACAGAGTCCCACCTTCAATCTGAGCGGAAGACTAATCAGACTGGGAAAGTGCAAACACCTGTGAGGGTGTGCAGGGTCTTTAAGTTAAGGGACAATATTTAAGACCCTGCAAACAATCACACACTCTCTGACTAGACTTCAACTCTGGTTCAAAGTAGGGGTAGTGGGAGTATGCTGGTAATTATGTAAGGGAGGTCACTGGAGTGAACATATAACTAAGAAGGTTGTGGTGGCCCACAAGTCTAGTGAGTAGCATTCGCATCAGTATCCAAACTGGACACTTGTACATTTCTGAACGCTTCGACCTGGAACTTTCTGATATGGAAGTTCCTGAAAACTAAATAAACATGGATGCGTCACATCAGCTAAAGTCGCTGAAGTCAATCTTGAACACACTTATGGTCAGAGTGCTCAGCTTGAACTGCAACATCCCTGGTTGTCGTCCAGCCGGGGCACAAACGCACAGCGTAGCCTAATCCACTTTCAATAGCACATTAAAGGGGCTATTTGTGAGTTTTCTCTGCAGCCCAGCGTCACGTCTTGCCAGGAGCAGGTGGTGGTGATTGTCACTTGACAAGACCTTCATCTTTAGTTGTCTTTATAATACAAGAGGTTATAATACATCCTCTGAGCAGCGCATGGTCTTCAGGGCAGTTTGGAGGCCACAGTGAGTTGCAATCGGAAAGTGACGAGAAAGGCTAGCTAGTTAGCATCCTACCTTCAGTGGAATAAAAGACACAATAGAGACAAGAGGTAACTGTGGTGTTGCTTTCTACCCCTGGAGACAGCTCTTGGTGAGTAAAGGAATGAAGTTAGATACTTAACTTGAAACATTTCTTCTAGACTGGTAAGAACTCTTAATGCTAACGTTGGCTATGTGGCAGAAGCAAAATTTGAAAATAGCTCCGCTAAATTGTAGCTTAACTTTTAAGCTGTGCCATGAATCCTGAACCCTTCAGCTTCTTGACAACTGTGCTCAATCCACTTGCTGTTGAAGCTCATGCAATATGATCAAAACCTTTCACATTACACATATTTGATTTGTTTTTAGAAATATTGATGAGAGCAGTTTTAACATTCTGCCAATATTCAGTCATATATGGAGATTTACTCCCTTTTTATTTTTTAGTCTGTTCTATATCAAGCCAGATAACTATCAAGACCTAACTTGTGTGTTGATGTTTATGACACCTAATTCCTTGTAAGCACCACCTAAAATAAAGTGCTACCAAAACCCCTTCTCTAAACGTCCTGAGAATAAAGTCTACCAGATGTGGTGGAACAGTCCACAAGTGGCCAAGTGTTGAGTCAGTCCTAACGAGATACTGTAGAAATTTTCCTCTTACAAACAGCCACAGTAGAGTTTCACCCTCTCTCAGTTCCACATGGAGCAGGGTTTAAACCAGGACACTGGCTGGCCGCCAGGAGCAATTTTGGAGACATGGAACTCCCATAATGTGCATAAATTACTGTGGCAGGCTTCTACGAGAAACAGCTTTTCAAAGATAGCTTTCTGCCTCATTCCGGGGTGCCATGTGGTTTCCCTAACTTAAATTCATTCAAATGGTTTTTTTTCCAAGTGTTTGCTTGCTGTGCAGAAGAGAGCACTTCTGAGATGCATTTGGAATAAAATCTAAATGTAATGACTGGAAGGTGCGCTTTGGAAAATGGGTTTCCATGGCAAATGAGTCTTCAAAATCTGACCCAAAAATCCTACGTCTTCCTTGCAGCTGTTGATGACTTTGATCCTGGCCCATCATTAACTAAAAAGGCTGCACTGATCATTTAAGAAAACAACCTATTTTCTCTAAGTACCTGCATGACTGTACTTTATAGATCAATGCCATGGCTCAGTGGTAGATGGATGAGGTATCAAACTACATGCTAGTTTTAGTATTGTTTAAAGCTACCTGATTATTGTTTAAGTCAAACAGATGAAGCATCAGAGCTGTAGTCCACTTTTCTGGTGCTGGCTGAGTGTAGTGAATGAGTCCTATACTCTAGCTGCTCGACAGTGTAATGATTCTTCAGATAGATCTAAATTAATTCTATTCTATTAATTAAATAAGAGATAAAGTTAAACAGTATTTTTTTCAGTGAACCCTTTTTTCTTAGTGCCTATTTTGGATTTGTTTCAAGGTGCATTTATCTGATTTTACATCTGAGGATCAGTTTCCTTAACATGCTGAGCACTACTGAGGCAGTGAAAACACTTCTGTAATGTTGTCTGTGGCTCATGGCGGTGCAATGACCAGCACTCCAACAGACTAACCGTAAAATATGCTCTGTCCATCTGTGTGGAATTTTGGTGCCAAACAGAGTGCCATGAAAATAGGGCCCTTGAACACATCTACTGATTGGAGAGCTTTTACCCAAATAATCTCTACTGCTGCAAATTTTCTCCAAGTATTTACTTTTGTCTTGTTGATAAAATCACCAAACTGGCTTCAAAGAAACACATCATGGTTCTTACACATCAATTCTCAGTGAAACATCCAAGATACATTTTCCACACGAATACCAACAACTCCCCTTGTGCTACTTCACCTGTTTGCATCTCTCCTCCCACCTGTGAACCAATCTCTGTGCTTGGCACCAGAATACCACAGAGATGGGCAAAGCCATTTTCAAGGTTGGGAAAATATCAAATGGTCAGTAGTGCTATTTTCAATTCATCTCAACCATGTTAGACAGAATAGTCATCACATTTGCACTCAAAGCCAAACATGTTAACCAAGCACTTAAATCTCTTCATTGGCCCAATGCAAAACAGAATCCACTTCAAAGTTCTAAATAAACTTTAAAGCACTTCATAGTTTGGGTCTGCAGTACAGTTTTGACCTGCTCACTGACACAGTCCAGTGTAGTATCTGTAGAAATTCATAATCCTTCATGTGTGTGTCCTTTATGTAGTGAGGCATAAAGTTACCAGGTGGAGGAAAAAGTCACTAAATGTCATGTGGGTCTGATTTGTCTGACATTGATGTCCTTGTCTGGTCACAGTCTTGACAGTGTCCAGTCAGACCTCTCAGGTCATAAGGTGGTGGTTTTCTAACTGTACCGCGGATAAAATCCAGATCTGGTCAGGGTGTTTTCATAAGAATGCATATGAGTTTTTGGGGGAGTCCCCTAAAACAGAAAAAAACTAGTTCAGGGGGATTGAAACATGTATATGTCCTACTTACCTGTAATTGTTAATATTACAATATACAATATATCCCATATTCATGCCTGGAAGAATCTTGTAGTACAATTTCAGATACCCATTAAGTGGACCGTACTATTTCTTTACCTTGATGTTAGCTGAGCATCTCGTCTGTGAGACACAAGTTGTGTCCCAGTTCAGGGGCCGCATCCTTCGGAGGACCCAGTCAAGCAGTAGTTTCTAGTTTAGCCTGAAGTTAAAGTTTAGCTAACTAATGTTAGCTATCTGATCTTCATCAGCTCACCTTTCATTTCCAATGTTGGCTTCACTTTTCATTACTAATATAAATTGTGGTGGCTTAGTTAGTATTTTACCTTTTAAGAGACACAGCCTTTGTTTTCATTCAGGAATTCAGGAGTTTGTTGAGTAATTGAACAATATTAAGATACAATATTAAGTGTACTGAAGGCTAAGTAATTATTTAAGCAGTGGTGGAAAATAATTAAGTACATTTACTCTAAATACTGTACTTAAGTATATTTTTGAGGTTCCTCAAAATTCAATTTTTTGCTACTTCATACTTCCATTCCACTAGATTTCAGAGGGAAATATTGTACGTTCTGCTGCAATACATTTAACAGCTTCAATTAAACAAGCAAGACATTGTAAGAACTGTTAACACTCTACTTCACTGAAGCACGCGCCTTCACTGTACCGGGTTTCCTTTCACCCTGGTTGACTGCCCCCTGATTGCCATCTGATTTGTACTGTCTTTGTGCAGAACTCTAACCCCTGCCTTTCCTCACTAAATGACTGGATATCTCATGATTTTCATCAGCAACTGGCATTTTCCTGAGCGCACCGAGCCAAGTCCATGATGACTCACCCAATGCCATTCGCTGATGAAGGTAGTAAGTGCAGTTATAGTAAATGGACCTTGAGTTATTACTTTTTTGTAAACTTTTAGCTGCAAAATACCCAAATACATCACTGTATTTGCAAAAATGGAATATAAATTGTTAACCTTTACATCAACACTACACATAGACTTCATCAAGAGATCATTTTGTTTCCAGTCTTAGCTTGTTTACATCCTTTTCATGAGACCCAAGGAGGGCTCATTTTCCTGACTGGTTTCATCCACTTTAAATCCAGCCCTGCCTTCTGTGTTCTTCATAGAAAGTGGTTGAAAAAGGAGCAGATCCTGCCTGACATTCCTCCTTCTGCTATGCCTGAGCTTGTATACAAGCAGATCAGCACAGCTCCGCTCTAACTATTCCAACCACGCTGATGGGACAAGGCTTGACCAAGGGGGTGTGTTATTGAATCATCACGGGGCTGGACCTTCTAGCTGTGGGTGGAGTTGTACTGATGTGTGTGTGTATTGAGGGAGGAGATTAGGGAGGGGTTTGAAGAGAGGAGAGTCCAGTGGAAAAAAAGGTGGGGGGCTAGAGAGAAAAAAAAAACCCTGCCGGCTTTAGCTTGACTGGAGGGTTTTCTCTCCCTGGTGTGGCATTTGCAGTCTAACGCTCATGTGGTAACATCCAGCATTGCTTGGCCTCCTCTGCACACTGGCCTGATTCCAGGGATTTGAAGTAGACAGGACAGACAGACAGAGAGAAAGGGAGACAAAGTGCATGTATGCTGGAGAGAGATAGGTGAGTTTTGAAGTAGGAGGGAAAAAGAACAGAGGTCCGGAGAAGGGAAGAAAAGAAGAAGCAGGTGGGAGAGACAGTGAAAAAGGGATTCAGAAGAACCAGAGGTGAAGAAAGGTTGATTAGCTGACTGTACGCTACAAATCCACAAACATGGCAGCCATGGAAGCACTGGAATCCTCAAGTGCCCAGCTAGAGCCCCAAACCCTCACTGAGATCTCAGATGACGAGGTCAACCTCCCACCCTCAGATGATGAAGACGATGCCCTTGCTGCAGCCAAGAAAGAGCTGTCCACCATGGGCACAGAGGGTGACGCAGCCGAAGACAAAGATGAGGCGGCAAAGCTGGATCCACAGGCCAACGGGGTCTTGGTGCTCTCTTTGCTTGACAAGATCATCGGGGCAGTGGACCAGATCCAGCAGACCCAGAGCGGGCTTGAGGCCAGGCAGCAGGAGATGGAGCGCTCGGTGACCAGCATCCAGGGCGAGCTGACCAAGCTGTCCAAGAGCCACAACACCACATCCAATAGCGTTAATAAGATGATGGAGAAGGTGCGCAAGGTGAGCGTCAATGTCAAGACGGTGCGGGCCACCCTGGAGAAGCAAGGAGGCCAGATCAAGAAGCTGGAGAACAACGAGGCCGAGCTGCTCAAGAGACGTAACTTTAAAGTCATGATCTACCAGGTGGGAGAGTGTTTTTCTGCATAAATACATGTATCAGTGTGTGGTTGTGGTTTGTGTGTTTGAGGTTCAGGTTGTTTATGTAACATACATGACACCTTATTGGTTTAGGGATGGGTGTGGCCCATGGGTGAACCAAAAGCATGTTTAATTTCTTGACTGCATCACTTCACTTTCCAAGAAATCCTATTGAAAATGATGCAACAGTGGTTTAATACAAGTGAAGAGGAAAGTGCTGCTTTGCAAGAGATATTACTCAATTTGCTGAAATGCAGAGGAGAGTTTAAGGGAGTGGTTGAACATTACCTGCTGAAGTGACAGGCTGTGCTGTCTCCTATCACTGAACCTGCAGCACCAAAAACACTGTGTCTTTTCCCAGGTCAGATGATATTTAAAACATGAAAAGGTATTCTATTTACTTCTTTGCCTCCTACTTTATCATATAATAATTCACAGAAGTACTCAATATATTTATTGTCTAGGTGCTGCTGCTTTATATACCCTAATGCTAAACCTACATATACCCTAGCTCTAACCCTTAAATGAAGTGAGAACGAAAAGGTTGGGGTCGTGAATCCCACTTTCCACCCCAACCACCTCCCTACAACTTGTGTATGACAGAAGGACTTTTCCTCATTTGCTCAGATGAAAAGACTTTTCCTGTGGTCATAATCCAGACAGAAATGATGCTTCCTTCCAAATGTTTATGATAAAACTCATTCGTAGGATATTAGTATATGTGCATTATTAGGGAAGTGCATATAATTAGATGAACGAAATCACAAAGTGAATAACAAGGAATATACTAAGGGGGTTGTAACTATGATAATGCACAATTTGAGCAATAAACCATCAGTGAATATGTAAAATATAAGTGAATGCAGGTCTACAACAGCAACCAATTTGAAGTATAAACAGTACATGTTAATTAGATAATAGTTCATACTAATAACCAAAAACATAGTTCAGTTTTAATTTGTCAAAAAAGACTGTGGGAACAATCACCGGATTCTTTACTCACACGACAGCACAGCTTGCAGTCATTTTCAAGCCTGGTATGTGCTGCTTTTTCTGAGTATTCATAAACGAACCTCCATAAAATTGTATCAAAGTACAAATAATATCAAGCACCAAGCAAAATACAATCTGTTTGTGGTTCTATGATAAATGTACAAACAACTTATTAATCTACTGTTATCCTACAGAGGCTCAACTTATTATGTTCATAGACAACATGCAGGAGCAGTGTAGAAGGGTGGACTGAGTGTCTGTGATTTTTAGACTCTCAGATGTTGTTCTGCACTCCTGCCCCACCCCACATCTACTGTACATTGGATCACTAAGCAGTATCCCCTACAGGTGGCTTCCAGATATTTTCCTCTCATAGCAGACTGTGAGTAGGACTGAAGGATACAAGCCTTCACATGTGAGCTGAGCTTGCCGGCTGCTCAAGTCATACGGAATTAATTCAGAAAGTCATTTCACTTATTCCCCTTTTTTATACAGAGATGGAAAATACCACAAGTCAGCTCAAGGTCCTGTTTAAGGCAGAGAAATGTTTCATTTAAAGACAGAGAGCAAGTTTTTTTTTAGGGGAGTTGAGGGGAGCCCTGTTCTTTTTTTAGCCTTTGAGGCTGCAGTGTGATGTATAATAGCTTGCAGCTTTTTGCACAGTGGTGCGAGAACATTCAGAGTTTCCAGCGTTGACTCAGACATCATGACTTGGACTAACCTCCCTCTCTCTGTTTCTCTCAGTCTCTGTCCAGGGGCTGGGCAAAAGTCAAATAAGGGCTCCACCATCTTAGGCAACCCACACTCTCTGACTGTGAATGGTTGTGCATTTGTGCCACTCTAACATAGTTACACAATATATTTGGCATCTTCGTCTCGGCATACCAGCACAATATTTCATATATAATGATCCACAGATGAGCAAGGCAGAACTCTCAGCCAAAAAAAAGCTAATCTCCATCATTGCGTCTGAGAGAATTCAATGACTGAACTGTTTCTCAATCTGAAAGAATCATAAATCAGCACTTTAATTAGAATATGATAATGTCTTGAGGGCTGCAAGTTTCCAATACAATCTACCTGAAATACCGCACGGTAAAAAAAACAAGAGGGTTGGGATTTTGCTAGCATTAGCCAACTTCAGACTGGCCCTTTGGCAAGAGAAACTCCCCCTGAAATGCCTATCTTTGGCTCCCTCGCTAACTCAAAACACTGGCTTTGTTTACAGTTGCCAACTATGACATAACGTCAGATTCATCTTCATTAAAAAAGCAAACCACAGTGTGTTCTGTTTTCAATTTTCTGTGCTAAAAGAGCAGAGAGATTCTTTCAAAAATCAGCACTAGACAGAGAGAGACTCCAGCAACACCCCCAGTGAACTGTAACACTGTCAACACATAAATACTTGGCCTTTGTTAGTACTCATTAGTACTGATGACTTGTTCCTCCATGCATAATAATGTCTCCACTCACAACAACAATTTAAACACTGTGGAGGGATTTCTACAGGAGCAGTGGTAGTAGTGGTGTGTATTTGTCATGGAAAGACAAACAAAACTAACAGGCTGCAATTTTCATACTGCAGTGAATGTGTTTATAAAGGTGCCAGTACATGCACACTATCAGAGCCAAACCAGTGTATCAGCCAGCTGATATTATCAGCCAGTATTATTTTATTGGTCTATCGATTATGTGTGTATATGTCAGTAAATGTGAATGGAGAAGTTAATTTTTACACCGATAAGCATGTATCTTGGTCAAATATAAGGGAACGTTATGCATTTATGTTAAAAAAACTACTGTCAAATGAAATGTTTTATAACAAATTTGTAACTGTAAATATCAATATTGCTATATTCAGAATACTTATTTTGAATATGCCTGATAAATTGTCAGCCCATGGTTTATTTGTTTGTGGCGCAATATTACATCGCTGTTTTGTTATTGTTACTTTAACATGTGGAGCTATAGCTGACTTTATTCAGCTGTAAAATAAATGTAGTGGACAGAAAAAGTAGCTCAATTTCCTTTGCAATTGAAATCAGAAAAGTAGAAGTATAAAAAAAAGCATAAGATGGTAATACAGAGGTAAAGTACATCAAAAGAGTATTTCTGTACAGTATTTAAATAAATATACAGTATTTACTTTCTACCAATGGCCGCCTGTAAGTGTGATGGGTCAGGACTTTTTTTTAACTGATGCTAATCATCATATCACAACCCAGAACATGTAAAAATGCCTACAGTGCTGCCGACGTCTGATAAAATATATGCTAATCATGTTTTATTTGTTTTCCACCAGCATAATGCTAACGACTTGCACCGCCACCGTATCACTTTGAGTTGTGTCATCTGACATGGTGTCAGGGTATTAGTATTTGGATGATGTCACACTGCCAAGTTTTACAACTCACTCATGTTGAATTTTCCTCTCATCTCTGCCCAAAACAACATGGTTGGAACATCTGTAGCTCAGCATCAGCAAACTTGAAAACATTAAAAAAAAATACACTCTGCACATTAGTTTCAGTGGGATCAAGGTCATTTCAGGAACAATAGAAGCATTATATTCCATTAAGTGTGTTTAGTTGCTGACCCAAGATGAATATCTGTTTGTTTGTGACACATGCAGCCTAGCAACAGATACTGTTTTCACATCTATTCCTGACAATTTTCCAAAATGCTTCTCACTTTTCAGCGTGTGTGAAGTGGGAGTTTAGATTTAGACACTCCTGTTTGTACTTCTGTTGTTTGTGCCCTGAGGAAAGACCCTGCCCTGGTGCTCAGCTGATAATAAAACACACTATTACTGAGTGGTGTTTACTGTTACATAGGGCTTTGTAGTGAAGTGTAGGATGTTTAATCTCCATAGGGGACCTACAGCCTTTGCTCCGCTCCTTCCTGGGCCCCCTTCACAAGTGTGGTCCTGACAAGACCAGGACTAATTCATGTTCATCTTGTTTCTGTATGAAAGAGCAATGTCATTGACCTAAAGGAAGACTTAGTGACCCCAAACAAAACCGATCCTGGTTAATGCCAAGAACTTCAACAATACCCCATAAATCCACTGGTTTGATGGACTAGCCCAGGCTACTGTATGATGTGTAAGTAGAAACTAATCAGTAGCAGTTCTGTCAGCACATCAGCTGCAAAAGGCTGTTTCTCTGTTAGCATGAACAGCTGTCCTCCTCTGGGAGTGTGTGTTTGTGTGTGGGTGGGTTTGTGTCTGTGGGAGTGTGTGTGTCTTTGACTCATTTAAGACTCAATGTCCAGTCCTCCCTTACATCTCTGTTCAGTTCACTGACAGCTGAGTCCATATGATGTCAGAGAACAGAGCTTACTGCACATAGTGAGGATCAACCCAGACAAATGACAATTAACCCCCCAGTGTGAGAGAGAGAAACAGAGGCACCAAGGCAGAGTGATGGAAACATTAGATTAAAGCTGCACTACTCAGTCTTTTTACATCAACAATAAATCATATTAACATGTGCAATGCTAAACAGGTCACGTGTAGTGTCAAAACCACAGAAAGTTGTGACCGGACTCTGCAGCTCCCACCAGCTCTACTGAGGATTTTAGTGTCTTTCAGCTAAATGTTTCTGGCCCTCAACAACCCTGTTTTATACCAACTGTGCTCCATCTGCGCAGCACCACACACTCAAATTAGCGACTCGCAGGTCTTCCTGAGCCAGAAATTATTCTCATGAGGTGGTCGAGACCAAACCAGCGCTAAAAGCAGAGTGAATATCAAGCTGTTTGCTAGCACATTCAGCTACTTTATGTGAAAGTTGTGTTTTCTGCTTGTTCCTCTGCCCCCAAGTGACCAGAAATCCTTAATTGAAGCTTAAAGCAATCCAGAGAATTAATCATTAAGATTTAACTTACATAAATTAATCTACAAGCTAGTCAGGGGGCAGACAAATAGAGATAAATAGAATATTTCATGAATCTAAAACTGTTGCTGTGTTTAATTTTCAGAAACAGATAATCGACTACATTATATTTTGCACAGTGATTGGCAAGGTGTGTGAAAGTGTGACTTTTTGTTCATTCATCAACTTACAATTACCTCTGTCACTTTTCTTGTGTACAACTGAGTACAACACCAGACTGCCCTCGAGGAGAGACTGCCTGAAAGTGAAACCTGTCACCTATATTGCCTCAGAGTGCAGCCATTTGGAACAGCTATCATGACTTGTCTTTTCACACGGTCTGATAACATCTTGGACATGGTTTAATTGCCCAGATACTGTAGGGATTTAGGGACAATGAATGTGAAGACCCACAGATACACCCACTTTCCCTTCACAGTGTCTGTGCACATCTCGGTCGTATACATTAGAGACTTCAAAGCTGAGAGAAGTACAGACTGTGTAGCAAGAATAGGTGACACATTGACCCGAGGAGATTCCTCCATCATGAGGAGGGTGGAATAATATGTGGGAGCGAAAGAGAGAAAGATACACTGGAGAATGAGGGGATGTCCATCCACTTTGTACAGGGAGTGGATGGGTGTGTTGCAATGAAGAGCAGGGACCATATTTAGACAGCTGATTCATAGCACAGGCATCCCCAGCTCTCCACGCTAACCTCCTCTTGCCTCCACCTCCTAATGTGGAACCAGTCGCAGCCCTGTTCCTCCCTCTTCCCAGCTCCTCCATGCATCCACATGGTGTCCTCTTCACCCTGCCCCGCCCTGTGCACCATCCTATTCCCTTACTATGTTCCCCTCTCTCCTCTCATTTCATTGTTTCTTTCTTCCGTTTTGAGATTGACATAAAATTCAAAAGCTCTAGAATAAAACATTCAAAATGCTCATAAATTCTGAACTGCTACGTATATTTTGAAAGTAAATGTCTGTTCATTATTTTAAGAAGGGTTCATCTTGGCGGTGCTAACCTTTTAAGGAAGACACAGGGAGTCCAGAAAGGAAAGAGCTAACATTTTTGTCTCACCCCTGCTATAAACTATTAAATTATTAAAAGTAATGTTTCACAGTTTGCGGTCAGTCGTGAGACAGCAGATGACCAAGATAACTTTTTTGGTTAGAGAAGGAGCACACTAGCTTGCTAACAGGTAGATAGCAAGCTTGGCTGGTAGGTTATTGGGGCCAGTAAGTTGTAGCATGTTACTGGTTAGCCACATTTGTGACCTCAGCAGGCTTCTGTACATTATTCTGTGAGGTCAACTGTCTGCTGGTATTCAACAGATAAAATATTATGTTTGTAATTGTTCTAAAGGTTAGCATGGGGAACACAGGGAGTGCTAAACTCACAGATTAGGCTAGTTACCAATAAGCTCGCCAAGCACACTAGCTAACAACTGGCCCTGCAGTTAGTCACAATAACAGCACCACATTTTTACCAAGGGAAAAATCTCACAGTGCCTCACTCTGGAGGCATAAAGCCAAAAGTATATATGTAAATGTGTATCTGTTCTTTATGCCACAGCTCCTTTCTTCTTCTCCTGACCTTAAGAGGTATCAGAATCTTGGGCAGTGGAAAGAAAATCTCACAAACAACCTGTCAGAACAGATTTTGTTCATCATTTTCTTCTATGCCACCGCCCAAAACACCTGTTGCCTCCACACTCCCCACATTTCAATCATCAGCACATTGTCAGACTGGCCTCTTATTTTACTGTGATCACAGCTTCATCCAAATAATTTACACATGAGTTATTCTGGGGGGTTTTTTCTACCCTCAAAAGATTTAAACCACATCTGCAACACTGCAAAGTTCACCATTTCACCAACAGCCTGGGAGCGTTCAGGCTCCCAATAATGTTTTGCTAGTAAATTCATCAAGAGTGAACCCCCTTCTTTCACACAGGTCGATCCAGGTCCTTATATGGACAGAAATGTTCCCAGCTCAGTTTGCAGGCCAGATTGTGTCTAACATTGTTTCAGTTGGGAGCAGTGCTTTTTGGTGGAGTATGTTTTTTTCTTTGGTACAGTATGTAAGGGGTGGTGTGCACGTCAGGCAACATGGTCAAAACACTGATGAGAGCTTGTTGACAAAACGGGGAGGAAGGGAAAGAGAGAGGGAGAGGATGAGGATGAGGAGGAGCGGGGGGTGGGAGACAATAAAGGAAACAGAGCGAGGTATCAGAGGGCTTATGGAGGCAGAGAAAGAGAAGAGGAGAGCCGTCTAAAAATAGCAACTATCGCATACTTGTTTGATTGTGAGAAGGAAAGGACCTTTTGGAGATCGTGTTCCTGTTTGGTTTTTAAGATCCGAGGCTGGGTCGAGGCGACTGCTGCTGATACTCAGGCCACAACATGCTAGTCTGTGACATCCAGATATGTCCTCAATCCTAAATTTTTCTTCCTGACTTTGAGCTGCAGAATACTTTTATGACCTTTCTGTGTCAAGCCACAGTCAACATGGCTGAAAATCTAAGTGCATTTGCTCTAAGCTGCACGTCCTCTGTTGGCCACTAGATGCTGGGTCTAAGGAAACTGTTGTTTATTCCTGTTAGTTGGACCTCCTGATCCAAAAGAGTAATGCAAACAAATGTTTTCGAGTTGTTAACTCATTTATATGTACTGTATATCGAGAATTATATCTATAGTTCAAACGTTGCGTGCCATGCAGATACAAATGCAGCCTCGGGGGGTTAAAAGTGGTTTAACTGCTTGACTACATGATTATTATATAACTACAAGGCCTTTCTTACTCTGTCTCCCTGGATGTCACTCCTTCTTCCACAAAAACACTACAACTAACAAGTTTGAGCTGATAGCGGTGTAATATGTGGCCCCACACCAAATATTGCCGAACATGTCACCCTGTATGAAGCCGTCTAAATCCCTGAGTGGGAGGCAGTGCCAGATGCTTCCCATTAAAAAGCTAAGAGATGTGTGCTGCTCTTCATCGGACATGAGGAAGTCACCAGACTGACTTATCAACTGCTCAAAAAGCAGTCCTCATTCCTTAGGGGTTTTTTTGTGTTGTATTCAAGTGAAAGCATAGTGTCTCAAAACACTTCAAAATTACACTTCGGACCACATCTACTTGCATATCCTGAAAATAAGGCACAAATTGCCATGTAATTAAAGCAGAAGTCAGTGGAGAGAAGAACATATTTTTACTGTCTTGTAAAGTATTGTAGTTTTACTGTTTGGCTGCTTTAACAATGTAATAACCTTGGAAAATGGAGAATCCATTTATTACTGAACCACCACAAATGGAACAAAAGGAACCACAGAACAAAGCAGAAAGTGCTGTTTAGATACACACGTTTGTCCTTCGAATGTTTGGATCCAGCACAGGGATAGTGCAACACTTTAAATCTTTTGTGTCAGCTAAGTGCTCGCATCTCTGTACCGTGTTTCCACATGAGGCTGTAGATTCTCCCTGCACAGTGGTCATTATTTGAAAGGGAGCAACCTAACACTACCAGACACATCCAGGTTTCAGTCCTACTGCACAACTTTTACATATTTACTCAATATCTTGTTTAAAAAAAAAAACTTAAAACCTAATAAAATCATAATTTTTCTGCATGCATGACAAATCTGCTCTAATGCCATTCACTTGACATCAATACAGAAATTATCTTTCAGATCCAAATCATCTTTTTTTTCTAAGAGGCTTTTCCACATGAGTCAGATGTCAATGACTCATAGTCAAAAGCTGTGGTTACTGAAAACATTAGTTTGTTTCCTCATATGACCCAAAGCCTCATATGATTCCAGCTTCAGATCCTCTCATGGCTGTGCAGTTAAATTATTGGCTCAGAACAGAGGAACACTTGTGATAAGTTACCATATCATCTAGTTCTATGTCGACTTAGATATTAGATCCATTTCTTCTTCACTTCTCTTTGTCTCCAGGCTGAGTGGAATGACACCATGGTGAAACTCACTTAGACTACAAAGTACAGAAGCCTGGTATCCTGCCATAATGTCACACTGAAATTAAGATTACTGGGGGAAAAAAATATGACATAAGATCTCTATAAAAGCTGAAGATGGTAGCATCTCTAGACACAACCTTTAGATAAGAGAATAGAGTCATTATTATATTGTAAGCAGTGTGGTTTTCCCCTTTTATTCAGATGATGACATGAGAAACAGTGCAGATTATAAACAATGAAACAATACTGACTTTTGTGCAGATAATTACAATCATAAATTTGATAAACAATACTCTCCCCATATATTTACCCATACCCTACTCCATATACAGCACACACATGGACCCACCAACACATAAATCACAGGCTGCATCCAGGGTTAGCTGACTGTTTGACTGTTTCGATCATAGCCTTTATATATAATATATAAGTGGTAATGGTATTAGTAGTGGTGGTAATAGTAAGCTCCCCTCCAGGGTTTTTCATCATATTTTTGTTTTGAAATATTCAGTACTCATCTTTATACACTGGGGCAAGTAGAGCTTATGGGGCCATTTCCATAGGACATGAGAGGACATTCTCCTTCTACTGATATAGTGATTGCTGAAGGATATTGCAGTGTGCGAGTCCAGCATGGATAGTTCTCCTTGGTCATTAAAATTTTGGATTCCCAAGTGGAAACTGTAGTGTTTCTGCCCTGCAGGCCTTTCAGGTCTTTGTTAGTTTTATTGGACCTGAGTGTCTGCCATGCCAGAGCTGGTGGCTTTGGTCTCAGGTAACTGGGGATTTAGAGTGCTAACTGTAGTAGCTTTCAGCTACTTCAAAAAAGGATCCAATGAAGGATTGTATCAAGTGGCATTATGGAAAGAGCAACTATTTTCAGTATTTTTTAAGTTTTAAGTGTTGTTTTTGGCATGTTTTCCTTTACTATAGCCGCAGTGAGAAAAAGACTTTAAAGTTGGGAAAAAAGGAGGGGGGGTTACCTTAAGGCAGAACTCACGTCGCACAGAGCAGGACAGGAACAAACAGCAGAGGAAGAGGTCACTCCTTCTGAAGCTCCATAAATCTCTCCATAAACACCAACCTCCTCCATTGTTATTGGAAAGAGTAACATGAGGTGGCCATGGGAACGACCACTGTCATCCCTTGGTGCCCAGGTCCCTCTTAGTCAAGCGTGGAGGAACTGTGCATAGACCCAGAGGGGCCAGAGAGGAGGGGGACAAGGCTGCCAAGCTTCAGCTGCTCCTCCCTTCATGATAATAATTACATCAGATTAGATTAATTCATCTGAAGCTTGTGTTTGAAACTTTAAATTGTGCAAGTAAAATGTAAAATGGTGAATGGATCATCTTGTGCATGTGAACACAGATGTATTTGGATACGGTAATAGAACAGTACACTCATAGTAGAAATGTAGATGTCATCACTCAGGAGGAATTATTAATGATGGGGTTCTGTGTTTATTCATTGCAAAGGATTGTGTGTGTTACATTTGCACATGTGTGCATGTATACAGAATGTTTGTGTGTGTATGTGTGTGTGTGTGTATTTCTTTGTGGTGCTGCATGAGAGTACATGATCAGAATGCCCACGAACCAAAGTATGTCGTAAAAAACAACCTCCAATGATAGTCGACAATGGCAAGCTGTGTCTTGCAGTGAGAGCTGAAAGGAGCGAGAATGAAAACAGCACAGAGCTGCCTGACACACACGTGTCTGCAGCCTTGGAAACTCTCTCAAAACTTGTATGTTTAGGTCGATAGTTTATGCAAACTGTTGTGGTGTGAAGTTCCACATCCTGAATACACAAACAGACATATTGTACTGCCTTTAGTACAGTAGGAAATATTGTTGTCACATGTTGGCCACAGGGTAACACAATCAGGAGACACATCTGGCCAGGAGAGGGGAGGACAGGATATAGGATGTGACATTATCAATAATAAATGTGAATTTATTTAAAAGAGTAATTCAACATTTCAGGAAATACATTTATTTTCATTTTTATTGAGAATCAGAGTTCAGATTGATGTTAATCTCTTACTGAGGTTAAGAATAAACCTACCAACACATCTAAAGTTCAGTGACACTTTATATTTGATCCATACACAAACACAACTGTAAAAATTACGGCTGAAAATACATATAAACATACATATATTTGCATATTACTATAACTAGTAGATAGATGACAGGGAGAGATGCATTAACCTGAACCTAGAAAACAAAATTAACGGCCTACTCTTCATTAGCCAAACAGTGTATATACAAACACTTGACAAAAAAAGTTGATGACACTAGATGTTGCTTGTTGTCAGCATCCCAGCGTGTGCTAACAACATCTGTACAGTAGTGTTCAATAGTGCCAAGAATGTTATTTTACCTGTATTTATTGAGTGGGGATGTTAAACTCTATCAAGTATTTTTTTGTTTTCCGGAATTGAGCATTGCTGACAATAAAAGTACACTAACACATGCCAGTAAGTGGAATTAAAACTGAATGCATCACTTTCCTCCCAAACTATTAAGCTGTAGATAACATATAAACTATAACTTATGAATTCAGAATAGCTTTTACTTAACTTTGTGTTGATGGTATGTGTGACCTTTTATCTTTTTTTTTTTTATTGACATTCAGCAATGCATCTCAGATTTTAAACTGAATGTATAACATGTATTCATGTTTGTCTCAAATCTCAGAAAACTTCCTAACAAATACCCACATAGAAAAGAAAAAAAGATAACGTTTCAAAGATAAAGTTTTAGTTCAGAATTACATTTTTCCAATATGTCAATTGTTCCAGTTTATGATTGACAAATGCTGTTATCTTTCATGAATGTCTATTATAATTTCCACTAAAAGTTGTGTAACTTTAGCACACTGCAGCAGTGAGTCTGCAGGCAGCAGGAATCAGGAGTAATATCCACAGGCTAACAGGCTAACCAGCACTGAGTCAAGAATCAGACGAGCCCCAAAGCCCACAACCCAAGTCTGTACGCCAAAAAAACCCTCAGCATTTTTTGGCATACAAGCTGCAGTTCAGCATGTTTCAGTCAATCACCACCTGCACTCCTTCAAGCTAAACTGTGTCACACAGTACTCAATGAGTCTTTAACAAAACCTAAGCTTGTAGATGAGTTCATTTATGGCATTTAGTTTGGTAACATATAAAAGCCCAGTTGGTGGGGAAAAAGCAAGAGCTTTTGTCATGTGAGACTTTACTGAGTATACAGCTCTTTCTTTGAGTAATTATATAACAGCATAAACTTGATTCATATTATCAAACTTGTAATAATACCAGTAGAAGGAATTCAGTTGTTTCAGTACAGATTATTTTCCACCTCATATGGGATGAATATATTGCTAAAGACCCAAGGAATTAAAGCAAATGGAACAGCAATAAGATGATTTCACTCAGATTCCTTCAAGAGGACACTTCTGGGGTATCCTGCCCACACTCATTCGTTTCATGCCTTTGGGCAAGGACAACTAGAACAAGTAAAACTGAATCAAAAAGGAGTGAGATTATCTCGCTCACATCTGGCACAGGAATATTTATTCTGTTGCCATGGAGCTGTGAATGCTGATCTCTTTCATTCCTCAGTGACCCGAGAATCAAAGTTTACTTTCCAACCACAAACTGTAAGGGCACCACAGACGGTAGAAACCAAGGAAGGCAGAGAGAAACAAAGACGGGGGTGAAGGAATGAACAGAGAATGGAAGGAAGTGAAAGACAGACAAAAACTAAAAGAAAGGAAAGAAGAAAAAGAGAGCTGCTGGAGTGCTTCGATGCAACAATAGGCTTGGTGACTCATCGCTCTCACTCCCCCCTCAGGGACCTACGGCATGCCATCACTTTATATAGCAATCTCTCTCTTTCTCTCTCTCTCTCTCTCTCTGGTCCCATGTCTCTGATTAAAGGGGACGAGTGGAAAACAGGAGGAAAGTAGAGAGTTCTCTCCCCAGAGTTTTATGCTGTGTGACCATTACACTCTTTCCCATGGCGCTCAGATGAGAAATATACTCAAACAAACACGCACGCAGTCTCTTGACCGGTTAGAGCAATGTATGCCCACACATCCATCACCCAGAGGACCCGGTCCGACAGGGTGGGCATTAGGATTAGACTGATACCTCGGTTTGCTGATATTGGCTTGAAAACACTAGTTGAGAAAATAATCTTACCACAAGGTCCATTTAGTAGCTGTTCTTAAGCTTTCAGTAGATCACATAACATGGTCTTAAAGGGGCTAAATGTTAGTTTTCTCTGTCACCATCATTGTATTTACAAGATAAGAGGTTATAATACGCCCTCTGAGCAGTGCTACTTCTTCAGGAGAGACCTGACGCCACAGTGACTGGCAAGTGCAAAGTGACGAGATCGTCCAGTAGCACCTAGGCTAGCTGGTAAGCATGCTAACTTCAGTAGAAGAAACGAAGTGATAGAAATAGCAAAACAAGAGTTAACATTGGTGTTACGTCTCACCACTGGAGACAGCTTGGTCAGTAAAAGAATGAAGTTTGATGCTCAACTTGTCTGAACTGAACATTTCTTCTAGACTGGTAAGAAAACAGTTGTTTTCAGAAACAAAGCGGCATCAACATTTCCATGACGCCTGATATGATCGAAAGCTGCAGAACAGCTACTAAATGTACTTTGAGGTGAAACAGTTTTCTCAACCTAAGTAAGTGTTGTAATTTGAAAGCTCAAGAAAAAGAAAGACAATGTCTTCATTTACTTCTTCGACTGTTCTCAGTTATTTTTTTAAACCAGCAGCTGTATCATGAGCATCTGATATTTTCCTGCATTTACTCTAACATCCCCTCATTACGTGTGTGTGTGTGTAATGGAAGGCACATTTATACAGCTCATACAGTACAGTATGCATATTGCTCATTCAGGTACAGTACACACATCCCACACACACACACACACACTTACACACACATCTGGCTTTTCCACAGCAGTAGGGGAGTTCTCGGTGGTTGGAGTTTAAACAGGAAAACAGAAACAGAGAGGGGTGTGTTACAGCGGGATTCCTCTCTCTCTCTCTACTTTGGGCCGATGAGTGGTTGCAGTGTGGGCTGAGAGTGGAAAGCTTCCATCGTGTGCTTCATATCCCACAGACACACAGACATAGACACGCACGGACACACACACGGACACACACTCATACAGGCACAGTCAAACAGTCACACATGTAAACATCTGTTAAAGCACATAGGTCCATACAAGTTCACACATAGTTACACACACAGACAGATTGTACACACACACACACACACACACACACACACACATACATCCTGCAGCAGTAACCCTCTGACTCAACTGTTTTCGAATGAAAATCTTTTTCCTTTCATCTGGAAGCATTATTGTTCCAGTCAAACTCACCACTGTTACCATGGAGATACAAGTACAACTAAATGTTTTTCACTGCAAATGAAGTCATGATTTTTATTTATAGATTTTATACAAAATAGTCATCAAAAACTAAACTATAATACCAAGGACATGAAGTACACAGACACAGATTTAGCAAAGAAAAATAACATATATTCAACAGTTTTCAGTCTGAGGCAGGAAGTGTTTACACATGCTCGGCTGAGGTAAATGCTCTGGCATTGTTGTTGTTGCCATGGTTCCCCTGTGCAACAACTCCCCACCGCCTATACCCGGAAAATCCAAAAATGCCCTCATGAAACATCCCCAACATCTTTGATAGGAGACTTTCAGGAAACACACAGGCACAGGCATGAAAACAGACACGGAGTGATACATAAATAAAAATGTTAAGTGAAGATGAAAAACACAGAGATCAGTGTTATCTGTTTGTGTTCCAATCATCATTTTTAACTACACTGCCCAGCAAGAGAACGCAGTGTTGTTGTGAAATATCACAACTACTGGATTGTCATTAAATTCCTTATAGATGTTAATGGTGACAGATGATGTATTGTAGTCACTGTTTCTGGCAACAGTTGGATGGATTGGCATAATATTTGTAAACCTGAACTAATATTCATATTACAATTTGGTTTTCTTTACAGTGAGCAGTACAGCTTCACAGATGCTACTGTAGATGACCACAAGGCTGTAGACTCTTATTCTTATTTTATTTTTATTTTTTTCAAGCACATGCACTTGGAAACAGCAAATTAAATCAGATAAATCAAATGTTTAAAGCATGAAGATGTCAGGGTGCGGACCTGAAAGCATGTGCTGTCCACAGCAGAGTGGAGGGCAGGACAGTCACCATGCACACTCATCATGAGAGAGAAACACTGCGTTGTGCTGACAACACAGAGCATCAGCCAGCTGATCTCAGCAACTGACATACACACACACACACACACGCAATAATAGGCTTTTGCAAGAACTATAGGCTTCATATTGTTCTATACCTCTTATCTCTTTACTTCAGTTTAAACTTTGGTTGATTCTTCTAATAAATAAATAAATATTGAGCCTAAGCAGGGATGGCTAGACGCCTTATATGCATTACATCTGCTGCACAGCTTTTACTAATGGAACAATGTTTATCTGTACTTGGTCCTCATTTTATTAACAAACACATATAAGTAGCAGTAATATTATTTCTGCCCTCAGAGCAGCTATTCCTCTTTTATGTACAGTTTAAGGTCATGAAGACCGATCGGTTTGTGAATGATCTGTGATTTGACTTTGGACCATTGGTTGGATTTATGGCAGGTCAGAAATATTGGTTGGCTTTCTGCAGTCTGAGCAGTTCAACTTCCAACATGAATGTTTTCCACAAAAAAAAAAAAAAAAAACCTTATTATTTTATATGTTGTAGCCAAAAGCATCCTGAAAGAAACTGTGCTTTGATATTTAATTGAACTTGGCTGCAGAATAGACCATATTTTGGTAAGACTCCATATTTTGATTTTCATACTTTATTCATTTATTCATAGTAGAATTGTTCAAAGTAGCATCGTGCTGACTTTCTCTGGTTTTCTCAACACTGTTGCAGAAACATTGGTCTTGTCTGAGCAAATGTTCTTGTACTGTGCTTATAATCATTGTGAGCAGCCACAGTTGTGTCAATAGATCTGTAAACGTCACAGGTTCTGGCTGTGCAGGAAAGTAGATTAAAAGTGTGTTCTGTGAGGTATAAGAAAGAACCAAAAAACAAGCAGCCTATGCCCAGCTCTATGCGGCTGTTAGTCAGTGATATAAAGCAAATGATCATAATGAATTACAGAGCAGAGCAAGCAGAGTGGTAGATACAGCACAGCCCAGGCAGCCAGAAACCAAAGTGTTGAGATAAGTTAGTCAGTCCAGAAATAGAGACTGATAATAAAAACCTGGATAATGTCCAAATCTTATGTACAGTGAGATGAATGCAAAGGTTCCCTGTAAAAGACAGGGATACAAGCTTGATGTAACCATACTTTATGAAGTGTTATTTAACTGATTAACTGAGATGTTGCTACATGACAGATGAAAAATGTTTAGCTCCAAGATCTCAGCTAGAATTAACAGAATTTAAAAGGGTCATGCTGCACATCCAGTTTCCTCGGAACACACAGCTGTCAGGTAAGGACAAGGTCTGGATGATAATGTCTGCTATATATCAGCAGTAGTGTTAACAGTGGACCTATAATTTAGCTAAAAAGTGTGAGTATTTGTGCATTGGTACACGCACATAGTGAGTGGTGGGTCGAGCCAGAGTAAAAGCACTGTAAATGCCTCTCAGATGAATGACTTTTCCACCAGCCATGAGTCACTGCAGCGATCCGTCCACCACTGTCAGATGGAAAAAAGAAAAAGAGAAACAAAGAAAGCAGGAAGACAAAAAAGACAAAAAAAAAAGTAGGAAAACTGATTATGTGTGTAAGTGGGAGAGTGGAACGCAACAGTAATTACAGAAATCCAGTGTATTGTGAACACACACATGCATGCACATGTACACACCTAACACGAAGGCCTAACGAGACATAAAGAGCAATGTGGGAAACCCCATATTATGATGAAACAAATCATGAGACATCTACTCCCATTTCTTCAGGACACACTGACTCTCTGTCTCTCTCTGTCTGTGTTCCTCTCTCTCTCTCTCTCCCTCTCTCTCTCACACACACACACACACACACACACACACACACAAACACACATTTTGGTTCAGTGTGTTTTGCAACTAACTTCCCTCTTGACTGTCATTTTGTAATTTAAGTGCAAAACAGATCTGGAAATTATTTATTTGCAAGAGCGTAGGGCACAATGTATTCTTGCCTAGAAAACCTAACACACACATACACGTACACACACACATACACGTACACACACACACACACACACACACACACACACACACACACACACACACACACTTACTCACAGAACCATTACATACCTCATTCATCTATTTCTATTTTCCACGGCTCTGAGTTTACCTTCCTGTCTTTGGCCCAGCAGCTTCATGGAGAACAATGTCCTATTAAATTAGGAGGGTCAGGAAGTCAACACACCAAGGTGAATGCCTGAACTTCCTCATACACTCTTTCCATGTACTTTGGACACACACACACACACGCACGCAGCACAGAATTCCCTCCTGTATCCCAGCTTCTGCTGAATTCATCTTGTGCAAACACATCAACATGTGACCTCATACACCCTGAGCTGACAGACTGGGTTTTCCCAGGCACACACTGTATGTGTGTGCAGGCTCCTCAACAATAAGGGAACAGTCCAGCTACACCTCATTTTAAAAGCTAATAGGTTTTGGCTATATTGCCCTTTGTCTGCATTACACAGTGTATTAGTGAATATATTATATAGAATGGTCAGACTGGAGCCTCTTTATCATAGGTTTTATTCTCTGTGATCAAAGGTGTCCATCATTTGAGCATCTGCCCCTGAGCAATCCCAAAATCCCAATGAGATCCATGTGAGAGAGGGCTGGATTACCCTCTGAGCAGACTGCCTTGGGCCCAGCTCCAAGGCATCCAAAATATCCTGGTTCACTGCATGTCAGTGGCTTTTGGTAGATGGCCACTATGTGCTATCTACTGTGTGCACAGTGTTTGGGCAAAATGGTGAATATAATACAAAAGGCACAGAGGGTGGAAGGACACAAGGGGGGATGAGGGGGTTAATAAGGGTCTAAATCATGATGTTAGCCTCAGTTGGCGTGGTGCAACTGGATTTGTTTAGCACCACCCAGTAAACTTTTACCCTCAATTTGTCTTAAGGGTTATGCAATTGGTTGAATTTCATCTTGCCATGTAAGCATTAATGATGGCACGGGTCAGCTGCTTGGTGCCTCTGTCTAAGACTTGCATAACACAGCTAGATATTTTTTCTACCGCTGCTGAGATTGAAGATTAGCTTTGGATACTCATGGACCCCAGATGATTAAAGTTAATGGTTTTGGTGACAACCCCTGAATTTGTCTCTTTTACCATCACTGGGTCAACATGTCTGTTTGCACCCAAGAAAGTCTAATGAGTAGATTGCTATCATATCTTCTGATCACCTTCATGATCCTCAGAGGATGAACCCTTTTTATTTTGGGCAAGTGCTTTTTTCTAGTGCTGCTCCAGGACAAAATTCCAGGTCTGCATGTAAAATATTGAACTATTCCTTTAAGATCCAGCAGGAAATTCCAGCCTAATGATATAGTTCCACAAGCAAGCAGCACACAAATGTTCAATTCTGAAGTCCACCTTTAATAAGAGCTCTTGTGACAAACTGTGACACCATTGCTTAAGCGATTTACAATATCCAGCGTATCATCCTTTTGATCGAAACAAAATGTAATGAATTTGAACAGAACAGGTATTTTCCACCACCCCTGCCTGTCAACACAGCTCCTCGGGCCAAGAATCCTAATCCAAGGTCAAGTTTACCCAAGATACTGCAAAACAATACCTTCATAAAACTGCCATCACACTGAACGGCAACTGAATACAATAGGCACATGGCCCCCGCTCACCCACCCTCAGCTCTCATACCTCCACCTTCCAGCCAACACTTTGATGCTATCATCTTCCTGCTGAGCAGATGGTTTTCCAAGACTCTGAAGCATCATCCCATTTGTGCAATTACTCAGTTCATACAACAGCAGAAAACTATCTTCCCTTTCCACACCTTACAGCTGCCCCCCCCAACCCCCCACCTTGTGGTCCTTTGTTCTGGCTCTGCTGTGTTCCTGTTTTGACCATTAAGGCATGTAGAGGGAGAGGAAAAGACAATACGTACAAGTATTGGCCCTCATGCAGACATCCAGGAGCCCAATTGGATGAGGATTTGCCGTGATGGAAAACGGAAGACCCCCCCTCCCCCCCACCCCTCCTTCCCATCCCTTCATTAACAAGTTGGAGTATTGTGTTCACGAGGTGAAGGGGTCACAAGAGAGAAAGGGAAAGAAAGGCTCCCTCATCTGGAATGCAAACGGGCGAAAGGCGAGAAAAAGGTGGGTGGGAGATGGAAGGGCCATGGGAATGGAAGAATAGATGATGGAAGAAGGAGACGTGTGTGAGGTGGTGTTGTGCAGGAATGCTTTATCAGGGTGGGCCGGGGTTAGGTGGAGTCAGATCATACTCACTTGTGTCTTATGTATGGTGCTGTGCACGAGAGGGGTGAGAACTGTACTGAGACATTTATGTAACAAGATTAAACACCCCAAACCAAACAGACCCTGGAGACTGCAAGGTTCATCAAAGCCAGACTGATTGAACTGCTATTAGAGCCTTGCCTGTGGTGGGGCTACTTTGTCCTGGGGTGCGTGCCAGTGGAAAGGTTAAACAGCATGTTCACTAAAATGAAAATGGCTAATCTCATGAGCAAATTGCTTGGAAATTTGACATTGTGTCCAGTGGGCTCATTACCAGAACAACTGTATATGTCTGAAAAATGGAGATGAAGGCGGGATTCAAAGCCTCAGACCAGGCTAGGTGATTCAGTTCAACAACACATCACAACGGAGATGAGGACTCAACTCACACTCCACTGATGTCCACACCAAACCCAAAATGTAAAAACTCTCTTGTGGTCAACACTGCGCCGTCTCTCTCCTGCTGTAATTGCTCATGTCTCTGTCAGCAGGTGATGTAGTGTTTCTGGGTGAATTCAAGATGAGAGAGAGTCAGAGCATGTATCAGCCTGTAGAGAAAAACATGATTAGACCAAACCTCAACTCATCCTGATCCTGATGAGAATCTCCTGGAGAACAACCACAAGCTATTTCCATTTGTATGTTTCCATTACTTTGTCTCTGAGTCACTTACATTTTTCTCTGTCATACCTTCCCTCTGGCATGACATAAATGAGTGAACCCTGGAGTCCTGTTACAGATTCCACTTGGTTCACCTCTGCCAAATGTAATCATCCCTCATCTCTGTTTCCTCTAATGGACGTACAGTAAATCCAGTTCATAATAATAAAGACATTCCTACAATACTGCTCATGCCAGTTCCTACCTTTTAACTACCAGAGCCCTAATTCTAAGACAACTCAACCTCAACCTAACTTAATGACTTCATTTACCTTTAAATAAAAGATCTCTTGTAAAAAGTCTCTGATAAACCCATTGTAAAGTACAGCAGACAGACAATGTTAGCATCTGGCTAATGAACGTGGTGGAGCATTTAGCAGTTTAAGTTGTGTTGTTCTCAGGAGTTGGTGGAGAAAAAAAAGACAGTAAATATTAAGCTTATATTTGCCAGCTGGACACAAACTCAACTTCAAATGTTGCTGGATGACATAAATATAATGTAATGATGTGTTACCTGCTGTGTGCACTGTGCTGCTGGATGTGTAAATACAGAACTGTTGGCTAACACATTAGCTTTATCAACTTGATCAGATAATATGTCATCGTTGTGTTCACAGCTTAAGTTCTGCTGCCCCTTAATGGTCAAAAAATTATTTCAACTTAAATCATGCAGTTAGCTGGACACTGGCAAACTGTTCTTAATAAAAGGGATTTATCAAATTTTTATATTTTTATGAGGATATTTTGGCTTAATCAAGATGGTAACGCTAGCAAACACATGTCTATGCACCTGTAGCTGTGTTTTAGTCTTAGTAATGCTGACTTTCTGGGAAATCTCTTGATATGTGAATTACTATATCTCAGCTTAAGTCTAAAAGCCACCAAATGCATTTGTTTAACACATATGTATACTTCCACATCTGGGCAGATGTCATCCTCTGGTACAACTGGCTGACAGCTGGAGGATTTTCTGTGTATGTGCCAGAATTGGTCCAGATGTGGAAGAATCTGACAATCATCCTGTATATGGGCCAAATATGGGCCGTGGAACTGGGCAATATTTATATTTCTCTCTGGGAAGATTTTTTTCTGTAATTAATGTCATGTGTAAAACATAAATTCTACCTGAACTTTGAGAAACTTTACATTAAACATGTATTAACAACATTAATGTTTTCTTTTCCACAGGATGAAGTGAAGATGCCCTCAAAACTCAGCATCTCTAAATCCATGAAGGTCTCTGAGTCTGTGTCAGGAAGTAGAGGAGGCAGCTTGCTAGAGCTTAAGGAAGCAGCGGAAGGAGAGGAGGGCGAAGAAGGAGAGAAGGCAGACAAACCCCATGTCGACCTCTCATCAGATGAGGAAGGGGTGGAGATTGAGGAGACCATTGAGGAGTCTCGTGCTGAACGCATCAAGCGCAGTAGCCTGCAGCGCGTACAAACCCTGAAGACAGTCTTCTCAAAGGAGAAGATGGATAAGACCAAGGCAAAGACCAAAGAGAACCTGGAGAGGACCAAACAAAAAACCAAGGACAACTTGGAGAAGACAAAGCAGAAGACAAGAGAGAACCTGGAAAGGACCAAGCAGAAAACCAAGGAGAACTTAGAGAGGACCAAGCAGAAGACTAGGGAGAACCTGGAGAGGACACGTCACAACATTGAGAAGAAGATGGGAAAGCTTGGAACACGTATGAGTGTCAACCCTGAGCACAAGCAGAAGATGCAGACATCCCGTGACAAGGTGAAGAAGGCCTTCACACCAGACCACGTTGTTTACGCCCGCTCCAAGACTGCCGTGTACAAGGTGCCCCCCTTCACCTTCCATGTCAAGAAAATCCGCGAGGGTGCCGTTGAGGTGGTCCAAGGCACTGAGATGGTGGAGGTGTCCCAGGATGCTGACCCCTTTGGTGGCGTGGATGGTGAAGTTGAGGAGGGTGCGGTGGAGGTTGAGATGGAGATGATGAATGGAGGGGGGGATGAAGAAGAGGCTGAGGAGGATGAAGAAGAGGACAGCCATGATGTCCTGGAGGAGAATGAAGACAGAGATAGAGACAGTGATGAAGAATGAGGGATTTGCCAAGATCCTAACAAAATCCTTTACACCAACCCTGAGTGTTCTGTAAAAACTGAATAAATTGTGGGGATCAAGAAGATTGCAAAGAAGTAATTACAGTTGATTACAAGTTGGGTCTTATTTTTATTATTTTGGCCATTATTCCTATAAGGTATAATGACTCACTAAAGTAATTGTTGAGATCTGGTAGCATGACGACATTACTACAAGTTTGACGCATTAGTCAGACAATCAGACATTTAATTAACGAGCCAAGAGTTTATCCAGACTATCCAAACTGCACCCAAAATATCAGTAATAATCCTCCATTACACTAAAAGCCAAATTACTCACCCTTAAAATCTGTAGTAAAATCAACTATATGCCCAGCCACTCAACTCAAATGTTTAACGCGAGAATTTAAAATGACAAAAGAGAAATAAAATACACATTTAAAAAAAACAATCTTCTGTTCTGTCAAAAAAAAAATCTATACATTAGTCCTACCCTTGGAAGCTGATTTTGTAGATTTTGATTTTTGGGCGTGAGCTCACCTCTGCCCAGGTACAGCATCACCTGTAGAATAATGCTGAAATGTTTTTGATGCACTTTGGGAATTCCAGGTGCAGGTCACTGGGCCAGACAGGAGCCATGTTGCACTTAAACATTTGTAAATAGTACTCCCATTTCATAGGTGAACCAAGATTTGTTTGAACAATTTAACTGGAATCACTGGGCGTTAAAATGGTTGTGTTTTTGACTACAGACAACTTCGCTTGATCTCTCCCTCCACTGCTGAGGAGAAGGTGACTTCAGAGAGATACAGACTGATCGTGTGAAAAACAGTGACAAGAACATAGTGATTGTTTTGCCATTGAACAAGATGTGATCAAGCCCAGACCTCATGAGTGAATTAGTCAATTAGTAGCTGGCAAAGTGCTGCAGTGCTGATGAGAGGGTGTGGACCAGGATAAAAATTGATGTATTTACACTCAAACATGCCAGAGGAAACCATCGACAACAACAATCCATCCATAATAGTACAATATACTAAGAGTGATTGAAACAAATTAATATTTAATAAGTAATATTTACTTAAATTTGTTTAAGTACAAAATAAAGCTCTGATAAACCCACTGTACACTTTCTGCACAACACCAAACAACTGACAGACAAAGTTAGCAACTAGCTGGTAAAGAAAGTAAAACATTTGTGTTTTTCTCAGGAGTTGGTGGAAACCAACACAGAGCTGAAGGGAGTGTGAATATTGAACTGATTGTGTCTGCTTCATATGTAAATAGACAACTGCTTGCTAATATCAACTTTATAGGTTCATAATTTGTCAGTGTTCACAGATTTGTGTGTTTTTAAGTGGACAAAATATACCAAAGAGCCAAGCTAGGGCCAGGTAGCATTCTAGCTTAGAGAAACTGTGCACATTGCACAGACAGTCGTAGGAATGGGGAGTCAGTAGGTGCCTCATTTCTCCTTGGCGCCCCCTAGCAGTATAATCTGAGCATGGGTTGCCTTGTTTTCAGGTCTCACCAGTTCACATGGTCAAGACAATGTCATTATTTCCAAGAGGAATAATAGCCAATACAAAAAAGATGTGACCCAAGTTGGAAAAAACACAGTTTTCATTTAACAATGTATGTTTTACTTCATTTGACCACAGGCTGTGTGCTTAAAAATGAAATGAATGAATGAAAATCTTCCCTTATTGCAAAAGCACTTCAGGGGGTGTTAAGAGTCCCTTTGTGTTTGGAACTCACATAATTAAGAGATCATTAGGGAGGGGACACCATTACTCCCTTTGTAAGAAAGTATAATTTGTCAGCATTTCATTTCTTGCTTAATTTTTAAAATAAAGACACTACACTAACCACTCACAGCTAGTGGAATGAGTTTGTGGAAATGACTCATCTCCTGTCCATTGAATTTCAGTTGTGTTCTCATGGCCAAATTATTCATAAACACACTGAGGATATATTCATGCCAGAAATTCCAGAAATTTCCTTGTGTGTGTGTGTGTGTGTGTGTGTGTGTGTGTGTGTATGTGTGTGTGTGTGAAATATCTGATATCACACATGCAAAACTATTGTTTCCACCTCCTTTGTTGTTAAATACTGAGGTGTTATCTTACTCTGTTCAATGTACCCATTATTTAGAAGCAACATGATCCTGTTGTCATTTCTAGGTTTTCATGAGCTCACAGTTAAGTATTTGTGAATGATTTTTGTATGTAATCACACTTTACACTAGGCTGATGTCATTTCCTTTTCATTACTGACAGAATGTAGCCTCATCGCTGTCTTTTCAGCGCACCTTGTTTCCTGCAGTACTCGTATATAACATTTTGCTGCCAGTGTTCCCAAAGAACAACCTGCATCCATGGAAATGAAGGTCAGCAAAACATAAGATAGAGACAGCTCATTCATAGGTCCATTACATTTCACTTTGATTATTTTCTCATGAGAATTTTCCTCAACAAACCTGTTGTGTGTTATTTAAAGATGTGTTTCATAAATACTGAGATAAGGACCAATAATCTTACAAACCTCTTGTTGAACCAGTTTAGACTCTGTAACACTTTTAGAACCTGTCTGTTTCCAGGACTAAGTGTATGTTGTTGCTGTGGTCTGACACTGACCCCTAGTGTTCAGTCATCTCACTATCATTTTATCTGTTCCAGATTAAAGGTGCATTTCAGCAGTTTCCAACTTTCTCTTCCAACTCTTTTAAATGGCCATGTCATTTAAATATTCCCACATAGGTTTGCTCTGTTGTCCACATTTATTTGTTTGTAATAATGTGTTTTATATCTTCACCACTCTTGGTGGTATTTTACAAGTGCCTTGCAAGAATGGATACAAGAATTAATGTTTTTCATTCTTGAATGTTCTGCTCTGACTGAATTTCTTGTTGCATATTCAAAATAGACTTCCATCCACAGATTCACTTTCCAAACTACTCCTGGTCAGGCTTGTCGGGGCCGGAGCCTACCATGGCATACTTTGGACTGCAGGGGTGCGCACCCAGTCTATCAAAGGGCTAACACAGAGACAAGACAAATTCATGAATCCAACGTAAGACAGTATAGAGTTTTACATAACTGTTTACCACGCTGCCATAGTATTTGTACTGTCAAAGTTTAGTTTCTAGCTCAGACAAATTACAAATCTATTTGTGTTCATTTTTTGTATATAATGTGAATCACTGCCAATGCAGATCACAATGCATTTTGATTTTATTTCCCAGAGAGCCTCTTGCCTTCTGTCGCCTGCACTTCCTCAGCATTTAGAACAGCTTTTTCTTGGGCCAAATAATTTTGATGTTTGCACATATTCCACAGTGCAACAAGTGACACTGACGCTCGTACATATTGGCAAGGATAATATAAAAAAAATATTCCAGCCTTTTTGATGCACAGCTGTGGCACAGACGTGCGGTGGTTTAAGGCAAAGTCCCTCAAAGTGGATTAACAATGCCATGTCTGTCAAAGCAGTAACAACGTGCAGCTTTGCTCAATGAAACACAAAATGTAGTTCACACTTAACTGTTTCTTTTTTCTGTTTTGTCATTAACTGATTCATGTACAATGTTTAATGTTTCATTTCTTAACCACTAATGATTTAATTAATAAAAACTATTTGGTTCACAGTTACTGTGTGTACTTATTTATTTAATGTTCGCACAAAAAGTGAGGACACGGATACAAAAAAGGTTGAATACAAAACAAACATGCAATATGATATGATTTTATCTCATGGCAAATTATAACTATAGCTGAATGGCACCAGTTACACATAGAAACACACACACACACACACACAAACACACACAAACACACACAAAAAACTGAATCAGCTCAGTTTTTTGTTGTTGTTGTTGTTGTTGTTTTTTTAGCTCGCATGATCATTTTTTATTCATTGTCACTGTGAGATGTTTGATCAGTCCGAGCACTGGGGGGCAAGTCTTTCATTGGCTAGTCATAACAGCTGGAAAGCAGAGCAACTTCAACACATTTTATATAAAGAGTCAGACAGAAATTCATTTGCTGAATAAAATAACAGAAGAACGTAAACTGTTTTTAAAAACATTGCATGCAAAACATTAACTATACCAAAAAATGAAAATGTTTTTCTTATTTTTTAAATTCCATTCTGTTCATAACTTTTTTCCTCTTTTATTCGGATCCATTAGCACAGACTGCTTAAAGCTCATCGACTGTATTGGTACACACGGATAATAAAACACACACGTAAACACGAACACACAGAGATTTATGTTTTTGACAAGTTGGGCGCGGGCTGGAGGTGGGGCTCTCAGCGGAAACAGGAGAGGTGGCAGGGCTGCGTCAAGCTAACCGAAGTTAGCATGAACACGACCGGATATAGAGGGTTCCTTTACTTTAATAAAAATTATTGTTACAAATTTTGGGCGAAAACAACAACAAAGATCAAGCACATTTTATTTGTGGAGCGTATGTTATACAGAGAAGCTACGACAAAAAAATCCTCAGCTAAACTTATATTATACATAGCATTGTGATTTGTCAGGCTTTTAATTTGAAACTTTAAATCGGAAGCTGCCGGTAATATTGGGTCCTGACTTAATGCAACAACAGCTGCTTTACCAGAAGCCAGAGAGCGCTGAAGGAGTTGGCGATGTGACATGTACGTCAACTAACCTGTAAGAGGTTCAAACGTTGTGTGTGTCTGGGTGTGTGTGTGTGTGTGTGTGTGTTGTCCACTGCTTGCCCATGGTGTTGCTGTAAGGTGTGCTGCAGTCTTTTAAAGGGTGAGTTAAAGATGTGGCTGTTAACCACTTGTGGAGCATAAAAGTTCAGTTGTAGTCTCGGTGAGCGCTCCTACTATGCTAGCTACTAGTATAGCTCCCCTCCGTTAGCTAGCTAACCTTACGCTGTCTTACCCCAGCAGTAAGAACAAACGTAACGTAAATTCACCACCTTCCCACCCAGCATTTGTGCACATGTCCAGTAAAACTAAGTGGACCCTATTTGCAAATTTCTCTATATAATCTCTGTTTACCAACGAGCCATTCTAAATGTACAGTAATGTTAGCAAGCTAAGCTATGTCACAAAGTTGTTGGGAGTGTAAGCTTCCTTGCTGTGGACCGATGCGTTCCGCTCTCTTGTGGACCCTGAATGAACCCAGACTGGTCACCCTTTAATGTGATTTTTATGTTTTTGAACCAGTGGTTTGTTTAGTATATAGCTATCGAGCAATTCGTTATTTAGAGTCAGTAAATTTAAGAACTTTAGGAGGAAGGTGATGCTGTTACTGCAGCTGTGTACATAGACAGATTATGGTTGCACCAATATGTTCATGTCAAGAGTCTGTCTTCAGTAATGTGCTGATTAATGTGCCTGAGTGTCTGGTTAAATTTGTTTTGTTCTTCAGTAAAGAGAAGGAATTGATTCTAAATTAATAATAATTTTAAAAAAATCTCTGTTCTTATGTCAGTGTGCCAGATGGAAGAGCAGGTTTCTGACAAATGATCTGAAGCTGAATTGTGGGACGTGCAGTCTTTTTGCCATGGTGAATCAGAAGCACGTTTGGAAGCGTTTCAGGATTTTGTCAGAATTGTAGCTGTAAGACTTTATCCGAAGTGATCTAAAGAGATCAGCAGGAACACCCCATTGGAACTGCTTACCACTTAGGTAGGTATTGTTTTTTTGACAACTTTTGACAACAATTCCTGTTGTCAATAAATTATTGTGATAACTCCATCTCATCCGCATCATCTCTTCAACTTAATTCTCATATGTTGAAAAAAGCTTGCTTATTACTCTCTGTTCTCTTCCTCACTGTTCCTTTCCCCCTCTTCCTCATCCTGTCCCTGCCTTGTTTTCCTGCCTTGCTTCCACAGCAGCACCATGGCAATGTGGATTCAGGCCCAGCAGCTGCAGGGTGAGGCGCTGCACCAGATGCAGGCACTGTACGGCCAGCACTTCCCTATCGAGGTGCGACATTACCTGGCCCAGTGGATTGAGAGCCAGCTCTGGTATGCAGTAGACCTTGATCTTTATTTTTATTCTGATGGCACCCAGTTAGGGGCCAATAAAACTTTCATGATTGCCCCGGAATATTATTCCTATGTCTAAAAATCTATTTAACATGTTAACCAAATTGAATAGAAATTTCAATAGACTAAAACTCTAACGAATGATAATAATGCTAGAGGTGATAGAGGTGTTGATTCAATTGTATTATTATTTGATGATGCTAATATGTGCTCTTGTTATGTATTGTGTTTGTTTTATTTTAATAGAACTGAACGTTACGCAAAAAATATCATATTGAGAATATTATGGTAGATATTGCAATTGTGATGAGTCACAATTTCAGTTGGAATGGTCATTTTTGCATTTAATTTCCACAGAAAAAAAATATAAAAATGATGATGATGTCATTGTTGTTCAGGCTTGTGCCAAGCAAGCATGTTCCTTTATATCAGTACAACATGATTTGTAGGCTGGAGCACCTCTGTGGTACCATAATACTTAATTCATGATCTGTTGTGACACATTTTATCTTTATCAAAAACTGCAGCTCCTGCAATTTGAGTATTGCACTTTGCCATATTGCAATTTTGACAATAATTTGGTTAACTGCACTATATTTTAATTTAAGTTGTCTTATTACCTGGTAACGTTTACGCTATGTTTTTTTCAAGCACTTTGTGACCTTGTTTTAAAAGTGTTTTATTTAAGTAAAATGTATAATTATCACCCTGCATGAGGAGGTGAATTAACTTACCAGATGTTTAATAGTCAAAGTTAGCAAGATATTTATGTTGTAGCTAGTTGTAGTGAAGCAACTCAGAGCTTGACATTGGCCTTTGATTGATTAGAAATGTGAAATGTAATCGTTTCACAGGGATTCAGTGGAGTTGGACAACCCAGCAGAGGAGGCCAAAGCCAAGCGTCTGCTGGACAACTTGGTGGCTGAGCTGCAGAGGAAAGCCCAGCTCCAGGGAGGAGAGGACGGCTTTCTGCTCAAGATCAAGCTGGGCCACTATGCCAGCCAGTTCAAGGTACAAGTCAGCTATTGTTAGACAAATGAGAACTATTGTGCCCACAAACCTTGTGTTTAGTCACTAAAACATTATGCTGAAATAATCTGATGTTGCCCACTGAACCTAAAAAACCTTTCCCATTACAATCATGGAACAGCTGTAAAATAAAGAAAGTATTTTTCTGAGCATCAAAGACATTCTGAAATGACTCTGTGATGTGATCATTCCTGAGCAATTAGGCGCCAACAGTTTAAAAAGTCACAAAGAGCTGTTTCAGTTCATTATATAATGGTGTTCATATGTGTGGGAGCTCAGCCAGAGAAGGACCGTAATGCTCATGCTCTGTGGGCCCAAAACCCAGAGAGTAGCATGCACAGAGTTCACAGTAAATCCACAGAGTGACATTTTGAAGTTGTTTGGAAAATGGAAAAAAAAAAAAGACTTAATCCATGGTTGTGTAGGCCAAGCAACATGTAGACCTTATCTATTCTGCTAGCTATGGAAATGATGTTCCAGACATGCAGTTGAACCAGTCTTACTCTGGGGTGTGTGGATATTCTGATCCAGTGTCTCTGAAAGCAGCAGCTCCCTGGCTTACCGTCACTTCCTCCAGTCCATCCTCCAGTCCTGCAGACTTAGGGAGTCGTTCCTTGCTTTAGGCAGTGATAGAGGATTGTACACTATCCTGTTAAAGTCATTGTCTACAGATCTCTGGACTTCTGTAAGTGTTCAACTCTATTAAACACTTAACCTGGTGTGTTCTAATCTCCACTCCACTCCCTACACTCAGCCGCAGCAAGTGGTGATTTTCCCATTTGCAGAGTTTAAACATCTGGTTATCAAGTACATGTTAAAACCATCACGTGATCATTGTGGACATTTTTAATTTATTGTGGACACAGTGAAACTTCTTGAAAAAAGAATGTCTGCACCCGAGTTTTTCGGGGTCACATATGCTCACAGCAAGTTTGGTTTTATAGCCTAAATTCCCAGAAACAAACGGACGTGTGTGCCTCTAAACATTGTCCCACCAGCCCAAGCCCTTTAACTCATAGCATTGGTTCCACTACAGTAAAATCTCCAAAGGGTGTGGGCTATATTCTATAAGCCCCACTTCCACTACAATTGATAGTATACCTGTATGAATAACTACTAGAAATACTACCAGGTATTATTCTCACCAGTATGGCTACACCACTGCTTCCACTGCCATCCATGTCTCATTCAATCACAAGGAAACCATTCTGCATAGTCCTCAAGCAGCACCTCTCACTAAAGAGACAAGTCAAGTACATCATTTTAAATGACTGTAACTCATAAATTAGATTTTTTTTCTATCTTTCACTGACACCTGGCAAAGACCTGGTGAAAGCAGCTCTTTTTCTGACTTGTGTCCTCTTGAATACAAATATCTCAAGATTACTGGAAATGGTCAGGTCCTGGCTTTAGTTTTTATTTGTGATACTTTTAACTGTAAACCTATGTCAACTCATGAATATGCGTGTTTTGAATTACTCCTGTGTAGATTGAACTGTCAATTCTAGTAATCTGTGCACTTACGTCACCTGAAATGTCAGACGGTTTGTTACAAAGAATCACCTGGGAAGGCTTCATTGGGAAAAAAAGGGCAGGTGCTTTTGAAAAATAACTATCTGTATCACCGTCTACAACGGGTTAATTTCTGCTGAATTTGCTGAAGTCAGTCAGGAGAAGGGCACAAACATTTTTTCCACTAAGAAAAGCCTTCTGTGCTGTTCTTTGCTCTTCTTTCAGTGAAGAAATACTCTCCAGTTCTGATTTAACTGATGCTTTAACAGCATCTGTAGTAACCTCTTTGGAGTCACCATTGTTGTTAAAGAACAGTTGCTTCTCTCTGATAGCAATCACAAGGATTGACTATCAAACTGAAATTAACAACGTAATATTAATATGATAATGTTAATGCCTTATATTCCTTTGCATACTGATGACTTACTTTAGCTCAAAATCTGTATACTGTTGTTGTGGGTTAAACGAGGAGTGATTTAGAAAATGCATCATACACTGTGTTCAAGGTAATTAAATAGTCGGTAATAGTCTATGAAGTCATATCATAGTATTTATAGTACATCAAGTATTCAACTTTCTCTGCTAAATATGGTTTCAGTAGCAAATGTTCCAGGGTGTTTTACTGGTCCGCGTTCTGGTTTGGGAACCTCCGCTATAGGTGATATATGGGCACTAAGGAATTACCACTGTGATATTTATTTTCACATTAGAATGTAAAATGTCATCAGGTGTTTTGTCAACAATAACAAAAAACCCTGTCTCACTTTAATAAGAGCAGAGCCATGGATGGAAAGAATTACTTGTCACATTGTCAGTATGCTCTTGAGTTTTTCTAATTGATGTAATTAATTGTGTGTGTGTGTGTGTGTGTGTGTGTGTGTGTGTGTGTGTGTGTGTGTGTGTGTGTGTGTGTGTGTGTGTGTGTGTGTGTGTATATATCTGCAGAGCACTTATGACCGCTGTCCTTTGGAGCTGGTGCGCTGCATTAAACACATCCTGCACTCAGAACAGAGGCTGGTTCAAGAAGCTACAAATGTAAGTATTGAAGGGTGATCTGATGTCATATTAATAATAAAAATAATAATTGTAGAAAATGTATTTCAGGAACAATAAATTACACATAATAGTATAATGGTATTGTTAGTACCAAACTGGCAGGACAAAAAGGAAAAAAACAGACAAAAAATTTTGATGTTTTAATTTTTTTTAATGTTTTGTGTGTAGGCCAGCTGTGGGACTGGGGGCCAAGCTATGGACACTCTGTCACAACGCCACCAGCAGATCAACCAGGCCTTTGAGGAGCTACGCCTGGCCACGCAGGAGACTGAGAATGAACTGAGAAAACTGCAGCACAGCCAGGAGTACTTCATCATCCAGTACCAGGAGAACCTGCGCATCCAGGGTGAGGGCGAGGGACACACACACAGACACACACACACACACACTGATACCGATATGAGCGAATGCACAAAAAATTACATCCTTAGTATATTCTCACTGTTCCTGGTGATATGAAAAAGTGGTCCCAACCTGATGAAATGAGTTTCTACCCAACTTAATACTGAAGATATGACTGCAGCTCTAAGCAGCACAGAACCCACTGACCATTCATTGGCCATGTGTGAAAGGTAAATTCACCAAATCCAGAATAAAAATCCCTGTTTGGGCCAACTGAAAATATGATAGCATCCCAATATGTAGCTTTTTGTTTCTCTGCCTTGAAAGGAGGACTAATAGGTTCCAGAAATCATCAGCCTGTTCGACTCACACATGTCATTGTAAAAAAAAAATGACCTGCAGTCGGGGCCTGGTTAAAATCGTTGTTTTGTGTTAGTGGTGGTTCTAATGCTCTCTCTGTTACCTGCTTCCTGCTCTGTTAGCCCAGCTGAGCAGCCTGTCATCATTGCCTCCAGCCGAGCGCACCCAGCGGGAGACCACCCTGCAGAGCAAGAGGGCCACTGTGGAGGCCTGGCTCACCAGAGAGGCCAGCACACTACAGAAATACAGGCTTGTATGAAGAAACTACTCCTACACACACACACACACACCTACCTTATATTGTAACAATGAAACACAACATAGACACATATATAATATATGGACAAAAATTATTCAGGAAAGATTTGAAAAAGTTGGAAACCTGTACTGTTTACATGTATGTTTACAATCTTCTTCTTCACTGCCTTTTTTTGGCGTATTACTTTGTTTCTTGGTAAACTACCGCCATCTGTAGATCAGTGGAAAAGTGTGAAACGAATGTGAATCATGTTGTGTGTTGACAAATAAAATGGAGCCGACTCATAAAAGCATTGCTTCATTGTGCCACAAGCAGTTAGTAACTCCACAGGGAACCTTAAAATAATCTACTACTGCTGTTACTCAGCTTCTACTTCACCACTACTGGTGTCCGTTCCTTTCAGTCTCATTAAAATTCCTTTTTTATTTTTTTACTTTATTTAATGCAGTACACTCAGTTACACTCATGACTTTTGTGCAATTCATGGTCACATTATGAAATGGACATTTCATAATGTGTACTTAATAAACTTACCTTTGCATGTAATGTAATATATTTCTAGTTTTGAGATAATAATTATACATCATGCCAATGTGGAAACATTAGATATCCCCATAGTCAGAGAATCTAAGAGCTGCCATCTTGGTGACATGTCAGTTACAAATCCTACCACACCATGAAGTGTACATCCTGCTGGGCGGCTGAAAGCAGCACACTGAGGCTGAGAATATCTGAGCTGTCAACAGAAATGAGTCATGCTGTCCAGGGTTGTGCTCTGAAATAGTGACAGAAAAACAGCCCAGTGAGACTTCCAAGACATTTCCAAGCTGCTGCTCTGCTGCTGCTAAAATCCTGATTTTATAACCACAAAATCATCTGACAAAATCACCAAACACATAAATTAAAGACCAAGGCTGTGCTGTGATTTCGGCTTACTTGTAAAATGATCACTCAGAAATAAAGTTAGAAGCTCATTCATCTTATGTCAGCTGCCATGCAGTCAGTTGAATGAGAGGCTTAGAGAGGTGTCCATGCAGAGGGATCAGTACTGCAACTCTGTTCCACAGAAAGTAGCTGAGGTTTGTCCAAAAAGGTCGCTAAATTTGTCAGCAGATGCAGTTTTGAAAGACAGTAAACAGGTCTGAGAGGTGAGCAAATGTAGCAAAGACGGCACTATGTTGGCAACTCTGCCTGCAAACGGCCCAATGATGGCATAGTAGAAATCAACTACAGCAACTTTTGTTTATGCTCCATTAGTTTACAAACAGGAACCACATGTCTAAAAAAAAAAACCCTGATGATAATTTGCAGCAAACCTGGTAAATATCTCCTTGCAGAAATAATTTCCTGCTAACTGCATTTCTTCGTGTATAATTTTTATAATATATAATAATATATATAGAAATATATATAATTTCTATGTTAACAAACTGAATGTCACGTATGCAAATGTTCCTCAGCATGTGGCTGGTGGTGTGCTTACAGGACCTGTCAGAACAACACCAGAAGACCCTGGGTCTGCTGAGAAAGCAGCAGACTCTAATCCTGGACGAAGAGCTCATCCAGTGGAAGAGGAGGCAGCAGCTGGCTGGAAATGGGGGTCCTCATGAGGGGGGACTTGATGTCCTCCAGTCCTGGTACATACTGGAAATGCCTTTTAACTAGTTTGACTTAGATTCAGGGTGGAGATTATATTAAACCATAAAAAAGTGTATGATTGTTTTTCTAGATAGAAGAAAGTTTTTGGAAAAAAATCATCTATAAAAACAACCATAGACATAGGATTTATGTGCATAAATAAACTCACATAGAGGAAAAACCAATGATTTCCCTCCCATGCTATCGTGGTGTCTTCACTTTTTCTCCTTGTCTACAAGGTGTGAGAAACTGGCTGACATGATCTGGCAGAATCGGCAGCAGATCCGCCGCTGTGAACATCTAACCCAGCAGCTTCCTCTGCCGGGCCCAATGGAAGAGCTTCTGAGCAAACTCAACAGTGACATCACTGATATCATCTCTGCCCTGGTTACCAGGTGAGAACTAGATTGCATCTGGTTTTACCAGACTGCGACCTCCAGTGCCCATTGGAGTAAATTAATTACTTTTTTTGGCTTATTTTCCTCCTTTTTTGCTAAGTGGTACTTACTGAAGTGCTGCTATTTACACTACATTTAGTTTGCTGTATGATTTTTACATTACTGTGATGAAGTAGCTTGACCTGTCAGATATTTTAATCACAGAAGCAGCAAACATTTTGTTTTGTTATCGTAGATGTCTTACCCATTACTTCTCAAACATTGTTTTACTGGCCAAACTTAAACTTCCTCTACCCCTCCCATACAGGAGGTGCATGCATGATGCAGGGACACTGAACTTGCATTCATCCTTTGTAATCTCTGGTTGTCACATTTATCGGTGCCTCAGTCTGCAGTGTAGTTCCATATCTACACTGCAGTTTAACCACAGAATTTCACCAGAATTACATTGCACAATTACCAAATAAAGTAAGGTTTCAGTTTTACTTCTCTGTATGCATCACTCTCTCTTTACTCTTGCAAGGATACTGGAGAGCTTATGTTTGCACATCTAGTCTTTGTGTGCTTTGTGGACTTGTAGATGGCTCATCCTCAGTGAGGATTGTGGAGTTTGCTGCTTGAGTATAAGGTCTGGGGTCGATACTACAGACCACTTTTGTCCTCGTATAACAGGAGTGAAAGTTGTGCCTGTTTTCATGGCAGGAAGCTCATTGTCTCTGGCTGAGGGATTCTGTCAGCCTTTTGCCTTCTCACTGTTTCTTTTGGTGGCTTTCAGAGACAGAATCTCTTATCCTCATCCGCTGTATTGATCAGTGAGCTAATGTCCATATATGAACATCACTGCCTTGGATAATGCTAAACCTCTCATGAGAGAAAATGTTGACCAACTCATCATGTCATTGTCCTGTCCTCTCTTCAGCACCTTCATCATTGAAAAGCAGCCACCACAGGTGTTAAAGACTCAGACCAAGTTTGCAGCCACTGTTCGCCTTCTGGTGGGCGGAAAACTCAACGTCCACATGAACCCACCACAGGTCAAGGCGGTCATTGTTAGTGAGCAGCAGGCCAAAGCTCTGCTGAAGAATGAGAGCACACACAGGTGAGGGGCACATGGCAGCATGCAGACTTGTCCATGAATCCTAAAGGGTGTCAAATCCATTGGTAATTGATCAGTTGGCAGTTACAAAAGTAATTATTTCATAGTGGTATAGTGTGAAATGTGTTATCCTCCTCTGTTGAAGAGATCTGCAGCTACAGTAAATGAGAATGTGTGAAATTATTTCTAACATCTTTCTTTTGCCTTTGTAGTGAAAGCAGTGGAGAAATCCTCAACAACAACTGTGTGATGGAGTATCACCAGGCCACCGGAACCCTCAGTGCACACTTCAGAAACATGGTAAGCTCTGTTGGATGTCTTTTAAGGAGTGATACAAAATAAATATTTTCTAAAACACCCAATATCATTATTATATTTTCACTATAGTAGTTTTAGAAATGTGTTGCAAGTAAAATCATTTTTACATTCAGTTAGAAACCCCAACATTTAATGACCCAGATGTGGTTATTTGTCCAATAACAAAACCAAAAGGCAATGTTTGATGTACAGCAGGGATCAGTTCTGGATCCTATGTTAGTTTTCCCATATATACTCTGTGTGGACAGCGCTCTTTACAGCCAAGGTGTCTCATCTTTATACAAACAGTTATATGCTCCAAAAGAGAGTGTACTGTTCTTGGTGTACTGCTTGATACAATGGGCCATTTATAATAATTTTTATGCCTCCGTCCCGGTGAGGGCCAGAGCCATTGTTTTTAGGTTCTCTGTCCCATTCTCATGGACACAATATCTCAGTAACATGTTTACGGAACTTCTTCAAATTTCGTACAAACATTCACTTGGACTGAAGGATGAACTGATAAGATTTTTGTTGTTAGGTCGTTAAGGCCAAGGTGACCTCACCAACGCGGTTTTGGCCCTGTGAATGCAATAGCTTCGTAATGCCTTGAGGGAAGTTGTCCATATTTGTTAAAAAGGTTCTTTAGGACTCAAGGACGGACTGATTAGATTTTGGTGGCTAAAGGTGAAAAGTCAAGGTCAGTGTGACCTCACAAAATACTTTGTAGCCATTATTCAAGACTTCACACAGCAATTACCACAGATTTTCACACAAATTGTTAATCTTTTATATGACTCTGAATACACAGGAATGTAATCTGAAACTAGTCTGAGTGGCAGAGGCATACAACCATGAGGTGGTAATTCTAGTCTCAAATTCTTAATATTGACCCTGAACATATTCTCATTTATTTAGGATCTTTAACTTGTAGCTGAAAGTCATTGTTTAATATTTAATCCCAACTTCTGTTTTAATTGGCACATCACCAAGCTTTAATCATGCTTTTATCAACTGAATAAGACTGTACATATCCAACTGATGCTTAGTGTTTTTTTTTATAATTTTATAATTACTGCCTTGTTCTTTTTGCCAGCCTCAATCAAAAAGCCTGAGAAACAAAACAAACAAAACTCTTCTGCAGATTGGATCACTTTACACCTGTTTTATCCTCTTTATACTGGCTATGGGTTAGAACTGTTATGAAAATGTTATTGCTCAAGTTTAAAGCATCACATGGCCTAAATAAATCACTGACCTGTGAAGACTACCTTCATGTAGTCAGCCATTCCAGAGTCAAGGTTCATCCAGGTGTGAGTGACCCTGTTCTGTCAGGGCCCTGAGACTCTGGAATGACCTGCCTGAGGAGATACACACAGTCAGTGCTTCTCAGATCATGTTATTTACCGTGATTTTTATCAATTTTACAGATTTGTTGGACTAACCCTGTCTTGTTTCTATTGTATATTTTACTTTTCAAATGTTGATGTCTGTTTTCCCTGTTTTTACACTGTAAGGAAGGTAATTTTAGCTTAGAATTTTGCTTTTATATTGTAAAGCTCTTTCTAACTTTTGTTTTGGAAAGTTTATCTTATTATTTCTGATGATTTAAGAGTGAACATTATGTCCTATGTTTTTTCCTAAATGACACAAGGCTAAACCTTTAAAAACCAGTTGATATTACATTAATTTTAAAACAACCAAAGATAAGGATATTGTTCTAGACAACTTCAACCACACCACCGTGACACAGCATAGATAACATTACAACTCCGTGTGCCCCCCTTTCCTTTTTGCAAAATAAGCCAACACTACTGCACACATTAATGATTACACAAGCTGTGTCCATGCGTGTCTGTATTTTTAAGACTAATTTTTATCAATTTTTCAGTGTGAAATAATGCAGTATGTACTCAAAACAGCACATATGCAAAGTTAGAAATAATATAGAGTATATAATTAATATATATACTGTAAAATTAATACAACGAAAGAATGAAGCATAAAGCTGGTGTAATTGTACAGGGCTGAATAATCCCAACTTAATTTGATTTCGATCCACAAAGTCCAGTCATTTTGATTCAATTCTCAATGATTCAGCTGCATCAAATAAATCCTAATGTTGCGTAAAGCAGCTCTGAGAATTTATCCTGGAACTGTTGTTTCCTTGAGTATAAAAATTGTGTAAAGTGCACAAGAATTTATTTTGGAAAACGTCTTGTCTAAAACATGATACATTTATATTTTGCAGGTCTACATGTGCAAAATAGCAAACCTGCAGAACTTACAAGTTTGTCATCATGATCCATATTTAAATGAATAACAAAATAAATGCTGCCCCATACAGCTACACATGGATTGTCAGTAGCAGACTGAATTATCACTGTGAGCACAGGCAGGACAGAAACTGAAAGTATCCTCACTGATTCAACTGCAGTGTTTGTGTTGACAGGACTTCAGCCTGATGTCTGCAGACAACTAGTTCATTAGTGTTTACTCCCTGGCAGGGACAGACTGAGATACATAACAAACACAAACAGAGCTCAGATCAGTGTGTAAAGTCTTTTTCATACTATTGTTGATGGGATCTCTAGACTTGCTAATAGATAGGCAGCTTTCAGTTGCAGAGATTGGCTCATAGCAGCGTCGTCTGTGTTACTTTTTAACTTAAAATTCATCTTTAATTTCAATTAAGTAGACAGTTTACACATTGTGCAGCCTAAACTGAACCACTCACAATGACTAACCACTGCAGACATTTTAGCACGGATGTACATGTTTAGTGAGAAAAGGCATGAATGTAAAGATGGATTTTGGGATTTTAGGAATCGATATTGGATCATTCAAATAAAAAATGTCAAGTCTTTTTTTTTCATCCAGCCATACTATTGTAAAATTCCATAAAAACCATCAATGAATTCATCCTATTAACAAGTATTGTTCTGGATATTGTTTATTTTTCTCAGCTCAAATAAGTAAATCAGTTTAACTCTGAACTGAGAGCCTGTTCAGTGACATCCACCTGACACACAGCTTCTCTCCACTGAAAATGCAGTTGTATTATTGTTTCAGGGTGCACTCTACTGCCAATTTGTTGTAAGGAAGTAATATGTCTCTCATGTCTTCTCATGTCTTTGCTGTGTGTATTTACAGTCGCTGAAGCGGATCAAGCGCTCTGACCGTCGAGGTGCAGAGTCGGTGACGGAGGAGAAGTTCACAGTTCTGTTTGAATCACAGTTCAGTGTCGGGGGCAACGAGCTGGTCTTCCATGTCAAGGTAATCAGATGGGACATTTGATCTTTTATACCAGAGAATAGCAGCTAAAGGACTCTCTGTGTCCTGCTAAATTATTGAATAGTTGGCTTTATTCTTTAGCCCTCTGCTACTGATTTCAGACTTTAAATACCAACTAGTATTCATCAGGATTATGGCTTTTTCTAAGCTTTCTCTAAATATTTTCTTGAATCAGTTTGAATGATTCCAGAAGACTTTTCCTCTTGAGTCTATAACTGTCCCTCTGGTTGTGCTTTTAACCTGCAGACCTTATCGCTGCCTGTGGTAGTGATCGTCCACGGTAGTCAGGACAACAATGCCACAGCAACAGTCCTATGGGACAACGCCTTTGCTGAACCTGTAAGTTGGCTGATACCAGTTTGTCTGTTTCCACAGTGACCTTTCTATTGTTCACTATATCAAGTAATATTTCCCTATAGCTCCACACGGTGTCAGCTTGTCAGGTATTAGATAGCATCATGGGCCATTAAAGGAAGTCTTGTCATATACTATATTTTCTTATTGTCAACAAATCACATGTGCAGAACCAAAACAACACTGAATGTATCTGACTAACAAGAACTGTGTGTATCCAATGCCCAATATCATATTCTTCTGTGCTATAGCTCTATTGTTGCCCCAAAACGATTAAAAACACATCAGCGAGCCGCACTGGGCAACATGTTTCTTCAATAAAATCACACGCACACTAGTAGTTAGTTTTTCTTTTGTTGTTTTTTTTTTACTCAGTCTCACATAAACCATCCTGCTGCACTAAATACTTAAAAGAGTAGCCCCCAACAAATGCACTGGTTCCTGCTGTTTGAGTTTTGCTGGGATTTTTTCCTGAAAAAAATGATGAAAATGTGATGCCCAGGTGCCGCCACATAACTGCAACATCCACAGTTCACTTCCCAGACTGTGAATCTTGTGTTCTGTTTCTTTCTTTACCATAAACTGTCAAGTAATGGAAAAAGAGGCTAAAATGGCTATTTGATTATCCAGATAGTTGGTAATTCATTTTCTGTTGATCCACTAATCCATTAATTAACTTAAACATTACAGCTAGAAATGAGAGACAGAGTGACACATTGTTGATTTCAATCTTTTCATGAGATTTGTTGAGAATAAGCATCAGACTGTGATAAGTAAAGCTGTGCTACATGTCTGCTTCTTGAGTCTCTGAACCTTCAATGTCAGTTTTAAATCTTGTATGTAATTTTCCAATGTTTTATCAAAACAACAATGATGAATACAGAGTCAGGATTTGAGCTGCCGTGCTTCTTTACCCACGGCATCCGTCTTCGTCTCCTCAGGGCAGGGTGCCGTTCATCGTGCCAGACAAGGTGCTGTGGCCCCAGCTGTGTGAGGCCCTTGATATGAAGTACAAGGCGGAGATGCACAGTGGGCGTGGTCTGTCGGAGGACAACCTGGTGTTCTTGGCACAGAAGGCTTTTACAAGCAGCAGCAACAACCCTGAGGACTACCACAACATGACCATATCCTGGGCCCAGTTCAACCGGGTGAGGCCAGTTCATTTCCACAGCTCTACAGCTGACTGTAAAATTCAGACATGTCTGTACTGGAAGAGGAAAGCTGTGCTGTCACTAGCAATATCACATCACTTAAGACCACTTACCACTGAGCTATAGCTACAAAAGCATTACTTAATTGTAATTGTACAGTGACCAGGTTACTACAGTGCTCTTAAACACATGGTTCCATGAACGTGAATTCTCTGACTCACCTGTAAACATACTGACGGAATATGCTGAATTTGTACAGGAGAGCTTACCTGGACGCAACTTCACCTTCTGGCAGTGGTTTGATGGAGTTGTGGAGCTCATGAAGAAACATCTAAAGCCTCACTGGAATGATGGGTAAAGACTTGTGCTGACTTCTTTCCAGGAAACTGGTTTTATGTTATGATTAATGTAAGACAAAAAGGTAGCATGGGAAAAAAGAAATTAAGAAGAATTAAGAAACATTTCCATACAAATGCTCCAGTGTTTCCCAAAGCTGAGAGTTTACTTGTGGTCCTCCAAAAAGGGACTTCATGTGATGTTAATGTAACAGCTGGCTGAAAAGCAGTGTTTCTTTTTCCTCTCTCGTTTAATGTTTCAAGTCTGTTTCTTTGCTTTGTTAGATTTGTAATCACTTCAGGTGAGAAGTTAATCACTGGATGCCAGCAAAAACATTTTCCACAGGGACTTAAAATCTGGCGCCTACATTACCCACAATGCAACTCAACTGCTGACAGTTTGGTTGGTGATCTGGAGATGCAAAAGGCTTTTACACAACTTTATTCCTGTTTGCAGTCATTCGCCCTGGCACCTGGAAACAGAACTAGATGTGTGAACTGTCTCCCTTGGTTTGATTTATTTTGTTCACACACATAAAACATTACAAATACATTGTTTTTAGTTTGTTTTATGAAGGGGATGTGCAGGTGCAATAAGAAACCAATCTAGGGCTTATGTTAAAACCTCACAGCAACGTAAAAATTAAATCATTAAAAATGACAGAGAAAAGAAGAAAAAGGAAAAACAAACAATTCAATCAATCACCCTGTAAGAGACAATAAAGACACTTCGAGTCAAAAAAAACAGCAAAGACATACAGTGGAAGGGGTACAAATATTTAAATGACGTCATCAACCAGAATTAAATAGAAAATAAAGTACCACAAAAACAAAACAAGCGCAGTTAGTCTATCCTGATTCCCATCTGGGTTCTTATTAATGCCTCTTTTAATTTTCTTTTAAAAACAGGTAGTGAGGGTGGGGTGTTTACCAGGTGTGCAAACAAAATAAAATTTGGGCTAGTTTTGTTTTAGTTTTACAGCCACTTTTAACAGAAGACTTAACATTTGGTGTTGAACAGGAAGTGTCCTGTTATTCCGTCAGATTAGAAGAATTAATTTAAAGTTTTTGTGAACCAGTACATTAAAGAGTTTGTGTGTGTGTGTTTGTGTACTGTTTGCAGGGCCATCCTGGGCTTTGTAAACAAGCAGCAGGCACAGGACATGCTACTGTCCAAACCTAACGGCACCTTCCTGCTGCGGTTCAGTGACTCTGAGATCGGAGGCATCACCATAGCTTGGGTGGCTGAGAATCCCAACAAACCAGGTACTGAACTTTTTTGCCTATAAAAGTTAGTGCACAAATCATTTCTATCTCTGCAACAATAATTATATATTTAACCTTGGTAAATGCAGTGTATAACCTGTGTTTGCTCCTGTCTTTGGCTAGGTGAGAGGCTGGTATGGAATCTGTTGCCTTACACAACCAAGGACTTCTCCATTCGCTCCCTGGCTGATCGCATCAGTGACCTGAACCACCTCCTGTTTCTCTACCCCGATCGGCCCAAAGATGAGGTTTTTGCCAAGTACTACACCCCCCCGCTCTGTATGTATCAGCAGCACTTACCTCTCTTTCACATCAATACATCACTGCTTTGAACTAAATACACACATCTGCAAAGAAGATTTTTTTGACAATTAAATAAAAATTACTTTGTAGACATGAATTTATTTTTGTTTAACTAAGAATTGTCATTTTAAAGCCAAACCTCTTGGAACAAACTCAATATGTGGATGACGCTGTAAAGTTGAAATTATCCTGAAATTCACTTCAGCCGTTATGTCTCTCTTGCAGCTAAAGCAGTGGATGGATACGTAAAACCACAGATCAAACAAGTTGTTCCTGAGTAAGCTGTTCTCACACACACACACACAAACACACACTCCAGGGAATCTGGCAGGACTGAAGTAGGAAGTAGCAAGTTCCTGAAGCTTAAGTTTCAAATGGTGTATGAATCCTGGTGATGCACCATTTGTCCATCTAAGATAGACCTGTAAACCACTCAGACACCTAACATCTGGATGTACGTGTCTCTCTAATGTTGGCAAGATAGTTATTTATCAATGGCTTTATGTTCCACTACCATTTTTTCCTTGCCAGTACTGATTCTGATACCTCAGCCTGTGAATTGGCCGATACAGAGTAGAAAAAAATTAACAGCTGTATAACTACTAACCCTCTGTGGATGTGTGGTTGCTGTCATTGTTGTCTGGTATGGCTCACGTTAAACCCTTTGTAAAACATGAACAGATATGAAGATACATTAACATATAAAAAAATAAATCTAGGAATAGAAAACAATCCCTACACTAGTTTCCCCGACACTAGTGCCACCCCTCAAAATTAAAGCCTTGCATACTTACCTTTTTACTGGTGGGATTTTTCAGTGAAATATGTTACCAAATTGCTGACATTTTGCTTACAGCTACTGTTGCACTATTTACCAGAGATCAATTCTTTAACACTTTCAAACAGAAGAGGCTACCAGTGGCTTCACAGGGCAACTTCCTTTATAAGCTACTGTTTTAGAGCAACAAAGAGGAATGGATTTCTGGGAAAACTGTCGTTTTATCCAGGTGTGAGACTATAAAGTTTATACATGGCATGGGATCGGTGCACAGATTTACATATTTGTTGATACCCGATACCGTGTTTTAGGCAGTATCGGAGGCATTTCCGATAATAGTATCAGTATTGGAACAACTCTGTTAATTTGGGACCCATCAGACCCCTCCCAGATGGTACTGTGTGACAAATACGAAAGTGCCTGAAACTTTAAAACACAGACTGTATATGTCATTTAAATGCATTTGGACTGCAGGATGTGTCCAAGAATTTTGATGAACTGTTATACAATAAAACATGTGAAAAGTTACTTAACAAACAATGAATTTGTAGTCAGTTTAATGCTGTCGTAGATGACTGTATGAAGTAATGTGTGGCACATGTCTCTGGTAGGTTTACCACCCCAAACCCTGAACCCAGCGGAGGAGCTCCTACATTCATGGACCAGACAGCTTCTCCCTCTGTGAGCCTCCCCAACAGCTTTGGTGTTTACCCTCCTATGTAAGCACAGTTCTTTACTTCATTTATACACTACACTGACCCCAATTTTATCTATCTAAAGACCCAAGAGAACTTCCACCCATGTAAATTACACCATAAGGATGAAATTTAGTTTCTCTTGGGCCAGTGGTGCTACAGTCAACATGTAAGCGCTGCAAGCAACATAAGATCAAAAAAATAAAAACAGTGCTAAGTGGCTATAATCAGGGGTGCACATAACTGGTACGCAAGTACGCATGCGCAGCGAAAATGAGAAATGCGTAACATCACATGTGTCGTTACGGCGCCTTTGCGTACCTGACGGTTACCGACATCAGAGATCTTGTCTACACGAAGCCATGTCGAAAAAACAAAAGACATTAAGCAGCTTTTTTGGTGCCGTAACGACACACGTGATGTTATGCATTTCTCATTCTCGACGCGTATGCGTACTTGCGTACCAGTTATGTGCACCCCTGGCTATAATCAATGTTTTCATAACAGTTTCAATGTGTAAACAATGTGACATAGTTACTCATAGTGATGAACATACAGAGAATTAACCTGAACCTGTGGTTCTCCTTCACCTATAGTGAGTTTCAGTTCTTTGTGTAGTGGTCTGGCCTAGAATTCTGTTTCACTCTCACTGTTTTCATGGTGTTTACAGCTGTTTATAGGGATAAAAGCTTTAATAACCCACTGTCCACTACCGGCTCAGCAGCAAACAGCAGATTTGACCAGCTGGTGAACATAGTGGAGCATAAACCAGCTAAAGATAGCCAGATAGTTGTGTTTTTTTTTTGGAGTTAGAAACCAAAACAGAGCTAAAGAGAGTGTGGCTGTGATTTAGGCCACATGGTGACGTGGTAGTCTGCACAGGCAAAGACTTTTGGAAATGATGAAGTAAACACCTACATCTGCTCCCTGATTGGGTCTTATTAGTCATGACTACCAGTGGTGAAAGCAACATGAATAATGAATTACAAGTGTTACTGACCTTGTTTCACTTGTTATTTTGAATTTATTTTCAGAGAATATGTCCTAGCAAGTTGTTTTCCAGTGAACCTCCTTCTTGAAAGTCTCTCTGCTCTTGTCTTGAAAGGAGCGACTCCATGTTGGATGCAGACGGAGACTTTGACCTGGAGGACACAATGGATGTTGCTCGTCATGTGGAGGAGCTGCTCCGCAGGCCAATGGCCAACCAGTGGAGCAGCCAGCAGTCCTGAACCTGTAACCTGAACCTGCTGCACACCTTCAGGTCTTCTCCATCTTATCCCAACAGCAACACACACACCTGTAATTATCTCTGGACTGAAACCAGGGCAAGACATTTCCAGTTTTTATCAGTCCTTCTGGCAGATCCACATTACAATTCACCATTCGTCTTTAGCTTTAGATGCCCACAGGAGTTTTGGAAGAGAACAGGTCCAGCAACGAAAAGCCTCACAGTTTCTCAGAGCAGTCAGGTGGAGCTGGTTCAGGACAAAACTGAGAACTACAGTTAGTTATTATGTAAGCTTTGCATTCACATGTGCCTGATGAGCTTTTAGCTGATACCACAAGACTTTTGCATAAAATTTCAGAGCAGATGAACTTTACAGCTTCTCATAAAGTTCTTCTTTACCTTCTACACAACTAACATTGGTTAACCTGACTAACCAACGTGACTAATTTTGACAAATTGAATCTCTTCTCTATTATAGAATATATTTGTCAATAATGTTAATTATTATGCAGAAAATCCAGAAAATTCTTAAAAAAAAAAAAAAACAAGTCTTAAAGTGAGACTATGTAACTTTTTGTTTTTAGCCACTGTGAAAACCAGAAGTATTTACAGGATGACGGCAAATTGAATTTTCCTTTTATTTCCAAAGTTTCTGTTGAGTCAGTTGCTTTAAAGATGTCATCATTAGGTGGGAAAAAGTAGAAATCAACAAACTGAGCTCCTGCTTTGTTGTTAGCTTAGCTGTGGCTTAAGCTTTCAGACAGGTTTAAGCCTGTGCCTTCATAAACAAAATTAAATAGTTTCCTAAACCACACAACTTTGTCCTATGAAGCTGCAGTTTCAGCTTCACCTGTGGTTTAGTCTAAACCCAGCTGCTGTGTCCTGTAAAAACCATCAAACAACACTAGAGGTCAGTGAATGTTTCTGTAGAAAGTGGGTTACTGTTGATCTGACCGACTGAATAGAAATGATGAACTAAGCAACAAAAGGGGCCATGTGAGCCTTTGTTTAGTCACCTGAAGCTGTAAGTGTCAGGAAAAACAAAATCAAGATCAACTCCCTCCTCAATGATAATATAGAAACATATTGTACTAATTGATAGTGCAGCAGATTTTAAGGAAACAGTTATTATTGTACTGGGAAGATGTTTAACTATATGATGAAATTTATATTAAGAGTATAGCATGATATATTATTTTGTGATCAAATACACTGTTTATTGTTTCAGTGATATTTCTGAATTCTTTTCTCAGCAGTTAGAGAAATGAACTAAACTGTAAAAAAACAAAGCTGAAACTAATTTCTATAATTAGCATTTTCTTAGACTAATGATTGTTAAGCAGTTTCTCTTAATTATCATTATTTCTACACAGCAATCAGGTTCAGCTCAGCATGCAGTTTTGGTTAACTTGAACCCATTCTAAATCTGAGCGAAGCCAGTCAGGTGCTAAGTGACACCGCCGCAGCCTCGGTGAGCCGCTGTTTTCTGTTACACAATCATAGTCGTAATAGTAGCACAAGTCATAAAGTCAGCAAGCTGACTCTGTAATGTCCGGTACACAGAAATATGTATCTTAAGTTTGCTAACGTTAGCCATGATAAGCTACTGGTCAAACCAGACCAAGTAAGACTGCAGCAGCAAAACCCAGATTGTACTAAACTAAACATATATATTGCTTAAGAATTCAACTTTTTACAAGAGAATAATTTGTTTTATTTCTCATTTCAAAAGTTACATAGTCCGACTTTAAGTACTGAAAATTGAATTTTATCCATACCTCTTATAGTTTTGTATAATATTTTAGTTATTTGCTTCCATTACAGCTGATCTCTGAGGTTCTTGTGCTACACTGACATCCACAAAAATGTTCAAACGGTCTTAGATGCTGTAATTTGGTCTCACAAAGTCAGTAACGCATTGACAAGTCTTGTGTCAGATTGACTTTTAAATATAAATGTTGGTACAATATGATCTGTGAAAGGGTAAAATAATTATCACTTAACCAGTGTGACAGAACATGTTTCTGTTCCTCAGTTTACCGAAAGCAGACATTCTATAGGTCTGTAGGTAGTAAATGCTCAGTACCTGAATGTTTGTCCAACGTTTTAGAAATTTGGTAATTTAGACTTCATACAGCTGTTCTCACCAGCTGCAGAGAGCCTGGGGGTTAAATGTTAGAAAACAAACATATACATAAAGATTGTTAAACCAAGAGAACAGATCAGTAAACTGAGGTTTACGTTTATTATCATTTCCTCACATATACATGACATAGATACAGGGAAATGAAATGTTGTTTGTATGTAATTTGTCAATTATCCCTGCTACATAATAATACAGATTAATCATCTGTTGGCTATTAGAAACATACAATTCTATAACACCTGTCCTCTCCTTAATCGTATACATAATGAAGTGGTCACCAGCCAATCACAGGAGAGTAGAAATTAGACACCATGCAGGTGTGCGTTTAATCATTTAAACATCATTTGTATGTGAAAAGGTGCAGGTCAGTGGATGTAGAGATATAACAACAAATACAAATTGTACAATGGCTAACTGTATTAAGTACAACACACAGGGTATTACAGGATTTTTTTTAAATTATTTTTTAATGTCAGTTTTCAGTCTGTACTCAAGCTAAATACATTTCATGACTGAGAACGTTGATGTAGAGAATTATTAGTTCCCCTCTTTTATCCTATTCCAGAAGCTCAAACGTTTTACTGAACATCTTTAAGAATCAGTGTGCACAGTTCACTTACTGCAGCAATTTGTGAGCATGTTCCTTCACACAAATATGATTTTCTACTATAGGACACAGTGCAGTCTCTATAAGGTCTCCTAAGAATCGGTTTCCCTTTAACTGTAAGTCAGTGTCATGTTTCTTCCAGGACAACAAAAACCATTAATCATGATTTAACAGAGTAACCTTTCACAAGTCTAATGTACTGTATCAGTTGCCTGGCGCAAGTGAGCTTGACATCCTGCCTTTGTGGAACTGAACTCGGCTGAAACTTAAAACTGGAAAAAAAAAGATATGTTAAATGCAACTGTGGCTCAACCACAAATAATAAACCGAAGATGCTGCCATTTTTAAGACATCTAGTGTTGCTTTGTGGAAGAGGGACTGTGGCATTGACATTGAATGAATCTTCTATGTATGAATATATGTAGTGAAAACGGACCCTTAGGTGTACGTATGTATTATCAGTGGACTCCATTGGGAAATGCTCATACCTCACACTTTGTATTACTTCTTTTAGTCTACAGCCAGGATAATCAGGACAGCAGCTCATTAGGGCTGCAACTTACAAATATTTTCATTATTAATCTGGCAGTTACTGTTTTTAATTCTTGAATCAGCAGAATGTCAGAAAATAGTGGAAAATCACAGTTTTTTACAGTCAAGATTTCTGAAAGCGGTAACTTCAAATCACTCGTTTTTCCAAAATGCAAACATATTCAGTTTACTATGACATATGAGATGCTTGAACTATAAAATGTTTGCATTGTTTTACACACTTTTGCATGAAAAGGGACTTAATTAATCAATTATCAAAATATTTGTTGATTAATTTTCTGTTAATCTACTACTCGAGCCATGAAATAATCGTTGCAGCTCCACAGCTCATGAATCAGTGCTGATCATGTGCGTAGCATTGCTTCTGAAACCAGTATAAAAAGTACAATCAACCTCAGCAGGATTCTTTCAAATCTGCACCCTGATGATGATGATTATGATGATGATGATGATGATGATGATGATGATGATGATGATGACGACTCTTCATAGAAAGCTTTATATAATGATTCTCAGTTATCCTAAAGTAATACTGAAATAACCTTCAGTAAACATGCCCTTTCTGTGGAGATACAGAAGCTGTGTCCCAATTCAGGGGCCTCATCCCATCCTTCAGAGATTGTGTTCTACGAAGGTCTACAAATGTGCACCTTTTTGTCCACAAGAACTTTTAAGGCCTTTAGTGTTTTGCTGTTGAACTGAGCTGAAACCCAATACTTACATTTACCAGCATCTCAGACCAGAACTAATGCTTCGTCAGCCACACCTATGGCTTCTGTTCAGCCTCCTTTATCATTCTACTGTAGCTGTCACTAAACAGATGTAACATTATGTAGCATCAAGTGACTTACACATGGAGAAGAAAACCAGTTCTGAGTGAAGCTGGAGCCCTTAGCAGCTCATAGGGTTCTCCATCTTGGTAAAGACAGAGGAGTATTGGCTCTACAGTCAGACTGGGAAAGAAATTCAGCCTTGGACGTATCCACTGGGTCTGAGGCTGCACAAATGACACTGAAGCAGCAAAAAAGACACTGATGGAGCCAGTAAAATCAAAAAAACTTTCTGGATGTTTGATGGTCTACCAGCCTTCCGAGATTTGAGCCAGTACTCCCCTCTGGTCTTATCTCTTTCTTTCCTTTTTAGATTGGGAAGTTTTTTCTTCAGTGGAAGTTCTGGAAGGTCGCTTTCACCTGAGTGACACCTGCATGCTGCACTGTGTCAGTTCGCATGTGGGCAGTCCCTGTGTGTTTAAACGTGGGGAGGGCCAGTGGTTTAGCAAGAGAGACTCATATGCACAAACATCGACGCGTACATGCACACGTTCCAAGACTGGTCACCAAAACAGAGAACAGAGAAACTCAGATTACCACAAACACAGTGAGGGTGTGACTTCGTTCTACTTCACTCCACTATATCTTTACATAGAAAATAGTTTTTTCCTGCTATATTACTGTTTAAAATCTCATTTACAGAACCTTTGAAAGTGTAATTCTGAGGCTCTCTGTCACTGTTGTTTGCTGTGGTATCATTTTCAATACCAGCGTACTATGAATCATGGGATAGGTTGGGCATTGCCAATGAAAAGAAGGAGCCCTTGAAATGGGGCTGCCTAGTTGCGCTGTGATGCAATTGGTTTTCAAATGCAACCCCCAGAAGGATGCAGGCCCTGAATTGAGACACAGCTTGAGGCTCTGTAGATCTGTCTGTGCCTTGTGGATTGTTAAGGGACAGCTCTGTCCATACAGGACATGTTAAAGCCATCGTCATTAACACTGCACTACTACCAGCCTCAACCAAGGAATGTTAAATGTCTTCACCCAGAATGAAAGTAAACACAGTAAAACTCAGGAAAAGTCACTGTGAAATAAAGGTCGATGAGTCCAAATACACCAAATAACACACAATGACTCGAGCGGAGATGCTTTTCTAACTCTCGTGCTACTTTTGCCTCTTTTACGCTCATTGTTAGATTGTTTAATAAAAGTTGAAACACAAACTTTGATCGTGTACTAAATCAAGAAAAGCGAACAAGCACTTTCTTGCTCACACCAGCAGTTATTTGATGTTTTTGATAATGCAGAACTTCTCCTGTTTGTCCTTGAATCAACTTAATGTTTGTGCGTCTTCGCTGCTGGCTTCTGTACAGTCTGTGGCCTGTTTGGAGATTTCTTATTTACTTCCATATTGTGCTATGTTTTGCTGGAAGTTTGATGTTTTGGTTTGGAGACATGGAAATAAAAGTTTTTTTTTTATTAATTAAATTACATTGTGGTTTACTGTCATTGATTTGTCGTTGGTACAGAATTCATTATCATCTATATATAAATATCAAAATCAATGGCGCAAATATTTTGTTCATGTATTTATGGTTTTACAGGTAACCTTTGGTGATCCTCTTACTTTTCATTTAGTGCCACCATGAGGTTCACATTCTTAGTTTTGGGTGAATTCTTTAACAACTGTCGGATTGTCATGACATTTTGTTCACATTCATTTTTCCTTCAGGATGAACTGTAATAACATTGATCCTTTGACTTTGCACCTAGCATCATCATCAGGTCAACATTTTAATCAGTCCACTGCCTTGGTTAATGAGTAAATATCAAAAAAATACTTTATTGATCCCCAGGGGGAAATTAGGTAGAACTGATGAAGCTCCCATCAGCCTCAGCTTAGTTTAGTTTATCATTGAGCACATACAATGCTGTCTGCAAATGAGGATGTTTATTTCAGTAAGATTTCAAAGCAGATTTACAATAATTTCATAATATGGGACTTTTATGTCCCATTTGATTTTACATATCAAAGTTACAAACTCATGGGTATTTTACTGTCTTATTCCAGTACTTTCAACAATGGCTCAACAATTATTCAAAATCGCAACATGGACAAGAGCAACATCTAAATCGCAGGAGGTGACATTTTTTGGATGAAGATAAAACGTTACAACATACCATAAATAAAGGACCATGGTGCTACAGAGAGACCTCCTCAGTATTTCTAAGATCAGGTGAATTCTTTGTCCATCACTTGAAGTCCCTTTGATGTAAAGAACATGACAGATATGAACGAACCATTTTTACACCACTGTACATCAGATTAGATAAATGAAGATGCTAGTGATATTCTATAGTTTTCTTATTGTCACCAAATCCAACGAAAAGACCAAAACCAACTCATTAACACACCATCTTCTAAAAAAGTCAACCTTTGCAAAAGGGTAGTGATTAATGGCTACATAAGAAATAATTTACTATAGCTTTATACATCAGTTATCATTATTATTATTATTATTGTTAAAAGTGAATCATTAATAAAGATCAGTGAGTTATGACTTTCAAATAAAACATTAATGTCTGCCAGCTCGAGTCTGCAGTTATGGTGCTCATGGGTTGTTTATCTGTTTGATGGAACAGCAAACTGCCACAAACTAAGGGACTAATGTCAGTTAATATAATTTGTTCTTAGTATATTTTAACCATTTTGACTTCCTGTATGGAAGCTTTGTAGATGAGAACTGCATAGTTGTTTTTCTCTTTTCCCCTGAATCTTCAATCGTGAGGAAATTTATTCAAGCTGACATTTCTGGACAGTTTTGTCTTTATCTTCATTGGCAGATTTTTTTTTTTCTTAATCAAATTTTTTTGTCCTGGACTAAAGCTTCCATCCTCAGCAATTTGAAAAATAAGTTACTGCAAACTCTTTTTTTTCCATCTGGTCATGTGTTCTATTCTCCTCTAGACAGGTTTCAGATCTGCTTTTTATCTGCAGACGTTTTTACTTGTCACGGTAGGAAACACAGGTATGTTAACAATGACTCTATTCTATTCAAGCCTCCTGAGCCAATGACAGTGTGACAGTGAGGCAGAAGTTAAATGGCTCAGTTTTGAATCATTGTAACAAGTTGTTGTTGAGTCTAAATGCACAAATACTGTAGCAAGACAGTTTATCAAAGGCACTGTTCTCCACAAACACAGAGCCAGTGGTGGAGTACTGCAGATTTTTCCAGGATGAAGGCCTAATCCTTCATACAGAACCCTATTTCACACAGACACATGACCTGTACAGAGACTCATCCCGGTCAAAGCCTTCACTGTAACTGTCTTGATCTTGACCCAGAATTATACTGGGAGCACCAGTGAGACTGGCTGTGGGCGCCACTGTTTTCCGAGCACCACGCTCTCCATTGACCCAGTGCCGTAAAGTCCGCTGCCAATAATCTGCATGTCTGGGGGGGGCTGCATGTGAAGGGAGGGCCTTTAATAGGAGCTGAATGATCATGTCGGCTGTGAACGGAAGAGTCTGCCTCTACATTAGATCCAGTGTCAGCGCATCAGGGTAGAAACTCGAGCCGTTTGTCCTGGTTCTGTTTTGAACTTTGTGTCCGTAACGAGCTTTAATGATTCAGCAGAAAGAAGTTTTTTCACTTCGTGTTTTTTTAATTCACGGTCACATGACTGCAGCTGGAATCAGGCCACTTCTGCAGGACCACCGTCACATGACGAGCTGCGCCCCTCGCGGAACAGATCTCTGCGGACGCTGATTGGCTGTGGGTGATGCTGAGGCAGCACCCCTCGCTCTGATTGGCCAGCAGCCTTTCCGTAAACCGGCGCTTCCTGATTCTCTGCAATTGGAGAAACACACTTGTTTTTAAACGTGTGCCACGCTGGGGAGGTCTGCCTCAGCATGTCCCCCGGAAGCGGCTGCAGCCTGGCCCTGGCCGTCCTGCTCGCCCTCTGTGTCACGGCTCATCGCAGGTTTCCCGCTCTGGACCACATCGGACCGACAGCCAGCGACAAGGCGCAGGGGAGAGCGGTGGCGGAGCTGCTCAGACGCCTGCTCGGGAACAGGTCCACGGAGTTCATCGTGTCCGTCAGCAGGAGCCTGTCCAACGACAGCCTGGATGTTTGCGAGCTCAGGTCCACGAAGAACAACAGGATAGTGGCTACGGGCAGCACCGGAGTGGCCCTGGCTTCTGGCATTTACAACTACTTGAAATATTTCTGCAACTGCCATGTTTCCTGGTCCGGTGATCAGCTGGAGCTGCCCCGTCCTCTGCCAAAGCTCACCGGCGTCCTGCGCATCAACAGCCCGCACAGGTCAGTGGCCCGCGGGGGGAAGCCCCTCTCAGCCGGACGCGCATCCTCACTCAGGAGTGAGTGGCAGCTAAACGCCTGCAGCTGCTCAGTTCATCACAAGACCTCTAATGTATTTAGGCCCTGTTAAAATGTCTTAAATCAGACTCCATAAGGAGAGCATTAAAACCAGTCGCTAGACAACTGCAGTATTGTTTTTGTGCATTACTTATTTTGTTAGGAAACTGATTTCACTTTTACTCAAGCACAGTTTATTTGCAGTATGTGCTGCCTTTGTTTTTATTCCTAGTTAACTTTACTAGTTACTTCTCAGGTCAAGATTTTACATGGATTCATCTCACCAACACTATATAAAGTAGTTAAAACCAAATATAACATTACAGTGCTTCACTAATGATTTAATTATACACTAATAATTTTATATTTTTTACTTTGGGCTGTTGCTGCTTATACTTAGGTAAAAGTTCTCAATATATCTTCCACTGTTGTTTTTAAATGGAAGAGTTGGGGTGAAGGAAGTGAAGCTAATTAACCATAAAAACAATACATACATGAGATATCAAAACATAATGAAATACCAGACTCTGTGTTCTGTGCTCTACCTGGTCCACTGGTGTAACTACAGGTGTCCTTCTTTTTCTATTGCCTGTGTGCTCGACCTTGCAGAAGACACTGATGGTGCAAATTTTACTGACACCAGCAAAACAGCGTCTGTGAAAATGTAGTTTTCCCACCAAATCAGTTTCTCACTTCTGCAGTGGACGTACCAGGTTGTGTCTGCTCTTCACATGAACCAAACCTGAACCTCAGCAGATAGCGGAACCACTCCTGTTAAAATCACAGTCACTGAATGATTAGCAGTCCTGAGAGTTGTAGAGCTGCAGACATAGTTCAAGTATTTAATCAGCAGCTAAGAACATCCCAGGTTTGTGTGCTGCCCTGCAGATAAGACACAAACTACTTTCATGACATAACAATCAAACTTTATCAGTAACAGTACTACGGTTTGTCTGTGTGTTTGAATTCTATGATTGCAGTGGGGGGGGGGGGGGGGGGGGGGGGCATGTAAACCCCAGCCCCCTCCTCTGCAACACAGCACAACAAAACCCATGGGTGCATGACAAATGGAGCGTTGTCACACATTACTTTTCATTGTTTACTGTGAGCACTATGGACACTTGTACCATGGTCGGGCCCTTTAAAGGACCCTTCCTTTCAATTATCTGTTGTGCATTAGACCCGCATCAGCTCACCCCAGTTATGTCATGTGCACAGTAGTTAGATTGAAAAAGCCATGGCACACATGGCACAGTTTGCTTTTCCCATGACTATAACTTAGTGGTGGAGGGCAACTCTTAGAAGCCAGTTTGAGGTGTCAGTTATTTATAATTATTTAGAACCAGAATACAAAAAGGCCAAAATACTGTAAATGCCTTTTGCAAAGAATAGCCTGTCCAATTTCTGTGGATCAGATACGATGAAACAGCAAAACCGCAGAGCAACCATTGTAAAAAAGTTAGCACGGAGCCCTGTCAGGTATGTGTGGTGGTAGTCTGATAATTAATCCAGCACAAACTTGCAGCACATACAGATGGAGTGAATCTAAGAGTCCTTCTGAAACAATGGACATGAATGATGCTATTGGAAAACAGCTCCAGTCTCTGCTTCTCGTGTTGCAGGAATGTGAATGACAGGAAATATTTCAAATATCCATAAGGTAGTTCACAATACTTACCCATGGCTCCCGATGAATTAAAATCCCACTCTGTCTATCAGCTCAGAAATAATTAGTAGTGATAGAGACAGACAGGAAAGGGGGGGAGGGAAAAGTTGACTTTCTGCACTCTGTCTGGACATCTTCACCTCTCTGCACTCCTTCCAGGCTGAAGAAATATCAGACTTCTTCCTGTTCACTGATAGTGAACGTATCTATGGCAATTTTCAAAATATATACCATTAATTGACAATGACACACTAAAGGGTCAATACAGAATCCTAGACTTTCCTGACTCAGTATTCTGCCTCTGACCTCCTCAATTTACTGCAGATCTTACACCCTGAGTAACAGAAGGAAAAGATGTTCAAATGAAAACTAAAAAGCAAAACGGAATGAAAAGACTTGTAGGTTATGCTGGATTGTTAACTGTAAATGTTTAAATTGAATAAATATGTCTGTGAAAGTTTTCCTTGCGAAACGAGTTGTTCAAAGCTGCTACAAAATGCATGTACTTATTCCAAAGAGCACCATAACTCCAGACTGTCACATGTTGATGAAGGTGATAAGTAAGACAACTTGTACTGATCTGAGATGATAAATCACGATGTAATCTGCCCATTCACTCGCTACCACTTCCTCTCAATGCTCAGGAAGAAAAGAGTGTTCCGCACAATGCACAAAGTCAAAAAAAATGCCCCAGCCCCCCTCGGCTTGACAAGCCCCGACCTTTGTCAAAGTGACACGGTGACACCCACAAAAATGACAGAAACAACAGATGCAATGGCTGGAAGTCAACCTAGCCCTCGGAGACAACAGCCTGCTGCCACCACAGCTTCGCAGTAAATTACAAGATGAGCGCAAACAGGCGGCACATCCTTGTTTGGGGAGGCTCTGATTCCCTCGCTTATCCTGACGACACGTGACTGGTGTGTTCACAGTACAACAGGACACACACAACAACATTAAACACAACACACTGATGATAAAACCTTATACATGAGAGCATTTTAAAACACACGAAGTACCAGACATGTAAAAAATAAGATAAGGACGATATACTTTATTTAATCTAATTTTCCGTCTGTGTTTTATTTATTTTATTTATCTTAAGCTGAATTTAACATTTTAACCTTATCTCTAGTGTTTCCTCATTATGACGCTCTTTGTGGGAACTGTTGGGTTTTTCTCTATAACAAAGTAAGGTCTTGACCTGACCCTGTAAAGTGCCTTGAGATAATGTATATTATGATTTGGCACTATACAAATAAAATTGAATTTAAAAAAATGAATTAATGGCCTTTCCTCGATTTGTCTGCTTCCAGTCTTTATTAACCCATTGTGTAGGGCTTGGAGGGGGGGTTCTTTTGCTTCTGTTTTATTATTCAGCATTATTCAGCATGTAAAGCACTTTGTGCTACATTTTATTGTCTGAAAAGCGCTATACAAATAAAGTTTGATTGATTGATTTAGTGCAGGAGGTCTGCAAGTCAGAGGTTAAATAACCTCAATAATAAAAATACATAAGCCATAAATAAATAAAAGGGGGTATGACCTACCAATACGCTGCTTAAAAAAACAATAAAAGATTTTCACTACTGGCTACTGACTATCATTATTATTGATAAATGCACTGTTACTGATGACAAAAACTTTATATGTTTGTGATGTGTCATATGCTTATAGCAGTGACTAATTGATTGAGTCTACCATATTAATGTGCTGAATAGGTCACAGAATTATAAATTGTGAATTAGATTATAGAGCTCATGGAATAAATTCTGATCCAGAATAATCTTAGATGTTTCTAGAAAAACCTCCAAAACAGCACCGAGTGTTGGTCGTGACTTTTGTGGTTTCAGCAGAGATTTAGATGTAGATGTTATCTGTGACCTAACTCTGTGATAATACACAGTGACAAAATCTAAAGAAGAATCCTGCAGTAAAGGCATTTCATGGTATAGTTGACTTTTCACAGCTGCTTGTGATTAGCAGCCTTGTTAGGCTGTGTGCCTCTAACTTCATTTTTTAGTTTGAATGCATATTTCATCTTTAAGACTCATCACTAATGAAGAGTGTGTTTGTGTGTTTGTGTCCAGGTTCCGGTATTACCAGAACGTCTGCACGTTCAGCTACTCCGCTGTGTGGTGGGACTGGCCAAGATGGGAAAGAGAGATCGACTGGATGGCGCTCAACGGAATCAACCTGCCGCTGGCGTTCACCGGCCAAGAGGCCCTGTGGCAAGAGGTGAGCGCAAACCTGTCAGCCTGAAACTGATTACAGCCCTAACAAAGTCTGCATTGAACCACAGTTAAACAGATCTTCATATCTGTGTTTGCTCCATTATTGGCCTATTTAAAGCTGGATTTAAATAAACACATTATATTTTTATAATAGATACTATAATAGAAGCAAATACATGATCCGTACCTTGACATGCGCAGCAGCACGTGAACATCGACTCAGGAACTTGTTCTGTACCTGCAGGTTTACCGTGCCATTGGGTTGAACCAGACGGAGATCGAAGAGTTCTTCTCTGGTCCGGCGTTCCTGGCCTGGAACCGGATGGGAAACATGTTTGAGTTCGGCGGGCCTCTGCCACAGTCCTGGCACGTGAACCAGCTCTACCTCCAAGTACTGAAACCTCCATGCTCATCAACACAGTTTAAAGCAACGGTGCTCAGAATGAGAGCATTTCTGTCTTTGGCTCCCCCTAATGGTCGTGTTAAACGCTGAGGATGAGAACAAACGTAGACTGTGTAAAAATAATTTTTACAGATATCAAATTTCTTTAATTTAATTCCAGTTTATTATAAGCTGGTACAAAGATATTCTTTACTGTTCACAAAGGAAAATTCATTTTTCCGAGGCCGGTATTGTACTACCAGACAATATAACAGTTAAAATAAACACAGGTGTTCCTGCGTGGGGGGTGTTCATACAAACAGGTTCGGTCCACAACAGGTTTTCCCTGTTTTGGCTGCCACTCCTTTTGCTTATGATAACATTGTACTCACCAAAGTAAAAGCCAGAACCTCCAGACAGTGGTAGAATGTATTTAAATACATTGACTCAAGTACTGAAATTAAATACAGATGTGAAGTACTTATGCTTTGCTTGAGTATTTTCTTTTAATACTTCTGTCCACTTGTACTCCATCACAGCATTGGGATAAAAAATGCAATATTGAAAATACTCAGATTCATGACTGTGGTGAGATGTGCATAAATGAGTGAACTTATAGTAGAAACTGGACAAAGAAGCTGTATTTAAAGTGGATTGGATTTGCAGCTGATACCAGTGGAACCTTAACATAAAGTGGTTAAAATGATCTCCTGCTCAGCCAGCTGCAACATTAAACTGAACTTGATCAGTGTGTGTGTGGTCTGGTAAAACAAAAAAAAAATATGTCAGTATGTCATCCTCCTCTGTCCCCAGGCCAGACAGTTCACCTGAAACACTGTGTAAGGACAGCAGCAAGCAGGAAGTGTTTCTTCTCACCACAAACAGCCAAAACTGCAATAATAGGGAACAAAGTTGTCATTAAGCAGAAAGGGCCTTTTTCACTATTAATCACTATTTTTGTAGCTGAAATCACATGTTTATGTAAAATGTTCATGTTGAAACGTTGTTGGAATGAATCCACTCACATGACATTTATCCTCTTTTTTGCAGTTTAAAATCTTGGAGCGCATGAGATCGTTGGGTATGATTCCTGTGCTGCCGGCCTTCTCCGGGAACATCCCCAAGGGAATCCTCAGGTGACACAACATTTCAGTGATACATTGTTCTGCTTTATACACAAGGTATTAAAACCTTACCAGCACTTGATTTTGGATGCCAATACCAATAATTATATTTAAAGAAAAATTAAGATTTAATGTGCATACTAGTTTTTGAACAGCAACATAATTATCAACAAGTAACAGTGTGTAAGCATTATCAGCAAAATGTACTTAAAGTATCAAAAGCAAAAGTACTCACAGAAATGGCCTCTTTGACTGTTATACTATTATATATTGTATTATTGGGTTATTACCGATGCACTAATTGTGTTTGGTAGAAACTGATCTACTTTGAACTACTATATATTTGTTGTTAGATAGTTTAAAGTTCCCATATTGTATAAAGGTAGGTGTCCATGTGTTTGTGATTATAAAGCAGGTCTAGGTTCTATATTAATACTGTGAAAGTATCAAAGCCTCAGTCCACAGAGAAATGCACACAGCCACAGAGCCTCTCTTCTGATTGGCTGACTGACCTGTTGTTACTAGAGCTCCAGAGAGAAGCCAGAGAGGGGAGATGTAAAACTACACTGAGATGGTTTTTAGTTCTTAAAACCACAAATATATCTTCCTATATCGTCCAACACTTCATACACTTCTTAACACTTAGATTGTTTCATATATTTTAAAAGAATTTCACTTGAAGGGAATAAGCTAAATGAATAAATGGCCCCATCAGCATTCTAAAAGTGTCAGCATGATTCAAACTTCATGCCTCAAGTGCTTTGTTTGTGTTTTATTTCTTGGAGAAACACTCCCACTGTCTGCATGAGTGCGAAGGTGTGGTGGCATTTAAGCTTCTTCACACAACTACTGCATCACCATCAGTGACTCTGAGAGGAGACTGTGCACTGTTGACCCCTATGAACAATTATTGCCTCTCGCCCCTCCCTCCCTCCCTCTCTCTCTGACATGAGGCTTTTCAATCTGATATAAACACTTTCCCCTTCAGGTGTGGTCAGACTTTGTTTTTAAGGAAGTTTATACGAAAACTTCCAGACCCCTCGGTGTCTCAGTGCACTCATGTCTTTTCAGAATCAAAACCCTGTGAATCACTGAACTGTTTCCTGTGTTTCAGGTTGTACCCTAAAGCAAACGTAACCAGACTGGGGCCTTGGGCTCATTTCAACTGCAGCTTCTCCTGCTCCTATATCTTAGACCCTCGGGATCCACTCTTCCTCCAGATTGGTTCCATGTATCTGTCCCAGGTGGTGAAGCAGTTTGGGACGGATCACATCTACAACACTGACACCTTCAATGAGATGACCCCTCCTTCCTCTGACACGGCCTACCTGTCTGCCGTCAGTCGCTCTGTCTTTGCCTCCATGACTGCAGGTGAGTGTCTGCATGACAAGCATCCTGTTCAGTGTGAGATTCAAACCTGACAGTGCCTGTCAGCTGCCTGAATGCTGATATTTTGGGATACAAGTACAGTAATTGCCCTAGTTTGATGACCCGTGGATGCCCTGTTGTCCAACTCTCTTACACAGACGGCCCCCCCTCAAACTCCCCGCTGATTTTCAGCCATGTTTGAGAATGAGAACTGTTCCCTTCTTGTCCCTCATCCAAACCTAATTTTTTTCTCCCCAGTTGATCCTCAGGCAATTTGGCTGATGCAAGGCTGGTTGTTCTTCAGTGATGCAGCGTTCTGGAAGCCAAACCAGATCCAGGCCCTTCTACACGGGGTGCCCCTTGGACGAATGATTGTGCTAGACCTGTTCGCAGAGACGGAGCCAATTTTCTCCTACACTGAGTCTTTCTATGGACAGCCGTTTATCTGGTGCATGCTGAACAACTTTGGTGGTAACAGTGGTTTCTTTGGCACAGTGGAGAGCATCAACTCGGGGCCCTTCAAAGCCTTGCATTTCCCAAACTCCACCATGGTGGGCATAGGCATGACGCCGGAGGGCATCGAGCAGAATCCAGTGATGTATGAGCTGATGAGCGAGCTGGCTTGGCGCAAAGAGCCTGTCAACTTATCCAAGTGGGCGTCGCTGTACTCAATACGCCGCTACGGCAGCACCCAAGAGAACCTGACGGCCGCATGGGGGCTCCTGTTCGCCAGCGTCTATAACTGCACCGTGCCACATTACCGAAACCACAACCACAGCCCGCTGGTGCGCAGGCCTTCCCTGCACATGAATGGCGGCCGCTGGTATGAACCGGCTGATTTGTATAAAGCCTGGAAACTGTTTATAGATGCGGCTCCTTCTCTCATGTCCAAGGAGACCTTCCGGTACGACCTTGTGGATGTGACTCGGCAGGTCCTGCAAGTCCTAACGACAACCTTTTACCAGGATATCGCAGATGCCTTCCAGCAACAAAAGCTGCCAGATTTGCTGGTTGCAGGCGGCGTGCTGGTCTATGACATCCTGCCCGAGCTCAATCGTTTGCTGAATAGCGACCGCAACTTCCTGTTGGGGACTTGGCTGGAGCGGGCGAGATCCTTAGCCCTGGATGAGAAAGAGGCACAGCTGTATGAAATGAATGCCAGAAACCAGATCACACTGTGGGGCCCCAGTGGTGAGATCCTGGACTACGCCAGTAAAGAGTGGGGCGGCCTCATGGAGGACTATTACGCCCAGCGCTGGGGACTGTTTGTCAACATGCTAGTGGAGTGTCTGGACAGTGGACGGCCATTCAAGCAGGACGCCTTCAACCAGGCAGCTCTTCAGATAGAAAAGGGATTTGTTTACAACGGTAGGAAGTACCCGACCAAGCCTCAGGGAGACACGTATGAGATCGCCCACAGGATCTTCCTCAAGTACTACCCACAGGCCTTAAAGAGACTATAGTGAGCGGAGACCACACTGTGGGGAAAAAACTTGTCTCAAGTCGCAGCGAGAAGAATGTCCTCCTCCACCTCCAGTTTTGCATGGTGATCCCAAAACATTTTGATGTAGGAAACCTAACAGTCTGAACCTACAGGACTTTACAACAACTGCTTTGCACATGTAGTAAAATCATCACTGCACATTCACACCAACCAGGCCTTATAGAAGAGGAGGGGCGCTGATGGCGTCCAGATGACTGTGTGAAGGTGCTGATTTGGGTGTGGTTTGTGAGTCTGCTGATAATGTTTTTGGTTCAACTAATCTTTAAGAAATAATTCAGCATTTTTGGAAAGATGCATCTTTGCTTTCACAGAGTGAGGTTTTTAGATGGAGTCAGGATGTGGTTAGCCTAGCTTAGCATACAGACTGGAAGCAGAGGGCGACAGCTTGCCTGACTCTGTCCAAAGTGAAGGCCAGACTGAAGCTGTGTATGTTGTGTGTTTAACCTGTATACAGAAATGTCAAAATGACAGTTTGTGGTTTTTGGAGGAGTTAGATGCTTGAACAGTTTCTTATCCTCTGTCATGTGCTTCTGTACAGCGTCTCCAACTGTAGCACAGATTACCAGATACAGGCGATGAGCACAGGTTTAGCTTTTGGTCCCTCCACAGACACAGTGGTACCAAACCTAGCGACCTCAGCAATGTCAGGAAGCTGCACACAGTCACTGTGTTTGGCTGTTTTTCACAAAAAGATTGAGTCTGAGTATGAAACCCAACACGGAAACCATAAACTGCCATTTTTACATTTCATGTTACCCATTAGCCAAAACACCTGCTTATCCATGAAGGTGACAGGGAGGTCTGGAGCTAATCCCAGATGCCACAGTCAATCACAGGGCTGAGACATAGACACAGGCAATCATTCACGCCTACAGGCAATTTAGAGTCCCCAGTTAACCTGCATATCCACACAGGCACAGAACATGCTAACTCAGCCGCCGGCTGGTTCCAGCACCCTGCACCACCGTCCCAACGTCATTCACCTTGTCAAGTCAGTGAGCTTTACAGGTGTTAGGTGTGACTTTTTTTCCCCTGTGCTTGGACTCCTAATGCTAAGCTAGGCTAACCATGTCCTGACTCCAGCTCTTAACACAGAGACATGAAACTGATATCATCTTCCCATCTCACTCTCAGAAACGTAGGAGATAAGCCCATTTCCTAAAATGTTGAGCTGTTCCTTTAAATCACAGGTGCTGCGCTGAAACGTTTGCCCTCCCGGGAACATTTAGTCAATAATGAGATGACACTGAAAACTGACAGTCGGTATGAAGTGAATTTGAAACTTGTGCCTTATTCTGAGCAGATTGTTTGTTTCATAGACACTAAGCAGCATCAGAACACGTAGGCTGGTAACAGTTACCAAACAATTTTCTACTTAATTTACAATTCCATGCTCATGTGGTCAGCGAGTGTCTGGAAAGGGATTCGTTTAATGCTGAGAAACTGCTCTGACAAACTGGCACATGATGCACCTTAGCAGATAACCTCATATCTTCAGTCCTTAGGTGGCTTTTCCTGTTAAAGATCTATTTTTATATGAAAATTCATAGGTCACTTCGCTTTTGTTTTGGGTCACTTAAGTGTAGCTTTTTTTCTTTCTGATAAATGTAGTTTTAGTTGATGATTTAAATATTTTAGGAGAATAGTGATGATTTTTAGTATTTTATCAGTCACTATGGGAACAGCATTCCATGTTGCACAATATTAGTCTCTTTATTGTATAAATGCTATTTTTGTATTTTGATGAATTAAACAGTTGTGATTCTTCTACTCAGGCATGTCATAAAAGTCTTAAGGCTGTGTGACTAATACATTTCATTCTCCACCTCTGTGTTGTGTGTGTGTCTGTCAGTGATGACATCATCTCTGCACATGAACCTGACCACTGTACAGTACATATCCATCTCTCCACTTACTCCTGTGCAGGATGAGGCAGGAGCCTATCCCAGCATGCTTTGGGCACACCTCGACAGGTGACCAGTCTCTAACACAGCTGACACACACATAGGCAGACAACCATTCATAGTCATAACACAGAGTTTCCAATTCACTGAAGTTGCACGTTTGGACTGTGAAAGGAAACTGGAGGAAACGCACACACACGCACACACACACACACACACACACACACACACACCAATTAGGATATATAGTGGTGGAAGAAGCACTCAGATCCAAGCTTTGGAGATATTACATTTTGGATATCTCAATACAGTTCAATTCAATTCAATTCAATTCAATTCAATTTTATTTGTATAGCGCCAAATCATAATATACATTATCTCAAGGCACTTTACAGGGTAAGGTTGAGACCTTACTTTGTTACAGAGAAAAACCCAACAGTTCCCACAAAGAGCAAGCGCTTGGCGACAGGGGGGAGGAAAAACTCCCTTTTAACAGGAAGAAACCTCCAACAGAACCGGGCTCGGGGTGGGCGGCCGTCTGCCTCGACCGGTTGGGTTTAGGGGAAGATAGAAAGAGGGGGAGGGGGAGGAGAGGGGAGAGAAGAGAGAGAGAGAGAGACCAGGAACAGCTGTGTAGGTAATGGTGTTATCAATAATGATGACAGGTAACAGTGGTTAATAGTAAAGATGAGTAGTGGTGGATCTGGATCCTGCTGCTCCCGAGGCAGAGATACCTGCAGAATGAGGACAGAGAGAGGGAGAGAGAGGAGAAGCACAAACTACGGGAGAGAAAAGGAAACAAAGTTAATGGCATGAGGTCATCGAGAGAGAGAGGGGGAGAGAGACAGAAATAGGGAGAGAGCGCCCAGTGAATCATGGGAATCCCCCAGCAGTCTAGCTCTATAGCAGCATAACTAAGGGATGGGTCAGGACATACCCGAGCCAGCCCTAACTATAAGCTTTACTAAACAGGACAGTTTTAAGCCTGATCTTAAAGGTAGAGAGGGGGTCTGCCTCCCGAACCCACACTGGGAGCTGGTTCCACAGGAGAGGAGCCTGATAGCTGAAGGCTCTGCCCCCCATTCTACTCTTACAAACTCTGGGAACCACAAGTTGACCTGCATTTAGAGAGCGAAGTGTCCTATTGGGAAAATAGGGAACTATAAGCTCTCCAAGGTACGATGGTGCCTGACCATTAATGGCTTTGTAGGTGAGGAGGAGGATTTTAAATTCAGTTTAAGTTCAGACCAAATATGGTGCATTATGATATTATAGCACAGGGTGGATCAGAATATAATTATATGGTTGTATATTATGTTTCAGTTTTTCTTTAAATAATATAGAATTGTATTATTATAATTCATGTTTCAGATGTTTTTTATAATATATAATTATGTTATTTCAGTTAATGTTCATGTGTTTTTATAATACATAATTATATCATTGTAGTTCAAAGTTTTATTCATCATATGCCAAGGTACAATAAACATTAAGCAAAGCAATGAAATGAGGGTCGCACTTGGCAGCAGGGCAGACTCAGCAAATGAATAATTGAAAAAATACATTTTAGATATGATTAATATTGTAAATGGCTGGAAATATGGTGAAATGTGATATTATCGAATATCAGCTCTCAATTATTTACTCAATTTACTCAATTAAAGGTAATGATGCCGCAAGTTGAGGTCCTTAATTTAAACGAATACTTAAGTAAAAGAACATAACTTTATCTAAACTTTAGATAAAATTCAACAGCACTGGAAAAGTGTCCCGTGTGATTGATAAATGATAATGTCACATTATTATGTTGTTGATGGTTCAGCAGCATTTTACTGTTGTAGCTTGTTAAAAGTTAGGTTAAATAACAAGTTGTTACAAAATCCAAATCCAGACCAGGTCCTTGCAACATGCAGCGTCGTTCCCCTCACACAAAGTGAGCACCTTGTGTTTGGAGCCAGGGAACCGGAGAGCACATGACTCACAGAACAGGACTGGTGTGTTCACGTGTCTCTCATCAATCCTGACAGGCCTCACTGTGAAGGTGTAACTCTTTATATACACTCTATGGGTGTGCTCTTTAATATTTAATGTCAGTGTTCTTTCCATTTGCAGCCGTGGTTTGAGAGACAGCAGGTGGCAGTTAGTGACCACTTTTCAAATGAAACAAAACACAAAAGGACCAAAACAGTTTGATTAATATTTTTATTGTTGAAAAAATAATGATTATCAGGTTTGTAGTTGTAGAGGGACTTTAACTGTTTGAGTTCCTCTCCTTATGTACACTGATGACATGGTCTGTTCTGTTTCAGGCTCATTTTATAACGTGTTAAATCCAGTATATCAAAATTCAAACACTCTCAAAATCCACACTGAGGAGTTTTAAGAGCTCAGTTTCCATGACAGGGCTCAGCGGGTTCAGGTTCTCACTAAACTCCAGCTGGATTCACGATAATCCAGCACTGGTTAGGAGAAACTGACACGCCCATCAACAGGTTCTGTTTTCATGATGACAGCGCAGCAACAGCTCGCCACAAGCATTCACACCATTAAACCTTTTACACCACACAAATGGTACTCCACAGTCAGCCGTGCTAACTGTGCATTTACACCTGAAAGCTTCCATCAGGCGTCACATGAAGACACTTAAGTGGATCAAAAGTCATCACCTGGAAGAAAAAGGCTGAAGGACATCACAACCAATCAGTGCCAGAGACACCTTCTTCTTTCCTTAATGCTGCATTTGTGTCCGCAGGGTAAGACTGTACACATCGTTTGAAAAATGCAGCTTAGCTTAGTAAACATCTCTGATAAATGTAGTGAAAGATACGATCGACTGTGTGAACCACTCAGCTGGTTCAACCCGTCTGACATAAACCCAGCATCACAAACTGAAAACAGAGAGGGACGCCAAATGGTTCCAGTCGGAGCTGCAGCCATGTCTTAAAGCAAATTATTCTGATTGGCTGAGAAGACACAAGTGTCCTGCTACTTTTTTCTTCCTGGAGCCCATTAAGGAACCACACAGCTGGTTTTGCATATTTTGCCCCAGGTACAGTAGAGCTACTTGGTTTTACATTACTGCTACCCAGGTTTCAAAGCATCTGATGAGATTTTAGTTTAATGTCAAACCAATTTCATCATTTCAGTGATGAAATGAAACTTTCTGCAGCATTTACAGTTGTGGCTCTTTTGCATCTCAGAGGAATTTTATTAGTGATTAAGTGGTAAAATTGTAATATCAATGTTTTCAATTTGAACTTTAAATTTCTTCACGTACGTCACTTTTTTTCTGCAGCAAGTTTCAAGATGATTTTCAAATGAAGTAAAGATATAAATGTATAAATACATATGATCCAAATGAAAAAGTGCAGAAAAAGTTGATATTTCAAAGCAAAAAGTTCATTAAGTTCTAAGATAATTATAAAACAAGGCAACTCAACTTAATGTCTCCTCTTTGGGTTTTCTCTACTTCTGTTAACTTCCTTCAAATTATAATAATTTACCATTTTACATAGTCACAGCTTTGAATTTTCATCTATAATTTTCAGTTTTCAATAATGTACTTGTAAATGCAGTTTCTAATTGGACTAGATTTCACACTGTATGCATTTTATCATCAGCAAATCAATGTGAAGTTTGATCTCTCATGACAAATGCATGGAAAGACAAGTCATGATGTAATTTCCATGCATCCATCCATCGTGACATTTTCATCAAATGACACGAAAAGGAGACTTTGTGGAGAATTGTATCCAATTGCAGCAATAATGATAAAAAGAAGAGTTGATTTAATGTAGTTGATTATGAGGTTTTACAGAGTACGATGCACAGCATGCTTTGAATATAGCTGGCAGTAATGTACAGCACGCGTTGTTTGTGGTATCACACCAGCTTTATGGCCCTTAAATGGAGAGTGACCGGTTAGGGACTTTGTTCACAGGAGAGAGAGATGTGTAAAACATATGTCATAAACTGGCTGTTCCATTAATTTGCAGTGCATGATAGACAAATAAAAACCAAAGAAAAAGCTTCAGCCAGGACCCAACCATCTGTTTAAGTCCTGGAGATAAAGAACATAAATGATGTTCTGGCCTCTGACTGACGTCTCCTGGTCATGAGGAGAGCAACTGAAATGTAAACAAATGAGTAGAGACATATACAGAGCAACACAGAGCCAGAACAAACACAGGTTCCCTTTCATCCAATCACTGTCATCTCGTCACTGACATTTCACATCTTAATCATGAGTGGTGAAAAGTCAGAGAAGCAGGTTTAATTGCGACTGACCTCAGATGGACTGATACACTGCTCTAACATGTGGTCCAATCTGTTATGACAGATGAGCAGTAAATCTTCTACAACATGACTCCTGATATCACATTTAGTCCTGACGACTAAAATGTGATGGCGTCTTGTTTATTTCCAGTATGGGAAAAGGTGCATCCAGACATTACACTGCAAAATTCTGAGGCAGGAGAGGTGAACGGTATTAGCCAGGGTCCAGATCCAGACTCTTCACTGACCGTACAGAAACATTAGCCCTAATTTCCAAACATGCAGCATCCACACTTTGCACGACTCTTGTTTTGTTTGGCTTTAAATGTTAAATTTAAAAGTGGTCAGCTATCCCACCAGGCTACAGGTAGATGTCAACAAAGGTCTAAGTGACTATATTTTACCACAAACTGCATTATGCTTTATTTAACTACTGTATTTTGTCTTCTACTTTCTTGGCAGCCATTGGTCTCTGTCCATTTCATTGTGGTATGAAAATCAACTTGCAGACTTGAAAGGTACTTTGGGGATATTATCCATCACATTGAGCCTGGAGTGTGCACTGGAATAATTATAGACCTTTACAGTTTTCAATTAGAATCATTAATAAATGTACCCTTTATACTCTATTATAACGTGATTTGCATGAATGATGTATTTGGACAAAGTATAAAAAACATAATTAAAAAAATTGCCAATTAATAATTCTATTTCCTTATTTTGTCTTCAGACTATGAATAAATCAGAATTACAAAAAAAAAAAAAGAATTAATTAAATTGTACTTTTTAACATTTACTTTTGTGCATACCATTTCATCCAACAACACATTTGTTTCCTGTGGTCCAATCACAGCTCTTCCTGATGCTAAGTGGCAATTCATTTTAAAACCCAATAATTATTACATAATTTAAACTCAAAATAAAGTAACAGAACTATTAACTGGCTAATTACATTTTTTCAGTTAGAATTTTACATTTATTTATTTAAATGTAAATGTAATTACTCTAAAAAAATGTTTTATTGATTATTTTACTAACTGATATATTTATAGTTGATTAGTACATTAATATAACACTGTAAAAGCCTATAATCACTCTAGAGGCCAACTCCTGACTCCATATTGAGTGTTCAGTTATGGTAATTCAGACTCAGTCAGACTCGGTCCGAATCAGGCTTAAAAATGCCTGTGAGCCAGTAAAGGCAGACTTAATGTGAAAGGGAAACCAGTGGCTGCCTGAGAAGGAGGCTGGGAAAACATGGTCAGTGACCTAAAACACTGGATGAAGAAACAGAGAGTAATAAGTGGGATCGTCACATAAAAACCTCTCATGGTCCTTTAAAAGGAAAAAAATCAACTCTGCTTTCGTTTCAGCAGAGTAAAATTCAGCTGCTTGTAAATCTTCGGAACATTCAGTGTATCTGCTTGTGCTGTTGAAACCAAACGCCTCAGTAACATCGTCTGATTTTTACACTGATCAAAGGGAGTTGAAGTCAGAATCTGCATCACTGTGACTCAGTTAACGGTCAAACCAATCCAATCAACAATGCCCTGTCTCAAATGCATGATATGCTTTTTGTTAGTTAGCCATGATACAACAGGCTAGAAACACAGAGAGAGAGATTCACAAAGCTGCCAGAATGATCAATAATCAATATTTAAAACAAAGAGACAACATGGAGACATGAACAGAAAATAAGGCAGTGATGAAAAATAAAAATAAAAATCAATTCTTCTCTAACTCCTGTAAATGTCCCTTAAGACTCCTAAACTTTCACATTGATTATTTCAAAGAAATTATCTAGTTTATTAAAAAGAAACGACGATAGAGAAAATATATTCTAATAGTTCGCAGTCTCTTTAGCTTCAGATTAAAATCATAATACATCTAATCAAGTTCATTTACTAAACATGAGGGTTTTTATATTGTTCATTATATTCATATATTACAAGCTGAAGAGGCCTGTGCATATCACTGGTTAAAAATCAAAGTGTGTTTGTGGCGTACTTTGGCAGTGAGATTTAGCATTACATTTTTAAAGCAGCTCCATTGTTAGTGTAGACAGCAGAGGGTGGAGTCAGTAAATCAGTACAGAAATCTTAAGACCAGACAGAGGTGCCGAGGCAACTGCTCTACATTTAAGGATGATTAAAGTAAAAAGTAATTCCATCTTAAAAACACACGGCTGACTCCGAAGCTGAGCTGTCAGATCATTGGAAAGTCTGCTCCATTTGTCCTCGAGTGTGAAGACAGAGAGCTGAGGCGCATAACATTTCATTTGCTGTCATCACACTGGAAAGAAGAGTCAGACTAATATACAGGTCAGAGGTCAGAGGTCAACATCTCTAAAACACCAGTCTATGACTTTTCCTTTCTCTTGTGCTTTAAAGGTGCATATAACAAAACATATCTGGACATGATCAAATTACTACAAACCGGACAGTGAACCTGCTCGGGGCCCCTGGGAGTCTGGGGCCGTATTTGGTAATCCTGCCTTGTCTCTATGTCAGGCTGATTCTTTACAGTCTATCCAGGGTTATTTCCTCACTGTGACCACGACACATCAAACTAAAGATAAAAATCTTAATAAATATTTCCACAGCTTTACAGATTTTGAGAAACACAATTCACAAAAAAAAAGAAAAAACAACCCTCTTCATAGGGTTGACTTACTGGGTTCTAAAATCTGCTAATGAAGGCCAGGCTTGTGGTTGAAATCTCTGGAATATGGTGATATTTATAAAAAAAAAAAAAAAAAATCAATCTAAACTCAATTTGCTTCCTGGAGGAAAGGAGATAATTAAGTCACGACTGCATGAAAACACAACAAGCTGTTGTGTTATCTCTCGACAAGACCAAAAACTGTAGTAACCAAGACGGCTTTGAGCTTCCAGAAATCTACCACAGCATCAGTCAATTAATCCCTACCAAATATTATTTAAAAAAAAAAAGCAAAATTAACCAGTGAAGCTGCTGGCTCCACCTGAAATTAGTGTAAAATTAGATGTATTGACTCCTGTCTTACTGGGAACCAGTACTCAGTACTCTTTCTGCCCATCTGCACTAAACCAAATACGAAGATTTTCCAACTGTTGTCTCGTTATAAATCAGCTCATTACATCACAATAACTTGAAATCACAAATCAACTCATGGTTAATGTTAGACCAATGGCACTGAAGTCCACAGCAAATAGCACAGCAAATAGCACAGACTTCAGAAAGAAGAGGTGATTTAGCAGCCGGACATGTACAACAACAATTAAAACAGCCATGGTAAAAGACAATATAATGTGTGTAAGATCGCTGTAAGATTAAGAGGTCAAAAAAAAAAACATGAGTCAAGGTCAACACTGATGAGATAAGTTGAATCATGAGATAAGACTCTATAAAACAATCATTAAGAGCTGAACAACCAGACAGCATGAGGATCATCTTGTAGGACAATAGTAGTAATATTAAACATTTTTCTCTTACAGTAAATTTACCTGAGTTAGAAACCTGTAGACAGTGGTTTAAACAAAAACACAAAATGACCACCCGACTTAAACGTCAGCGCTCTCCAGACTTTCTTGTTTTACATGATGCGATTGTTTGTTTGTAATTTGACAGTGTAAATGTAAATGAACCAAATCCAGTTATAATTACACTTACAGTTATAACAGCTACATATCGCATATCAACAGATCTGTTTCCATGACAACGTAGCAAACTCCATCTATTGATGAGAACTTTTTGAGTAGGTGATAGGGAGCCAGTTCACAGGATCGGGAGTGGGTCCGATCCATGAATTTGTGAATGGATAATATAATCTGTATAGAGCCTGATCCATTTCCAATCCTTAGCTTGCTCCTAATATGTCAGATGTAAAAAACAATCCTGTGTTTTAAAGCAACATTATGAAACTGTTTTACCCTAAAATAAGAGTTTCAGTATCATTTTAATGGTACATTGACCAATATGGAGCTTCTTTGGGTTGAGTAGGTAAATCTCCTGTGGGAAGTGTGTAATGTTTTACGGCGCTACGTCACACACCACCAACTGAAGCTAGCTCAGTATTCGCTGTTGCCTCTGCTTAGTAAAGGTTTCATAGTGTTGCTTTAATGGAAGCACTGGATGCCTATGGATGAAATTACTACAGCTACTAAGCTTGCAAGTCAACAGATCCATTACTGTGACACCTTGGAAAACTCCATTAGCTGATCAAAAGCTAAACTGTGTGATGCAGTTGAGAGCTCTGAGTTGGGACTGTTACATACATATAAAGTAAAGGTGCGCCATACAGATGAAATCTTTTATCACAGTATAAGTAATTTTATATTGCAATACTGACATTCAGCATGTCATGATATAGTAACTCTACAATAATTTGAATTGAGAAACTGTTTAGCAGATATCTGGATATCTGCATCTGGCAAAGTACCCGATTCACATTGTTGTAAAACATCTGTAAACCCAATATCGAGCATCAGTAAAACATGCAGCTGGAGATGCTGCGTTTAGGTGCAGGGTCGTAATGCCTTCACGGACTGATGAGTGCATGTGGTGCTGCTGATCACAGACAGACAGACACACACATGCACAAACACAGACACACACATGACTGACGGACCATCACAATCAGGTGAGATGATAATGATGTTGATGATGATGATGATGATGGTTCAGGTTCTTTGATTCTTCCCTCTCTCCTTTGAAGGCGTCTGTCTTTTGAGAAGAAAGGAGGAGGGTTGATGGGGTGGAGACAGTGGCTCGTTTTGAGCAGGTCAGGAGGTTCGGGTAAGGGGGTGGGGGGGTGGGGAGGAGTGAGAGCTCTAAGCAGCGTCACAGAGGATCTGCTCCAGCACCGTCAGCAGGTGTTTGAGGCCGTAGATGTAGCCGTGATCGTGGCTCTCGTTTGGGAAAACGTGGGCAAAGTCGATCATCCTGACCTCCACCTCTGTGTCTCTTCCACCCTCCTCTGTTGCATCGTCTCCTTGTCCTTGCAGCTCCTCCTCTCTCCTCCTCCTGCCGCCGTCCTCCCCCTCTCCTTTCTCACCCTTCCTTTCCAGTTGTGATTTGTTTCCGTTTCCGTTTGGTGGCTGCTGCGACTCACCTGTTCGTTTCCACGCAGAGTTATCTTCTTGACAAAGTTCTGAGTTGTTACCTCCAGAAACCGAGCTCTCTGTCGTCTCCGCAGCCGCATCTGCCCCACTGTTGCCGTGGAGATGACTCTTGGCACAGTGGTGGTGGTGGCCATGTTTCCTGTGGTTGGTGTAAATGGTGGCCAGGCTGCAGTCCCAGGGCAAGACCACCTGAATGTTGTTGTTGTTGTACTCGGCCATCTCCCCTTCCTGCCCCGCCCCTTCCTGTCTTGCTTTCCCCTCCCCCCTCTGACAGCTGTCACCCACTGATGACAATGTTGCGGTTTTCACCGTGGTCGGGCTGACTGACGAGGTGCTGAGGAGGGAAGACAGGGAGGAGGAAGAGGAGGAGGAAGAAGAGGGGAGACCCTCGTAGACGAAGAGGAGGGAGCTGGCGTAGAAGACCAGCTGGTGCTGAGACTCGAACCAGCGCAGGATTTGCTGCACCCTGTGGATACTAGCTGACACTGCATCCTTCCTCAGACAAACACCATTATGGAAGAATTTAGCCAGACCTGGAGGAGGGGAGGGGAGGAGAGGAAAGGAGAGGAGAAGGATGTTAAAAACATACCAGGGACTGTATTTTATTAACTTTTTAATCAAACTACAAACAGTGAAAATTGGAACTTAAGTAAAAGATAAAAGGAAAAATCATTTACTTTTACTCATCCTCACAAACCTACGGATAAGAGCTGGCCATTAAATGACTTTTAATTTAAAAACTCTGCTAAATTTAAACTTAACTTGAGTTAAAAGTTAGTTGCAGCACAGAAAGTAGAATCTAACACCGTGTGGTAATGGTGAATAATAATGCTATGTGAAGGAATAGTTACTGTTCAGTAGGATAGTTCTGTAGTGTGCCAGATGAAGCTGCTGCTGTCTAGTAAGACAAGATCTCCACACACAGTTTTGAGAAGATATATGAATTATTTATTAAATTTCTGTGTTTGGCCGGATTGTAAACAACAACAAAAAAGACTAGGAAAGCACTGTTTTTTTTTTTTTTTTTTATCAGTTCCAGTGCATCTTTATCATCTGCATTTGTTATTTTCTCTGATGTTTCTCGTTGACTAGAAGCAGTGTTTTACTTTGATTAGTTTCCTTTACAGCAATTTTCCTATTATTTCACCCCTACTTATGTGAAATATTTGAAAATATATAACACCATTTTCAGATGTTGCTACAGGGGACACAAAAGATGTCACACCAATAAAATGAACCTGTGGCAAATGTTTGGCTGTTTTTCTTCTCAGCATGATTGTAATCACTTGAGAGTTGTTATGAAAGGTTCTCGCTCTAACACACACACACACACACACACACACACACACACACACACACACACACCATCTTTTATAGTGTCCTTAACCAGTCCTCTTCCATAGTGCTGGTCGTAGGAGTCAAACGTGTCACTGCACACCTTATATACCTGAAATACAAGAACATACATTAGGTTAAAAGTGTGTGTTGGTCTCTGTCCCTACAACGCACAATATGTTAGTATTTGTTTGTTTGTCTGTTTATAGATACACACGTTTTGTTACTGACTCGTGCTCAGCTTAACACTTATACAACATCGGATCATTTACAGAGTTTGTTACTGTGATCATGTGTCAGAAGTCAGACCTCAGTGATAACAGATGTGCCAACCAGGAGTGACCATGACTGAAGTGCTGGTTGTCTCAGACTCTTTCTCCACCTAGTGGTCCACAGCTACACTCACACCTGCCTCCACCACATCAACCTAACCAACTATGACCGCAAATCAGACCGTTACAGCTCTATTAATCCTGCTATTAACAGAGCTAAATTAATGGAGAACCATAAACCCGGAGCTGAATAAGTGCAGTTTACTGACCGTCAGCTGAGTCTCACACCTGAACTCATTTTCAGACAGATGGCTCAGATTTATAACAAAAGGCTGATACAAACGAATGATTTTAGATCAGAACGTGCAGGTTAGTGAGAATGACCTGCCACAATTTATCGAGTTATCTATACTTATACATAATAAAATACACAACAAAATAAAAGTTTGTACATTAAATGGAGAGCCGATCCAACATAATCACATTTACTACTAATATCAATGTGATCAACGGTGATCGACGCGGAAACAGTGAAGAACAATGTAGAAGAAAATTCCAGCAGTAATACAGTTAACACAGCAACACACTGAATTATGACTAATGTCCATAAATCTATTGCCCAAGTGCCTGCTGGGAAAGTTCCCACATACCTACCACATGATCAGCACTCAGCCAGTCATATGACTACTGATCATGTTTTGACCTTTATTTCAAAATAAGAGTGCACTGTTGTTTAAGATAACTGAACTGGGACCAAATTCAGCTTGGTGAGAATTAACAAGATCTTTAAAGCCAGATAACAGCAGGTTAGTCTGGATTAATTAAACCACATATGAAGATCAGGGCTCAGGTCTCTGCTGCGTGTTTCAGAAGCTCTACAGTATGAGAGGACCAGGAAGAGTCTCTACACTTAATCACCTCTTTTTATCTTTCCTCCTTAACTCTCTCTTTCCCCCACTATCAATCCATCAGGAGGAAAATCATTACCACTAATTAGTCTCCTCTCTATCTAAACAAACACACAGCAGAGATTACTATGAAAACATTCCCAGGCAAATCTGGGACCAAACTTCCTGCTCTGAGACACAAAACTATCCAACTTTACAGAATTATCTCTGTTCCTAAAGCATCTGGTTAAATCACAACTTGGATTATCACTACACTAAAAAATACTGGCTGCCTCTAAACACCTCAGCATCTCTGTTCCCATTAAAAAAAACTGTGCTAACAATATTATTCAAACCCACAGAACTGGCTCTAATAGAGAGCCCAAACTTCTCAGAGACAGGAGATACAGTGCGTCAGGATACTGTCCCACAGCTTTCAGATACCTGACTCTTTTTCCTCCCAGTCCACTTCCTTTGTGGGACAGCTCCAGTTAACTGTATCAGTCACACAGACATATGATGAGGTTTGAGGGGAAACAGGTGCTCAGGTGTAATTGTTTTCTGTTGATTAGTGATCATATGATGTTTTCTTTACAAAAAGAGCTCACTGCTGTTATATTTGCTGTTATTGCAAGTAAATTTACCTGAAAGATCAACATATGAAGTGATTCATTTCTGAAGTGCTGCCTTTTTCCTTTGATTTTGGGAAACACAGACATGAACACATAATTTATAAGGAGATCATATTATCTCTTACACTTTTCTGATGATGCTACTGTTTGAATGACGCACTTTTACTTTACATTCTGGAATAACTTTTTTTATTTAATACATTCATATTTTTTGATGACTAAGCGGCAGTTGAGCTAAGTGAAACCGCAGCATTGATTCAGCATTGTCATGATGTATTTAAGTCCAATATTCATTTCTCTTTCCACCAAATCCTGAGAATCATAAGTTTTAGCATGTGGCCTTCAAGTGTGGCTGGAATTTTGACCTCTCTGCTTTTTCCTTTCTCCATGCACCTTGGAAGTACGTGAAGTTGAGCCAGAAACCTCTACTTTGCTTCTGATATTTGCTGCAGAACCACAACACTGGAAAACCAAAACAATGAGCTGAAAGAGGCCAGAAAGCTCCAATGAGCTGAGAGGAACTGCAGAGTGGGTGATAATCCTCTGTGGGTTTGTCACTATGGGCAAACACTGGTTAGACAAACACTACCGGGCTCTTCAGGACCAACCATTAATCAATGGGCTGTTTCCTCCTGTACACAAAGACTGGCAGTTTCAAACATATTACTCATTTCCTCAAAAACACAGTTCACGAACTCCTCTAACTCCTGAATAACACCCGCCCTCTCCCATATCTTCATCTCCTCCTCACACTGAGGAGACTAATGTTCTCTCTGTCGCTCTTATGTGACTTTATAGGACGTTATGTGACAGAGGATAAATTTATATTCACTTGGTTGTATGGACGTCCAGGACTGGATTGTCCTTCTCACTGGGTTTGATGGATAAAAACCAGACTGGTATTTATTCTCTAGTTTATTTTCTTGTGCTAAAACCATGAAGCTCAGTTTGCTTTTTCATTTTCAGTTAAGGTGACACTTCGGGCCCGATCTTACACCCAGTGTAAAGTGTAATGCAACATCCATGTGGTATACATAGCAAATAGACCCCTGCCCATCTGTGCGCCCCTGGTTGGTTGGTCATAAACTGAGGTGTGGTCAGGCACATTGTTGGTACATTGCTCTCTTGAAGCAGCAGGAAGTGATTGACCAGTAAAAACCTGGTCTGAGGTCAGTGGTGCAGTATTTCACTGTTATTGGATGCATTATTAAAACAGTAATAATCGCCTATATAGGCGGGCGCACAATGTGCCAAGTATGCACAAGCAGAGTGTGCTGAAAAGGTTTGGATAAGTCAAGTGGAACATTAGAAAACAGCCTCAGCAGGTCCGAGCATTCTTTGTGACATATTGTGCGTTGTGCAACGTTGTCATGCGCCTCTTGGAAATCTATGACGCGCTCTTTCTTACTACCTGGTAAATCATCCAGTGTTTCATCACCTAAATTTGTCCACAGTTTCATAACCGGAGATGTATTCACTCCTCTTATCATATAATCTAAAATATGTGTAATGTTGTGATTTGTGCCGTTGCTTCTTTGTCGAGCTGTGCGCAGTGCGTTGATTCCCTCAGCGCTTCTTTGGCCCTCAGTGCACACAGAGCTGCTGCTCACTGGTCACAATATGTGATCAACTCACCACAAACAGAATCTAATTCTGTGAGAAACACTGCGCCATTACAATAACAATCCACCGAGGTGTAAGTGCGCCTGGTTTTTAGAGGGAATGGGAGATGGTTCTCTGATTATTGTACGTTATGCCCAAAACGCTCTCATGAATAATTAAGAGACTAAGTACAACCCTTTTGAACCATGGGCCTGGCACAGTGACTGTTTTTTCCACTGTGAAAATAGCAAAAGTGATACGGACACGTCCTGAATGCTCCTGAGTTTTAGACCACGTGCTCTGGACCGTTTAAAAACAGCCCATTGTCTGATCATAAGAATATGGCAGGGTTATGGTGGCAGACACTGAGGAATAAAAATATTCAATGGAGCTTTCACTGTAATGTTGGCATTCATTGGATGAATTATGTAATATTGTACTAATTAGAGATGAAATAGAGAGTTCTGTTTCATTGCTTTACTTTACATTACTTTATTGTGATTAGTCGGAACCAGCCTGCTGGTTTAGAGAAGAGCAGGTCAGCTGAAGATGCAGGAACTGAGCAAACACTCCAACGTACAGTGTGTGAAGACTAAAGGTTTCAGTAGTGATGAATACCAAACCGAGCTTCAAACTCAACGCGACTAATTCAATCAGCCGTCTCTGACTGTTGTCTGTGTGTTTGCTCCTGTACTCACGGTTCATTTTAAATACAGAGAAAAAACAGCCAACTCATCTAATTGACTGTTTTTGTTTGTTTGTTGTTGTTGGCAGGAACCAGGACACTGAGCGGCGATGACACCGACTGTAGGTCGTGATGGAAACTGATCGAACTGATAAAGGTTTCGCTGTTTGACTCTCTTCCTGTCCAACAGATAAGAAGTTCTCTCTCTCCTTCCTGTCATCTGTCTGTCTCACCCCTGTGGACTAAATATTGAGACACTGTGTGTGTGTGTGTGTGTGTGTGTGTGTGTGTGTGTGTGTGTGTGTGTGTGTGTGTGTGTGTGTGTGTGTGTGTGTGTGTGTGTGTGTGTTAGTTAAAATAAGTGGGCAGGTTAATAGAGATTAGAGATTATAAATTACTAGATTATTACTAGGTTAAAATTTGTTGAACAACCTTTTACCTCTGATTACATTTTTCATACAAAGCAGTATGAATAATTCAATAATTATTCCCAACACTTGTAAATGTTAAACATCAAACAGGAAAGACAGGAATTATGTTCATCATCTGTTCCCTAAGTGTCGGGTTTTACTGAAATAAACTTTACAACAACTGAAAAAGTCAAAGAAAACAAACCTTCTTCAAACCAAATTGGGATTTTCTGACTCTTGATTGCAGCAGTTGCTAAATAAAGATCTTCTGGATTTGTATTTAGGCTGAGAATACCCAGAAGCTGTTCTAAAACAGTTCATATAAGGTTCTGTTTTTAACAACCTGAGAACCCACTTGTGTGCAAGTACAGGCTGAAGGAGGAGGCCTTTCAGGCTTGGTTGGCTGCAGGGTGGAGGATAGATGATACTGAGTCTGATCAGATATTTATATTTACTGACATGTTGATTAAATATGTGTCTGACACACTAAAATAACAGCTGTACTTTCTAAAGCACAAGTAAACAGAGGATCAGACACGGATCGACTTAATTTTAGCTCATCTCTAAGTGCAGCCCTTGGTATTGATCAAATGATATGATGGATTGCCTTAGAAAAATATTCTACAAACCCTACTGCATTTCAAAATAATGGCATTGGCAGATTAAAGCAGCACAGCAGGTCAAACTCACCCTCATGCCGAGGACCAGGAAGCCAATCTCCTCCATCAGTGGGTATTTTTTGATCTGCTGCTCCCGTTTCTCCTGCGAGGCGAACGGATCGTAGCTCCGCTGGCCCAGCTTCACATCCATGATGCACGGCTTGACGAAGCGGCGAGTCACGTCCTCCAGCTTCAGGTACAGGTCTGAGGGAAGAGCGATGAATGAAAGGTTACACTGAACAGTCAACATATTTCTTACATGAGGGAGGATTTTACTGTGCTGTTCCTCTGTCATCAGATGTTGGAGGAGAAATGTATCATATAAATATCACATAATAATAACAATCATTTAGAGGAAATAACATCAGTGAACAGACTTTGGCTTTTATAGTTTAAATTGCACCAATACCATCTTTCTTTGAAGTGACACGGTTGGGGCTTCTGTACACTTTGCAGTTGTTGAGTTGCAGGGGGCTGTACGTATCCCAGCATGCACCGAGACAAAGAAATTACCAGCAGGCCAATAAATCGGCCACTCACATAAATTGTAGACTTATTATAGATAATAAGAAATGTCAGTACAGAAATGCTGAGATCATTTAGAGACATTCAATGACGCCATTACAGAGTTTGTCCACCAGAGAGCACTGATAGTGTTGATTTTGTAAATATAAAGCCTCCTGCTCAGTTGGATCTTGGTGCCACTGATCGGGATTGTTTGTGTATATGTGATCAGATTTTTTGGTCTTTTCAACGTGTCAATCAGTCTGTGGCTGCAACAGACCTGTCCACCTCTCGTTCTCAGAGGATCTGGTCTGAGGGAGAGACAAAGGCCCTGTTCAGACCTGGGATTAACATCAGTCGCAGGTGATCCGATCACAAGTGGAAAGCTCTAAGTTCAAAGTGTGAATGCACCCAAGATGCACTGAGGAGGCATTTGAGATCCGCTCACTCAGACCACATTCGGTGGTGGTCTGGGCCACATGTGTGAACGCAAACGTGTCCTGGCCACACTGAAGGACCGCCTCCTCTACTGACGTCCTCTGCCACAATCTAATTAGTCCCAAGTTTCATGATGAACAGAAAATATTACTATTACTATATTATTATTAAGTACCACAGAGATGTCTCTTTTCAGACTGGCTGACAAAAACAATGCAAACGTGTTTATTTGCATATGAAGCTGGGAGGTGAGATCTGATCACAAGTTGTCACTTGAGATGCCCATGGAGATGCATTTCAAAGCCAGGTGGGAACTGATGCACTTAGAGCTGACCACTTGTGATCAGATCACCTGAGACACATGTTAATGAGAACAGGGTCAAACTGGCTGCAAAGTCTCTCACCATTGGGGCTGTCAGGGGAGGACCAGGTGCCGTAGTACGTGGGGAGGTGGTTCTGGAGCTCCAGGAGACATGGATCACTGCAGCCCTCTGCATACACCTGGGAGACACACATCATCATCATCATCATCATCATCATCATCATCATCATCATCATCCTACACTCTGCAGGTATATTTGCTCTCAGGCTATTACTAACATTATTTCCATTAATAATGAATCTAAATATCAAAGCTGTGGCCGATTTCTGTTGATCAAATAATCAATTAATCAACAATTTATTTCATCACTAATAAAGCATATGTGCAGTGTCATTTCAATTTAATTATTTTGTCTTTATGAGGCTTTTCTGATGAAAAGTGCATCTAAAATGTCCTGTTAAATATGTTCTGTTATTTTAAACCAGACAGCGATAAAATAAATACCACTACTGTTAGAGCAGTAATACATGGGTCCCTGTTGTTTTAGCACAGCTCAGTAGTGTTTTTTCTTCCATCTGTGACCGGACCTCCAGCCCTGTGCAGGACGCCGGGTCAGTGTGTGTGTTTTGCTGGGATTGAGTTTGATTGGTTTGGTCAAGAGTCAGGCGGACATGACGCCATGACTCAGTCCTGTTTGTGTGAGAGTTGCTGAGACTGACAGCTCTGCTAAGATCTAAAGCAAACACTGAGACACATGTTCCTCTGTGTGATGGGACGGACCCATATGCAGCATCTGATGTCTGCACTGATGATGAAGAATTTACATTTCTCCTTCCATCCCTTCTTCTTTTGCACCTGCTCAGACAGACAGATAATCTTTATCGTCCCAGAGGGAGATTTGTTTTCACAGTTTTTCTGCCGAGGTCAAAGGATCCTGTGCAACAAAACTGAGCACACCCCCGGTGAGTATCACGAGGATAAGTTAAGTAATGACAAATCCTGTTCATTTAAATCTAAATGATTTGTATTCAGCTATCTTTTGTATTCATCTGACCAAAGAATGAGCTTCCGACACTCGTCAGGCCTCTTTTTATTATCTTTGGCAAAGTTTAATCTGCAGTCTGTGTCCTTCTCACTGTCTGACACCAGTTTCCACGGATGATCCTTGTGCCAAGTCAGAAGTACCTACCTGTCTGTTTTTCAATGCAAGGTTGTGTAAATAGCAAACTGCGACTGTCGTCATTTTTCAAGGATGACCACTGCTGTTTCAGCTCATATTCAGTAGTTTACTGATGCTCCTGGACCTCCTTTCATCTTTAGTAAGTCTCAGGGTCTGGTTTCTTATTGTTCAGGCAGCTCCTTTATGTGGAGCCACGTTGCATTAGACAAAACTGAGGAAGCTGAGGTCACAGGTTCTTTTATAACCTTGGTTCTGCCTTTAGCCTTAACTGGAAATCACAGATAAACTTTTGTTACATTGAGGTTGAACTTTAGAGCCTGTATTTTCAATGCAGTCGATGTAACCTGTTTGTTTTTGATTATAAATAGGATTAAATAGTCTACACTTCAACTTAAACATAATATAATTATGGTGAGATGACACACTTCTGAATCATTTAACATTTTGGTGATGTTGCACAGGGGTGTGCTCTGTGTGTTTCTTCTTTCTGCCTGCAGGTCCTGGCTCATTTACACGTGTTCGCATTAGGCTACGATACAGATGCACGACCCATCATCTGCAAAAGGTCAAATACGAGCAGCAGACAAACATTTGTAAACTGATAATCCATCTCTGCTTGGTATGCAGTGTACATGTTGTCCCATATGAGCTGTGTGTTGGAATGTGTGTCAGTATGTGACTTACAATGGAGGCAACATATTTGCAGGTTTTCAGAGTGAGGCCCTAACACAACTCTATTCCTGCATTATGAGTAGAGGTGTAACAACAAATCAAAACACGATGTTACGAAATTCAAAAATGTGACAATATTCAACGTGATGCTGAACAATGATGAAGTGATTACTCCGTTAGTTGGCTGACGGAACATTAATCAACAGAAATTTTGATGAAGATTGAAGTCAGTCTTTGGACTTAGGACAACAACTCTGGATTTTAACTGCTGGTCAAAACAACAGAAGACATTCGAAGATGTCACTTTGGACATTTGATATTTAAAAATCAACAAACAATAATGAAGAAAAATTATTTATTATTTAAATTGGATTTTAATCAAAGAAGAGTGTGGGTAATAAATACATAAACACTTGTTTTTATATTTATAACTGAAGATAATGAGCATCAGTATATTTCACAGATGTTATACTGCTGTGTCCCCCTACTGTTTGTGTGTGTGTGTGTATACTTGTACTTGCTACATAGTAAGGACCAAAAAAAGTATTTTACTAACAGAGTGAGGACATTTTGGGAAAGTGAGGACATTTTGGCCAGTCCTCACTTTTTGAGACACCTTCAAATCACAATTTGAGGGTTAAGACTTGGTTTTAGAGTTATGGTTAGAATTAGGTTTAGGTTTAGGTTAAGGTTAGGGTCAGGGTTAGGGTTAGGCACTCAGTTGTGATGGTTAAGGTTAGGGTAAGGGGCTAGGGAATGCATTATTTCAATGAGTGTCCTCACAAAGATAGAAGTACAAGTGTGTGTGTGTGTGTGTGTGTGTGTGTGTGTGTGTGTGTGTGTTTAAGTGTTACCATGCTGTAAAACTGCATCTCCCTCGGACCTCGTGGTGGAGGCTGAAGTTGCTTCAGGACTGTTCCATCCGGATGCTGCAAAATACCTGCAACAGACACAAAGGTGGGACTGAAAACCAAAGCAAAGAGAGGAGGACAGCTGACAGCAGAACCCAGTCATGTGACTTCAAGCCACGTTTCAGCACATCTATGTTCAGTGATGATTTTCAGACACTTGAATTTAATGTTCATCAACAACAACAGTGTCTGTTTAACCATAAATGGTTGACTGTGTTCATTTCTAAATGTTAAATACTGAACAACAAACCGACATTTATCAGCCACACAGAGATTAGACAGAAACAATAAAACATAAGTAAAGACCGATGAAGATAAGAGGAGGAGAACATGTAAGCACAAGAAAGAGAGAAACTGTCGATATGTGGTGATGACATTTAAGATAAAAAGAACAAGATAAAAAAAAGAGACAGAAAGAGATAATATAGATAAGACAATGAAATACTGTCTCTGCTGTCAAAGAGAAACTTCACTCCACCGTCATTTCCCACCATTCATGCTACACCACCAGACAACCATGACATTTAATCTGATTTATGAACATGTAAATAGGGAAAAACAAACAGAATCTGATATAATCAGAAATAAATGTAGGAACCAGCTCCTGTGTTTATCAGTGCCAGCTCACAGCGGAGCTCCAGAGGTGTTGTAACCTGTTAGGAGTCACTGGGCATAATCCAGTGACACCAGTTTGAGTAATAGACTCAAAGCTGCTGGAAAGTTACCACTGTGATGCTGAATGATGTTGCACTGCAGCAAAAGCTGTAAGACAACTTTGTGTTTGCTCTGCATCAACAGCAGCACTGTATCACACTGGAATGAATGAGTTGCACTGTCTGTCTGAATCGCAGTTTATTAGATTAGTGACCTGACAGAAAATGAACCAGCAAATTTTCAGATAATTTTTCTGATAATCAATTAATTCCTTAAATCGTTTCTCAAGCAAAAATGATTTGATGGTTCCAACTTCTTGAATGTGAGAAACTGCTGCTTTTCCTTGTTTTACATTATCGTATACGTAATCTCTTTGTGGTTTTGGGCCGTTGCTCAAACAACATAAGACATCTTGAAGACATCACCTTGGACTCTTGGAGTAATCAATAATGAAAGTAATCATTCGTTTCAGCCTTCAGCCGGTCTGAACAGAGCTTAACCAGGAGACATGGAGGGAGGGGAGGTGTTGAGGGAACACATGATGACAATGAGCTTATTAAAAAAAACATTTCTATTACTGTTCATGTGAGGGATGTAACTGCTCCATCAACAAAAACCTTTGTTGCAACAGGGGACAACAATAAATCTGAATGTTTTCACCATTACAGCACAGTTCATCTGCTTTCACACCATCCTGTATGAAAAACTACTCTCCAGAGCTCTATCATGGGCCTTGTAAAAACAGTGTGATTACATAGAGCAAACGCTGATCTCACACAGTGTTGACACAGTAGGAAAAACAAGAAAAACACGTTCATGCATTATTCCAGTGTGGTTAGCCCCTGGTGCTAACCCTTGCAGAGGTGCCAGCTGAAATAAGCTGCTTTTTGTTGTGTTGCGAATTTGAAGCCGTGAAAACTAAAAGTGAAACCAGACACAGACCAACAGTGTAAACTCCTATAAAATCAGATGACTCGATCGGTTTTACTGCCTGAATAATACACATCACAAATCTGCTGCTGGGAATTTATTGTGAGCTTTTACTTGTTTGAGCAGGCTGCACCACACACCATTATCTGACCATTCCCCGTTTACAGATCATTACAGTAAATCACAACTCAGTTTAAACTCATTCATTTGTCATTATTGCATTTTGAGTAGGAGAAGCTTGGTTGGTTACCAGTAAACATGGCTCCCTCTGCAAGCGTACTCCAGTGTAAGAAAGAAAGGCGATGAGTCTCCAGTTACATCATCACATGCTGACCACAGCTGATTACAGACGGACTGAATGAAACCTGCAGTGGAGAGGATTAGTCTGCTCTTTGGCTGATCTCTAGATTCTTCTAAGAAGACAAAGATGTGCAAACACACACATACATGCAAATACAAAAGAATATGCAAAGCCTCCATACACATGTAAAAACAACCAGCACACATGAGAGGGAGGGAGGGGAGGGTTAGTGATGTGAGCCTGAGGGGGGACATCTGTCCTGTGTCTGTGAGGTCATCAGTCTCACTCCTGAGATAAAGCAGGAGGCAGAGTCGTCACTTCACTCTACAGCTGCTGTCGCGCAGCTGAAGGCAGCGAATGATCAGACCTGCTCTGAGTCTAACTATGTATCTGTTCTGCTCCAACCATCATCATCATCATCATCATCACAAATTAATGTTACACCATGTCTGCGCAGTGCAGTGAAAGCAGCACATTAGCTGAGCAGCAGCTTCAGTGCTCCATCTGTGTCTACACACGATGTGTTCAGGCGGCGCGTTGAGCGTAGGTCAACCCACGTCTGACCCATGTACGACGTCAAACCGAGACCTGAAGCATGAACGTAGACCTCTGGTCACGCTTACATGCAAACAGCACCAATGACACGCAGTCTGTTTGGCAGCGCGTGTAGACAGCTGGATTGATTAAAATAGAAGTGCATCTGTTCCGTCCAGTGTGTGGGAGACACACAACTGCACACAGCTGAAACGCCGCCTGCGCAGACAACCACTAATTCTACATTACATTTTCATACTGGTTTATTAAAAGTTTAGTTTCTCATTATGCAGAATTGTTCCTTTTTTCAATGTTATATAGTTATACATACAGATGACAGTTTATTAGGAACACATAGCTAAAACAAAGTCAGTCTAATAAAGCAATAAATCCTTCATAATGATATATATATATATATATATATATATATATATATATATATATATATATATATATATATATAATGATATTATTGAAGTAGGATTTATTGCAGGACTGTTGCATTAGACTGACTTAGCTTTAGCTACGTGTTACTAATAAACTTTTTATCTGTGCTGCTGCTGTTAATAGATTAAAATACTGTATAAGAGGCATTTTTTCTTCTGAAGCTCAAAGGAAAAACTGGCTTCACTTGAAATACTACAGCAGAGTACACAGCATCACTTTGGGCATTGTTGCAGATGTGGTTCAAAGGAAAGTAGGTTTGTGTGATCTGAACAGTGGGGTTATGTTTCATTGTGAGTTCAAAAGAAAAATGATTCATTCATGTAAGACAGAGGGATGATGTGTCGGCTTCATTTGTGAGTTTGTATGGACTGAACTTCTTGGTCACTGCATCAGTCTGCTTTTACCGATCAGTCAGTAAAAATATCAGATCACCACTGTGTCCGTTAATCAGGCTGCGCAGCAGAAATGTGTCATATTTTGTGACACACACACACACACACACACACACACACACACACACACACACACACACACACACACACACACACACACACACACAGTCAGCTGACCTAAGACACTGGGCCTGACTGATGAATGATGTGACAGAGACAGAATAAAAAAAGTGGAGGTCAAAACAAAAAGAGGAAGAGACACTATGTTGACAAACTGTGCATGCATGTGAGGGGAGTGTGTACACGTGTTTACTTAACACAAAGATACAACATAAGACAATTAAACTGATGTTTACTGTTGCTGATTAAATTGTTTTAACTGATTGGTATTGGTGCTGGTTTTCTATCACATCCCTCTAAAACCACAGAGCCCAACTCTGCTTTGAACTTCAAGTGTAACATTGCACAGACGATCAGACTAAAAGATGCAGCTCTCAGGTCAAAGGTCGAGTCCTGCCCTGCCTTTAACATGAAGAATCAACAGGCAGCAGCTGACAGGTGAGATCTGCTCTGTAACATAACCAGACTTTCACCTTTGCTTTTCTGTCTTGCATCAGACACTGTAACTTCATTATGATCTACCCACAGAGTCACTCACACACACACACACACACACACACACACACAACAAAAGAGCTCTTATGGAAAGAAAACAGTGTTGAGTAAGTTTTAGAACCCTTTCTTCATTCTTATTAAACCTGACTGGGATTACCCCAGAATTAATTTCATAAATTAAAAACCAAACATATCATCATTTTCTCTTTTTTCTAGAAAACCTGATAAAATGAGATTTATTTGAACATGAAAAAACTGTTTTGAATTTAAACCTAAACTAGAACTAGTTCCACATTCATAAGAAGAATATGCAAAAAAAAAAAAACATGCTTTTGATTCTGCAAACCCTTTTCAGTGGCAAATTTTCAACCCACGGTGTTTCCATCTCCATCACAAGTTTCATTACATTAACGCACATGGAATGTGTACAGTACGGCGGCTGGGCCTTATCACAAAGATAGATTAGTTAAACCCAGTTATCAGTGGCTTTAACCCATCACAAAGCTGGCTCATTGTTACCCGGGTAAATCACCAACCCATGGTGTATGGCTAACCCCCTCCAGAGCTGATTAGTTTAAGAGGGTCAGAACAAAAACGTGTTAGCAGTGAGACCACTGACCAATGACATCACTGCAAATAAAAAGTATGACCACTGTCGCCTTTTATTAGAAAGAAAATTCAACCAACTGTTACTAAGCTTGAGTTAATAATTGCAACACATCAGTCAACTAGACCTCATCAAGCACTCATTTCATTTCCTATTATTGACGTCATAACATCCCACTTTCCACACAGGTATCACCGTTTTATCTCATGTCATATTAAGTTCTCCAGTCATTGTGTTAATGATGCTGCATGTGACTTGCTTGTCAATAAAAAATCTTTCATGTGAACACAGTCAGAGCTGGACTCAACTCACTGACCATGGACCATAATTCACAACCAGCAATGAAAGTGAATGAAGCCTTGAAAGTTAAAGCAACAGTATGTAACTTTTTCAGAACAGCAGCAGAAACACTGGCCTCTGCAGACACGGATGGTAATTATAAGCCTCTCGAGGCTAACAGCTCATGTACAGAAAACAAAGCCCGTCCATCGCTCAGGCAACAAACACAGAGTCATCGTCTCAGACAGAACCAGCAATCACACTGTCCACTCATGTCAAGTCAAACACGAGAAGAAACGAAGCAGACGGAGGCTTTACGTGATGAAGAGGAGCACCATCTGCAGACTTCAACCTCATGGAGCTGGTTTGGGATTTAACTGGACAGAGGGTGAAAGCAAAGCAACCTGCAAGCGCAACACATCTGTGGGAACGTCTGCAACAGTGTTGGGACCAACTTTCTGAACAATATTTGATTGTTCAGAGGTCAACATTTTGATGTAAATTAGATCAACAAGACATTAAGATTAAATTAAGACAAGATTAAAATCTCCAACTGTTTATTTGTTTTCTGCTTTAATTTCAGAAACACTGACACATTGAGTTATGTAAATCTAACAGCTAGAAAAACTGTCTGATTCATCAGTCGAGCTGTATTAAAAACCAATAAAATGTAATCACTGCACCATTAGAATTTCGTGCATGGGAAATCCAGTTGGCCTCTGTGAGCCTGGTTAGTTAGAAGCAGATATACAACTTCACATGTCCTGTTTAAGAAGCAACCAGTCAAATACTTCTTATCCCCTCTGGATGTAGAAAAGGGATGAGAAGTTATGTCCCACAGAGGGTCTTCAAAACAACCAAAGACTATATCAGATCGCTTGTAGGAGAGAAACTGATATAATCAATGAAACCACCTGCTCCAGTCAGTGTTCAGCTAAAAACTTCCACACCTACACTCCATTATGGCACATAGCTGCCCACCACTAACTCACATTCAAACAAAAGACCTATGGCGGAGAGGGAGACTGGAGGCCGAGGGAAACGGTGGGAGGAGTGAGCAGGATCATTTTCAGTCAGCAGCAGTACAAGCCGAACAGGATTCCAGCGATTGTTACACAACTTCTGTGGAGACTAAAGGAGACTGCTGGTCCAGTCTCAATACTGTGTCAATACCTGTTAGTTTGAACTCATGTAGCCTGTGTTAATGATTATTCACTACCAGGCCCAAGGAGGGACTGAGATAAGATCGCTCCACATTGCTGTCAGATGTACTTTATCACTGAATCCTTCTCTCTACTTCCATTTGGGAGTGGACTCTGCAGACAGAAGAGACACTCACAAATCGTCATCGTTCAAATATTCTGCAGAATAGACACAACGCACACATTTAGATTCAATCATTCACATATCTTAATTCCTTTAACATTACGCCCAAGCAGGTTTTACGACATCAACTTAGTTTTATTGCTTAATTTCTGCTAAGCGGTTCACACTCATTTAAAACAGTCATCTGTGATGAGCTACTTCTCAGTTCCTGTGACTTTTTTAGTAGGTCTATAAATCAGCACGGTGAATACAGAAGATCACACCAAAGAATGTGTATACCACTGCCCCAGGTAAAACACCAACATTTAAACCAGAGAGTGGACAGGTCTACTGCAGGACTCACAACTCTTGGAAATGTTTTGTCTGTCCCACAACATAAAGACATGTTTTCCAAGAAGTTGCAATTCATCAAGGTACCTGACTAAACAGCAATGACTCATCCATCTGAGACTTGTACTGTGACACCAGCTGTTGACTGTATCATGCGCAATCAATTCAGCTCAACACTTTGCCTAATAATGCACAGTGGAGGCTTTGATAATGTCAGGTGTGCTGTGTGCATGAGTGTGAGTGTGTGACAGAGAGGATGAGACACAGACCACTGAGCAGGGATTCTCAATGGGCACAAATGGGCACAAATAAGAGCCACAGATCTCTGCATGATTAGATTAAATGCAAGGACCCATGAGTGAAGATGTGGTTGTTGTAGATTAGGAAGGAAGATATTCAACTTTATTTCCACAGATGCATGAATACTACCTCATGTGCATGCTGCACCCTCATGTATGAAAAAACCCCCCCCCACAGTGTCAAACTTCTATTAATAATCGCACAATTTACTATTCTTGCTGACAGTGAAGTCTAGTAGAGCTAGAGTTGAGACAGTTTCTGAACTTTGTCATCCTCACTTTGGTTCAGGATGCATCATACAGCAAACTGGGCTGACAACAATACTAATTTCATCTTTCACTTTTCAGTGAACTCATACAATTCATATGATGTCCTGAGTCACATGGAGGCGTGATGAGCCAAACCTCATTCACACATTACATGTCTTAATAAAATGTTGAGTAAATGGGGTTATGTTTTGTGACACAAGTTCTATATGTAGGGAAATAAGAAAGGATCTCTTGCCCAGTTTACTTACCCACTTTATCCACTCCATACTTGTGACCCGCCACCTGATGTGACAGCGGGACGCAGCCGTTCAGATGAGCCTGGCCTTGTGGCCCCAGAGGCCGGCCGCTCTTCTCTTTAGCTGGGGGTCCGCCAGAGAGCCGCGGGGTAAGGTTGACCCCAACAGCGGCTGAGCTGGGGGTCAGTTCCAGTCTACCGAGAGCTAGAGAGGACTCCATCATTACTTGATGCTGAGTTGTTGACATTTGTAAAAATATAAAAATAAAATAAAAGAGGAAAAGGAGCAAAGCCTTTTGTCCAAAACTAAAGAATTAAACGAATAATAAAAATGATCACTGTATCGATTCACATACTGTTATTACATAAGCACAGAATACAGCCCCGCACACAAATTCAACAAATTGTTTGGGCGTGAGGTTGAGAAGCCTTCATGGAAATGGTCCAGTCCAGACGAAACCAGCACAGACGCCTCGGCCGTGTTGGCTGCTTTGGACCCCCACGCTGACGGACGGCAGCACTGTCGTTACCCCGCTGTGCCCGGTGGTGAAGCAGGGCTCCTGAAGCAGCGCCGATTCAATGATTTTCATATCTTGAACAGCAGCATAAATACGTCCTGGCCACATCCCCCTTCCTTCCAGACTCAGAAACAGGAGAGCCAAAACTACTTCCGTTCGGAGCTTCCAAAATAAAACGAACGGAGACGTGTAGATAATGCAGTGTACCGAGGTAATAATAAAGACATTAATAAAAGAAAGTTGGCTGTTGTCGTATTTGTTCGTTTTACTGTTCTGTCCAACTCCTAATATCTTAATTGAAAAACAAAACTAAGATATTTCGCGCCATTATTATGAAGGAAAAAACCACCATACTTCCGGTCTTCTCTCTATCAACTTCAACTTCACTTCCTCACTCGACAACTAAACACTGTTGTCTCTCGGTAATGCTGATGTTACGACAAAGTCAGGGGTGATGTCCAGCTCCAGTCAACCAACACAGAAGCAGGCGGGGCGAACGGAAACCATACAATCCCGAAATCGCACAAAGAGGCCGCTCAGTCCAGGTTTTAATTGATAACTTATCGATACTGTCCATTAGGCAGCTAGACGAGTCCTCCCTCGCGTCACAGCTCGGCAGACCAGAGGGACATCACACTTGCCGTATAACCGCCTTCGAGACGAAGGCCTGTCCGCCGAGGATGAGCACAATAACGACGCTTTGTCGTCGTAAAATCCATGATATTAAGAGAGGTCGGCAGAGCGCTCCTCAGCTGTAGATATCCAGGTCAGTGTAGGCGGCTACCTCTCTACGTAACCAACGCCCAAAGATTCCCTCACGTTTGCGACATTTGCCATTACTGTCGCAAAACATACCTTTTCACACCTTTGCGGCAGCGACTTGATTTGCATTTCACACCGGGGAATTTCTGTGTGAAATAGATATTTAGATCCACCCTGCCCTCAGTTTCCACTTTCTGCTGCTATCTTTAACATGTGACTAAATAAATACACAAATACCAGTGTGGCTTATCAGTCTTAGCAGTATTTACATGAAGCTAAATTCAAATGTCATCCTGTGAGATTAGACAGTCTGCACTTTAGAGCCACATTAAGTACAGCGCTACAAGGTACCAAGAAATGAGAAGCAACTTAAAAAACACAATCATGGATTGTATGAAATAACCTATGTGAAATATAAAGCATGCAGCAAATAATAAGAGCAGCGGCTGAAAGATATCTCGGCTACATGTATCAGCCTGCACATCTGGGCAGATTCGGTCGTCTGGTATTGGATGACAGTCCAAAGACTTTCTGCGCCAGATTTGGTTCAGATATGGAAGAAGCATCTGACAATCATGGTGTATATGGGCCAGATTTGGGCAATGAATCCAGGCGTATACTGGACCAGCAGAAAAATAAAGAAAGCATGGGGCCCAAGTATGAGCTGGATTTATTCTGTCTCTACTCTCTATCCGAGGCTTCACTGTTAAAAAGTATAAATGTTATGTCCGACTAAACTAACTTTTTCACAGCTTGGATTGCTTCCCAGTGGTATCCCTAAATAATAGGTGATCCTAAATTATCAATTAATTATATAGGCATTTACAGTGAAATGAATATAAATGCTAAATATACAATATATAAACATTCATCCCTTGAAGATCATCTGAAAAGAATAGGTTTGCTTGTAAATGATAGAAATGGCTTCAGAAAAGCTGGAGCATGTATCAATCATTTACAATCACATAAGTTGTTAGAATTAGAGAATTAAACAAAATAGAACTAAATGGAGACCTTCTTTAATAGAAATTGTACATTTTAGGTGTAGTAGATGGAATCTCTTTGTTAAGCACATGTTGCTTGTGTTCAGCTCACCGAGTTTAGAACAGGGTGGTTTCCATAAAAGGTTGGTGTGCAGTGAAGTGCTGTGTTGTCACCAACACTGTCCTCGGATTGTGATTCTTCAGATGTTTGAAAGTGGGGATTAAATTAGATTTTTTGATCACCTGTATTCTAGTTTATGCAAATTATGTAATCTTAAATGCAGACCAAAATCAATAGAGTGTGCTTAATTCTGTTGCTTGGTTCAACAGAGATGTCATATACCATCCAATACACCGTAATACCCTAAAGGAGGCTGTTAGTGTTTTAGTTTATTCAACAGGTAGTAGAAGGTTACACAGTTCTACTACCTGTTGAATAAACTAAAACACTAACACTAATAAACTCCATTGACATGAAAACATAAGTGTTGTGTCTGTTCTGTTTCAGATGTTGATGCTAACACAGTTCATTACAGAACACATAAGCTTTCCAGTCATAGAAATCAGAGATGGATATTGGGAAACTCCAAATATCAGACATAAATGTGAGACAACTCAACCAAGGAACAGTCTTTTGAAAATGCAGCTGCCTACTTCAAAGATCTTTAATTGGGACATTTAACATGAACATCTCTTGCCTGGTGCAGTGAAATCTTTATTTTGTATGATTAATTCACAGATTGCGGTCTAATATTCATGATGTTAAGTGCAAATTGTTCCTGATGTTCCTGACGTCTTTTGTTGTTTAGTGCAATTCTAAATTATGTACATATAGTCTGGTGAAAAACAGAGCTTTACGTGAGGCAGAATTTAAGTGGGAGTCAAACATCTCTGTGTATTTATGTTTAGGTACATTACCATCACTTATAAAAACAAGTGTCTAACTACCCTCCCTGGAGATAAGAATTTGTCTATGTGATTTAGGTGAGTCTGAAAATAAAATCCTTTACATGTTTTGTTGCTCACTATATGATGATTATATGTACCTTGTGATTAGCTGTACCTTTGTTTCTGATGAGTTCTTCTGGTTATGTTATAACTAACTACCTATGGAGCCATTCTATGATAGGAGAAGCACAGATGTAGCTAATAACATTAATGATGATTCATTTCCATAAGTGTTCCATTAAGCCATTCCAGTGAACCAGAATGCATTTTTCAGTAGCCTACATGATAATTAGCATTATTAGTTAATACTGTTAATTAGAGAAGGTGGGGGTGGGGTCTATCGTTGCAGCCTTATTGTACAGACGAAGTAGACGGTGAGAGCAATATAAGCAGTGGTATACATGCAAAAATTGTTTGCCAGTGGGTAGTTGGATTTGCTGTAAAGGCTGTGAAGCTCAGCATTCACTGAGCAGTGTGACTCCAGGAGGCACTGGATCATCTGTGGGACGCTGGACCTGATATGAATGTGAAACAGCAAAAGGAACGCAGCAGAGGGATTCTAAGGAACAACAAGTCCCCAGCAAAGACATATGGCTGTTCCAGTGGGGGGGGTGGGGGGGTGGGGTTAGAAGATCTGCTTAAAGATAACAGTCTTTAGTTTCACAGTCATATGTGCAGTCTGAAAAGGTCAAGTTTGTTACAAAGAATCAGCTATATGTGGGTTGTTCCTAATCAGCCATCAGGAACCTCATCACAGTTAAACAGAAGTGTATCTGTGATCAGCTGTGAATGACTTAATGTTTCCACTTAATGTCTCATTTCATTAAGCAGCTTATTTAACTAATTTCACTTCTGTGTGCATAAAAATAACATGGACATGACATATGTTACAGATTATAATTATAGAATATATTTCATGAGGGCAGCAGGAGATGTGTTCTATTATTCAACTGGACGGCATAAAACATCTCAACAATAAGCTGAGATGTTTCGAAATCCAGAGCATTAGTTCAGTTACTTTATGATTGCAGGCTCTAGATAATATTTCAGTAACATATAGCCACTTAGAATACATCTGATAGTGTGATTGACTCCACAGTGAGTTAACATACTTGGATTCTTGTATTTAACATCACTGTAATATTTTAATTGCATGCATACCTTGTGATTTTATCCCTGTTCATCTTTTATCAGTTTATCATGTAGTAATATACTGTATGTTGTGCTATAGCTACTCAACAGCGAGACTAGATATTTTTCTCTTTTATCGACCAGAGTAACAGTATTATGGTACAGTATAGTGATTTGAATCTCCTCAGCTGTCTGCCTCTGGTTTGTTTTTGCTATAAACAAGTTATTGGACTGTGTATTGACAACTAATAAATCAACTAAAAAATCCATTAGAGTCAGAGACAATCTGTTCTCACACTATAACCATAATTAACGGATAACAGTAGGATATTAGATTTTGGGGGGATTTTGTTTGGATGATGACTATAAAATGCTATTTTTCCATGTAAGTTTTCCATATGATAAAAATGATTTGAGGGTCTGACATCCAATTATCTCTCCTGAGAAAGTACCTGTCATACTGAGATTTACAGCCTCCCTCACCATCATTCCAGATGAGTCCACATACCCCCATGTCCCTAATTGCACTGACAATTACACTTATCTGTTGGAAAATTCTTGTTATCACTCTAATTGGCCTAAAGTCCCATAAACACAAATACTGGCATCAGTAAACAGATTGCGGTTCTGTTTACACTGAGATGAGGTGCTGTTCAGTCCGCTCTCCTGCTCATAACAACATAATGAGAATGTTTACGTTTTAGGCCTACATATGCAATGTAATGGTCTGATTTAGCTTATGATGAGTTCAACACTGAGGGCCTAGACCTGCATGTACCATACTCATCATATTATTTCATCATCAGCACCTGAAGCATTTCATTATGAAAACTTACCTTATACAACTTTACCTTCAAATAAACAGCACTTAATATTGGCTCACTGCTGAAACTGAGTAATTTGTAGACTCCCACTTCATACAGTACATTCTTACATTTGCAGTATTCACAGGTTTTTGCCAGGTTTTGAAAAATAAAAGTCACAGAAAAAGACCCTCAGTTCTGAACTAGTTTCACAGACAGAAAATAATAAGGTGCTCCTGAAATTGAAGAGAACAAAAAAGTATTGACTGTGATTCAGCAAATGAAGGTGTTTATTAATACATAATTGATTATCAGTGGAATCAGATGATATATTAATACATTACACCTTACTTGTCCTACTCTAGCAGGAGTCTATATGGTATATTGTTTTTTTCAAGCCAACATTTGCCTTTGTCCTTGCAGGTAACAGTAATCCTATTTTTTGTCATCCTGCAAATCATTTATTGGATGTTCCTTGTTCAATTACTTTAAAGTCAATGACTTTTGTTAAACAATAAACAGATTTTGTAGAAAAACTGTCAAACTATCAAGTAAGTATTGTGTTAGTATCTGTTACAAGCATTGTATTAATATGTATTGAAAAATGTCTGTTCATATTTTATAGCGAACCCAATGTTGCCATGTTAACCACTGACATTAATGCACTGAAAAGTTGTGATCACAAATGAGTAAATGATGGCAATACATGAAAATATTTTGTTTGGTCAATTTTATGAACAGGTGGATATTGTATCACAAGTAGCATCTATTATCTGGATGCTGAAAAGTGTTTTCTAGCAGACAAAGTCATTTTAATGGAAGCAGCACAGCAACATGACAGCTGTAGTTAGTTATTCTCACACTGCCATTTAGTTAGTTTATTTGCATCTCATGCTCACCATTTTCTATCAACACACACACACAGCAGTGTGTGTGTGTGTGTGTGTGTGTGTGTGTGTGTGTATGTTGATACAAAATGGTGAGTATGACATGTGAAATAAATAAAGGAAAAGGCAGTGTGAGACTAATTACAGCTGTCATGTTTTTGTGCTGCTTCCATTAAAATGACTTTGTTTGTTAGAAAACACTCTTCAGTATCCAGATGGTAGATGTGTGTGTGTGTGTGTGTGTGTTTGTGTGTACTTTTTTCTTCTTTTTGCAATATTGTCCACCTGACATTCATGCCAATAAAGCATATTGACTTGAATTGAGCTGAACTGACTTGAACTGAATTCAGGAGACTGCTGATCCGATGTTAGTCTGTGAACTCTCTTTTTAATTTAAATTTTGTGTCTGAAAACGCTTGTGTCCTCATGCATGAGTTCAGCTCAGAGAACTGTGGATACTTGGATCACTTCATGCTGGCTGTAGTGTGGAGGAGAGTGATTAGCTCAGAGACCCTATACTAATTCCTGACAATAATGATAAATCATTTTAATATCCTGAACTGTTACTGATTCTAATTTTTAGTTTCAGACAAATGAACAGCACCACCTGTTGGAAGACCAGCAACATGGCATGGTGCCAGTGTTTCTCCAGATTTTAGCTGCAAATCATGTATAATTTTTTTTTCATGGAATAAACACTGTGTGGTTTTAGATTTTCAGATTTTTTCCAGCCATGAGTTCCATTAATTCCATTAAATCCCAGTATTTCTTTTTTCTTTTTTCTTTTTTAAGTTGCATTCTCTTTGCATTGTCTTGTAAATCAATGTAGACTTTTATAAACTTGTGTATATGGATGTAAATTATAACAAAAGATTATAAGAGAAATTATAGCCTAGCCATTATACGTACAGGATGATATGTATAAAATCAACACAAGCAGTAGACCTACTCATTATGAGTCATTTTGAAGACAAACAACTTTTTAATTCATTTGTTGTTATTTTTTAACTTATTACAACTAATGCATGTGTGTTAGTACTACGTGTTACTTCTAATGCATGCATGTACTTGTAATGCACTTCTAACGCAAATATATATTATATGACATTGAGAACTACATTTCCCATGATCCCCTTCGGAGCGACCGTAAACAGAAACAAGCGGAAACAAAGGAGGTTTTATTAAAACACAAACACATCCCTGGCCGTGGAAGTACTCAGGGAATCAACTACAGCCATTGACTTCGCCAGCAATAATATTGAAACTAAAAATAAAGAGTGAGTCAAAGTGAGCTGAGAAGCGAACTGCATCAGTCACCATGGCACTGAAGAGAATACAGAAGGTAAGTTTGACTAGCTAGCTTTGGTTGCCGGTGGCTAATGGCAGCTAACTGGCCCAGCAGAGGCTAACGTTAGAGTTATTATGTTTTATGTACAAAGATTTCAGTGCTATCCCCGCATTAAAACAACTTCTGGCAAAGTTTGTAACGTTTCTGGAAATTAGTTTTTTGTTGACACCTCCCGGAATACACACAACGACAACTTCAAAGTTTCATCCTATCTCGCTAACAAATAGCCAAGTTAGCTTAGTAACTGCCCTGTTTGGCTGCCTTCGTGTCAGTATGTCACTGTTTTCAAAGCTGTCACTCTACGAGCTCTCTATCTTGTCTAAGTAACCGACCAACAGCCCTCTTGTCCTTGTACGTGTCCTCTTCGTTGTGGATAAGGGCTACAGCGAACAGGAAAGTTACTACATCACAACGTTATTCATTTCTAACGGTTTTCTTTTGCTGCTTTCTGCTGTCACAGCTCTGCTATGTAGTTCGTGCTGGCGGCAGTAACTGCTTTAATAGAATATTAAAAGTGGAAAGACACCAGGAAAGTGTCAGGTGTCTCCACACCAAACAACCACAAGCCCTCATGAAGTCCAGAATTCACCTAGGAAAGTATAAAATATACTGTTATGATTACTTGTGTGCGCTTCGTCATAGCTTTAACTTGGGTCTAACACCCAGGGAAGACCTTGAAAGCTCTTCCTTTCCCTCATGCCACTCCTTTCCAACCAGGAAGTACCCTAATGCAGACAGTGGAGGAGAGGAGGACTGGGGGAAAGTGCAGGCCTCTTGGGAGAAGTTATTAGTTATTGAAACATCAAGATAAGATGTCTGCTAATTGGTGAACAGGCACTTTAAAAACTGATGTATCCCTGCGTAGCCAGACAATTTTTATCTACCACACTGAAATAATCATGCACCCAGTGCCCTGATGCTGCTGATGGACTGTGTACATATTATCAGTATTAATCACTTTAGCTAAGCTAACAATGATAACTAACTGCCATATTTCTGCTATGTTGAGCAGGAGCTGCAGGACCTGCAGAGAGACCCTCCAGCACAGTGTTCTGCTGGACCAGTGGGGGATGACTGTGAGTACACACACATTTCATGACACTTGAGTATATTTGAAAGTGGCAGCCTCTCACTGCCTGTGGGCTGTTTGATGGTTAATATGTGGTAATAGCACACAATTATGACACTGTTTCAACTGATTTTTATAAAAGCAACAAACAAGTAGGAGTACACTTTGTCCTAGAAATAGAAACAACAATATGAACAGGGTGATTGTTTTGTTATTTTTGTCTAGCAAGAGGAACAAACATAGTTAGGGGAGAAAGAGTCCAGTCCAGATTTCAAAGCTTTGCCTGAAAGGTCAATTGTGAGCTATTCTTATATCACAGCATGTTTTGGAAGTAATAGTGGGACCAGAACAGCAGATAGGGACTCTATTCTTCCAACAGAGCAGTGCTGTCAGAGAGAGTCAGTGAGGAAAGTCCTGGAGTCAGTTTGATAGGTTACCTTAAATAATCCAGACATAGACAGTGACAGGGTACAGAAGTGGCTGAAGCTGTATGATCAGCCGGTACAGTGGTAAGACTGGCTTCACCTGTGCCAAATACAGAAAGCAGTGGCAGAGACATGAGCTTCTGTAGACACTTTGTTGCAGCGGATGAATGATGACATTGTGAACATTGTGTCTGTGACATGTACAGCTTACGTTCTTCTGTGTTTCTCTCTTTCTCTTTCATTGCTTCTAGTGTTTCATTGGCAGGCGACCATAATGGGTCCAGTGAGTATCATGCCATCACTTATGTCTGTCAGTCTTTTCATACAGACTCAGACTTACAGACTTGGTAGCTATATGGACTTAAATTGTTTCCCATTGTTTTACATACACTACCACTGCCACAATTTTTTTTTTAGAACACCTCAATTTTTCCAGGTGTTATCTACATTTACATAATTCAAAGTGTTTCGGAAATTACAGCATAGAACAAATAACAATTGGAGATTTAAAAAATGTAATGTTCTTTCCAGCATTACTTCCACCCTAACTAAACCTAGACCAGGTCCATGGGGTCTGGAGACTGTGCTGGTCTTCATCATGTGAAGCCTCTGTCTGGTTCTTTGCTTCTAATGTTGTGGCTCATTATTTTGTTGTAGACCAACCAGTCTGTCTTCCTGTGTGTCCTCTGTCTTATATCAATATACATTACTTTTTCCTGCAGTACAGAATTGTCCTAACAATTCAAATCTTTGAACAGACAAAGGGTTTGTAAGGAATTGTTTGCATTAACTTTCAAGGTTTCATTTACTTAAATTGCTGCAGGAAAGCTGGAAGTTCACCAATTTCTTCTTCCCTGAAAAGTTTTCTTTGACATTTACATTATATTTTTCAGTTTTTGGAGAACTAAACTTTTTATTATTATTATTATTATTATTATTATTATTTTGCCTTGGGCAGTTTACCACTGAACTTCGTATCATTTAAGTTTATACTCTGGACTTGAGCTGCTTAAATTTAAGTAAAAACTGGATCAAATGTGGGTGTTCTCAAACTTTTAACTGGTAGTGTAGACCTTTAAGGCCATGACAGGGAGTTGTTTTGTTTTTGTGTAATACAAAGTGCAACATAGAATCAAGTATATTGTATATTTTGTATATATATGCATCATTAACGATTATAAAACAACAAACAAATCATCTTGCAATGATCTGTTTGTTTTGGCCTCCAAAAATTGAAACATATTCTCAGGGGAACTGTATCACAAAGTCAGATTAGCAAATTAGCTAACCTTGTGTAGTCACATAGCTGGGTTACCTTTGACTGGAATTGATCACAAGGTAACCTATAAAGCACAGCTGTCATCTTGAAACAGGCAACGGGCCACGTATTGATGAGTCGACTAAGAGGAAAAATTGAGTCATTGTCTTGCAGAAGACATGCTCTAAAAAATACTGCATTCACAGCAAAGTAACAAGTAATAACAAGCACAGAGGAATATGTTCACAGACCAGCAGAATTTGTAGAATAAAAATTAGACCACTTTGATTTTTATTTAGTATTTAATTTAACAGTTGTTTACGGTACAGTTACCAATAACAAATGACATTTATAGTTGATTATCAAAGGAAAACCATGGTTAATTGCACCACATTAATTGTTGAGATCTCAGACAGTGGTAACTTAAACACTGTTAAAACAATAGGTCTAACAGAACGGCAACCAGCAGTTTATTAAAGTTATCTCAACCACTTTATTTGGAGATGAAACTGAAAGTGAGCATTGAAAAGGATAACTGTACAGAAGGTCAAAGTTGAAGCAGGACATGGGTCTGTTAACTGGATGGATGATGGATGTTTATGCCTGACACTTTGGAAATTCACCTTCTTTTTCTGTGACAAACAGTTTAATTTACCTATTGGATTGTTTAAAACCTCTATGATCAACTGCTCTCATTAGTTGCCCCTTTGGACCTATTTTTAAAGATGTCCCTGCATTCTGAGATATCATCAATTAATTGTGCTGTGAGTAGAGTGTTATCATAACCAATAACACAAATGACCTTAAGAATAAAAAATTATAAACCAAGTTTATTATTAGCTGTAGTTTTCCATAAATGAACCTCAATTTTTTTTATTTTCATCATGATTCGCATCATATTGGTCTGAACTGATCATGTTAATTAACATTTTCAGTAGCATTGGGTTGTAATTTGCTCATATATGAGACACAGTGAGGCTTTGGCTGTATCAGCTACTAACAGACCCCAACAGACACTGATTGATTTGATTGCCAACAAGACAAAAGGATGGAGGCCTTACCTAAACCTGGTCAGCTCAGCTGGCTTTCTACAGGTGCTCCGCTTGACCCACCTTCTTGATTCCACCAATCAAAACACAAATGACAAGCTATGACTACTGTAGGATATGTATTATTTCTACTATTTCTTGTGCATCCTATTCTACTCTAGCTGTGTGTTTGTAGTCTACATACAGAGCCATAAAATCCCATGGGCAGTAACACTTTAAAATCACTCTCTAATTTATAATTTACCGTCCACATTGTGTGATTGGCTTGTAATAATAAACTTCACCTCCACCTCAGTGTGGAGACTCATAGTCATGGTGAGCAGCTTTGTGACAGTAGTTCACTAATATTAACATAAGGCTTCAAAGTCTAGATAACTTGAGGAGAAGCTGACTGAAGTTGAACCTTTTGATACAGGCCCCTGTTCTCTCTGAAGGTGGCTGTAGTCACAGATTGTCAGTCATTTGAATGTTTTCTAGTGGGAAATGTTTTCCTGACAGAAATGTCTCACATGTCTTTTTGTCAGGGTGATAGTCCTTATCAAGGAGGAGTATTCTTTCTCACAATCCACTTCCCCACCGACTACCCATTCAAGCCACCAAAGGTAAGAACTGGTTTTGTCACTCAAAGCCTTATCCTGTCATACAATTTATTTGTGTTGTTGTGAAGTAACAAAACCTTATGGTCCTGAAGACCTCTCTTATTTCATAAATTATGTAAGGGATAATACTGGACAAGGTGTACGTCCCATGTGTTTTCAATAAACAATGACAACAAACAATGTTTACGAGACTAGCTTGGTAAACTTCCTGTATTATTTGTGTCATATTTCAAACCATTTCCTTTATTTTGAGCTAAAACTCACTTTATTTAGCTGCATTATGAGATTATTCTAAGTGGGTAATGGTAGCAGCTGTCTGTGGTATACAAGTTGGTAGGATTGGAGGTAGCTGGGAGTGACGGCAAACGTTCACTGCCTGAAAGCATTTTAATGGCTAACACAGGGGCCAAGAACAAGCCCAAGAAGGCTTTCCTTTAGAACCTTTCACAGTCATCAAAATCTCTCTATTTCTATATTAATGAAAAATTTCTCAAATTAAAGCTGAGACTTGGCACATTTTCATTATTTGAACTTGAATGCGCTGAAACACAGAGGCTGAGGGACATTAGTGCAGTAATTGTGGAGGTGTGTTGTATCTGCTCATACAGACCTGTGTGAATAAAATCTGTTGTTTTTTTGCAGGTAGCATTTACAACAAAGATTTATCACCCAAATATTAACAGCAATGGCAGTATCTGTTTGGACATTCTACGATCACAGTGGTCCCCAGCACTAACAGTGTCTAAAGGTAATTACAATCTCCTGTTGTATTAAATGTACTATAACTATAATACAACAACAATATCTCCACTGTGCCACTGATTCTGTTTTGAGCATGTAGAGAGCATAAATCTATATTCGTCTACATGTTTCATTACAAAATGTGAAAGTGTGTACTCATTTAGAGAACATTTTTTCATGTGCATCTATTGTGTAATTCATTTTACCATAATTAGTGTTTGTATTGTTTGTAAATAGTAATGTAACAAAAAACAAAAGAACATATATAGTGTTAATCTTAGCATTTTTTTTTAGTAGCAGAGCTGTTTTGTGTGCTGTCCACAAGGACATGGCGCCCGACCTGTATTTGTTTGCGTTAATTTACCAGGAGCTTTTGATATTTGAAAGACTATGGAGGCCCATATACCTGTAATAATAAGTAATGATGAATGAAATGCATCAACACAGAAAATTATTTCCGCTATTTCTGTTGAACATATATAGAAATAGATAACATAAAGTTAATGAGTTGCACCAGTTTAGTGCAATAAAAAAAATTGGTTTGTTTGTGCACGTTTGTGCAGAAGTAATAGGAAATTTGTGCTCTCAGCATATCCTGATCACATGGGATTCCAACCTCATGGAGTTGCAGTGTTTGCACATGGTCAGGTAGTATTCCTGAAAGATGTCAGTAATTCAGTTCACCGCTGTGCAATTTGTTAAATTAGAAGCCCAACCTGAGTAAGTAATGTGAAATGTGCAGCGTACGGAATAGGCTTCACAACAGTGTTTATGCATTGCCTCAGAGGACTACTGCCTTTGCCAACGACATTAGCTAAGTTAAATACTTTCTGTTAGCAGAGGTAGGGAGGTCTTCCTCGTCACCGTATGCCACTTTCCTATAACAGAGGTGTTTTTCTTTTGGCAGCCCTCTTTGATTTGAATGGAGTGGACAAAATAATAGAAATACCTGTCAACATAACGCAATGTAATTCAACAGCAGCACAAATTGCAGCCTCCAAAATAGAGTTGAATCAACACATCTTTAAGACAGTTTCAACACAAACTGAACGTTACAACCTTCGTGAAGGATGATTATTTGCAAGACTATTAATTTTAGCTAGGTGTTTCTATGTATGTATGTATGCATGTGTGTATGTCTTGTTTCTTTCTTTTCTTAATTGCTTTTATGTTTTATGTAAAGTACTTTGTTTGTTGAAAGGTGCTATACAAATAAACCTCGCCTTGTTTTATCTAATCTACACGTTAACTAATAATCTTTATAATTTCTCTTCATTCCAGTTTTATTGTCCATATGTTCATTGCTTTGTGATCCAAACCCTGATGATCCCTTAGTTCCAGACATAGCGCACATCTACAAGAACGACAAAGACAAGTGAGTGTGCACACAGGCTCAGGTGATACTTCATTCATTGTCCACTAATATCAATATCAACATCTGATGACTCTCTTCTTTTCCTTCTTCAGATACAACAAACTAGCAAAAGAATGGACCCAAAAGTATGCTATGTAAAGGAAAAAAAACATCAAAGATAAAAAAAAAAAAAAAATTCAGCATTTTTTTTTTTCTTTTTTAAAGTCACAACACACTGTAAATTTTAGTATGGAATCATTAAGTAATCTTTGGTAACTTCCATCAAACTGTAATGTCATTGTTATTAATCTGAGACCATACATATACATTATTTGTTTTATTTACCTGTGGTCATTTAATGGCTGTCTTGACATTTTAAAGATTGGCATGTTGTTTTTGCATCAAGGACATTTTATTTATAAAATGCAGATTTATTGCAAACTGCTTCACAGAATTCTTCATTTTTAAGTAAAACTAGTGACATGTAGGACACAGATCCCACCATATGCTGCTCGGCAACAAGAGAGGAGCTGAGTAACAGAGCAGCAGGGTAACGTACTTATTACACAAACTGCTGCATAACTGCAAAATCCCAGCTTTGGTCTCTGCTAGCATCCATCAACAGCCAGCAAGAAACACTGAACCATGGGAATGTTGACACGTAAATACCAAATATGTAAGCCCCTCATTCTGACATGTCTGTAAAACAAAAGAATACTGACAACGTCACAATATCCCCTTTAATATTACAACTTCACCTTACTTTCATAGAGTGGGTGGCAGAGGTTCTTGTTTAGTTGTTTGCATGTTGTTGCAGACAATGTTGAATGAAAGAATGTACTGTTGAAGTTCCCCTGAAAATGGGAGCAATTACAAGTCATGTATTACTGTGTTCTTCATCTCTTATTATTATTATTATTATTATTATTATTATTATTATTATTATTATTATTATTAATTGTATAGTATTAAAATCCTCTGGAACTGTATAATTGTTTTATTCATTTTCATTTAAATTGCAGTCATCACAATGTAAATCTGTCATTAAAACAATGTACTCTTTTCCCCTGAGTATAGCTGTGATGTTGGGTTTTTGGTTGGATTAACACAGGCAAAAAAGATCAGATTTTTGACCCAATGAAACCTGTACCTAGGGGTTATATATGTTCATCTGTTTGACCTCCAGTCTGTCTGTAAATCTGTCTATGCTATAGAAAGGTTAAAAAACATCCCATTTTCTGTTCCTGTGTATACACTCTCTGACTTGTGTCTTTGAGGCCTGTGTGGCAACTTTTGTACTGAATTAAAGAATGGTACAGTTTTTTATCATGACTTTATGGTCTAGCTCAGTTTTTATCACAGCGCTTAATGTTGATTTGTGGGGGACAGTTTGTATCTTTATGTGGTCTTGTTCTGTTGACGTGCCCTAGTTCAGTGATCATATTTGGAATTATTGTAATTCAAATTCATGGTAGTTTTCATTAATTTATTACAAAAGCATACTTATAAATGCTAAGAAAAACAGACATAGTAAATAATAATCATCACTAACGGTTACAAAGAACGATAACCTTTATACGAGAAGGGGGCCCCATGAATATGGAAATGGCCTGAAGATCAGGTAGTAAATCGGAAACCCACCTAAAGGCCCCTGTCATATTGATAATTGTTGTATACTAGTAGATATTCTACAACAAATGTTCAGTAAAATTATTAGCTCAAATCTGGAAATTTTTGGGTCTTGGGATAGTTGTCTGCTTTGCATGATTAGCAGTATAAAGGGAAAAGCCTTGGATAAAAACACGTGGTTTACAGTGAGCTAACAGGTGGTGAAACAAATGTATTAATCAGTCAAAAAGTATAAAGACTGGACGGCAAGCTGTAAGAGCCAAAAAGGTTGTAATGATTTCATTTCTATTCTGCTTATTTTACTTTTGATGGCAAGATCATTGCCATACATGACGTTCTGCTTCGTAAAATGATTAAACGAGATATATTATAAATAAGACGAACAGAACTTGGGCGGAAACGGAAGTAAACAGCTTCGACCTCTTCCCACAATCCACCGGGTGAGATTGAGGGCGCCTTTTGCTGTTCCTGCATGTCAACAAGGAGGAGGGAGGGGGCACCGCTTCAATTCAAACATCTAATGCATGAAAATATCAACACGCTGGCTTTGTGGGACAATACGTCTGTCTTTCTTTACTCGAGTTAACGGCCTTCAACGTTAATTAACACCGACATGGCTCCGTTCAGCGTGCTAACAGCAAGTGTTAGCCTGCTGGCTAAGTCCTTCAGTGTCTTGTCCTGCACAAGCACCCTGGCAAGGTAGCTAACCTTAAGTTTCTCTCTGTATCAGCTAGCTGAAGTTATAGAAGAGCTAAGTTAGCCAGCTAGCTTTAGCTTGCTCTCTTGGTATTCCGTATACTGAAAGTTAGCAATTATCTTTATTTTTAGAGACTAGAGACAGTAATGGAAAATAATAAGATTAGTGAATTACTGTATGTCCTGGAGTCAACTGTTACTGAATACCTAGTCAGTCACAGCCACGTTTTGACGCGTTAATTTCAATAACATCCTGTTTGTTGGAGAGCTTTGAACGGTTGTGTGGAGTTTTTAGGGTGTTACTATTTAATAAGAAATATATGGTGTAAATTTAAACGTATTTAAAATTGACTTTTTACTTAGTAAGTAATGCACATGTGATTTGGGCCGATGGTGGAAAGAAATTGTCCTTTACTATGTGCAGCAGTTTTTAGTCCCTTGCAGTTCATGCTGTCAGTTTTTTTTTTTTTTCTTTCAATAGGCATTACTTTACGTGAACTAAACGAAAACATATGTCTTCATAGTGGATTTATGTGGGGTGTATGACCCAGTGGACAACCAATTCTTAAAGTCACACATTTATTAAAAGAAGTGCTGCTTTGGTGTGTTGGATATTGTTGGATATATAGATTGCATAGAATAGTTAAAAAAAGATTGAAATTGTGTGTTATGTTGCTCTTGAGCAGGCACCACTAAATTGCTACGAGTTAGTAGAGTTTTGTGTGTAGTTTGCTCCATTCTAGAGAAAAGATGCCAGGATGTTCTCTGCATAATATCATGTTTATGTGTATGTGTGCACGCATGCTTTAGGTGTAGCAGTGTCCTCCCCTCTGCATACGTCGGCCCAGTGAAATTTCTGACTTCACAGGCCAGCGGCCCTCCAAAGAGACCTCTCAATGCATACATGAGATATGTTATGGAACAGAAGCCAATCATAATCAGTCAAAACCCAGGTAAATCTGCAAGACTTAATACTTGACTTGTGGCTTGACTTAAGGATTTCATAAACCCATTGCACTTATACGGCAGTAACAGCTTGTAATACTTAACAATAAGCAGTGAAAAGCATGCGTATTTAAATCACACTGAAATGTAAATTAACTGTTTGAGTTTTATTCTATCCTAAGTCAAGGACTCAGATAATGTCATTCAGTCATGTTGTTAATTGTCATCCTGTAATTTTTGTCTTTAGAAATAAAAGCAGTGGAAATCATCAGGAAGGCTGCCCAGCAGTGGAGAACCATGAGCCCACAACAAAAACAGGTATTTCCATCTGTTAGTTGTTGGACAGTATAAACTGTACAGGGTCAGTTTTGGTCTGTCCTAGATTAATGTTGCCCTAAGTGCTTACATTGTAGGCTAAGGCACGTGGCAGATAATCTCCGTAATACTGAATGAGTGTAATATAACACAAACACTATATCTTCTTTTTCTATACCGTCTCTCCACAGGGATTGTGTCAAACTGTTGTTGTGACCAAAGCTTTTCTCTGTCTTGTGTAGCCATTTCAGGAGGCCTCTCTGCGGGCCAGGGAGCAGTTTAAGGTGGACCTCCAGCACTACCAGGCCCAACTGTCTCCAGCACAGTTTCAACAGCAAGCCCTGGAGAAGAGACAGAAGCTGGCCAAGAGGAGGGCCATCCGCAAGAAGAGGGTAAGAGATATAGTAGTAAAAAATGGAACAAGCTAAACCTGGGCTCCTTAGCTGTCAAGACCCTCAACTCATATTTTCATTTCTGTGATATCCAAATTATCTAGAAGCTTGGCTTTGCTGACAGTCTGTTACCTTGTTGAACCCCTTGTCAGAGTGCTGAACCCTGTTTATATCAACACTGCTGAACAATAACTGTGGCTCCTCTCTGTGTGTATGATCCAGGAGTTAAACAGCCTGGGGAAGCCCAAACGTCCTCGTTCTCCATTCAACATCTTCATGTCAGAGCACTTTGAGGAGGCCAGAGGAACCACCACACAGGTAAGTAACCACTGCACCATGACATTACATTTAAAGGGACAGTTCAGATCATCTGGTAATGTCTGCAGGAGATACATGGACTTGTCTGCCAGTGACTGGTCAGATTTAGATGATGTCATCCACGGTCATGATGGTGTCATTGATCAAAAATATTTAAAACTGAGACACAATATCAAAAAGACACTGGGCCTCATGCAAGGGTGAAACAACAAGTGAGAATCTGTGGCATTCATGGATTTTCTCTTGTTCAGGGATTCAAAAAATGCGTAGAAAGATGAATGAATTCAAATTAAACAAAATCCCGCACACTGTCTAACATGCAATGGCATATTTATTAGCAACATTTTGGTTTGTGACAGTTTAGAGCCAACTTTAATAGGAGTGGCTGTAAGCCTGCAACCAATCACATTACCCGAGGACCAACAGAAAGATCACAATCTGATATAAAACAGATTAAATTCATAATATCATTAATAAAAAGACCAGAAGCAGTTTATTCAGTTGTTTTGGTATCACTGGCTCTGGGGCTGCAGTCTATTGAGACTGCAGCATAGAATATTGCACTGGTCACAGCAGACTGGTAACAGATCTACAACATTTTGCTGTAGACAGACTGTATGTTGCATTTTCAGCCCACTATGTTCTCAAAGTGCATTACAAGGTATTTTGTATCACCTCCAACCTCCAACTCCTCTCTAAGAATGGAAGTGGTGATAAACATAGTCCTGGTCCTGGTCCATGACATTTAGCTGGTATATGAATATGTGCCTGTATTGTAAAAGAGGATTTCCATGGCTTTGCACAACAGTTGTTGATATATTGCTGTTGCTGATGTTCATTCAGGCAAAGATGAAGTCGCTGTTGGAGGACTGGAAGAATCTGTTCAGCCATCAGAAACAGGTTGGCACACACACACATGCAGTCACCACATAACCTTTATTCTTGCAGTAACAAGGATTTCATGCAGACGTTCTGTGTTTGTGCCACATCTCAGGTCTACACACAGCTGGCCGAGGATGATAAAATTCGCTACAGGAATGAGATGAAGTCGTGGGAGGAGCATATGGCGGACATCGGACGAGACGACCTGATCCGAGAGCAGACCTTGACGACCAAGAAAAAACTCGCTGCTAAAACTCAAGCAGCCAAGAAAGCAGCCAAGAAAGCAGCGAAAGCGAAAGTGAAGAAGACGACGGCCACAGGAAAGTCAAAGACAACCAGGAAGACGACGAAAAGTAGCTCAGCAAAAACTGCCAGGACTACCAAGACCACCAAGACCACATAGGATGTGTGTATCTACTGAGTCTAGAGGGAAAAAAGAGCATTGATGACAACTGAAGACAGAAGTTCTGACGACGCAGGGCTGCGCTCTGTTTGTGACTTAAAGTTCAAAGAAAAACAAAAAATAAATGAAGTGAGCAGTTGTCATTCATAGTTCTTAGGTAACGGGGCAAACCTTTCACAGCATTCAGACTGATTGACATAATTTCACGACACCACAGTAAAGCCTCTGTTCAGTTCAAAGTGAAGCCTGAAAGCAGGACTGTTACCAGCTACAGTGTGAGCTCATTCTCATCCACTCCACAAACACACATCCTGGCTTTGACTGGTTGAATGATGTGGAGTGGGACTTAGAAAGTGAGTTACCTGATGAAATGTAATGATTTTAAAAGCTGAGGCATTTGAGTGAGGAGTTAAAGTGAATATAGAAGGTACAGGTACTGTTTACTGTCTGCAGTGTTTCACTTTCCATCGCCCTGAGTGTAACCACAGTAAACTTGAGGGAAACGTCAAGGTTATTATTGCCGTCCCAAGAACAACCACACTTCTCTATTTTTGGTAGCATGTTAATGTAAAGAATAAGTCTGGTGTGATTCTCTTTTTTTCTTGCCTAAAAATCTGAAAAAAGTCCAAAGCAGCGTGTTAGTCCGTCTCTCAGTACTTCCTGACTTCTCTACTGTCTGACTCAGCTCAAAGCCAGTTGGTTCCTATGGACACTTATATGGAAAACTTAAAAAAAGAATACCTCGCAAATACAGAGTTTCATTTTTAAAAAACGGTTCAGTAAATTTCATAAGCAGCTTCTCATTGTAGTTTTTAACCTGGGGGAGGAAATGATTTCACAGTGCAGCTTGTAGTAACTTCATACTCTGAGAAAAGTCCCACAGGCTGCAAGTGTACAGACAGCACTTACTTTAAAGATCAGACAGTTCCCATGAATGCAACCTGACTGAATGTTTGCCTGTTGTTAGTGTAGCATAAGCTTGTACAGTTGAAACATTAAACTGTGAAATCCTGAATAAGTAACATAATCAACTGACACTTTGGTCTTGGTCCAGATTATGCATCGTTCTGGAGGAGCTTCATATGAGATGCTCTTTGCTCCGTTAACAGCTGTAAAAACCTGCTGATGGTTGATGATAAAATTTTCTTTTTCTTCATCCAAATAATTATGTTCAGCTGATATAAAGGGTCATTCCCCAACAGATATTGGTTTGTCCAGATTATACTGCTCGAAGTCATGAGTCACCTCCTTTAGAAACTCATAATGTCAGTTAACCCTGAAATCCAGATTCTCTCTGGTCTTCATGTTAAGTCAAACTCTTGTTAATTATGAAGAACATACTTTCAGTATTGATGGTTCCTCTTGCTTGTGTTTAGAGCTGCCATATTCAGACATTAACTAGTTTGTTTTCTTTGTATCCTGTGTTTACTGAATAAACATTTACATACACTTTTCTACAAAATGAGCTTTTATGGACCCTAAAATTGCACATGAAAGCCACACTGTTGATAGGAATACACTGGATAAAGTAGCAACAGAGGGTGTATTCTCTGTACTGCAGAACCCTCACAATCCTAGTCTTATATCAATATACAGTGCAGTTTATGTTGCAGTGAATGCAAGCAAAAGGTCATAAAATATTGTTTTGTTAGTTTGTAATTACAGCTTGCTCAATTATGAATTTGGTCAACATTAATTTATTGAATGATAATATAAAATCATATCATGACAATATGATTTTGGCCAGCATCAGTTCAGATACTACAGAATCAGTACTTTCAGTTGTGCTTGGCAGGGTCATGAGAAGTTTTGTTAAGTTTGTTCCTCCCAGTTAAACATGAAGTTAATTTGTCATAATTGCAGCGTTTTTGCTACAGAGTGATTAAAGTAACACCAAGCTGAAAAGTCTTGTTTCACTAACCTGTGGTAATTGGGGGAAATGAACATCTGCTGCATCAGTATTTACAGTCAACAGTAATGACAGGGTGAACTCAAAACAAACAATCTGAACCTGAGGGGTTGAGGCAGAAAGCCCCCCACCCACCACTCCCACCTTGAGTCTGGTTCCTGTTAAAGGAAGTTTTTCCTCTTAACTGTCACCTCGTTCTGCAGGTGGTGGGACTGCTGAATTTCTCTCTACAGCATTGTGAGGTCTTGACCTGACTCTGTTAAGAGCCTTGAGATAATGAATTTTATATTTGACGCAATAGTAATAAAATTGAATTGAATAATAAAGTTTATTTTAATTGCATTTCTCAAATGCAGCAGTGCTTTAAACATGAACAATAGAAACAAAGATTCAGAAACAGAATGAAGGCAGAAAACCACTAAAAAGACATTTTTAACAATCCAGCGTCTAAAACATGAGATCAGTATAAAAGACATAAAACAGTTTTAGCAAGTGATTTAAAGCAAAATGTGCTAAGTCATGGTAGCCAAACATGAGAGACACAGTCCCTCTGGTTTTAACTGCAGGTTTGTGTCCTACACTCTGAAGCCATTAAGAGCCTGAGAGGCAGTTTTATCCAAAGCTGCTGCACGGTGTTAGTTAGGGTGGCATGAACTACTGGACGACAGTCTCCTCCTGCATCCGTGTTCATTAAGAGCTGATTTCTGTGCTGTGACGCTTTTAAAAGTTCGATTGAAATTTTTCAAGATGAAATAATCTGGCAGTGAACAGAAGTTTGGAATCTGGTCTGTATTTAATATAAAAACTTCTACCAGTGGAGGTCAGCTGCTGTTCAGCAGCTCTGCAAGAGACATGAAACAGTAAATGATGAGGTAGCAGAAAACCAAGCAGACATAACAAACATCTCAGAACAGCGCTGGAAATACAACAATACCTAAGTTTACTGAACTCTACCAATGTTACAAAGTCTAAATGCATCATGTACATTATTACATGTACATTTGCTTTGCACCTTTTAGTCTAGAAATGTCCAGAATCCACATATAGTGAGAGACAAGTCTCCACATGTCTTCATATTAACTTCCTTCACGCAACCCTGGTGTCATCTGTCTTGAGTTTTCTGTTATTCCTTACAGGTTTGACCTATGGAAGCGGATGCTGGTGTTGAGTCAGTCTGAGGCTCACAATCATGACGGCTGCTGTGCTGGTGTGTGTAGAGCTGACGCAGTGCTCTCCTCTCAGTGAGAATCAGTAATCAGTGCACAGGTAAGAGTCCTTGTGGAGTCTCCATGTATTAAAACCACATCACTATTTTCATCTTTCCACAAAACATCTTTGGCAGTGTCTTCACACCAGAGAGAGTTGTTCCAATCCTGATGGATTGTTTTGCCATCACAGAATTTTGAAAAGTTGCAACCAATTAAAAGCTTTCACAGATTAAAAATAACAAAATCGGGTTGATGGAGTAGCTGCCTTAAAGACCTCAGAGCAGAGGTTTGGAGAATTAGACTACTTTAGTTTGACCATTCTGTGCTGTAAGAATGTGTGCCAACACATCAGGAGTCTTACTGAATCCAGGATAAATCTTTGCATGTGTCGAAGAGTCAGTAACTTTCAGATCAGTCTGTGCAGAAGGTGATCAGGGTCCTTTCTGCTGTGCTGAAGCTTCTCTCAGTAAAGCCTGGAAGTCTGGAGACAGGACCAGTTTGTGGTGGACATTTCCCAGCACCATCATGTCTCCAGTCCGCCCATCAGACAGACGCACAGACACCAGTTGCTGCAGAGGGAAGAAGAAGAGATTGTTTCTGTATTAACAGGGACAGAGTAGCTTTGTTTTTCTAATCACATAGTGACTAAAGATCATTGGCAGTGTTCCACAGACTGATGATGGTGTTATTCTGGTATTGCATTAGTTTGGTAGCAGTTTAAAAGAGGAATACAAAATAAAATAAAGAAACAGTAATAACTGTGGCAAAGTATATGGTTCCATTTCAAGATCTTGGTAGATGGTTCAAAAATTTTTGATAACTTTTTAAAAATTATGTTATTGATAAAAATGGATAAATATATTTTTCTGTGATGAAAGTAATAATAATGTTTTTTATTATATATGTTGAGGTTTCAAGCCAAAATATTGCAATGAGAAGAGCTGCCTTCTTTTGTTTGTGAACTGTGAAACTTGACTGAAAGATGGCCTGTAGAGCCAGAATAGAGGGTAAACCAGGCGGCAAGATGGCGGAGACGGCACAGAGACAGTTTTGAACCCTGTTCAGCTTGGTCTCAACATTCATATGACAGTGAAGTCTATCCACAGACAAAAACAAAAGAAGCTAACACTGCTAACATAGGCTAGCATTATTACACAGAGCCAATTACACAGAGCCAATACTGATAGAAATGTCCTCATCAGGTGGAGTCAGATGACCACTTCACCTTCACCTTCGAAAAGGGAAAGAAGAAGTCTCAAACACTGAAATCCTCTCAGCGGTTAACAACCTGACATCTGTGATATCAAAATAATGGATCAGCAACTGTCTGAGCTAATAGCAGAGACGGCCGCTGTGAAGGAAAGAGCTCTCAAATTATGAGGATCTCTGAGGAGGTGAACACACAGGAGAGAGCCACTCTTTTTCTCTATAGGAAGAAAACTGTTCTACATTGTTCTCTGGACAGCTCGAAGAAACAGAAAAAAAACAGTTCCATTTAGACTGTAAATGGTTTAAAGGCAGCAAATAAAGTATCTTTTATTACTTTGAATCAAGGATTTGCCTCAAGTTTATTCTGTCTGCTCAGGAGAGAAGATCTTTAATCATAGTAAGTCACTTTGGGTGAAGCTAACAGCTTACTCTGCAGCCACACTCACAGTACCTGCAGGAAGGAGAACGCAGCTCCTTCAGAGACGTCCATGACGATGTCGCCCAGCTTCAGCTCCACCTTTCCTGACCTCCTGATCTGCAGTTTACCCAGAAATCCCTCTGGGAATTGTGACAGCACAGGACAGTCCTCCTTCATCGTGGCCTGCTGAGGAGAGGCAGGGATACACAACCGTTAAAGACTGGCTGGTGCTGGCATTTTTGAATTGAAAAGGCCAGCAGCTGATACAAAACTTGAGCAAGAAAAACTAGAGGTTATGTAAGAAAAATCCTTATGACTGACACACCAGTGCAAAAGGGCCCAAGAAGTTCAGAAATCACACATGGAAGAAAAGATGGGAGTCACTGAATGCAGAAAAATACAAACGTGATATTGGGTTCAGTTTCTTCAGTGAACTCACTTGTGCTTGCAGATGTGCAGGCCTCTTGTCCTCAGCCTTGCCTTCCTTCTTGGCAGGTGTCTCTGGTGTAGCTGCAGTAGCGGGGTCCGCCTTCTGTCCCGACACTTTGCCCGGCATACAGTCCGGTAACTGCATGAAGAAGAGCTCCTCTCTGCCAGACAGGCTGAGATCCTGCAGCAGGTCCACCAGAGATGGCTTCTCTGGTTTGGGCATCTCTGTCCTGCTGGCGCCTTCCCGAGCCCGATCTCCCAGGACCAGAGGGGGGTTCTCTGGACCTGCCAACACCGCAACCACAAACACTTCAACACAAGAATGGACTGTACTGCACGCAGGCCAGGAAGTCACTTCATAGTCACATGTTCCAATGTGTTTGACACTCATTCAGTTGTGTGATGCTGAGCTCTGCTATCAGAAACTCCCTCCCTCCACCCCCCCTGCCTCCCCCTGAATCAACATATAGTCATCTCACTGATCACTTTATCAGGGACACCAAACCAACACTGGGTAGTTCCTCCTTTGCTCTCTAACAGCCTCAGTTCTTCCACCTGATGTTGGAAACTTTCCTCTGAGACTCTGCTGACATCACTGCATCACATCATCTCTGCAGATTTGTCAGCTGTACATTCATGCTGCCAATCTCCTGTTCCACCACATCCCAAAGGTGGTCTACTGCATTCAGGTCTGGAGGCTGGGGAGGCCACTGAAGTTCACTGAAACCAGTTTGAGACTTTAGCTTTGTGACATGGAGCATTATCCTGCAGGAAGCATCCACTAGAAGACGGTGAACTGTGGCCCTGAAGGGAACTTGGTCAGCAGCAATACTCAGACTGTGGCATTCAGAACATGATTAATCAGTATTAACGGCCCAAAGTGAGTCTAGAAAACATTTCCCACACTGTTACACCACCACCACCAGCAGCCTGGACTGTTGACATAAGGCAGGTGGGGCCCATGGATTCATGCTGTTAATGCCTAATTCTGACCCTACCATCTGCTGCCTCAGCAGAAATCCTGATTAATCAGACTGGGCTCCGTTTTTCCAGTCTTCAGCTGTCCAGTGTTGGTGAGTCTGAGTCCACTGCAGCTTCAGGTTTCGTTCTTGGTGGCAGGAAGTGGAACCTGACGTGGTCTCTGCTGTTGTAGCTCATCCACCTCCAGGTTGGATGTGTTGTTCTCTCTGATGCTTTCCTGCTCACCACAGTTGTAAACAGTGGTTATCTGAGTTACTGTAGTCTTTCTGTCAGCTCTGTCCATTCTCCTCTGACCTCTCTCTTCAACAAGGTGTTTCCTCAATGCTCAGTCCAGCCTGTCTGACACCAACAATCATGTCATGGTCTCTCTGATGTTTGATGTGAACATTAACTGAAGCTCCTGACCTGTATCTGCAGGATTGTATGCACTGCCCTGCTGCCACGTGATTGGCAGATTGGATAGATTGCATGAATAAGCAGGTGTGTAGATGTTCCTAATAAAGTGCTCAGTGATTGTATGTGAATTTTATAAATTTTTGTTATGTGTCGACCCTAAATGTTCCACTGCCAGGGCAGTTTGTGACCTGTGTGCTAATGCTACTCTCCTGTTCACACCGTGGCAGTAGCAGCAGTGAGAGGTGGTTTTTCTCACCTGTTGTGCTCGACAGCGTTTGACTCTTGACGAAGCTGCTGCACTGACACAGAGGCAGCTGGATGGGTTTCAGCCTGGCATCGTTCCTGAGATCTGGATCATCTATGAACTGTAGTGCGACACATAATATCAGTTATGAGCTGATCAGTTATTCGTGATAAAAGTCATTAATATATTTATGGATGAAAATATCAATTAAACCTCACTGGTGCTGTTATGCTGTGCTGCTAACAACCAAACACACACAACTTTATTTTCAGTTCAGGTGGAGAGGAATGAACAACAGCTTCCTGTTTGCACTCCAGACAGAGAACAGTCACATTTAACTCCTTATAATAACAAACTGTCCACTTTTCATGAAACATCCAGGTTAAACTTTCTTTTAGGTCTACAAAGAGTCAGTTGTGTTTTCTACGAAGCCAAATGAGAGAGAAAATGACAAATGTGAAATAAGCTGAGGCTTATTACACAATTAAAAAAAGAAAATTATATTTCAATTCAATTTTTTATTTGTATAGTGCCAAATCATAATATACATTATCTCAAGGCACTTTACAGGGTAAGGTCAAGACCTTACTTTGTTACAGAGAAAAACCCAACAGTTCCCACAAAGAGCAAGCGCTTGGCGACAGGGGGGAGGAAAAACTCCCTTTTAACAGGAAGAAACCTCCAACAGAACTGGGCTCAAGGTGAGTGGCCATCTGCCTCGACCGATTGGGTTTAGGAGAAGATAAAAAAGAGGGGGTGGGGGGAGGAGAGAGGAGAGAAGAGAGAGAGAGAGACCAGGAACAGCTGTGTAGGTAATGGTGTTATCAATATATACAGTAGACTATATGTTGTTGGGCCCCCCCTGCTTTAGTGTATGTATGTTAAAGCTGCACTCATCAATATTCTATTCTATTCTAATATTCAATATTCTATCTCAACAACTGATCAGGTGATGTGCATGTGCAATGTGAAAGGTTCCTTTGGAGCAGGACAGATGTGTTTTTGGAAGAGAACAAACCAGAGGTAAAAGGAGACTGACGGCTGTCCTTACATTCATCAGGTGAACTCATCTACTACACCTGCGTGACCGAGTTCCTCTGTTTGCTGCATGTGTAAGTAACAGTCTGCAAACACAACGGCCACATCGTCATGAGGTGGCAGTGTGTGAAATGTTTGAATGCTTTCAGATTGTTGCACTTAAAAGAGCAACAGTCTAATGATCAACAGCGTTTTAAAATGAAAACTAACACAGACTAACACACCTGAAAATGCATATCACATGATCGTCAGTGCACACTGGGCACGTGCACGCCGGTGTAAACAGGAAGCTGATTATCTGCAACTGCAGAAAATACTTCGAGCGTGGAACAGCAAAGACAGCTGTGAAATTAAAATGTAATCAGGAGTCGAATTTGGGGTGTCTGCGTCGTCATTTCCAAAGGTCCCGTTCAGACTACAACGCTGCACCAGAGTTTTCAAACTAAAACAGGTCCAGCAGTGTCTCCAAAAATCTCTGTTCTAGTGTGGATGTAGCCTCAGTCATCCAGGTCATCAATATTAAGGAAGGGTTGAATCAAGGGCAGCTGGACTTGGCTGCAGAGTCCTCTCTTTATCCCACAGAGGTTAAATACCTGGGTCTCCCTGACAGTCAGAACTGAAGAAGCCCCTTGGACGAGGTGAAACAGTTTCGAGTATCTCCAACCAGGTGCAGTTGCCCTTGATTCAGCTTTTCCTGGACAGTCTTTCAGTGCTACATTCTCTCTTTATAGAAAACTCTTTACATTTCAATTTTCATAGGGGCACCAGACTATTGTTTTAAGACTGACTTGAAATTTAGTGAACCTAATCCTTTAAGGCAGGAAGTACTCACATCATCCCTCTGCAGTTTACTGAGCATCTCATCTTCATCTTCCTCTGAGTGTTTCCTCTCTTTCTTCACAAGTTTACACACAGGTGGGGTGGTGGAGTCACGCAGGTCTGCAGCTCCACGCCAGCCTGAGCAGGAGGGGTAGACAGTGAGGGAAGGAAGAAGAGGATGTATGAGATCATCTGGAAGTGAGCCTCTGGTGCCTGAACTCCCTGAAACGGAGAAGAGAAGGCGGGCACCTGTTCTGCAGACGGTGTCAGCGGGGCCCTGTTCGAAGATGGAGTGAGACTGGATGGTCTGAGGCCTCTCTCTCCTCCTCCCTCTGTTCTCCCTCGCTCCTCTCCTCTCATCCCTCTCTCTTCTCTCCTTCTTTGGAGCCACACTTATCTTTTCCTTTAACCTGGGGAAGAGTCGGACACAGCATTCATAGACATTAAACGCAACACACTGACAGCGGGAAACATGCAGACTGGAATCATCCTATTGACGGACACTCACTCGTCTTTGCTTTTCCTCACGGCGTGGACATTCGGCTCGAAGGTCTTCTTTGGAAAAACGAGAACAGAGAGAAATATGAAGCATTGTTAATTTATTAGTATGAGTAATTAGGATTTATTTATGGGGATTGGAAACAAATCTGCTGCAAACACACAGTGAATTTAATATGCTATAAATGCTTTCTGCCAGATATTACATGAATATAAACCATGTTTGCGATGATACAGTTTTTATTTGTTCTAACTGGCAGATTATGTTTGTTCTTCATAACTAACTTCATTTTAATTGTGACTCTTCCATTAGAACACGTGCTTTTGACCTTCTTAGCTTCAAACTACCGAAATCTGGTATTGATTGTATTTGTAAATTTTATAAAGCTGTGAAAGCTCTGTGTCAAGCTTGAGTTGCAATCACTGACTCTCGAACAGGTTGGGTTCTAAGGCCTCTCTCGTCTTCAGAGAGATTTAATCAAGTGATTTAGTGGTTGGAATTAAGCAAGCAGAGTTTCTGATTTTACAGTTGGTACTTTTTTATATGGATGTAGTTCTTCTTGCAAAGGCTGGTCAGGATCTTCATAGTCTGGTGAATATTGTTTATGGCTGGTGTAGTAAATGATGACTCCTGTCATACGCAGAGAGTTACAGATATTAAGGTTTGACCTTAGATGTTCATATTACTCCTGAGACAGGAACAGAACAAGAATCTTGTCTTGACTGTGCTGGTCCAGCTCTGGGAGCTGCTATAAATAAGGTTAAGCTCTGTGAAGACCTTGGTTTCAATACATCTGTTCAACTTTGGATTATGATGCAGGGATCTGAGGTTGTTGTAGACAAACAGAGAAATGCATTATTTCTTGGGTTGTATAAAATAGCTCCAAAACTGTCAGTATGTGGTGACAGAGAATCTGAGCTACATGAAGTTAGGCAAAAGTGTGACATGCTGTGATTGTGAAATAGATTACTTATCATGACTGACAATAGTCAGCTGAGCGAATCTTTGATTGTGATTGCTTAAATAAATATCCATGAGCATAGACCTTGTAATCATTGTCACTGGCTCCCAGCTCATTATAAGACAAATTCTGCCATCTGCTGGTTCTCTACTGGAAATCCTGGGTGTTTTATTTGATGGCGATTTCAGTTTTTAGCAGTACAACAAAAAGTTGGTCCAATCATGTATCTATCATCTGAGAAATATTTCAATAATACGACCTTGCCTAACTTTCTTTACAGAGCTCAGGCTTTTAATTAGAACTAAGAGCAATGACCACATCACCCCCATTTTATCCTCTTTGCACTGGCTCCCAGTATGTTTTAGGATTGATTTGTCTTATTGATAATACTGACTAATCCTTGTGGCTTCTCTCCCAGCTACATTTATGACCTCTTAGTACCATCTGAGCCAGATCCTCAGATCCTTTTTATCTGTTCCACAGGTCTGACAGAAAATATGGCACTGACATAGCTCGGTTTCACAGAGTTACATGTTTAATTTATATCTGATATAATGTTGTTGACACATGCATATAGAACCATGCACTGGCTTCCTTTTCTTTTTGTTTTCTTTTGCCTCTGCAGGGAACTGGATTGTAAGTCTCTGTGGTCTGCTTTAGGCGTTTACTTAATTAAAAACACTAATTCATATTCATTCACCTCTATAATGATAATAATAACAGTATCATTTGTAATGCTGTAATATAGTTTATTTTATATTCCACCTCTCAATGATTACCTTTGGTTTTTTGAAGGCTCCCCCCAGTGTCAAGTCCCTGGTCCTGAGGGACGTCAGTCTCCCAGGTGGAGCTGGGGAGGACAGACCCCTGACCATGCCTGGGAATCCTCTGCCCGCGTTGAGACCCAGCCCGGTCCCGCTGCTGAGGCCGGAGGGGCCGGGTACACTTGCCGCATTGCCCGAGTCGGTCATTTTGTGGTCTCAGGTTCTTATTTCAATGTTGCACTTCTGTGGCTAATTACTGACGTTACTCCAGGCTTTTATTCTGAAAGTAATGGCGTTACAATTCCGGTTTCTCTCAGCTGAGTGAGTTCATTTCGTTCCGTCCTTCAGGACCAGTAGACTCACACTGAGACCCACAGTGAGCGCCGTCTAAGCCGGGCACAGGTCCACACACACCAGACAACTTATCGCCTTATTATCCTCCATTTTGTCCCACTCGCACTAAGAGACTGCGCCAGAATAGAAGCTGTGCACTAAGTGCGACACAGATGTCCAGTTTCCGCACAGCACGACGCCGCTCCCGGTCGTCACACTCGGCCCCGCTGGACTGTGCGGTTGTCCTGAAGGCTGCGCAGCGCAACTCCTCGTCTTTGACACTTCATCTTCTTGGTCAAAACAAAGCGGGATTTCCGGGCGGGGGCTGCAGAAAACAAACCGGCCCGAGTAAAAACGTCACATATATTCAACCAGTGATATTATTCCAGCAGTTCCGTTTTGCCGCCTGTTTCATTTGGTCAGTTTAGGTGGATCTTGTTTCCTTCCGGACTGCGCCGCTATTGTTGTTGTAAAAACGGTGCTTTACAGGCGGAACCAGCAGAGGGCGGGGTTTGTCCGGTGGGACGGAGAAGGTCCCTTCACGACTCGGTGGAGGACGTTCTCAGTCCGCTAGAGGAGACGGGGACGGCTGCAGCACCTTTTGCTTTTCTCTCGGTTACTCAGACATTACTTGGACTCACTAGACCAAGCAAACCTTTATATATTAAACTTGCATGTGTCTGCTAATTTTCCATAACATTCAAATATGATTACATGACATATAATTCACAATATTTATTTGAATGGAAGAATTCATTTGTTGTAACAGAGCCCAGTCTAGGGGACAGTTGCAGCATGGATCAGGGGATGACTGCAACATTAATATATACTGTATATAGGCCTACTTAAAATGTCACTGATTAACTTCTGCTCTTTGTCTCATTAAGCCCAGTATTCTGGAAAATATACATTGTGTGACAACAGTATTCAACTGAGCACCTGCAGGATGAGTGTGACCATTTCAAGTGTCTTATTGGAGGAGTAAGTCTTTGTGACTATCCCTTGTTGCAACCGTCCCCAGTCTCCCATACTTGACTTATTGATATGATCGTCAGCATGAACAGAAGGTGACTGTCATAAACGAAACACCTGCTACAGCAGGTAATTGGTCTTAAATTGTCTGCAGAACTTTTATCCTCGCTTTGCTTGGGACTGAGTGTTATCTCACCACACTTTCAAACTAACAGCATCTGATTCTTGTATTTTTGAATCTGACTCACAAATTTTCTTAGAAGGAAACATAAATTTTTGCTATGAAGTTTTTAATTTATTCATAAAAGCTGGTAGAGTGAGTCTGGGAGTATGCAGATGTGCTGCTATAAAATGTGAAAACTTCTCCCTTCTTCTCTGCTGAAATGCAAAATGATCTTTTCTCCTTCTTCTATCCACTTTTCCTCTCAATCCACTTCTCATCTCATTTGGGTTGTAATTCCCTCAGTTTTTCTTTATCTTCCCCACTCAGTTCTGCTTTACTGCAGCACTGGCTGATTACCTGAAACAAGTTCTTCTTTTCTTTTTTCCTTATTAATTTCCTATCATATAATTTAACAGAAAAATCCTTAATTTGATATTTTACTAATTCCAATTTATTACAGAAACCATCTACTTTCAATTTCAGTTATTTCTTTAATCCTTCAGCAATATTCCCTACTTTTTAGACAGGCTGAGTTAAATTTCAGGTAGCCTTTGCTTTGCCTTTTTTTATTGTGAGAATTTAGTTCAATTTCTGTTTTACAGTAATCAATTAATGGGGCATAACTGAATTAACAGCAAGTCAGAAATCACTTTTGTATTTGCAGGCACCATTAGGTTTATATCAGGAGTGTTGTTTTTGTCTCTGGATTTAAACTTCAAATACTTAAGTCTGCTCCTGGTAGACGACATATGTCAGAAAAATCTTGAGACACGGATCAGTGCTGACAAGTAAGATGGACAGTGACTGCAAATGAAATCAGAGCCAGATTTATTCTTGTTGTTTGTTTACAATGCTGATAAAAATATGAAAATGCAATTAAGTGATTAACTTTTCATAGTGTACAGCTTCTGGTAATTATTATTATTATTATTATTATTATTATTATTATTATTATACTGAAAAAAAGATCATTTAGGATAAGAGACCTCTGCAGTTCTCTGACATTCAAGAGCATTTTTAATTTGAAAAAGTTTTAGAAATTATTTTTATTCATCAGTTTGTGAGTAGGACTAAAAGTGAATGAGTTTTTTCCTTTGTCAAATACATAAACACAGGCCTGGATCCGGTGTTTAGGGCTGCTCAGGTTTTACAGGCAGTTCTGTTAGTTTCAGCACAGAAACCACACATTCATGGTCCTTATAGATATTATAGTTATTACAATATTGCAAAAGACCATAGTTCATTAATATTTTTTAAGAAATATTGTTGGAAATAATGTGTTCTGCAGATGTTGCTTGTGTTCAACTATCATATATCATTTTGCTTTTTTTTTTTTTTTGGCATCACAGTCGATGCCCTTAAGCACCAAAAAACTTTCACTCCCGCTCTGCCCGTGACGCTTTGTTCACAGAAGAATATTGATATCAACCTCTGCAAACACGCGTGTGCTGAATATTTGTCTTTAGATCTGATTAGGAGAGACTTTGATATGCTTCCGCTCTTATCTTTTGTAATCACACTTTTTATAACTACAACTCGACTGGTCTGATCCCACACATGCACAGGCTGTGTGTGAATTGTGTGTACAGTGACAGAGAAAGAAAGAAAGAGACTGATAAATTTATAACCAAAGTTATGACAGCAGACATCATTAACAATCTGAGCTCATGGAGGGGCAGAATACAACTTGGTATAAACATATATTGATCTCCAGCCATTAGACCAGGATGCAGAGAGAGTGCAGAGGAGAATCAAGCAACTAAAATCACTTTTTTTTTTTTTTTAAATCTGCAGAATACAGTTTATAAACACCTTAAGCTGAAATAAAACCACCAGATAAATGTTCATGTATCACAATATTTATTCACCAAGTAAGTAAGTGTGAGTATTGAACAGCAATTTATCTGTATCCGTACAGAATGTTTCTCTCTTTGATTCTGCAGAGTTTAATAACCTAAAAATTGAACACAATTCTGTGTAGTTGTTATTTTAAGCTTCATCTACAGAAAAAAGGAATGAAAAAGTGAGTCAACTGGTTTGAGTATTCAAGATTGGAGTCCTGAGTATCCCCTGGCTGATCTCTGAGATCAGGTTTAAAATCCATTATGCTTTAGTTCTTTTCCACATGTTGTAAGAAGTGGTAATGACAAACAGAAGCACAAGAAATCCAATCACAGCTGAGAAGCCAATCACCACCTCCTTCTGAGTATTCTTCTGTGGAGCTGCAGAAAGTACAAAAGAAGACATACATACAAAGAGATGAGGCAGCAAATCAGCCAAGAAATTAACAGACAGTAACAGACTAAATACAGAATCTCGCAGAGGAAATCTTTAGATTTACAACTCCATACTTTAAAATCTCACAAACAACAGTAACCTTTTACATACTGATAAAATATGACTTTACAGCAGTTAGATAATGTAATACAGCCTGTGCGATATCAGGGTTGAAGTCTGCTGATGGCTATCACTGAGCTAGATTGGGGTCCCTTATCTTCCCTGTATGAAATGCTCTAGGGTAAGAGTGGATGCCAAGTCCACCTTAAATTTATTCAGCTTTGCAGAAAGATATCATCTTTATGTAAAAAGTTAACCAGATGTAAGATTTAAAGGTTGGACCCAGTGTCACGCACACCTGTTAAAATGCAATCAAATAAAAATTCATTTACATATTTTAAGTGCTTGAAGATCTAATCAATGCTAAAGCATCTGTCGAGCCAATAAAAACACATGGAATGGTCAAGTTGTCATATTGACATTTAAGGTGCATTGATTGAGTCACAACATCAACTGGACTTAGTAACATGCAAGAAAACATTCCACTTTAAAAGTTGCCAGTAGTTGCTGGTAACCTTTGAGCAGAATTCAATTATTTTTTCTGCCCAGCTGTGTTTAACTAGCTAGTGATGCATTTGCAAAGACACATACACTTAACAAAATGCCCCAAAATCCAGAGATGTAGCTGCCCAGATATTTCAAACTATGACCCATATAAGATGACATCTGGACTGGACATGCTCCGATCACGTACCAGAAAAATCCAGATATGGTCCAGGTTACAGGTGTATATATATCAGGTAATAGTACTATTATAATGGGAATGGTATTTTCACCTTGAAATAACACAGTCATGTTTGACAAAATAGTCAACTCATGGTTCACCTACTAGTTTTTATCTCATAGTCTAGATCAGTAAACAAAGTAGTTGACTCAGCTGTCATGGAGATGGCTTCGTTGTAATCACATGGCTAAAGTATAGTATTGAAGGGGGAGATCGAGCCCCCAGGTGCTGGTAAGGAGGTAAGTGCTGACTCCTAAAAAACGTATGACTAAGATAAGATATTAGCAGTTAATTGCATTAAGGGTGATATAGACACCAGGTTTTGATTGCATGAATTTTGTTTTAAATGTTAAATCAGTGCAGTATTCTTTTAGTGTGATGTTCTATACAAGGGCCCAACAACTGAGCCAACTTCATGACAACTGAGCAAATTGCATGAATTCCATCAATCAATGGGAGAGGTGCTCACTTACTATCATTATCTCCTCCTGTGTTTTGCTTGGGGACCAGCATGTGTTTGGTATTGTGCAAGTGTCCGTCGTTGATCTCTGGGTTTATTCCCAGTAGATGGCACATCAGTGGATACAAATCAACCATGTCAAAGGGACCGACCATCAAGTTCTTCTGAAAGTCAGGCCCCACTGCCCTGAAGAAGGCTTTCATGTCCATGATTTCATTATCAAAGCCATGATCTCCTTTGGTGTAGTGGAAAGGAAAAAGCTATATGATCACAGAAACAAGACAATTCATGAACATTATGGCCCCCAGACAGATACAAAGACATTTCGAGTAGTAGACTTTAGACAACTAATGACACCGCATGATCATATAATAACTTTTAAATTGAAAGAATCTGTACATCTGAGGAGCACCAAGTAGTGTTTCCTCTTTTACAGCCAGATGATAGAAAATCTGACCCATATTTAACCCTCGTAACAAACAGAGCTCCTCAAACCTTAAATACACTCACTCACCCCATTGACAATGTATCCAGGGTCAGCGATGAGGATGATGGGCAGGAGTCGAGGGTGGTTACTGTAGTGCAGTCTATCTGGCATCTCCTCCTTTTTATACACATGGAGGTGAGGGTGGCTTCCTTTCAGAGCTTGGTACACCTTCTCCAGCTTCCCCTCTTTAGGAAGCAGCATCCCAACGGGACCATAATCCAACAGATGGAACTGGATGTCTCTGAAGGTGAAGCCAGGGATCTTAGAGAGGATGATCTCATCAACCAGTGCTCCCCGCAGAATTGTAGTCATACCGTGGTCAGCAGTTATGATGATGTTGAGCTGGTCTGTGAGGCCATGGTCTTGGATCTTGTCCCGGATGTAGCCTATAGTACGATCCACTTGCCGAACCATCTCCTGCCGTTCTGGTGAATCTGGTCCATGTGCGTGCCCAGCCAAATCTGGTTCTCCAAAGTACAGAGAGACAAAGTCCAGGTCCTGTTGGTGGAACCACTCTCCAATCACCTTGTCAATGTTCAGCCTCCACTCTGTCTCGTTGGAATAATCATAGAAAAGAGGTTCCACTTGCCTCACCCTCACAGTCTCTCCTTTGTAGGTGGCCGCTGTGCCAGGGAAATGCAGGGAACCTGCTTTCAGCCCCTGGAAGAGGACAAGACACTATTAACTTAAGGAACTTAACTCAAACACTGTGCTTCAAAGGATATTCAAGAGTCTATCATGGATAAACCAACTAGAAATGCAGGAAAGTTTTAAGGTAGTCAGGATCTAATGAACCTGTCTCTGTGCTGTTATCCAGATGGGTAAACTGCCATTGTCCCAGTAGGAATCAACAAACTGAGTCATGTAGTACTGCTTCTTCTCCTGAGTGGTGGTGTTGAACCATATGTTGTGGATTACTCCGTGATTCTCAATGTGCCGTCCTGATGGAAGACAAAAGCAAAAAAAAAAAAAAAAAAATAAGTAAAGAAACTTATAAATGTTTAAATGTGACTTTTTAACTGCAGAAGACTCATGGACAATCAATACTCAGAGAAAAATAAGATAATATTTGATAGATTAGATTTAGGCCACTGCTAAAAAGTTAAACTATACATGTTAGTGATGGACAAAATCAGCTTTTATCTGCCCATTTTCACTCTTTATCAAGGCCTGTATTACCAAAACATCTTCACCAGTTACCCAAACTACCTTTACTGGCCTCTATCAATAAAAATGAACACATTTGTTTTCATATCATTTTTGCTCTGTCAGGGAAAGCAGGCTCAGCCATCTGGTGGAGAGAAGTTTTTTGGACCCATTTTAAGAGCTGTGTTACAATTCAGCAGCCCACATTACTCACATTTCTGCATCGAAGCTGTAATCGGCCTCATAAATCATTTTGCTCTCACTCACTCACTCTGTAAATTATCCTCTCAGAAACCTGAACACAAGTTGGATTCACTTGAATCAAGAAACAACCATGTGCTTCAATTTGGAGGTTCTTACCTCTAACCTGAGAGTTTAAGACTGTACAATCTGCACTGCTCCAGACTGATCATACCAAAAGATCAACATCCTTGCAACCATCAGACATCCCACTCTGCTTGCTTCTGCACTGGTCACCTTCATATCACCTTCCTGTCCATACCATAAATAGCAGAAACAGAACTGAATCCAGAAGTAGTGTAATTATTGCTGAATCTCTGACACCTCAGAACTGCTTCATTTCTCCAAGCACCGTGTGAAGTTCCGCTTTTAGGAAATCTTCCTGAGATACTTACGGTCAATAAAGTGACTCAGCTTGAAAATACAATGTATACTGTAAGTTCTGTCAAATAACATGGATTATAAAATGCAGAGAGCTGGAAGATGTAGGCTGTTTACTTTCTTTGTGTGGTTTACAACAATCATGCTTTGAGATTTAAATTTCAAAACATGGCACTGTTTACAGACGGTTCAATATGCAAAGTTACTTTAAAGTGGATTCAGTGCCATCTTCAGCACCATGTGAATCACACGTATGTGAACTCATTCTTAACTGCCATTGAGAATGTTTGTAAAAAACACTTTTTGATTGTTTGGGGCCATTGGAAGCAGCAGGTGCTGGGGCAGTCACAAACTATTAGCTCATATAATTTTTTTTTAATATCCAAGCAAAGGTTTGGAAAACAAAGCTGCAATGGACCATGTTTTAAAAGTCTAGCATAGAAATACTTTCAAACAGCTGTGTTCAGAAGGGGCTCGTACTTGTCATGGCCTCCCTGAAACCACCTAAAAGAGAAACAAGACTGAAGGGCTGCTACCTGAGGAGGTGGAGACCAGGGATCTCTGGGTTTTTATTCATGAGTTAAGTCCTGTCGAAACAGATCCAAATTACAGAGGATGTATACATGCTACTCTGTAACTAAACACATGATCCTGACTGGCATTGAATAACAGCACTTATACCATTAGGCGGCTGTGGCTCAGGAGGTAGAGCAGGTCATCCACTGATTGGAAGGTCGTTGGTTTGAAGTGTCTTTGGGCAAGATACTGAACCCCAGACTGCACCCAGTGTATCATCAGTGTGTGAGTGTGTGTGTCATATAGAAGCGTAGTATGCATGGAAAATTAACTGTGTGCATGGATGAATGTGATTTGTAGTGTTAAGTGCTTTGAGTGGTCAATATGACTAGAAAAGTGTTGTATAAGTGCAGTCCATTTACCATTTATCATATCTGCAAGACAACAGTGTTAAATACTGCATGTGTTGTATACTTCACAGAAAATAAGACCTGCTAAGAGAAGCTGCAGGCCACATTTAAAAGACATGACATAAATTGCATGTGGTTATCCTACTGTTCAATGCAATAGCACATATGACAAATAGCAGGCACATCTCCCCCATTACCTGGATCTCTGGCTTTGCAAATATTGTTGCTGCTCTTTCCGCCAGCCCATATAGTCATACCACAAAAAGCACCAAATTATACAAGTTTTAAAAAACACACACACTAATGCATTCTAGACTAGTTCCTGAAACTACTGATCATGTAATATTAAATTCATCCAAACCAAACCTTCTATTCAGGAGGTAAAACTTAACCATCTTTTATTATAGATAAATAAACATATAGACAAGCAAACTCAGATATCTATATGAATTAAGTCACTTTGGATAAACTGCATATGCCAAACTCTTGGCCCTCTGAAAAGACTTGGTGGATATTTGAAGTATGAGAACTGTAGAAATGAGATACTTACATAGAAGCTAAACTGTTGTTTTTACCTGTCAGCATTGTGAAATGAGAAGGGCTGGTAATGGTGAGGAAGGCTGGAGTAACATAGGCTGCCTTCACCCCGTCCTGAGCCATCTTATCCAGGTTAGGGGTTTCAACGTCTCGGTCATAGTCCCAGCGGAAGCCGTCAAAGGAGATCAGCAGCAGCTTGTTTCTGGTGGACCCAGTCAGAACTGACTGCAGATCAGAAACATAGTCCCTCGGTGGAGCAGCGACACAGGGAGGGCTGGCAGTGAGGCTGAGGACAGCGAGGCAGAGCAGCAGCATGACTGAGGATTTAGACCTTGTATCCAAGTCCAATTTATTCAGACCTGTGTCTATTTTGTCTTCAATTTAATATTTAATATTATTTATATTCGGCTGCAACAAAACTAAATATTTTACAAGAAAATCTAATTGTTCCTCTGCTCCAACTGCAATAGTACAACACTACCCTGAGGTCAATATGAGACTGTGTTACACAGTGTACTGGGTACAGCCTTGAATAATGTTTGCACTTAATGTGGGATATTACAACCCCCATCTAGCCATAAAATAAGACAAGTTTTACGCCTTTATTAGTGTAATGATAGGGAGAACCTAAGTGTGTGTGTGTGTGTGTGTGTGTGTGTGTGTGTGTGTGTGTGTGTGTGTGTGTGTGTGTGTGTGTGTTTGCTGAGAATAATTCTCAACCCTCTGAACCTGCAGCAGTGTCAGGCAGGCCACACACCAAGAAGCTCAAAGCTTCTCTTACTGGTTTTATCTTGAACTTATTACTTTGGTAACTTTACCTATTTCAAATATATCAAAAGAGCTATTTGTAAGTTAGACTGTGTAGTATGTCTCAGGTGCAAACAACTAAAACTAGCAACGAGAAGTTCAACCTGCCAAGGACTATGATGGTGAACTTCTACACCTCCATCATTGAGTCCATCCTCACCTCCTCCATCACCATCTGGTACGCTGCTGCCACGGAGAGGGACAATAACAGACTGCAGCGTATCATCCACTCTGCTGAGAAGGTGATTGGCTGCAATCTTCCGTCCCTCCAGGACCTGTACGCCTCAAGGACTCTGAGGCGTGCAGGGAAGATTGTAGCCGACTCCTCCCACCCTGGACACAAACTCTTTGAGTCACTCCCCTCTGGCAGGAGGCTGCGGTCCTTCAGGACCAAAACCTCTCGCCACAAAAACAGCTTCTTCCCGTCTGCTATTAGCCTCATCAACAAGGCTAGAGAGCCCCACTGTTGCTGATCCCCCTGATCCTCAATTGCACCAATCACCAGAAAAAATTCCTTGTATGTGAAAACATACTTGGCAATAAAACTGATTCTGATTCTGATTCTGATTCTGATACTGAATAGCCCATACATGGACTATAATGTTAAGTTCCTATGATTTAAAGCCATGTTGTTTCAAAAGTTACAGTTTGTCTGTACCTGTGTATTTAAACAGTCTTTTCAACACCACTTTTCATACTCAATCACTTACACACATTCAGAACTGGTAGCTGCCCAACACTATCACAGTCAGCCAAAGAGTCCATTTCAGTTGTGCACTAATGGTCCAGCAGGAGCTGAAAGACTGGCTCCCTCAGAAAAACAAACCAAATTATTACACCTGTGGGCACTGTAATAATTAGTGAAAGTAATCTTTGATCAATAAGTGCTTCTGAACTATTATTTCATGTTTGTAATGAATGAAAGAAGATGCTTTGAACGAGACTGGGCTAACAACAATAAACATCAGACTGAACTCTCAAAAACTGGTTTGCTTCATGTCTGTTTTTTCTTCAGCAGCAAAGAGAGAGTGAGAGGGAAAGCAGGATGGCGACTGAATGGTCAACAAACTGTATGAGGTCTCCATCTTTTGTTTGATTAGTTAGAGACACAGCAATCTGCAAGAAGAGTGAAACATCAATCTGGTTTAGTGGCAGTGTAGAAGATGGAGTTTAATACATAATATGCTTGGCATGTTTTTAATTCATTCTAGTTCTTTGGTGAAAAGTCAAAAGCACAAGAGGAGGAATTAATTTCGACTGTCAAGGTGCATTTAAGATGAAAACATTAAATCACAGAGCTGAAAATTCTGCTCACTGAAATAAAGATTACACTGTTGAGAAGACAGATTTGACAGTTTGTGGTATGATGAACTTTGATTCTGTGATTCTGCAAGCACGGTACAGTGTTTTGTTTTGAAGATTTCCAGCAACTTTTTGAGTCCTAAAACTCAGAAAGTAGGTAGCATTTCAGAGAGAGCCAGAGTCTTTGGGTTTTTGGTGAGATGCCTGAAATAAGGTCTGTGGTTACCGCAAGATCAAGACTTTTTTGCATTTTATTCTACAACATGAAAAACATCGGCTGTGATTTTTAAGCTGTTCTGTGTCTAATTGCTAACAAGTGGCTAAATGAAACTAATAGAGTTTATCAGGGATGTTAGATGTCATCACAGTGAACATGAAAACTGATCTACTCACCAGTCCACCTTTACAGCCTCATTGTGTTTATATCTCTATTTATATTTGTGTGCTTTTGCAAACTATCACTAGCTCTGAAGGTTAGTAGTGGTGACGTTGAAGTCATGTGACTGTGGCATAGTTGGTTTATGGCCCAACATCAGCCTTTTACTTCAGGTGTTTGTATTGAAGCTTCAAAAATCATAAAGTGGTGTTCATTTGTTGAGATTATCCTGCTGAACAAAATGTTTCAGTATCACAAACTTTTGTTTGTCACAGTGTTTATTTTCTGCAGTGATCCAAAACCCAGTGTTAAAATCCAGTTGGCTTTTTGTCGAGGGAATCAGGGTGGTGCTAACTTCTGGGTTGGCCTAAAAAACTATGTCATCTGCAGCACTCTGTTGGTAAATGTTGCCTTTGCAAACCTCTGATGTTCACATTTATGAGCTCTTTTCAAACCTTTCCCACCAAATCACCATTTATAGGAAAGGGTCTGTTCTTTGACGTATCTCTGATTGAACTGCCTTTGTTCTAACTAATATGAATGGCCAATTGTTTTTTGCTAGTTTTTAGTTGTTGTTATTTTTACCAAAAGACATGTCTAGCCTATTGCTGTTTTTCGAAAGAGGTGGGGATACACCAAGCTCAGCCATGAGCATCTGTTCTGCCATGGTGTAATAGATTTTTCATAGCACAGCAGGTAAAAGGTGTTTGAGATGTGTTGGAGTTTCACTGATTTTGCAGCTTGTGACTGTAGGCGATAAGACATACTGAGGTTCGTGCAAAAAAGTGAGAGTTGAACACAGAGCATTTAACGACTGCTTTCTCTGTCACCAGCATGGCCACATATGTAGAGGCTTTTAGAAGCATTTTACAAACTGTGAGATGAATTTGCAGATGAGTGGATTGGGATTGTGCAATAGACTCCGTGTCATAGAACCAGCCCGAACCAGTGGATCTCCACTCACTGGAGACAACAACCCCACAATTTGTTTAGGTCACTTCATGGTAATTGACTCTGTGATGAAACACAATTTTGGGATTATGTGTTCTACTGTGTGAGAACAATATAATCTGAAATGTTGTAGAACTACATTTTGACACAAGGCCTCTCATCTAGACAGGTTCCTCTGGACTGCAGTATATGATATATGCATTTAAGGGACACAACACACTTTGTGTGTCATCATAGTACCAAAAACCAACCGGCAGACAGTAATCCAGCTGGTTTTGGGTGTTCAGCCTTCTATAAAACAATTTAATGAGATCCTCCAAAATTCAGATTTGGACTTCCATGATGTTGAATTAATATGGGTCAAGCTCAAAACATGCAGCTTAAAAGCATCCCTTTGTTAGACCCTGCTGGTACACGACCACAGTGTAATGCAGGCTTACAGTTAAATGTTACGAATCCCAGCTGAAATAACTGATGGCTTATTTAGATTTATTCTCTGAGACTTTGGAAAACTCTCTCTAAAGCCACAGAAGATATTCTACATCTGTTATACAGGCTGGGTGGTGAATCCTGCGATGAATAAATCAATCCTCACATGTAAAATCGGTACCCCTATAAAGCGTACACAACACACCCCTGTTCACCAAACTGCAGGTTGCTTTGCCATCAATCGTTTCCATAACTGGAGTGATTGCAGACATATGTTGACTTAAAGCCCTGCATGCAGGAACCGTTACTGAGACATCATTGGTCAAGATGGGCCAAGAGGTAATTTGCACCACTGAAATTATCCCATCAGGGTGATAAAAATGCCATAAAGTGACTGTGACAGTGATGAGGGAAAAACTGGCCTTTTAGCTTCTTCATTCACCAGCTGAAATGTTTGGTCTCGAACCAGAATGTGATCTGACGGATGAAAATCATCAACAGTGACACCCTGCTCACCTTACCACCCACCTTACTATACCACTGAGACAACGCACAGTCAGTTCATCTGTACTACAAACTCCCTCAATTCAGAGTCCAACCATAGACTTATGATAGACAAATTGTCAGCCTGACTATACTTTCAAACGGCCAGTAGGTGGCGACTCCACTCTATGAGCCATCAATAAAGTCTTTTTCTTTGTGTCCACACAAAGAAACATTTAACCTCTCTGGTTCTCTGTTTACACCCCTTAGATAAGGACAACAGTTACCACAGTCACTCAGGTGGGTCAATATGAAATTATCTAAATTTTAATATACATGTGTGTTACAATATTCTATGACTGCCTTAGAAAACAATGACTAAAGTGTTTCCTGATTTAAAATTATTTCCTCTCTTGTTTTGTTCAGCAAAGTTAATTGTAAGTGTTGGCACAATGTAGTTAGTGATCTGTTTGGTATTTTAAATTTTGATTCCAAATGTAAGACATTAAAAGATTCATTAATTAGATTCATTAATTAAAAGACAAAGAATGCTGCTGGTGAATCACTGAGAAATGTTTTTTTTTTTTTTTTTTTTAACTCCTAAGGATTAAGTCCAATCCCATGGTCTTATTGAAAGCATTTTATTGAAAATGCACTTCAATGAAACCCGAGATGGTTACTGCTATCTCTCTCAAAAGTCACACAGGGAGTGAGGTGCAGTATAACTGCCACCCACAGTGAATTATAGTTATTACACTCACATTATGTTTGTGAGCAAAATAAATTAGTTTATCATCTATTTCTGCACAAACCAACACTTTAGTGCATTTGGAACTAGACTGATATGAGTTTTTATTAGTTGGTAACGATATGTAAGCCTCCAGTATTTATAATGTGGAAATGACCTGACATCGATTGTAGACTGTCATGAGAATAGTTAAGACAGAAGATTGGTTATTTTGGAAATGTCCAAAGTCAGATTCTTTTTGGTCAACAATTTTTTGCAATTTTTCCACTAATGTACTAAATCCTCACGCCGACATTTAACCCTTCCCTGTCATATACAGTACAAAAACCATTGACGACTACATAGTATTAGTCAAAACCAGATTCAGACAGACTGGAAGGAAACATCTCCACCTTCTAACCAAAAAGTAACTGTAACTTAAAAACAGCCACAGTATTACAGCCACACATACAAAAACTTTCATAATACCTGTGCTGCATAGTAAATCACATCCTGACAGTATCATGACATTATTTTAGCAAAACAATATGACAGTACAGAAGAAATCAAGACGCACTGAACGCAGTCTCATGACTGGTTGAAAGCCTGATTTGATTTCTTTTGTCTGAGCTGGAGAAGCTTTTCTTAATCAGAGGTTTGGAACAGTTTGGTTAGGTTTAGGAAAAGGTTGTGGTTTTGGTTAAAAAAAGGAAAGTCCTTTAGGTTAGAGGACCTTTGCTGTCATGATTTAAATGACAATGTGAGGTTAACATTGTGGAGTGGTCAGGGATTAAAGAAGCAACAATGACAATATGCTTTACATCAGACCTCCATTTCCCAACATTCCTTTTTGAGTAAAAGATAAAAATTAGACTGATTAACAGTTAGTGTGTCCACTGCAACATGTGAAAAGTGAGTGGGGAGTAATGAGGAAAGTTTTTACTGACACTGAGGTGTATTATTATCATTATTATTCTTATTATTATAATTATATAAAGGTCTACACTGTAGTTTTTATGTTATTGTGAGCAACCCAAGTTTTCCAAGTCCTCTATATTCTGTGCAGCGTTTAGTAGAGACTGTCTTCCTGCTGAAGCAGCTCGTTATGATCCATAGCTCTGTTTATTGTAAGGCAACCTGTCGTGGTAATATATGACCTGACAGTCAGAATTTGGGCAGCATGGTGGTGCAGTGGTTGGCACTGTCACAAGAAACTTCTGGGCTTGAACCTTCTAGCAAAAAGGTAGCGAAAGTAAAAGGCTTTGTGGTTTCTTTGCTCTTTGTCAGTCCCTGAGAATGCATGACCGTGAAGTTATTGACCCAGTGCCTCAACTGATAACTGTTGTCTCCCGTGTCTGACTGACTCAAACTCCTGCAAAATTTCTACCTTTCATCACGGGAGCAAAGGACGAAATACTGAGATGTAATAAAAAAGAGTGATGAACAACCTATACGATGGTTTAGATATTTGGACTTGTTCAAATTATTCCTCAAAACCTACCTGATCTGACTTGGTAAAATGTCTGTGAAGTGAAAGCGAAGCTATGTGGATTTCACTTTTGGATATAGAAAAGAAGAAAGTGTCATGATCTGCGCCACTGAATGACGTTGGACTGTTTTATTTTGTGTCTCTTGTTCATTTTACTCCCTGCCCTTATTTGCCTCCCACCTTTCAAATTGCATGCCCCGCCCTGGTTAGTTTCACCTGTTTCCAGTTACCCTTGTCAGGTCGTCTGTGTGCGATCCCTCGTGTTCCTCCTGAGCTGGATGTGTGTGAGTTCCTGAGTTTTCCTGTGTAACCTGCTACCTGTGTTCATTTCCCTGTTGTTTGTTCCTGGATGCCTGCCTGCCATCTTGTCATCTCATCTGCCAGTGAGCTCGTTACTGCTTCATTAAAAGCTGCTTCACTACTTCATAAAAAGTGAGTCCATCATGTTTTCCTAAAAAAATACAAGAATTTTCAACATCTGTAAATCAGGTCAAAAGGATAAATCTCAACGCATCATCCAGCTGCACAGCCTCCGTAGCATCACTGCTGTGCTCCTCCATTATTTCCCAGCGCCCTGTCGCCCTCTGCTGCATAGTAACTGTAACAATCACTTAAACACAGCAGCATGTGCATTTTCTGTGTGTGTGTGTGTGTGTGTGTGTGTCTGTGTGTGTGTGTGTGTGTGTGTGTGTATTTGCATGCTCATAGAGTGGGCGTTCAGCGTATGTTCAACATCTCCTGAGATTCTAATTAGCAGTTGAATGAGAGGAATAACCCAGAGAGATAACGGAGCGACATCCATCCGAATGCCGACCGTCTAACTCCTGCTAGTGGTGCAATGTCTCTGTGTTTTATTGCCGACACATATGCTGCTAGCACTTCTCCTGCTTTGTAAGCCATGAGCAGTTTAATTACCTGCAATTAAGATCCAGTTCGTTAGATGAGGAGGAGGAGGAGGAAGAGAATGGCAGAAAGAAAGAGAGGAGTATGGAGAAGGAGACTCACCAGCTGCTGATGGCTCTGCAGTTATACTCTAATGGCTTAGACATGCATGTGTTTATTTAGTTCATAAATTGGTTACATCTCTTTATAGACGTTGCTTCAGTATTAGTCTTCATATTTCCATATTTTGCCCTTCTCCATGAACATACAGGAATGTGATTATGTTTGCATTGCAAAGCCGTGTTTGCATGTCTGTAAACATGGGATAGAGTTTGTTGAATGAGGAGGAGGAGCAAGAGAAGGTGTGGATGTGTATACATGTATATGTGTGTGCATGTGTTCGCAGCACTAACGCCCCAGTCTGTGCTGCAGTGACAGTGATGTATGGGTAATTTAAAAAGTCGTTCTTTTCCACAGAGCGGCAGGCAGGCCAGCCAACCGCAGCCCCTTCGCCTACAGCACTGAGAAAACTCATCTACATCCACTCCGACACACACACACACAGAAAAAGGTAGCGTAGTACACACAATACAGCGCATAAGCAAATACAAAATTCTGAATTTAATGTCAGATTTCTTTTTTGTTCTCATTTGTTTGCACAAATCCTAACATTGTTTTCTTTAAATGTGTGTTGTTGTCATGTGACCTCAGTGCCTGCAACATGGACAGCAAGTGCCAGAGGTCGGCAACATTGTCCTGGAAACCACTTTGCTTGTTTGCTCTGCTCTTCGGCCTCTGGCACTTCAGCCCATTACTGAGGAAGAGGAGGTGTGTGTGTGTGTGTGTGTAGATGGCGCCATATGATTCTAAGGGACTGGCTACCAGCCCAGACATACAGACCACACTGCCTCTCTGTCATACACACATAGATAACTATTCACCTCTAGTACTATCACAAACATTGTCCTCATTCACATCTGGAATTCATACTGTTTTTTATGTACCGTTCACAATCATTGAAAACCTGAAGTGGATGGTTTATTATGAATTTTTTAAAGAACATTTACTTTTGTTTGTCCTGTGTGGGAGCTTTGGAGCTGTCCTGTTGTTTGATCAATTAACCACTTGTATTATGCTTAAGGTTTTGAATATGAAATCCAGGTTTGTATTGTTCCTTTCTGTAGTCAATAACACCATCAAGTATATATATCATTTTCATGGTGGAAGGAGGATGTGTGATTTTTGTAAATAAGTGTGTGTGTGTTGTAATCTGAGTTTCTCTGTTCTGTGTTTTGGTTGCTGGTCTGGGAGCGTGTGCATGTTTGTGCATTTGAATCTCTCCTTTCATAATCACATAGGCACCGCCCATACATGAGCTGACACAGTGCAGTATGCAGCCTTCAGGTGAAAGTGACCCTCCACAGTTACAGTTAACTGTGAACGTAGCAGTGCAATGTAGCCTATGTGCACTTTGCGCTGTTTGTCAGTAAATAAATGATGCGACTCCTCAAAACGTAAGTTCCCACATCTCTGTATTTCCCAAAGTCCAGACGATGAGCCATTAAATGTTAACAACACTGAGGCTGGAAAATACAGGATTGTCATCCAAGTCTTAATCAGGGTGTCAGACACCCCCAATCCTCCCCGCAATACGAAACCTGGTTTGGGGATGTTCTTCTGGTCCCTTAACACCAGTGAAAGGAAATCCAAATTTCTGTCATACAGTGATATTTAACACAATAATCCACTTTCAGCTTTGTGGCATCAGTTTGGAAAAGGCCTATAATGACTACAAATCAGGCAAACCAACATCAGGACGTCAGCAGTGATCTTGTGGCTGAATGGGAGCAAATCCCTGCAGCCAGATGCCAACATCTGGTGGAAAGCCTGAAACCAGAAGAGAGGAGGCTGTTAGAGAAACACATTAATACCCATAGCTTTTTAAAGACATATTGATCTATGACATATGGCTGGAACTTTCATGTGTCCTCATTCTCTGTTCAAATGTCCACACAATTTTCTATGTAGTTATGCTGATCTTGGTGCCTGATACCTGGAGTGGGATGCTTCAGGAATGCTGCCAGGGTTTCATCTCCAGGCCTGCCACCCACTGCCTCCACTTGACATTATAGGACAGAACAAGGCAACTTTATTTGTACAGAAACCTCAATAACAAGACAATTTAAAGTGCTTTAAACAAGACATAAAAGACATTAAGGTATCTTAGAAAAGGGATGATATAAAAAGACATTGTATAAATAGGATTGAATAAATTAAAATAGTTGATCAAAAAATTTTTTTAGAATTGAATAAATGCAAGTGCAGTGCAATATATAAAGGGACTGTCTCAAATAGACACTGATAAAAGACAGCAGCAAAGAGAAGTAGTTTGTAGCCTGAATGTAAAAGTACTTAGAGACAAAACAGACCTCCAGTTTTCTTGGAATTTGTTCCAGGTATGTGTTCCTGAATACTGATTCTCAATGTTTACTTTTTGAGTTTCATCAGGTCGAAGGCTTGCTTTGTTCCTGGGGCACTGCAGCACCCTCACAGTTCCTGGGCCATCAGACAGTTGTGCCTCAGGAGTAGAGGCTTTTGGCAGGCCTGGAACTAGAGCCCAGGAGCCCACGCTGGAAAGGCTCCTGCAATGAAAACTCAGGAAAGTTTGTTTGAAAATGGTTTGAATTCCTGCAGATACAGTTTTGAGAACTCTGTTGTCTGTCTGTCTCTTTCTCTGTGACTGTCTTTGTGTCCTTGTGCCTCTCTACCAGTAGCAGTGGAGTGGACGAACAGACAGCAGAGCTTCCCTCCTGTTGGGTCTGTGATGGATGAGGCTGCGTGTGATCACTCCACGATGACACTCATCTAATCCTCTCCTCTCGTCTGCTCTCCCACACTACTCCCCTCTGTTTCCCTCTCCTCTGCTGGTTCATCTCCTCCATTCCTATGTCCTTTCTTTTCTTGTCTTATCCTCTGTTATTCTTTTCCTATTTTCCTAACTCCCCTTCATCCAAGCTCTTCTTCTACCCTCTTTTCTCTCTCTCCTTGTCTCTTATCTGAGTCCTTTACTCCATTCTCCACTCCTTTTCCTTTCTCCTTCTCTTTTTCCATTCTTTCATGTTCCTTACGACTTCTCCCTGTTTACGTCCAATCTGTCATCTCCTTTTCCTCTCTCTCCTCTCCCCCCTGTCCAAAGGAGGGATGTGGGTTAATCTGGGGGTTAATGCTTTGTGCTCTTTGGTGTCAGTGTTGTGCCTGACAATGGTGTTCATGGGAATTGCAGTATGTTTATGCTAATCTCTCCCTGCATCCTAACAACATGTCTGGGAGATAGAACTGTCACGATACCTGTATTGACACACACACACACATACACACACATAACACATTTTTCAGTCTTCAGACTATGTTTCGGTGTCTGCATACCAAATGAATCCTGAGTATTCTGCTTTTTCTTATCCTATTAAATGTTAGCACAAAGCAGTTTTTGAGGATCTGGTGCACAGACAGTTTGGCCCTGACGTTTAAGGAGCCTGCTTTATCATAGCCATTTGCATACACTGAAGAATAAAATCTCCAGTAACACATGTACACTCACGAGTACTTTCTGAGGAACACAATTCTAATATTAGAAAGTCTTCATTCTCAGTTCTTCATGTCATGGATTACACAAGATATTGGAGACTTTCCTTTGAGATTTGAAGCATGCCTTCAGATGCATGGATAGTGAATTTGATCTACTGACCAGAGGTTTGTTCAAGTAACTCAACTTGCAGCCATCGTCCACTTTTTAGGTTTCTAAGGGGGCAGTGCATGAACTCTAAAATGCCTTGCAGAAACTTGAACAGTTGTATCCAAGAAATGATCAGGCAGACATATGTCAGGCAGAGAGACAGAAACCAACTTCATCACAGATACAGAATGTGCAAGACTCCAATCAACAACAATACAATACTGTTAAAGAGGGCCGTCTTGTAGTGGTCTCAGAGGACAAGTAGTAGTTTCTAAACCACCACTCGTGGGGGGGGGGGGGGGGGGGTTCCCATTTACTGATGAATCCAAGTTTGAGATTTATTGCAATAACAGAAGGGTGTATGTAAAGAGACAAACAGGAGAGAGGATGACACTGCAGTGTATCAAACCCACAGTGAAACATGATGGAATACTCAAGTCTGGGGGTGTTTTACCTTCTCTGGAGATGGAGACCTGCACTGAACTGGCTACACCCTGACCAAGAACAAGCACCACTCCATTCTTCAGAGATATGCAACACCCTCTTGGTTGCATCTTTGTGCAGAAAGATTCTTACTGCTGGAGGATAATGACCACAAACAAACACACTTCAAAGCTATGCAAGACCTAACTGAAGACCACGGATTCCTGACTGTAATGGACTTTCCTCCACTGTCACCTGCCCTCAACCCTAGTAAACATTTATGGAAGCAGTTGCAAACTAACAGAGTAGTCTTTGACACCACAAGGGCCTCTTTGGAACATTGTCAGATAATGCTGCAATAACATGCTGGGATAACATTTTGCAGTCAAAGCTCAGGGTCTTCCTGTTATGAAAGCCAAAGGGGGGCAAACCAAATACTAAAGCCCCTTTTACACTGGTCAAAAAACCAGCTACCACCACTTTTGTCAGAAAAGGAACACTGTGCAATTAGTATTCACTTCTGCAGTAGTAGCAAGTATTTATTAGCTCCAGCTCCAATTGGCAGTGTTAAACACAACATCCAGGTGAACATGATAATTTTCACCCCATTTCCTGCTGTCACATCTTCTAGAGCACAAACACTGTATGCAAACCTGTCAACTGCCCAGCACGGTGCTGTTAAACCAGAAACACTGCGCACATCTTCCCCAGAGAGTGAGCTGCACCCATGAAATAAGTTTCAAAAACACACAATTGCTGATTGAAGCATCTCACAAGGGGGCTCCGACACTGAGACATAACAGCTAACAGCGCACTCTTTGAACCTGTGTCTCTGTGGGTGTGTGTGTGTGTGCTCTGTAACTGCATGTGATGGCATTGCTTCTTGCAGTTGTTGTATATCCTCTCAGAAAGGCAGAATTGTCTGGCCATGTAAAAGGAGTCAGTAGCTTTTTCTAGCTGGTTAATACCGTGTTTACACAACATGCTTATACATGCTAATTTTGGTGTGAAAAGAGTGCAAGACATTCTGGAATTGAATGCAGAATGCAGAATTTATTCTACACTTACACAATTTTTCAAGGATATATAAAAGTGATGTGGCCAAATGAGTCATCCTTCACAAGTGGGCGAGTGCATGTGTCGTGTACACCAAGAGAAAGGCCTGAGTGGCATACAAATCAATACAAGTTGTTCTGAGTGATCACCTTTGTCCTTTGATGAGTCATTTCTATCCTGATGGGAGTGGTCTCTTCCGGGATGGCAATGCCCCCATCCACAGGGCACAATTATAATTTCATAAAATGCATTTAGATGATGTAAATTGTGTAACTGCAATATATTTTTATGGAAAAATAGATATAATGGAAAAATATATCAGTGAGTTACAGAAAGAAGTCCTGTCAGGCAGTCAGACTGTGGATTGTATACAATATTAAATGGACACAGTCGCAAGCTTTTAATTGTGTGAATGATCAAAGTGCCGTTGGCAATGAAACTGACAAAATGGATTCATTACTGCAGAGTTTCAAAAAAGCTGCCAGTGTTTAAAAATGTGAGTTAAAAGAATGAGTGTTCCACCCCTTGTTAGCGTGGCAGGAAAACATCCCACTCCTTCTGCTTTGCCATCTGCACATTCCGAGGCTCGCGCAGAAGTACGGATACTTTTTGGGAAAAAGTGTAATTACCTGTAACATCATATTTTTCAGAAGTGTGAGGGAGACATGGTACAGATCATCACAATCATTTTTCAGTGTGTTCCATGTAACCTGCTGCTGCTCATTAGCAGGGAATGGAAATAATGTATTCATTGGTTTACTTATAGAAGCAGCTATCACAGGGGATCAAAGGTAAATGTAAACAGCTAGAACTGAAGAAAACCAAAACCAGTGACCTCTAGTGGAGTTACAGTACATGTAAATCTCACCACTGACCATATACTGCTCCCAGTATGCATTAATAATGATTGCTAATAGCCAGGTAGTGGTTGTGGCACCTTGAGGGCCACTGAGTCTGTGAGTGGAAGGGAGGGCAGTTATTTACATGTCACTGTGTGTGAAGAAGGGCTTCTGGAGTGTGATGGATAGTCCTTTGTCATAGTGTGTGGCTTGTAAAGGTGTCTGTCCATGAATCAGGAGTGAGCATCCGACACATGGTTAAGTCTCATTTCATTTATAAAGAGGCAACTAACCCACACACCGAAGTGGGGGACCTGGCTGACAGCTTTGTTGTGTGTCAAAGAGAGACTAAGAGAGGCTCCAACTGGGTCAAGTACCCCCCCCCCTTTTTACTTGATGCTTTAATGAATAATAGGCTGGTGGACATGGATTGATTGCTGTCCATTGGCAGGCTTGATCAGCAGAGCTTAAAACGCTTCCTCCGAACACTGTTTCCCAGAAGATTGTGTGAAAATTCACAGCTGGGAAGAGCCAGAGGGATTTGACAGTTCGCTCACGTCTAGACAGAGTCGAGGCGATCAACACATATATCAAAGAGTTTTTCAAACATTTCACTCAATCCTTTTCACTCACAGGCCTCGAGTTACCAAGGTGACCAGCTGGTATGAAAAACGGGCAAAAGATCACTCAGAGTCAACAGTTATTCTTACACTACATTATGTTACATAATAAGATGAGTCCAGACCAATGGGAATGGTCTGGAAATGTGTATCAAGTGGGCAGCTGAGGGAAAACTGTTACAAGAGGCAGTGATTTAAGGACCCCACAGGCTCAGACACAGTGGGTATGATGGAATAAAAAGCTTTTATTATCTGACGCCACAGAGAGAATAATAGGTAAGTCCTTTTGAGGGATTCTGGGGTTCGGGAGAAATGAATCCAGTGAAGGACAGGCAGTGTCCAGATGCTGGTGGCGTGGACGTCCTGGTGAGTATGGACGTGGCAGGTGAGTGTGAGAGGCGTTATGTGGTGAGGATTCAGCAGGGGTCGGCAGCAGCACTGGTGACAGCGATAACAGTGACACGAGTGAGCACAATCCAAAAAACAGCGAGCAACAATCATATGAGGGTTTTCTTCATTAGTGAACTAGAGTCGGCCTGGAGAGTTTCCACAGTGAGAGTGGAAAACAATCTGGAGATGAGTGGATGAAGAGGTGGCGTTTTTGTACTGAGCCCAATGAATGATGAGATGCAGGTGTGCTGTGCCCCACCCCTGCTGAGAAGTGCACACATACACACACACACAAAGGGGAGGAGACACTGGGAAGTCAGACAAGAAACCCCCCCCCAAAAAAAAAACACAGGAGACACGGGGGACAACTTAAGGGTACAGCGTGGCTATGCTCTGGGTTCATTCCCCCTTACTGGACGTTCACACCAAGAAAAACAAGAAGAAAAAAACAGCACGAGGCTGAAGTTCAACTTATTATTGGAGGACAGTGGCCTCCATGAAATAAACAACCCTAGTGCTGGACAATAGCGGTACAATACATATTGTTGGTGTTGGACTTAAAAAAACCCACAAATTATGTCCAGTGCTAATGGTAACTACAGCATGGTTGTTCGGCAAAGGTTTTGGTTACGTTTAATAAAAGGTGAACATTAAGTGCAGGTGAGTGATGGAATGTGAACATAAGTCTGATGTGCACGCACCAGCCTGAGCCCGACCCAGTACACTCACCTTCCACCTCTTAAATTCACTGATAGACACTCTACTTCCTGGCACTGGACTCAAATTGTGACATGTGGAATCATCCACTATTGGTGCAATTCCTATTGATTGCCAGAGACACAGCGGCACCCAATAGGCTTCGAATCCCACGGACTCCACCAAATGTTGCTATGAATGACTCAGAAAGGGCAGAAGAAGTTATCATTTTGTGGATGTGCATGGAGAGTGATTGGAGTGAACTGTTGACTGAAGTTGACTTATGTTTTTTTTTTCATTTGACAGTGATGTAAACGAACTGAAGTATTTAACACTAAGTTAAATCCATTATAGACTCATATAACACATTACAACATAGTAGAATAAAATATGTTAAATTCAATAACACACCAGTGCAAGTGATGTTGTTTTCTTTTAGTTTTACAATCAGCAGGACCCAAAATGGGACTTGCAAGCTCTCCACCTGCAGTCCCCCCAGAAGAAAATCATCCTCTCTGCCATCACCCAGTGATGCCGGTGGAGGTCTGCCTGCCCCAAGAACCAATGGACAAAGCAGGTGCTTTATTAACAGTGTGCTGCCACTATGGTTCACAGTCACATACGATACAGTAGTAGAGAACTGAAGGTGAAATTTGAAAATTTTCATTGGACCAATCCTTGATTGGTCAGGGAGCATGTCCTCCAATGGGGTATCATTTTGTGTGTTTTGGTGATTAACAGATTAGCATGGAGAAGAAGATAGTGGGAGCAAGTCCTCCTCTGCCCCCCACCACCACTTCACACATACTGCCCTTTCCCTTCTTGCTTGCTTCTCTCTCTCTCTCTCTCTCTCTCTCTCTCTCTTTATATATATATACATATATATGTATACATATATGTATGTGTATATATACACACACACACACACACACACACATATACATACATATATATGTATATGTATATATATATATATATATATCCCCTTGCCTCTATATTTATTTTAGATTTATTTATCTATATTTATTATGTGAAAATTGGCAGTGTGTATGTATCTGCATCCCGATGGAGCGCTGATGGCTCAACATTAGAGAGAAAAACGAGAGAGACATACAGCGTGAGGGAGAGAGGTAGAAGAGGCTGTGATGTGGAGCTGGCTGTGCAGTCCACCCTGGTTCTATGTGGCCATCATCTCCCTTATGTCTGTCTCCCTCCCCAGCTAACTACGCTCCGTAGTTAGCTGGGGTGATGGGGGTGGGTGGGGCTGGGCTCTTCCTGAAGTCCACTATCATTTCCACTGTCTTCAGAGCGTTTAGCTCTAGGTTGTTCTGCCTGCACCAGGTCACCAGACGGTCAGTCTCCCACCTGTAGGCATTTCCTGCCTACAGGAAATGATAGTGGACTTCAGGAAGAGCCCAGCCCCACCCACCCCCATCACCCTGTGCGACTCCCCCGTGGCTACCGTGGAGCATTTTCGCTTCTTGGGAACCACCATCACAGAGGATCTCAAATGGGAGCTGAACATCAGCTCCCTCATCAAAAAAGCTCAGCAGAGGATGTATTTCCTGAGGCAGTTGAAGAAGTTCAACCTGCCAAGGACTATGATGGTGAACTTCTACACCTCCATCATTGAGTCCATCCTCACCTCCTCCATCACCATCTGGTACGCTGCTGCCACGGAGAGGGACAATAACAGACTGCAGCGTATCATCCACTCTGCTGAGAAGGTGATTGGCTGCAATCTTCCATCCCTCCAGGACCTGTACGCCTCAAGGACTCTGAGGCGTGCAGGGAAGATTGTAGCTGACTCCTCCCACCCTGGACACAAACTCTTTGAGACACTCCCCTCTGGCAGGAGGCTGCGGTCCTTCAGGACCAAAACCTCTCGCCACAAAAATAGCTTCTTCCCGTCTGCTATCAGCCTTACCAACAAGGCTAGAGAGCCCCACTGTTGCTGATCAATTGCACCAATCACCAGAAAAAATTCCTTGTATGTGAAAACATACTTGGCAGTAAAACTGATTCTGATTCTGATTCTGATTTGCAAAAGCCAAGGTCGGTTGTCTCTCAGTGCTCACACAGCAACAACATCATCATGGATAAACCTCCTAATTCTCAGCCTGAGGAAGAATCACCATGGCCTTTAACAGTTATTGTTTACCAAACCAAAGCCGACATTCCAGCATTCTCCCATAAGTAATGGGGCATTTACCGTATTTTCCGGACTATAAGGCGCACTTAAAAGCCTTTAATTTTCTCAAAAAACGACAGTGCGCCTTATAATCCGGAGCGCCTTATATATGGATTAATTCTGGTTGTGCTGACTGACCTCGAAGCGATTTTGTGTGGTACACGGCGCTCACGGCGCTCTGTCAAAATGTTCTAGTACGACTTTGGTAAACTACAAAGCCGCACCGCTTGCAGCGTTACGGCTATCGTAGTCAGGAGCGTCGCGGAGTAATACATACTGTGCTTCACCATAATATTACAGTGTGTGTGTATAAGGACCTATAAGGAGTTATTGTGAATACGCTAACGTTTGAGTTAGCGGTATCACACTGTGTTTTTTTTTACGTGTTACAACTGAACAAGGTTGAGAGTTATTGTGAACGCGTTTAATAAAGTTTGACTTATCTGACTGTTTTGTTTCGCTTAATGCGCCTTATAGTCCGGTGCGCTTTATATATGAAAAAAGTTCGAAAATAGACCATTCATTGACAGTGCGCCTTATAATCCAGTGCGCCCTATAGTGCAGAAAATATGGTAATTATAAATTAATTAATACTTCGGTTTATGTGTGCAATAAACTCAACTGAGTGGCATTTTTTTTTGAAATCATGTGAACTTGTGATATTTTCTTAGAATTTCATATCATGTGTAAATTGTCAATTTCATCATTTTTTACAAAGTAGTTTGAACTACTTTTTCTAAGTAACTTTAACCAGATTTATCTCTAGAGTGGCTTTGCTGTAGTTCAGCCTCTTCCAGTGTGAAGTAACTGGTAGCTTGCAAAGCTGTGCTTTCAAAAGTAGCTTCCCCAACACTGTGTATTTATTATGGTAATATTAATATATTGTATATGTCTGTATTTATGTTGATTTTGGCAGTGTGTATCTATCTGTTTTTGTATTTATAAACTTAATATTGGCAGTATTTGTGTATCTGTATTTATTACGTTAATATTGATAGTTTGTATATATCTGTATCTATGTTAGTATTTGCAGGGACTGTATCATTGTCTACACTGGCATTTTATCAAAATAAACAACATAAAAATAACCACGAAGAAATGACCTTTTTTATTTATTTATTTATTTATTATTAAATTATTATCAACAATGGAATAAACAAAACAAAGAGCTCCGACAAACACATTTTGCATACATTCAATTCAAGTCAAGGCCATTTTATTTGTATAGCACCAAATCACAACAGAGGTTATCTCAGGACACGTTTCATACTGAACTGGTTCTTTCAGCAGGTGTTGGATGAAGGAGAATCCATGGTTTCCCTCAGAGGCTACAGAACTCATCCCACTGTCGAGAGCAGATATTTTGCATGTGAAGGCTGTGAAAGTGCACGTAAAAAATACACGTGGCTAATTGAGTTGCTTGAGTGGATCTCAGAGGAGAGTTTGGCAGTATAATACCGTCATATAGCAGTTTTACAAAAGTTCGCAAAGCAGACTGTCAAGTGGTCACCCCTAAAAATCAACACAGTTCTCTCTCTCTCTCTCTCTCTCTCTCTCACACACACACACACACACACACACACACTCTTCCCTCTCTCTCTCCATCTCATACATACACGTGCACACAGCCGCTTGGTCTAGTCTTAGTATTGAGTGGAGATGTGAGACTCACGGCTCCCCTGCAATCTACTGACATTGATCTGAGATAAAGATCAAACTCTGGCCAGACACTCCCAGGGAATCCTGCTTTTCATGAACTGTGTGTGTGTGTAGATCAGCATTGGAACATGTACATGGTTGTCCATGACTGTGACATGGAACATATGTAAATACTTTACTGTGCACAATGAGGGAAAATCTGCTTTTGTAATATTTCTGTGTGCAGCCGAGTGTGACAGAGCCTCTCTCCTCCCATGTGAGTGTGTGTGTATCAGCGTTTCAAAGTATGTAGACAGTGTGCATATGTGTGTGTGTGTGTGTGTGTATGTGTGTGTGTGTGTGTGGGTCTGTGCAAGTGGTTCCTGAGTGGCACCACCAAACCTGATAGTGGATTGGACCCGGAGAGACGGGCAGGCAATCAGACTCCATCCAGACGACCCAAAGCCAACAGCGTCTAGTTTTATCAGTTAAAGGACAGTTGGACAGATCCAGCACCGGCTCATGAACCTGCACGATGGGCAGAGCTTTACATCACACACACAGTTTTTAAGATGCTGGGATTTTCACTTCATATGTTCTGACACTTGACTGCTTCTGAAATGTAGCTCTGGATGAAGATATTATATGATCTTCGTTATTATAATTAAAAAATATATATATGAGCGTGGGAAACAATGTTTTTGACAAAAAGTGAAATAAATAGATGATTTTAAAATTGAAATTTCATAATATTTTGACACACTGCTCTGGACATATATCTGACTAATTGTGTTCAAATGCAGCTATGTTTTAAGGGAAGTGTGATTATTTTTTCAGTGTCTCACATTATGTTCATATCTACACAGTGTAACATTTTTCTCTTTCCCACAATAGCTGCTGAGGCTGGAGTGTGGTGGTATTACTTTTACTCAAATTTTATAATTCTCACATCACTTCCTGCATTTTCACTGAACATATTCACACTATATGAAATTAGTAGCACCCAGGGTTGAGTATAACACAGTGTGCAATCGTCTGTTTTTGCTGTTTTATTTCTTGTTGCTGTCCAATTATGTTTAATACTGATGTTCAATTAGCCATCTTAACAAATAGACTGTTCCAGTGGTATTACACTTTAAAAATTTTATTTCTGAGGTATTCACAAACAAATGTGCTTTTACACATGCAGCAGAAGCAAAGTAACATGAGTGTCCTATTGGAGTTCTTGACCAATCACTTATTATCTTCACCTGTGTTGCTCTGGACAGGTAGGTAACAAATCCTGGCCACAGATTTAAAGAAAATTAATTAAATTAAATCTAAATCATGTCCTGTGTTTTCCTTTAAAAGATAAGGGGAGACATTTATATTTTATATTTCTTGGTGTCATTCATTTGTCTGAATGCTGTTAATTCTCCTGGATGGAGAACTTCCATATAGCCAATGTCACCATTTTATCATACAGGCCTTTTCCATACAGGAACCTAATTTACACTGTAAGGTTTATCACAGACTTTGCTGTTTCACTGTGTTGCTCAGGACGTGGCACTAAATCCAAGTTCCAGGTTTTTCAGCTGTTTAATTCAGGAGAAAACTGAGCAGGAATGAACCGTTTTGATATTGTGGAGCATAGAGGGAGAGAGACGGAGAGAGTAGGGCCAAGAGCCGTGGAGAGTGGAGAATGACAAATGTAAATAAAATAAAATCTATGTTAATGTGACTTTTTGTCCCACTACAACACTTAGCACACTCAAGTATCAAGTTGCAAATAAAAATTGCAACATTTGTCATTTATTGTCACCCATTGAATGATGTATCTTTGCAAAACAAAGTAGAAAACAAGGCTGAACGTAGAATCTCAACCTTATGGGATGGTCCAAGTTAGAGGTCATCAAGTTTCCATCATGGTGAAGAGGTGATTGGCCGACAGTTATCCTGACTAAGGACCAGACAGCAGCTGCTACATAACACAAGAGCCTAGCATTAGCTTTTTCAGGTTTAAGTTCCTTCTTATCGTAATCATAAACATGAACAAACTTTCTGTCCTGCAGCTTAGCTTGTTCAGTGAGCCAGGCTAACATCCAGTGGAGGAAAGTGCACTGCTAACATCAGTTTGACTACTCAGCCGCTGAGCTGCAGCACATGTAAATGTATCTAAATGACCTAAATGTATTATTTACTCCGTTTACATTTACATTTATTCATTGTTTGTCTGTTTGGATAAACACAACGGCCAGAAACACACTGGATACGTGGTGTGAGTGTGGCAGCTTGGTCTTGGTTTTCATTTCCACACCCATGTTCATGGGTTAGAGCAGGCACACTGCCTCGAGACGCACACGTCTCGCAGCAAAAACAGACAGAGAAAAGACCCGCTGACATTATGACATCATGGCAGCCACATTACATAAAACTGACACCTTTCACTGTAGTTTCTATGTCTGGGCTGACTCTGAATCATATTCATAACATTAAAAGTTATAAATACAGAGAGATTCTCTGTCAAAAATAAAGCAGAAATTGATAATTGATAATAAAGTATCCTGTAAACTCTATGTAAACAGATAGAGCTAGCAGTAGCAGCGACGCCGCAGACATGCAGCCGGTGTGAACACATGTGTGTTTTACCTCAGCAGATCAGCAACGGCAGTCACACGCCCGCACATCCGACGGGTTCCTGGCCCTGGCTACGCAGCGTCTGTGGAACATCTTGGTTTTCATTTTGGAGCCCATGTGAACGGGTTAGAGTGGATACACTGACTTACTGTAGAGAACTGTAGAAACACAGAGCTGGCAGTAGCAGCGATGCTGTGTCAGTCAAATATGGATACACCCCCTCCAGCTGCTGTCAGTCACACACAAACACCCCCCCTCCAACACCTGATGAGAGGAAAAGGAGCATTTCTGAAAATTCTCCAAAGATAAATTTTCTCCTTTTTATTAAAAGGATTTTTATTAAAATCAGGTTGATTAAAACAATGATATGAAAGATTTTCATAGTTACAGAATGTGGCGTTAGCACTGGCAACCCAGTGACATTGGTTGACTTTTTATTCAGTATTTATTGAAATCAAAGCCATTCCATTGTGGAGCTTGAATATCTATTTATGTGATATTTTTCTTCTCGAATGGCAGGAAACAACCGCTCTATTAAAAGTTAACCAAGTGAAGAAGCCATTTTCTATTTTAGGTAAATTAACAATAACAGAGGGAAAATATATAACAGGTTTCCAAACACGGTCTGCAGAAATCCAGAAATGTAGAACACACCACTTCCCCAGGGCTCACAGACCAGACACTCAACAGCAAATGTTCAAACTCTCATGAACTGACTTGAACTTGGAAAATCAGTCATGAAGCAATAAAACTCAAAAAGCCATAGACAGCTGCAGCTGTGAGCCTTTGGCTACGGTTAGCAGAAGGCTAAACTATTCAATATAAACATGCAGCGCCTGCTTTCATGGTGAAATTCCCTACACAACCCGCAACTACAACACATTTAGATATTACAGGACGATGGAGTTAGCAGCCTGTTATCTGTCCAGGAGAAGTAAAGCAAGTTCTCTCCATCTCTGAAACGCTTCACCGACATGTCCGCATGCCCATCTGAAGGGACGTGCACACGCATCTGCATTTGTAGAACAGCAAATAGGAATGCTCTCTCTCTCTGAAAAGGCCCGTGATTGGCCAAAGTCTCCTGTCACTTGCTAGATTTTCTAAAGCCTAAAAACAGAGTCAAGAGGAGGAGGTAGACATTTAGTTTGCACTCAAACCATTTGAATTAAAATACACTGAAAGGTGATTGTGGATTTTTTGACTCTTGATGCAAAAAAAAAAAAAAAAAGACTGCTATATATATATATATATATATATATATACATATATAAAGGTACATTTCCATGTCTCTTTTGATTACTAGGTTCTATAGTAATACCATGAAAGTATCAAAGGAGCCGTCAGGACTTCTGTAACTTTGTGATGTCACAACAAAGCAGTTGCCCACAGCCATGCCCCAAGCCCCACCCACCTGGACCCACCATCCAACCATACAGAATTTGGTTTCCCTGAGTGTTTACCTGCAATCTGCTACATTTTCCTGACATCATTCAGAAACAGTTTTGATGGACATGAACACTTCGACTAAAACAAGTGTAAAACATGGGACCTTTAAGGAAGTGAATGAGGGAATGCAAGAGGAAATAGCCAATTAGACACTACTTGTCATGCTTGGAAAGATATGGATATATAGTCTGCTCCTTTCACCCTGCAGTCTCATTCTTCCCCTTCTTGTTCCGTCAGACACCTTTTTTCTGTCTCTATGACTTACAGATGAGAGACGAGATGATTTTCAAGGTGGTGGAGGGAGAAAGAGAGACTTGAAGCTCAGCCCTCTGTCTAACTTTCATATCAGAGAAAAAATGAAACGATCGATTTTCTGTCTGTTTCTCTCTCTGCTGGGAATATTAAAACAGACAGTGAGGCTTCACATGTACCCGCACCACCACCGCCCTCCTCTTCCTCTCCTCCTATCTCCCTACATGACCTCCTCACTCCCGCATACTCTCTGCATCTCTCCTGTCTCTCCACCATGATTAATCCACTGCCTTTCCCTCCCCCCCATGCTCCATAACTTCATTCATACCCACATTTCCATGGTCTTCTTTGATTTGATGTCCTCCTACGTCATCCCACCATCTTTTCATTTTCCACTGAGGGATCCTGCCAGAAGGTTGCTGTGCGAGTGGACAGCGGGCCTCCCTCTCCCCGGCTTGAAGGTAGAGGGCAGGCTTTGATACTGGGATTGAGGGTAGAGAGGTTTAGAGATGAGAATTTGAAGACGGGAGGGAGGGAGGAGGGGAAAGGGAAGGAATGAAGATGCCGACTCGTTCATAGCCCTAGGCAGTGGTTTGTTAAGCGTGGTGCTCCAGAGCACCGTTTCGGCTTCCACTCCCAGCATTTGGCTTCACATCCATGCTGATCTGAAGAGCCGGGAGGGGAGGGAAGTGGAAAGGTCTGTGTGTGTGTGTGTGTGTGTGTGTGTGTGTGTGTGTGTGTGTGTGTGTGTGTGTGCACACGCATGTGAGGGTTTTCCTTTTTGCCATCCTACTGAGAAACAGTTTGAAGGCTCAAAGCTTACGAATTTTAAGGCTCATTCACATTTGGGGAACGCATCCACTTTCATTTGCTGCCTCCTGCAGCTGTGAGAGTTTGCAGACAGATGTGATGTGATGTCCAGCAGAGGGAATACACACCATCCTGTCTCCTATGGATGACATCTGTATGCAGCTGTTTCCATTTACGATTTATGTTAAGTGACAACATTTAGTTTCATAAACAGTAACTTCATTCAAATGAAAGAATAAGTGTAATCATATTTTATATTTTTTCTCCATATTTCAACACATCCCATGTGCAGACCCAAACCAACAATGAACTGATACTAGTAACTAAGTACTGTCTGTGTATCCATATCAGTGGAACTCTATGGCACTGATGTACGGTGGCCCTGAGAGCTCAATGCACTGCAGCTTTAGAAAACACATTGAAATAGACAAAACAAAAACAAACTCAGAAACCATCCTCATCAATTTGACAACACATGTACTGAAAATACTCACAACACAACCGAATACACTAATGTGCTGCAAATACTCACAACACAATGGAAGTGTTTCCAGAGGACAAAGAAAAGTGATGAACCCAGCTGGGACACACTTGTTCAATGATTTATGAGTTTTGAATTTAAAAGCAATGAACAACAAGTGGATGTATTATAATACATACATTATAATACATTTATTGTAACACATGCATGCAAATGCATCCCAGCCGTGTTCCTCACTTTTTTGTGTTTTTGTGTTGGCTATGTAGCGACAGAGCTCCTTTAACCCCGACAGTGACGAACAGTCAATACCAAGTTTATAATAAACACATACCTTACCCCACTTTTCACACTTATTATATCTCACTGACTGAGTCGCAATGATTGGCTGAATAGCATCATGTGACAGGTGCTGTAAAGGCTGGAAAAGCTGGTTAAAATAGAAATTTAACAATTCTAAATAATTTGTAGGTTATACGTCTGGGTCCAGATGAGGACCTCACTACACCTCTGGTGTGGGACTTCATATACAATACGTGGTGGGAATAAACCAGCTCTGACCAGAAACTGTGGAACTGAAATCATCAGTATTAAAGTATGAAAACGGATGCTTAAAACAGAGTTAAATTCTTGATGAGCACTGGACTTAAATAAAATCAAGCATTAGGCTCCAGCAGGCACTTATGACTGCAGATCAAAGTATTGAGACATATAAGACAGTTGATAACAGGGTTCGTCCTTGACAACTGACAACATCCAGTTGTGGCAGAGCAAACATAGCCAGCATGTGTTCTTACATACCTGCAGGGGTAAAGCTGTGGAGCTCTACATGGGGTTTCACAGCAAGAGAATTGTCAAACAGGGTTGAGATGAGAGGTGTGGAAGACCAAACAGAGGCACAATCAAAGTACACCGCCTCATCCTTTGGTGCCTGCTGAAACATGAAAAAGTTCAGGTGACACATCAGGACACAACATTTGACATTGAGTCTGTGAGTGAAAAGTGTTTACATTATTTAAGAATCATTTGTTGTGGGCTTAAAGAGGAACTCAGCTGTTTCCAGTTGTTGTCAATTACTTCTGTATTTGTGAAAAAGTTGTATAAGGTACTTTGTATCTCCAGAGGCAGCTGCCTGAAAGTCTGATAAATGTCCTGAAATGATGTCAGTGACAGCTGGGACTACAGGTTTGAAAATGAAATAAATCTGGGGGTTAGAGTTGGGAAGAAGTGAGCTTACCAAACCTCTGCAGCCCGAGACTAGAGACTCCAGATTTTTGAAAGCTGTCGGTGGTCAGGTTGAATTTTGGGTAATGTAAGTGGTTTTCACAAGGAAGAAGAATGCATGGAATTAAAAAAAAAAAAAAAAAAAATCTGTCTCTTTATACACAGTATGCCAAGTTAGCACTCCTGTACTTGGGAGTTTGAACTTGACAAGTTCAGCTCAGAAGTCCAGACACCTGAAGACAGGAGGACTATTTGCTATTGGAACAGCAGCACTCTTCCTAATATCAGCAGCTCAGCTCGGCACAGGTTACACTTCAACACACCTGTACCTGACTGTGCTGTGGAAAAATCATCTATATTCAAATCTCCACAAACCAGCATTGTCAGGGAAAAAAACAGACATGAGTGTAGTGAAAGATACACTTCATAATGTAATGTAAATCTAACATGAATATGGACTACACTGTTCATTACTGTTTATACACTGTATATTTTTATTGAAATGTGGTATGTGTATATCTAAGAAGGCCACAGAGGCAGCGCTGTTTTTAAATCATATATCTAAATGCTACAGACAAAAGAGCCAGTGGTAAATTACCAAAGGGTTCGAAGAGATAATACTTTTTCTACCGGACACTGACTGGTCAGTCATCTCAGGAGCTGGGCAGTGAGCTGCTGATATGACCGCACATCTCACCCGGCAGGACCATACCTCACATCTATGAAAAGTCTTATAATAACAATGCAAGGATGAATATTGTTACAGTTTTGAGCCTGGCTCAGAATTTCTGCCATTGTTACTATTTTGTCTGAAATGCATTCTGGGATACTTAAGTCCACACAAGTCGTGTCCTGATGCATCAAATGGGCGGCGCGAGAACACATCTGAAAACTGACCTGTCCTTGACAGGATGTGGACTTTGAAAGTTCAGAGAAGAAGGCAGACAAATATCTCTGGTTCTGCTGCTCTCTCCATTCATGTCTCAGCCCTGTTTTCTTGCAGTTCTAACCCCAGTCTCCACCCACCTACCAGATTAGACTATCTTGGCCACCTGACTTCCAACACCCACCTGCTCACCTGTCTCTCAGTCCCTCACTCCACACCCACCTCACCTGTTTCCAATTTTCCAATCAGCTCACAGTACACACCAGAGATTTTTTCTGCATATTGTTGACTTCGTTCTTGCCATCCTGGGACCTGTTTTTTCCAGTTACCGGTTCCTGTGAGTGCCTACCTGTAAACCTCAACTATCACCATCTCTTCCATTAAAGTATCAGAACAGTCCCTGATTCTTGACTTGTTGGAAGCTTCATTGGTTTCAGCTACAGACAGAATGAGGTCTCTGTATTGTTAGAAATACATTAGAAATCTCTTTACAGAGCTGCTATACAGCCATAATAGTCACCAAAAATTGTTGCCATGTTGGCAAAAGAACAATTTCCACTTTCCTGGATTGCTTTTCCACACAGGATCTCATGGAAGTGCACCTGAAATTGGATGGTGCAACCTTCCTAATAAATCCAGGTCCAAGAGAAAGTCTCTACCCAAAATTGTATCAAACCCAGGAGATACATAAAGGAAACTATAGTCCCATGTAAATTGTGTTTGTTGCTCCAGGTAGGGGAGTTATGATATGTTCCTTCCACTTCTCCTTAATTTGGAATCCAGATTGACCATATGATCATTTTCTCTCTCAACCCTGGTATTAAGTTCAGTTCCAATTACCAAATCGTTTTCTGGTACTCCAGTGGTCTGATAATGTGCAACATTTCACATCATTTGCAAATGATTTAGGCACCAGAGGAGTTGCTTCTTGATTACCAATGAGCCCTGAAATTTTTATCCATGAAAGAGAAGATGTGGATGTCTGTGAGGAGGCGCTACAGATTTGCTCAAAACAAATATACCTCCATAGAATACAGAGGGGGGAAGGGCAGATGTTACAGGCATAGTGATTATCCTTTAAGATGATCCCTCTAATAAACATGCATAATCAACCGCCTTATTACTCTTACATGTAATAATAAGCACATCAGGAAATCAGGATATGGTGAAGGGCTTCAGCAGTAGCTTCTCCTGGACCATCAGTTCCTCCATCCTGGTAAAAAGGCACAGGAAGCTGAACAGAGCTCTGCTGTCCCCCTCAGATATTGACCAACAACTCCATCATAATGTGATGCTTGAGATAGGTTGATAGGTGAAACAGCAGAGGGTACCAAGAGGATTAGAAGAGAAAACAGATTCAGCCACGTTTGAGCCTCAGTCAGACCCAGACTCAGATGAGGAGTCTGTTGTAACAATAATCAGAGACTAGTAGCAGTAGTAGCACTATGCTGGTCGTTCCGAGGTCTAGGTTGAACACCAAAGCAGACAAGGCCTTTGCTGTCAGGGCCCCTAGACTTTGGAACAACCTACCAGAGGAGATGAGACTTGCAGAGTCATTTCCCTGTTTTATTTGATTTTTTGAATGTTTGATATTTGACTTGTGAAGTACTTTTTACTTGTACTGAAAAGTGCTATACAGTACAAGTATTATTATTATTAATAATAATAATAATATTATAGCAGACCTATCAGAATGGTTAGCATAGTTAGCATCTTTTATTTGTTTATTCTGTTTGTTAGCTCATAACATACAGTGGCTGACGCAGTGTTAATGTTTGTAATATGCAAACTCTCTGTTTTGAGATGGTTTAGGGTTTATGGCCCCCCCCCCCCGGTTGAATCTGTTTCCACAAGACTGTCAGTGGTTAGATGCTGTTCCACAGTGGAAATACTCAGTCATGCTGACTGCTTATTTCACTCATATCTCTTGTTTTATATGAAAAAACACCATATGAACATATTAACAAGGTTAGAAACTAAACATTTTCATTGGAGGGGGCATCTCATGTCAACATGTAAAGTATTTGTGCATAGCTACAATACAATGCAATAGGTTGAAGGTCAAGGAAAGATCATGGTTATCACAAATAAACTATGATTAAGTTATGGTCAGGCGACTAAAACATCTGTCTCCCACATATTAGTCAGACATGGTCCACAATCATCCAATATCCCAACTACACTACGACTGTCTGACTCACTGCTTAAAGTCACACTACTTCCTGTATCAACACTGAAACCTTGGCATTAGAAGTAAACTATTCATCCAATATGACTGTAGTTTACAGGTATATCTTGTTGTTGTTACTGTGAATGGTGCGGAACTGCACTTCAGTCAAAGAATGGATGACTCAGCTCGTCATAACTGCTTATTCTTTACATGCTGAGTCTGATAATTCAGCCACGGCTTATCACTTGTGCTTTTTTACGAAAGAGATTTTTCATGCATGGCCCCAAATGTGCCGTTATAAAGATCTAATGGGGACAATAAACTGGGCTGTAATATAGGTAGCTTTGTTTGTGGTCATATGCTGCAAGCTAAGCAGCTCTTTCTTGCTAAGGGAGAACAGTGGTTAGAAGGTCTAGGTCCAGTGGTTGCAGTTCACCACTGATATATAGGGGGTCTCTCCCTCAGGACCTGGCCCAGGAAAGAATTAGACGTCCACCTCAGCACATAGTTTAGCATTTTGCTGACAGGCAGTTCCATGGCCATGTGATATAAAGCCACATTAAGCACTTTAATTCATAAACAGGATGGCAGAAATAGAAAATTAATAATGTGGGCGGGGCTGAGTGTTGATTGATCAGGGTCATGGGGGTAGAAATATTTCTTTTGGGTCCAGTGCTGCTTTGTAAAAGTGCGACTAATGATTCTCCTGAAAGCTGATAAAATGTGGAGTTAAGATTGAGATGGGAATAGGAGTCTCATGAAATGTGTGCATGTATCTGCTGACATTTGTCTGGATACACATATTTGAATGCGGTGAGACAGCGTATGGGTATCCAAATATTATATTCTTATTCACCCTGTGTGCCTGTGTCCCATGCCATATGTTTATGTAATGTGTTACGTGTCATGAGTTCTCATTTCAACACATTGTCCAACCTAAACAACCATATAGGTCCATCCTCTCCCGTTTTTCCCAGGAGTCTCCTGTATTTCCATTTTGTTGTGTCTCTTGGAAACTTCAATAATTTGCTCAACCTTTATTATAAATAATCATCATGCATGGATCCATATGTATTGCATGTTTGTCTGACATTATCCAAGTTGCCAGATTGTGTATGAAACGCAAGGTAGACACACAGTCCACACACACACATACATACAATTTCAGCCCATCTGTTACCACAACCTGGCAACACATAACCGGATTCAGTTGGCGTGTACAGCTGCTCTGTGCGCTCATGTCGGCAGGTACTGTATGTATGGGTCATTTGTCCTTACTCCTGGATATGACCCATTGGACCCATAGGAGTGTAGCAGTGGCAGGTCCAGATCTTGGTCGTCATGGTTACAATAATAAACATGTGGTTAAGGTTGAGGAATGGTCATGGATAAAAGAAACAACATTTGAAACAGGAAACTATGGCCTGTGTTGTTAAACTGTCATCTGACTTCCTCCTTTGCTCCTGCCATAACTGCTGCAGTGTCTGGAAGTCACCTAACAATAAAATGTAACTATGGGGTTGTATGTTTTTTTTTTTTTTTTTTTTTTTTACAGAAGAACAATCTCTTATTTGTGTATATTTAGCTATTTGTGTGTTTATGGTCTTTGTGTTTCGATGTGTATCTCAATATTTCGCTGCAGTTTCCATGCTGCTGTGTGTGTGCTTGTGTGTGTGCCTGCCTGTCCAGTGTGTGCGCCTCTGTATTTCTCTCTATATCTATGCTCTTGTCACTGCATTGTGACAGCCTCGACAATGGAACAAAACTCCAATCGGCCACAGGAGAGATTAGGAGGGAGAGGCGAGAGTGAAGGTCAAGAGAGAGGGAAGAAAACATGGAGGAAGAAAACAGCAATCTGAAGTGACTTTAGCAGGAGGAGGTCAGATCTTTTTTTTTGTTTCTTTTTTTTTTTACACACTCCTAACACAGAAGACTCATCTTTTTGAGCAGATGATTGTGTGTTGAAAGCACGAGCCAATCACATCTGTAGCTGTAATTACACATTAGCCGTCAGCTGGATGTGTAGCTATGTAAGTTTGACCAAATATTTATTACCAAGCTATTGATAGTAAAGTGGGTCAATTTTTATATTCAAAGAAATATAATGTTTGTAATATTTGTTGATCAAGTTAAGTCAAGTCCATTTTTTATATATAGCACCCAATCACAACAGCTCAGTTCAACAGCTAACAATACATTGGATAAAACTAAGGACCTTAAAACCTCAAGTTTTAATGAAAAAATGTTACATGTTGTCAAGGTTGCTAGGCAACAGGGGCTGTGCTTTGCAATAGAACGGTATGGGTGGGAACAGCTGGTGATGCAAAGAAAAAATTCCAGCTGGCTGGCAAGTTTGAACCCAGAACTATCACCGTGCCAACTGTTATTGTGTAACTGTAACTGTATCACTGTGAGAATGATTTTTGTAAAGCGTTTACATTGTAAGATGTGTGAATATATGCAAATTACACCTGTATGTAATCAGTACCAATTATTGGAGGACTTAACCCTGGGAGAGTGTTTTTGTTTTTCCTTTTTTGCATCTATGAAAGTTTACAGACTTTCTGCACCATCACACACTTCTGCCAATGTCAGCCACAAGGGCTTCCATGCTCAGGATTGGCCTGAAAAAAACAGAAAGCATATTCTTATTCTCAACCTGCCAGTCTCACTCCTCAGAACTCCAGCTAGCCTTAGCACCTCTGCTCAAGGTTGTCCCGAGTCCTGCCTAACAGAACTGCAGCACTCGGTAACTATTTCAATTGATATCAGGTACCTGCCAACACTTGAGCAACTTTTCCTCTTTCTTCCGTGTTATCTTTTATTCCCCACTCTTTCTTTTGTTCTTTTGGAGCGTAAATTGTTTTTCGGTGGGGCTGTGGCTTCTCCTTGAGCTTGTCATTCCTTTTCCCATTAAAGTCAAACTTATGATAAAGTTTGGTCTGTGGAGAGAGGTCGGCCGGCTCACGCCTGCTAGTTTGCCTGTCTCAGACTGCATGTGTGTGTGTGTGTGTGTGTGTGTGTGTGTGTATGTGTGTGTGTTCTGGCAGGGTCTCTTCAGGTGAGTGGGACAATGCAGCTCAGTCTGTCTCTATTACATTTCCGACAGTTTTGTTGAAAGTGGGGAAAAAGTATAAACGATATTTTTTGTCAGTCCACAGTGAATCAGGGCTAGACTTTAACATGTATGATGCCTTAGCGTGAGAGTGATTGAATGAAACTGGAACATGTCTGTTAATGTGCAATTTTTGGTGGGAACAACACATAACACTGCACATACTAAAACTGATGCAGGCTTTTATATCTAGCAGGTTTCTCCTGTAACGGTGGTCTAACCAGAAATGTTCAGCTACAGCTGATTCAGAACTGGTCCAGACCAGGACCAGAAGGAGAGAACACATTACACCTATTTTAAAGTCCTTACAATGTCAGTGTGCGAAGTAATTTGAATTATTTTACTGTTTAAAAGCATTTCATGGTCTTTCACTGGAATATATGTGTCAGATATTCCCGGTGTATGAACCAGTTCTGCTCCTTAGGTCCTCAGGCATGAGTGTGTTAGTTGCTGCAAAGTGCAGTGTTGCAAAATGTACCTCCTCAGCCTGGCTTTTAACTAAATATGGTTTTTAGTCATTTCACTTTATTTTATTCAGTTTTATTGTATATGTTTTGTAAATTGTATTTTTATTTTATTATTAATATTCATATAAAGGTGTTTTTTATGTTTGTTAATGTTATTATAGCTTTTAAAATCTATTTTTCTAAATCTAATTGTCTTTCTTAAAGCTTTTCTACACGTGGCATGGTTAGACTAGCTTAGCGTAAAGACTTGAAACATGGGGGATGAACATCCTGACCAGGCACAAATAAAATGTAAAATGTCAGTTTGTGGTTTTCAGGGAAGTTAAATGCTGGAGCACTTTCTTGTTGAACAACAGGGACTGTGAGAAGCTTCCTGAAGTTTGATTTGCCTGGTTTTTCATCATTGTGCCAGAACAGCGACAGAAAACAGAACCTGTCAATATTATATGTGACACCACTGTCCATGTCATGTCTAACTCTGCTTCTTAGGTCATGTTTTCAGTTATTGCCACATCTGACTTTATACACTTCCTGTTTTATTTTGATTTCACCAACTCACAACACATTTCAGATTCACTTCCTGCCCTTGTGTGTTTCCAGCTACTGTGATAGTCTGCCCTGCCCTAATGTGCTGCACCTGTACCTCTCCTAGTATATCTGGTCTGCGTGCCCCCCTCACCTTCTGCCAGTTCGTCTTGGTTTCTTTGTGTATGACTTTAGTCTTTTGACCTGGCCTCAGCCTGCTCCCTTTGGACCAGTGAATCCTGTGTATATTGTTCTCCTGTGTACCGACCATTGCTGAGTAAGGTGTCTTTGATTTTTGGACAACCTTGCCTGTGCCTGAGTTGTGCATTTGAGTCTCTGCATTGTGGTCTTCAGTACTGTTACTGTTTACAGTTTGTTAGTAATATTTAATCTTAAACTCGCCTTAAACCTTATGTGATCCTTTGTACATTCCCCTGCTGCCAGTTTTTATGCTAAGCTAGGCTAAACACAGCTGTGTACTCAACGCAAAGACATGTGACTGATGTTGATTAATCATCTCACTCTCAGAAAGCAATTGAAGAAACATATTTTTATGTTTTACTTTAAGAAAAATACATTTTGGTGTGTGTGGATTGACAGGTAGCTCTGCCTGGACCCACCCAAGCTGTACCCCCTTGTCATGACTTGGATCTATTTTCTGGTACCAGTTACTGATGAAGATGACAATGTGGCATAAACCCAACCTCAGACACTTAAAAAAAAATCTTTCATTTTCAGTATTTTTCATTTAATTTGAGTATAATTTAATCTTTATTATACTTCAGTCTTTTTTAAAGTCAGCTCAACAGGATGGATTGAGATCAAACACTCACACATCACACACACACACACATTATTTTTACATAAACATAAACTGTAAGTGGTGGTGTCTGTTTTGTGGGTGTGATAGGGTCATATTGGCTCATGGTGCAGTAGTGGTTTAAACCGCCCCTGTGACTTCCCTGCACATCCTCTCAGGAGAACCCCCACTGTCATCTTAAGCTGTGCTCTATTATTCCAAAAAAAAAAAAAAAAGCCAAGAAGACTTTAGTGAGATCGACGCTGTGAGGGCTGAGAGCAAGTGAGCAAAAGTCGTACCTCAAGGGCCACGTCTTACTTGGAATGCATCGTGATCTTTCATCATTTTCCCTGCACAAAGCAGAACAGTGGAAAAAAAACCGCGTTATATTCAAAACCCCTCTCTCTTTCTGGACTCGACCTCTTTGCTGAAAGTTGCCTCTTGAGTGATGTCTGACGCTACAGTCAAAAATGAAGAACTACATGTCAAATGGTTATTGAAATTTACAGCTAACCTCAGCGAGGTTCATGTTTTATGCAAGTTGTGATGGAGCTTTTTGTTTTGGATGAGATAAATGCCACAGCTGAAAAAGACAACTGTCTGAGGCAGAGAGTGTCCAGGGAATGATGCTGAATTTGGCTTCTGATTTGCAGCTTTTGGTGTCAGAGTTAAGGGTAAAGACGAGGGCTGATATATCTTGGACAATTGTCCTTTTTCATACCTCTGTAAATTGTGGTGTGTGTCAACTCTAACTATATATATAAAAGTGGACTTTTAGAAAACCCAGGGTCCAATTCGTGAAAACTTTTGATTTCATTGCTTTTTTTCCATCCAGACTACATAAGACCAACTGCAGTTCAAAAAGCACTGTACTGCACAGACTTCTCAAACCCAATCAGATCAACAAACACTTTCCTGGATGGACAGGGAAATGGGTTTTAACAGTGTTAAAGAGTCCTGTAAGTTTCCTATTCTAGCCAATCCTGGACAGCTCCAGGAGGAGCAGAGCTGAACACCTGGTGCTCTCAACGTATTGTTTGTAAAACTTTCTACTCTCAGCAGTGAGTTACATATACACAATGCTGTCTCCATGTCATTAAATTGCTCCTGCTAGCATCGCAATTAGCGTGACTTCTAGGTGCTAGTCCTGTTAGCTTCACAGTAGCAATGCAGAATCCCCATAGGGAAACTGCAGGCAATTAGCAATATAATGAATTTGATGTTAGTTGTAAAATAATGTTTTCATGTAGGCCAATTGAAAATTGTTGTTGTGTTTTGATTTCAGCCCTGTATCTATTTCTGTTTCTGTTTTTTCTGGCTGAAACACTATACCATCTGTTGTTGTGGAGACTTTGACTAAAGGTCAGGGTTTTTTTTTTTTGAGGTCCTATCATCTGGATCACCTGGATTCCATTTGACTGGAATCACCAACCACCTTTGATGGTGAGACACCCCAGATTAAGGTAACCCTCACTTCCACAGTCTGGTAGGAGTAAGTATAGGGCTAAATGAACAGATTTCCAGAGTGTGTGGTAGAAATGGACTGAACAAACTGAACGTAACTGCACTATTTTTTTTTCTCCCCCATTCAAATGAAAATGAACTTTGAGTGCTTGGAAATGAACTAACTGAAATGGCTTTTTATTATTTTTTTTTTTTTTTAAGGAAAATATTATTGCAATACAGTATTTATCATTTGAAACTTACCTAGGCCTCCTAAATCAGCCTAAATCTTCTTTGCATATCTGGTCTATGATTTAACCTTAAAATCCTAAACTAATTTAGGGAAACTAACATGCAATGTAACTAAAAAGATCTGGCAAAGAAATATTATTCCTTTCTGCACCTGGAAAGTACAACTTTAATGTTGAGTCCAGCTGGAGAAAGCAACATAAAAAGACAGAGTGTGTGTCTGGCTAAATGTTTAGTCTGTAACACATCAGAAAATAGTGAAAAATGCAGCTACAATTTTTTTTTCAGAACTCAAGGTGACGTCTTTAATTTACCAGACTCCAAAACCCAAAGGTGTCCAGTTTACAGTTTACAAAGGAGAAAGACAAATCCTGACCAAAGGGAAGCTGGAACCAGAGGTAAATGTTTCAGCTCCTGGTTTACTTTAATCTTATCAGATTAACATAAATACACAAAGAAAGGTAGCACAACATTGGTCATTTCTTTAGAAAAATATTGTCGACAGTACAGCAGAGCCTTGGAACATTTGCAGGAGGAGTGTGGCTTCAAATTTGAGAGCTGAAGATCTGTCATGTCTCACCTCCACTTTCCACTTTTAGATCTCTATGTTTTGTTCTGGTTCCTCATTCACACCACTGTTCTCCAGTAGAATGTGAATGGGTGAGAGGTGCCTCACAGTACCTTGAATTTCCTTTGCAAAGATTACGACAGAAACTTGTGGTTTAGAAGTGAATTTTGAGAGCAATGACCATTAGCAGATAAGTGACTATTGACGGTCAGTAATACTGATCAACAGATCTATCAAAAGCTGTTTATATGCAACTATCTTGCTGTGACATCAGATAAGTGGCTGAAAAAACTTTCCAACATGACCCCCACTGTATTTTTCAGTAGCACTGAGACTCAGTTTGTGCCTCTCTGAAATGCAGCAGCACAGTTTTTTAAAAAAAGAAACCAAGAGAGTGCATGTGTTCAGTGTGTTTGTGTTACTTCATCATGTTTCAGATTTGGCATAAGCTCAGTGCATTTAGCTTACAGAATGGGTTTTAATTCGGTGCCAGCACCAGATTTATTAGTTGTTATGGAAACAGCAGCTGAGGCTTAAGTGAGCTTGGTCTTCCTGATTTTTTTTTTCACTCTTTTTCTCTTTTAGTTGACATGTATTCATCTTTCTCTCCATCCACCTTTTCTTAACCAGCCCCTGCCTTTTTTTGTCAAGTCTGTCTCTCTGTCTTACACACAAACATACACACACACATCCATGTTTTTCTGGATTCACAGGGACCCATCATTGACATAGTGCTAGCCTAAAACCAATTCTGAACCTGCCATTTAAACTTGTGAGCTCCAGCAGTTTGGTCCCCACAACGCCACAAAGCAAGTACAGTGGGACCACACGAGTATAGTAAAACAAGCCCACACACACACACACACACACACACACACAACCACATGCACAGAGGTCATTTGGTGAGGTGGGAGTCTTCTCTTATCCAGCCAGCTCTTGGGTAATTGATAAACACTTATTGCGCAGCCGGCCATTGTGAATTGTGGGTAAGTCCTGGTGGAACCTCCTGGTGGCAACATCATTTTTCTTGATGACAGCTCACACAGATGCTGTCCTGTTCTCTGCTTTTCTTTTTCTTTCTTTTTTTTTTAAAAAAAAAACAAAAACAAAACAAACTTCCATCCTTCAAGGGGCAAACCAGACTCTAAGAAGTGGCTGCACAGATGAAATACATCACAGCACAATGCAAATATGGGTGTGTGTTTCTGCACAGCAGCACAGTTTTTGTCAGTGTGTTTACTATTCATCAGCTTTAGTGAAATCTGTGATTAGATTTAAGATTCAACACCTTTATTTGTCACAGGTGCAGTGAAATGATTTCCCTTATAGTCTGCATCTGTGCTAACCTTAAGACAAACAAACTAAATATACAGTGCATCCGGAAAGTATTCACAGTGCTTCACTTTTTCCACATTTTGTTATGTTACAGCCTTATTCCAAAATGGATTAAATTCATTTTGTACCTCAAAATTCTACACACAATACCCCATAATGACAAAGTGAAAAAAGTTTGCTTGAAATTTTTGCAAATATATTAAAAACAAAAAACAAAAAACAAAAAATCACATGTACATAAGTATTCACAGCCTTTGCCATAACACTCAAAATTGAGCTCAGGTGCATCCTGTTTCCACTGATCATCCTTCAGTTGTTTCTACAACTTGATTGGAGTCCACCTGTGGTAAATTCAGTTGATTGGACATGATTTGGGAAGGCACACACCTGTCTATATAAGGTCCCATAGTTGACAGTGCATGTCAGAGCACAAACCAAGCCACGAAGTCCAAGGAATTGTCTGTAGACCTCCGAGACAGGATTGTATCGAGGCACAGATCTGGGGAAGGGTACAGAAACATTTCTGCAGCATTGAAGGTCCCAATGAGCACAGTGGCCTCCATCATCCGTAAATGGAAGAAGTTTGGAACCACCAGGACTCTTCCTAGAGCTGGCCGCCCGGCCAATCTGAGCAGAAGGGCCTCAGTCAGGGAGGTGACCAAGAACCCAATGGTCACTCTGACAGTGCTCCAGCGTTGCTCTGTGGAGAGAGGAGAACCTTCCAGAAGGACAACCATTTCTGTAGCACTCCACCAATCAGGCCAGTGTGGTAGAGTGGCTAGACGGAAGCCACTCCTCAGTAAAAGGCACATGACAGCTGCCTGGAATTTGCCAAAAGGCACTTGAAGGACTCTCAGACCATGAGAAACTAAATTCTCTGGTCTGATGAAACAAAGATTGAACTCTTTGGCCTGAATGCCAAGCGTCATGTCTGGAGGAAACGAGGCACCGCTCATCACCTGGCCAGTACCATCCCTACAGTGAAGCATGGTGGTGGCAGCATCATGCTGTGGGGATGTTTTTCAGCAGCAGGAACTGGGAAACTAGTCAGAGACATCCTTGATGATAACCTGCTCCAGAGCACTCTGGACCTCGGACTGGGGCGAAGGTTCATCAATGACCCTAAGCACACAGCCAAGATAACAAAGGAGTGGCTTCGGGACAACTCTGTGAATGTTCTTGAGTGGCTCAGCCAGAGCCCAGACTTGAACCCGATTGAACATCTCTGGAGAGATCTGAAAATGGCTGTGCACCGACGCTCCCCATCTAACCTGATGGAGCTTGAGAGGTTCTGCAAAGAAGAATGGGAGAACCTGCCCAAAAATAGATGTGCCAAGCTTGTAGCATCATACTCAAAAAGACTTGAGGCTGTAATTGCTGCCAAAGGTGCTTCAACAAAGTATTGAGCAAAGGCTGTGAATACTTATGTACAGGTTATATTTTTGTTTTTTATTTTTAAGAAATTAGCAAAAGTTTCAAGCAAACCTTTTTCACTTTGTCATTATGGGGTATTGTGTGTAGAATTTTGAGGTAAAAAATGAATTTAATCCATTTTGGAATAAAGCTGTTAACAAAGGCTTGATAAGGCTGCAAACAGTAAAATACTGTAGCATGTATCTAAAAATGTGCAAGCAATAAACTGAATAAAAGTAAGTAGATAGATGATATTCTTAAAGATTTTACTGCACAAACATATTTAGTGGTGAAAGAGAGAAAGAGTTTGTATTTGGGGAGATTAAAAGTGACCTATTAACCTTTTCTAAACACACTCAATGAAGTACAAGTGACCAGTAGCTCCCTACGAAGTACACAATAATAAACACACAGTGAGTCACAAATTCTCTCTGATCTTGCTGCTTGTCTTTTGCACTTTGTCAGAGGTCCTCTTCATGATTTTAGTGTTTATCCCTTTTGGTTCATGACATGATGGTTAATATAAACTGCACATGCCACTGGACAATTTAATTTCCCCTAAGGGATAAATTAAGTGTTTTATCCTACCCTATCCCAGGTACCTGTAGTTGGTTTAATCCCTTCAAGTGGATCTCACACAGCCACTACACGGACCTTCACTGAGGCAGACCCAGGTATAGCACTTGTCAGTGGTTGTTTTACTGCTTCATTTTTCATTGAACATAAGAAAGTAGAGACAAGCAGCCAACTAATGTAAAATAAAATGTGGCTGTGGGTTGGTTTTCCTCCTGTCTTAATATTTGAGTCACCAGCTGCCACTGGTGCGTGCGTGCACACACACACACACACACACACACACACACACACACACACACACACACACACACACACACACATGTCTATACAAGTAGATTTATAAATATGCAGATACATGGAAATACATTTCCTGCTAATTTTGTGTTTTCTCCTGAGCAGTCCTGTCAAATCTGACAGATTAAATTTTTTTCTTGTCTTTGGACTGCATGCTTTCATTTATCCAGGCTTCATGATATATCATTATGTGGAAGATACATCCTAACAACAAAACCCTGTATCACAGCCAACATGTGGGAGGGAGCCACGGTTTTAGATCAGGAGGACCCCTAACACACCCCCACCATGCTCAGAATGTTTGAATAAGGTTTCTTTTTTTAATTGCATGCATTTATATTTATCCAGTTAACTGTTCATTTGGACGTTTTATTAAATTAATTTCCCAACATTAAAGCCTAGATGGTGTCGGGTTTCGGTTCAATGCGATTAAAACCTCGATCTAACAAGGGATCGCCACACATGTCCTCAGCTATCAGGCCTGAAAGGACTGAAGGGACTGCAGCTGAATTCTTCATCAACAAAAGGCAGTTTACATTCAAAGTACATACTGAGATTCTTCTGCAAATCTTTTTAGCACACTGTGAGATTTGTGCACATATTCACAAATCAGAGTACACACAAACTGATTAAGATACGCTCACACCATATCTGTTTAAAGGGCCTGATAATAGAGATCGTATGTTATGACCAATGTTTATCTTTTTAGAAATTAAATGTGACACAACTTGACAGGATATTTATCATTAATGTTCATGACTGGGTTTTATAAAGCTGCATGTAAATAAACACAAACGTGCAAACAACCTGAAAGTGATGCTGAAAGCAACATTTGCCTCAACTCTGCTGTTGCTATTGGCTACCAGTTGGCCCAAGCCCCTCCTTGGACACTCTATGAATCACATTAGCCAGGACCCCTTCTTCAGGGGTGTGCTGGCCCTGAGCGGGGCACTGGGGACACATTTAACGATGGCACGCAGCTCCTTAGATCACAGAGGTCAGACACTCTGCGCTCATTACCAGCCACTTTGTCCCTGTAATGGACACCGGAGCATTTGCAGGGCGGGTGGGCGAGAGGGCTTGGGGGACAGAGATTTGTGCTGCCCTACAAAGTCTCGTCAATTTGCCGAGACACATTCCAATGGGAGCGCTGGGGCTGTCTGAGATGTGATTGGAGGATGACCTTGAAGGGGTTGTTGGTGTTTTGGGGGGGAAAGTGAGATTAATACAGAGCTGTTAATGTTTGTGGCTTCCATAGATCTCTCCCTGCCTCCCTTTCATCTCGCTGTGTTTGGGTCCATCTCTTTTTTTCTCTCCCTGTTTCCCTGATTGATGGCGGAGCCTGGGAGTCCAGTCTGTTCAAAACCACTTTACTTCACCTCCTGAAAACTTCCAGCCAACCTGCTCGAAGCTGAAATACCTGCAAACACAAAACCCACGTGGCTCAGGTAGAAGTGTTCAAGTTGCGCATTTCAGAGTTTTCTGGTGTTGAGCAAGTTAACTAGCTCACCTAATGAACCTCACAGCGTGGGTGGATGGCCGAGGCCTGTTGCAGTGATTTATGATTGGCCAGTGAGGGATCCGGCAGTGATCCATCATAGCTGGAGATGGGGATCATTGAGATGAATGGATCTGCTCCAGATTCACTCATTATCTCAGTGCCAGGATTTATGCCCGACCGTTCGTCTTCAATTACAGCGATGCTTCTACACCATCAACGGATGCATGGGTCGTGATGAATAATCATCAGTGGAGGGATTTCTAATTGCTCTTCTCAGAGTTTATTGAAGATAGTTGATGAGAGGAAGTTTTCACGGGGACGTGTTGACATCAAGTTGTTCTTTGGAGCTTATGTTTTTATTACCGTTCTTTATGAATATGCACTGGTGGTTTTAGATTTATAGGCTGTTGTCAAAGCTTAAATTTGAGGATGCTTCACAGCCAAAATACATTTATTAACCAGTTAGTGCCAGTCCTAAGATCTATTTGTTGTAGTCACAGCTGAAGCTGGAGGAAGACCTTAAAAAGTTATGTCTGTGATTGGATAACTGTTAAACTTTCCAAGTGTTTTCTTCGAAGTGTTGATATTCATAAGAAGATATATTTGTTGTTTTCAGTACCAAAAACACTTACAGTACATCTCCTCTCTCAGGCTTCTCTCTGAAGCTCTGGCAGCAACAGGTCAGTGGGCCAATCAGAAGAGAGGATCTGAGCCTCATTCTGATTGGCTGACTGTTTTCTGAGTGCTCAAATGAAAATATATCCAAATTCAGGTAAACACTCAGAGAAACAAATCCTTCAATGTTGGATGGTGGGTCCAGGTGGGCGGGACTTGGGGCATGGCTGAGGGCGGTGACTGCTTTGTTGTGACATCACAAAGTCCTGACAGCTTGTTTTAAGGTTCAGTTTCTTTTTTTTTTTTTTTTTTTAAGATATTTTTTGGGGCAGGACAGTAGAGAGTGACAGGAAAGGGCTGAAGAGAGAGAGGGGGAATGACAGGCAGGGAAGAGTCGGGCCAGTCCAACCGGCACTCAACTGCTAAGAGCTTCCGCTCATGTGATACACGCCCTAACCACTCCGCCATCGGGCCGCTCTAAGGCTCAGTTTCTGAATACAGGCTGTGTGTATTTCTCTGTGGACTGAGGCTTTGATACTGTCATATACTTTAATATAAAAAAAAAAAAACACATCTCACTTTATACAATATGGGACCTTTCAATGCTGAATAGGAAAAGTACACATCCTGTTACTGAAGATGCAAATGAAATATTTTTACTGCACTCATACCCCTGTATCATTAAAACCAACTTTCAAATGAATCTTGAAAATGTCTCTGAACTTTAAACCTCTTGTTTGTGGGAACAGACAGAGCTCTGCACACATTCAGGCCTAAATTATTACTGATTGCTGGTCAGTTTTCAACATTGCTGCCCCAGAAGGTGCATAACAAACAAGTTGTAGCTGTTATAAAATCAGATCGGTAAAAAGCTTTTCTTCTTGTGGGGTTAAACTTAATTACTGTATAGTGACCTAAATCTAAAAGTGTGCAGGGTTTATTTACCATCAGGAGACCCTGACAGGAGATGTTTTGCATGCATAATGTTTTTTTTTTGTTGATAATATCTATTTCACGATGACAGCATCAGAGAAGAAAATGTAATTCTGCAGTTCGCCTGTTCTCTGCTGGTCTGATGAGAAAGTTTTGTTTCAAGGTATGGATTTCTAGATGGCTTCATTTTGTCAGATATATGTATTTTAATATTATATATTTTCTCTGAAGTTTCATTCATCATTTACCACCACATGTGCACCACATACTTCGATATGAACAAAGTCATTTGAGGTGCATTCACTGTACATATAAAACCTCAGAGATGCTCCTACCATGCTGATTATAACCATTAATAAGAGGAGAAGGACCCCGGTGCAGAGACTCCAGCCTCACAGGGAGCTTGATGCTCATTAGTCAGATGGAGCACACAGAGGATTTGGGTAAACAATAAACAACTAAAGCAGTACTCATGTAATATAGCTAACTTCATGAACCAGTGCTTGGTTGATAATGTAATAACAGCTCTTTTATAATGGACAGTGAGTTATGGGGTAACACACAGATACATTTCATACATGTGTCATTGTGGTTGAAGAGATTCATAAAGCATTGGGAATATTGGCTGGTTGCTTGCGCTCTATTGAGGCGGCACGAGTGACACTTCCAGAGGACAGGGTATGATCAGTACCCAGGACAACTGTCAAAATAATGGCATGGGCTGTGAAAGCGAAGGACTGTGGACTATGGCGTTTTGTTCACTGAGTGCAGCGATCGTGGTGAGCAGGGGCCTATTTTACAAAAGCGGCTTAAGTATGTCCATGCATGGATCAGAAGTTTGCTGTTTGGTAGGATGAGTGAAACTTTTCAAAATCATAAAAATATAGTGACTTGTTTTACAAACTGCAGCTTGAATGTTTGTTTGCAGTGGAGATGATTTTACTGAACGTGTCTCATTTCAGAGGCCCTGTTCAGACCTGGTATTAACATTGGTCTCAGGTGATCCGATCAAGTGGACGGCTCTAGGTTCAGGTGTGAATGCACCCAAGATGCATTCAGGTGAAAAATTGAGACTCAGACCACATCGGAGGGGGTCTGGGCCTCATGTGGCCTCATTCTTTATTTGCTTCCAGGGCCGCACTGAAGGACCGCCTCCTCTACTGGTGTCCTCTGCTACAGTCTAATTATGAAACTTGTCACAGTTTCATAATGAAATGAAAATGTTGTACTATTTCAAATGGATAAAACTATTTCATTGTAGAGCTGTGAGCAGCGCATTGATTCACTCAACCTCTCTGTACTGTTCTCTCTCTCTCTCTCTCTCTCTCTCTTTCTCACACACACACACACACACACACACACACACACACACAAGTCAGATTGGCTAAAAACAGCAATGCATACGTGTTTATTTGCATATGAAGTGGGGAAGTGAGATCCGATCACAAGTGGTCACTCGAGTCACATGTGGGGAAGCTCTTGTTGTCTTCACATGGCATAAACCCCCTTTAAACTTAAAGGAGCTATTTGTAAGTTTTGTTATCGCTACATAGCCAGTGTTAGCATTAACAGCTGTTTAGTTCCCAGTCTAGAGGAAATGTTGTGAGCTCAGCATCACATTCATTTCTTTACTTTTCCTTTACGTTTCAATCACACCAGGAATCAATATGAGATGCAACATTTTATTTTCAAATATGGGACAATCCTCTTTTATACCTGGCACTTTTAACCAGCTAACTCCGGTCCATATATTGGTTTCCCATGGCGACTTCCTGTAGCCTTCAATCTGTTGTGAAGATGTAGCGCTACTCAGAGGACATGTTATAACCTCTTGTATTATAAAGACAACGATGGCTGAAGCTCTTGTCAAGCGACAATCACCACCACCTGCTCCTGGCAAGAAACCACGTTGAGGGGCAGAGAAATCATACAGATAGCCCCTTCAAAATTATTTGTGAATACATCCCTGACATTCAGTAATTTTGCATTTCTGTTGCAGATTTCTAACAAACGATTTACTGTCATTAATAATTGTTACTGTAATTTTGGAGATTAAACACAGAATCCTGATTTCATGAATTATAAAGTTAATCTCAGAATTTAACCCATGTGTCTCTTTCCTGTAACACCACAGCGCATGTTGCTGCCACCTACTGTTGGTCTGAGGAAGATGTAGATCCTGCAAATACTCCCAAATGCATGGAGTCCCTCACCGGTGTAAAACACACAGTTTACACTGTCCTTCTCTGATGCCTCCTCATCAAGGCTGCAGTATCATCTAGACATGATCCCTCACCACCTACCCACCACAAACACTGCCAGTTGTGTACACTGGAGTGCCTTGCCGGGAGCTGAACCAGTATGGTGTGGTGGTGAATAGGTGTTTTTACGTCAACATAACACACGACTGACTACTGTTTTATCCAAGGACACTGCTTGTGAAAAGTACAAGACCTTGACAAGTCCTGGCTTTCTTTAGATTACATTGAATCCATAGGTGATTGCCTGCACTCTGCGTGTCTGTCTGTTCACCTGTGTTTGTGTGTGTTTGTGTGTGTGAGTGTGTAGGCACTCCACTGTTTGGTTGTGCATGTGAGCTCAGGAATCTTTGAATATATTTTCACATTTTTGTATTAGTATATCCGTGTTTGTGCATGTGTGCATCTGTCTGCTCTGTTTGCATGTATGTGTGTGTGATTGTGTGTTTATCTTTTGCCGCTGCTGTCACTTCTCTAATCCTCAAGACAGCAGGCCAGCCGAGGAAGAAGAAGAAAAAAAACAGTAGGAGGGAAGCAGCGTGGAGTGAAAGGTGCTATTAATCATATAGACTGTCAGAGAATGAGCAACTCAGTCATGACCACACACACAAACACACACACGCACACATATACACACACACAAAACTGTAGTTCAGGTCTCTTGACGAGTCCTGGCTTGCTCTAGATTACATTGAACAAATGTTTCTGGTAAACTGTTAACCTTTACAGTTGTTTCCATGTGTGGGTCATTGCAACAATCCCCAGACTTCACCAGCTCTATCTCAGACCGAGCTGCTGCCTGCTCCCAGGATCAACACAGCACAGCACCATCTGGGACCATGTTACAATTTTGTGCTAACTCTAAGATGTCATGTCATGATTTATGAGATATATGCATCATCAATAGGCTAAATCTTAATACATCTTAAGGACCACTAAGTGATTTGCCAATGGTTAATATTCATTTTAAGGATTTATACCTGGTTACTGTGAGACCTTGGTTTGATTCCCAAATGAAGCATGTATGTAGATGTATGTATGTATGTATGCATGTAAGAAAGTGGTTTCATTCATTCATGCAGCACTTTGTCAAAAAGAGCTAAATGGATGGTGCTTAACATTTTGGGAAGATAATGATGGATATTATTTTACCTCCACTTGACAGCGGTGACATTGTGTTAGTGTGCCATGCAAATCTTGTGACCTGAAAGACTACAACAGTCTCTGTGACATCACCCACATGTTTCTGAAGAGCAGTTTTGAAGCTCAGAGTTGGCTGCTGTGCCATTGCCATCTTGGCAGTGACCCCTGAGTGATCCAAAACTGAGCAAAGAGGTGGGGCATGTGTGAACCAAGACTTTGGTACATGCTGGTATGGTGACATACACTCCATACACATACACTGGGCATCCGGGCGTCAAGGACTGTTGTTTTTCACTTGTGTAACACTGTAAAAATCAGGGACATCCTGTCTCTAAACAATGAAGGAAAAACAAGTCCATGTTTTTGTAACTCCTAGGTTTGATTATTGCAATTCTTTTTCAGCAGGTTGCTCCAACAAGTTGCTAAAGACTCTCCAGCTGATCCAAAATGCTGCAGTGTGGTTACTGACAGGAAGTAGGAAAAGAGATCATATCTCTTCTGCGTTAGAATTTGAATTCCTCCTCCGTTAATGGTCAGACACCATCACAACTTAAAGAGCTCATAGTTCCCTATTATCCTGACAGACTGGCTCCAAGTCTGGATTCAGGAGGTAGACACTTGCTCTGCATTCAAGATGCGGCTTAATACTGTCCTCTTTGATAAAGTGTATACTTTGGGCTGGCTCAGGTGAGCCCTGAACCATCCCTTAGTTATGCTACTATAGGCCTAGACTGCTAGGGGATTTCCCATGATGCACTGAGTTTCTCTGTCCTCCTTTCCCTCTCCATCTCTACATATTCATATTGTATTAATACATGCAATCTCACTAACTTGGCTCCTTTGTCTCTGGTAGTCCTGTGCATTCACCCTGTTCAAGTTCTGTTCTGTTCAAGGTTTCTACCTGTTAAAAGGAAGATTTTCTTTGCCACTGTCACCAAGTGCTTGCTCACTGGGGAATGCTGGGTCTCTGAGTGTATGTGCTAGACCTGCTCTATATGAAAAGTGCCCTGAGATAACCTCTGTTGAGTCAGTGCTATTTAAATAAAATTGACTTGACTCGACTTTACTAGAGTTGATGTGTATGTATTGTGTTGCAAAGATATCTACTGAAGTTAGCATGCTAACCAGCTAGCCCTGGCCCGACCTCTTTGCACCTCAAGAGGAGTCATAGTAGCATTCAGTCTGCCTTCAATCCAACATGAGAGGATGAAGATTTAGTAACTGCAACCATGTAAAGCCCATGCTGCAGCCATCCACTCGCTGTATCTCTGTAACTCTTGCTCTAGCCGCTCTCCCTCTTCCTCACGTTTGTTGGCTGCTCATGGCTCATCCTCTGACTGGTCAGACTGGGTGTGAAATCATCATCATCAGTCTATCAGTAAACAAAGAAAACAACCTACCAGTGTAAACCTGTGTGGAAACCATTATCTCTCAATCCATGCAGGTTTGACAACGTGTCATGTTCTCGCTGAGAGTTGGATAGGAAGGATACTATGTTGTAAATATGATGTTACAGCCAGCAGCTGTTAGCTTAGCTTCACACTAAGATTGGTAGCATAGGAAAACAGCTAACCTGGCTCTGTTCAAAGGCAACAAAGTCCTTGTACCAGGACCTCTTAAGCTAAAATGTAAAGATGAAAATATTCTGTTTTTGTCTGACATTTAATAGACTTTATAGATACTGACACTCTGCAGCAATGCTCCATAGTCCATTATGGTCTAGTTCCTGCTTTTAAAAAGCACAGTGGGAGATGAACAATCAGCATCACACATACACTATCTCACACATGTTCAGTGCACAGATGCTTGCTTACACATGCATACACATTCTCGTACATCCCCCCGCTGCCCCAGCAGGTCAGGGTCTGTTATGTAAGGTTAAGCAGACATCAGTACCCAGTCTCCCTGCAGCCTCTTCTGAAGGCCGGTGGTGCAACTCATCTACATAGTATGAATATGAATGACTGGAAGTGTATGTAAAGAGCTATTGAAGCCAAGGCTGTCTGTGTGTAATCAGAACAGAGAGAGCAGTGATAGGAAGAGTGACCTCGGTCACCACATGATTCAGCTTTGGAAATGGGTTTAGACTCTTATGCCTACATGCTTAGTATTGTCTGATGTTTGAACTTAATAATTCTGCAATAAGAGCATATATACAGTAAATCATGTCAGGTATGACTGTCCAATATTGACTTCCCCCAGATGGAATTAGATCCACAGTTCTGTGAGAATCCCAACAGTGGCAGGTGTAATTAATTCCCCAAGATAATTTATAGTGTGTTTATCCGCTGGAAACTGCAACGCCTGCAACACTCACCTGATTTAGATGCAACATCTGTTCTTTTAATTCCAGGATCTATCCAGAGTCATTCACTTATAGCGAGCTTTAAACCAAAACACGAGTAGTTTATGGTCGAGGAAGAACGCCTGTGTCACTGCAAATCATTCACCTGAGAGGACTGACTGACAGTGGTTAACATAACGGCTGCGAGTCATTGGAGACGCACTAGTTTCCATATTAGAGAGGCCTGTCCAATACACTTACACTTCCCTGTCATTCTGCCTGTCAGCCTGCTGCGGACTTCTGACACTCTCACGCGGAGGAGCCGCTGGTGTTTTGTGCCCATATTCACTTTGACTATTTTATGACAGAGTCTAATTATACATTTACAAGTGTTGTGTGTATTGTGTCAGCAAACTTTAATTTTTGTAGACATCTCAAAGCTTCTGAAACAACATTTAGATCGTCTGGGGAAATGCCACGAATCATTGTTATGCTCATCGAACAAAAGGCATTAGCAGCTTGTTAAAGGGCCTTTCCAATATTTTATCACTATTACATCAAATCAAACGTGGCCAATTTTCTTCCATTGTACAGCTTTAATTTTTATGTTTCCAATGCAGTTCCAATTAGTTTCAGGCAATTTTCATGCAACTATTACTATAATAACAGTCATGACTTGGTTAGGTTTAGGAAAGGATGGTGATTTGGGTTAAAATAGGTACTTCCTCAACATTAGATGATCTCTGTTGTCATGGTTACAATAATAACAACATGGTTAACTTTGTGGAATGGTCATGGATAATAGAAGCTACATAAACTGCTACTTTCACATGGGAATTGAACACCGCTCTCCTGTGTCATATTCCTGTGTTTTGTTGGCCCATCCATCCACCACAACCTCCTCCTGACGTGGACTTTGTCGCTCTATAAACCACATCACTGCACTTTTCTCTTTGCTAATGTAACTATGGGTCATAATAACCTGCTGCACAGACACCTATAGGCTTATTTTTTATAGGACAGTCTTTTCATGTCTAAGATATTATTTGCCGTTAGGTTGACTCCAGACAGTGAGCTGCTACCACTGCATCTACTTCCCTGCATCACTGATGTTGTGTATTATGTATGTAGCATCATAATTGTTGTTTGTTGACCTTGACAGATAATCACTTAATTTTTTTTTTCTTTTGGTTTCCAGTGGTTTTATTTTATTTTGTTTTAATCACTTTAACTTTTGTTAGTAAATTTGTTCACTGCAGGTGAAGAAGAATATAATTCACCTTATTCACATGTCAGCGAAAAAGATCTAAATTACTAAAAAGTCATGTGTGAAAATTTACAGTGGTAAGAAATTGTTCATGTTGTTCAATTGTTCATTCTGGTCAGTTCTGCACCTTATGCCAAGCAGCATAATTAAGCCAGCGATAAGAGGGAAAAATTGCAGTTCCTTAACTCGCCACTCAAGGCTGGCTCTAAAAGCAAATCAATCCCCATAAACAGCAGCAGAAATAAACATGTTTACAGCCTGGTACAGAAAATGGTTTCGGTCTCTATAGCTAATTTCCTCCTTCATGACAACTGTACAGGGTTGAATTTTGAAATAACTCACCCATTACATTTTTTAAGGCTTAAAGTTCTACATAACTGAGGGTGTGGCAGCTTTGAGAGTTAGGCGGAGTCAGGCGCTGCCAAGATGGCGACAGTGGGGTTTGCTCAGTCTGAGCTTCAAAACCTCTCCTCAAAAATCTGTGGGAAGCAATGTCGCTGAGGTTGTAAAAGTTTGGAGGTTGGGCTGGTGGAGTTTTCAACCTGTTACATGCCTGCAGATAAGGTCTGGCTTTTTATAAACAATCTTAACCAAGTGTTTTAGGTACAGTGCATCTGGAAAGTATTCACAGTGCTTCACTTTTCCACATTTTGTTATGTTACAGCTTTATTCTAAATTGGATTAAATTCATTTTTTACCTCAAAATTCTACACACAATACCCCATAATGACAAAGTGGAAAAAGTTTACTTGAAATTTTTGCAAATATATTAAAAATTAAAAACCAAAAATAATCACATGTACATAAGTATTCACAGCCTTTGCCATAAGACTCAAAATTGTTTCCACTGATCATCCTTCAGATGTTTCTACAACTCAAACTGGAGTAAATTCATTTGATTGGACGTGATCTGGAAAGACACACACCTGTCTACATAAGGTCCCATAGTTGACAGTGCATGTCAGAGCACAAACCAAGCCATGAAGTCCAAGGAATTGTCTGTAGACCTCCGCAACAGGATTGTATTTAGGCACAGATCTGGGGAAGGGTACAGAAAAATTTCTGCAGCATTGAAGGTCCCAATGAGCACAGTGGCCTCCATCATCCGTAAATGGAAGAAGTTTGGAACCACCAGGACTCTTCCTAGAGCTGGCCGCCCGGCCAATCTGAGCGATCGGGGCAGAAGGGCCTTAGTCAGGGAGGTGACCAAGAACCTGATGGTCACTCTGACAGTGCTCCAGCGTTGCTCTGTGGAGAGAGGAAAACCTTCCAGAAGGACAACCATTTCTGCAGCACTCCACCAATCAGGCCTGTATGGTAGAGCGGCCAGACGGAAGTCACTCCTCATTAAAAGGCACATGACAGACACCTGGAGTTTGCCAAAAGGCACTTGAAGGACTCTCAACCATGAGAAACAAAATTCTCTGGTCTGATGAAACAAAGATTGAACTCTTTGGCCTAAATACCAAGTGTCGTGTCTGGAGGAAACCAGGCACCGCTCATCACCTGGCCAGTACCATCCCTACAGTGAAGCATGGTGGTGGCAGCATCATGCTGTGGGGATGTTTTTCAGCAGCAGGAACTGGGAGACTAGTCAGGGTCGAGGGAAAGATGAATGCAGCGATGTACAGAGACATCCTTGATGATAACCTGCTCCAGAGCGCTCTGGACCTCAAACTGGGGTGAAGGTTCATCTTCCAACAGGACAATGACCCTAAACACACAGCCAAGATAACAAAGGAGTGGCTTCGGGACAACTCTGTGAATGTTCTTGAGTGGCTCAGCCAGAGCCCAGACTTGAACCCGATTGAACATCTCTGGAGAGATCTGAAAATGGCTGTGCTCCCCATCTAACCTGATGGAGCTTGAGAGGTTCTGCAAAGAAGAATGGGAGAACCTGCCCAAAAATAGGTGTGCCAAGCTTGTGGCATCATACTCAAAAAGACTTGAGGCTGTAATTGCTGCCAAAGGTGCTTCAACAAAGTATTGAGCAAAGGCTATGAATACTTATGTACAGGTTATATTTTTGTTTTTTATTTTTAATAAATCTGCAAAAGTTTCAAGTAAACTTTTTTCACTTTGTCATTATGGGGTATTGTGTGTAGAATTCTGAGGTAAAAAATGAATTTAATCCATTTTGGAATAAGGCTGTAACATAACAAAATGTGGTAAAAGTAAGCGCTGTGAATACTATCCGGACGCACTGTACCTGTATAGAAAATTGAAAATGCACAATAAAAACGAATCAAACAAAATCAAAATTGGGTGAACTTCATAGACGTCTACGAGAAAGATGGCTAGAATCACTTGAGGGGCTGAATGCAAGACCACAGGATGGATTCATTTTGCATAATGTTGCTATTCCAGATAATGTTACTGGTAGGATAATGGTACTGATGCAAGCAGAAAATCTAAAAGCCAAATATTTTATTCTTACAGTGACTGCAACACAACCCATCCCTTAAAACTGCACAGTCAATTACAAATGTTGCTAAATGTAAAGTCAATAGAAGTGTCCCTGCAGCCAGCTGGCCCACAGGAAACTGATTTAATGTTGTTTGTCATGGCAAGTGTCAGTGATGATAAGGTTCTGCCCCCAAGCTGTGGACAACTGATTGTTTTTCATTTTGCCATGGACGAAATGTCTCCATCTCCAAAAAGAAAACGCTGTCTTGGTACTTGTGAAAACTAATGACAGCAGTTTGTGTTAAGTATCGGCTGATCGATGCTGGATGGCCTTCTCTGATGGAAAATTCATGTCTCATTCAGTTATTTCGAACAAAAAGTTGAATAATGGCATGTGTGTTTCATTTAATGACGACTCTGTAAATCCACACCATAAATGGAAATATATATAACAATGTGTTTTGCATTTTATTTTATCACTCTGAGTTTTTCTTAGTTAGGCAGTTTTAATCTTCTGCATAGTTGGTCATCTTTACAGACTTCACAAATCATTCTTGACATGAAAATAAAATATTCACTTTGTTGAATTGATTTATTTCACAAAATTACAACTCTCTCAAGTCGGTGACCATATCATTCATGCAAATAAATAGAATGCAACATTAATTTAATGTCTTAAATGCACAGTATGTAACTTCTGTTGCTCAAAACCGTAACAAAAGATGACGGTTGGTGACATCACGAAGTAGCGTGGGATCATCGGAGTTGTTGTTTTCACCACCATTGCAGTCAGCTTCTCCCAGTTTGGATTCCTTCAGTTTCAGTCATTCAGGAGGTTTTTATAACTGGTACAAACACAAAATAAAGCAGTTTCACTTTAAAAATCTTTTTCTTTTTTTGATTTACTGGTGCAGTTCAGCGGATACAGGATGTCTTGGAGGGGCTGGGAGCTGAGCTGCCTAACATTTGCTCAGCTTCTTTCTCAGATAACTTATGATCCAGACATCCAATGACTAAAATCCTTCATCTGGCTAAAATACACAAGGTGCAAGAAGGGTATCTTAAAAATGTGGCGTATGGGTGACCAGATAGCTGAATAGTTAGGATGCATACTACTTGGGTGAAAATACCCTGAGCAGGCGAGACCCTGGTTTGACTCCGGGCTGGCTGGACTCTTTGCTGCATGTCATTCCCCTACTCTCTGTCCCAATTCCTGTCACTCTCTACTGTCCTATAAATAAGGAACAAATAAAAAATGCCCAATAAACGACTTTAAAAAATTAGCTTTAATCTGGATAAAAAGTATATTTTGAGCTTCTGGCAACTACAACACTGACTCATGTGCATAGAGGACATAGAGTGTTAATATGATTAAAATCACAGATTTCTCCAGGTCTGAGAATTAATGGAAACATTTGGAATAATGTAAATACACAACTCAAGTAAATATGTATTAACAGGTCTAGTTGTTTTTAGACATTTTAATGTGGAAAATGCCTTGGAAAAGTAGATTAATGGATACAGAATTTGTTCCACAACACTCAAAATTACTTTAAGAAATAATATGCCAGGTTTTACTGGAGGTTTAACGGACTGACACATCTGACAATTAACAAACAATAAGAACCTCAATTAAACTTGAAACAGACAAGAATGATGGTTCCATATAAGGGCAGTATTGGCAAACTCATTTATTAGTCTACACATGGTCACACATCATGTGTAGATGGCCACTCCTCCCTCACACACATGCACACACACACGCACACACATATATTTTGATCTCTGTTGGAACACACCCTGTGCTAAGACAACATGAAGGATATTCTTTTCCTGCTGTTCTTACATGACATTAATGTGTGTGAGCGTGAATCTGTCTAAGACCCCCCCCCCCCCCCCCCCCGCTCTAGGTATCAATAACCTGTTAAGACTTTTAGTAGAGATGAAAACAACATGATCTGGGAAAATATTGAATAATCAATAGAAGGTAATTCTTGCTGATTACCTGGGTACGTGTGCGGAGCGCCTAAATGGGAGTCGGGCCTAAACACAGCCCCGCCCCCCCTCGTTCTCCCCCTCCCCTTTTGCTCTTGGTGCTTTCACAAGGCAAAAATCTATACCCAGCTAATACAATCTAATTTCTCCCTGCCCTGCCAGTTTAAATAGCCCGCATTGAATTAAGTCGGTAAAAACAGAAATCGATCTTTCCGTTGGCCATCTCGCTGCGGCGCCTTGCACCACTGGGCCCGTAATCACTGCTGATCCCTGGGAGATATTAACCCACAGAGAGGGGACAGGAGTGTATAGTATATGTAGGTGTTTGTGTGTGTGTGTGTGTGTGAGAGAGAGAGAGACGTCAGAGAGAAAAAAAGAGATATTGCTCTATTGGTTTTCAATATGTTTTTTATCATCAGTCTTTGAGAAGCATTAAAGATATTAAAATCTTGATTTATATGAAGCACACTCTATTCATCTGCAGTAAATACGAGCAGATCAATTCCACTTATTCAGTTGGAATGAACACTTCACTCGAGTGAAATTCAGTCAGTTATGTTTGATCCTCATGCACAGACGGACACACCCTGTGTCTACGCACATACACACACACACACACACACACACACACATACACACACACACGCCTCATCCCTCCCTCACCCCCTCAAACACTCATTAACTCTCTACTCTATCTTTTCTCACCAAACACTGTGTAGGAACATGGATCAATACAAGTTTGTGATGTGATTCCCCACTTTGAGTGCCTCTCTCCTTGCTGATCTTCCTCGTCCTGCCCCCCCCCCCCGCCTTCTTTCAGACCAAATCAAGAATCAGAAGCAGACATCCTTCAGCTGTCTGCTCTGACCCAACCAGACCACTCTGTGACATCATTACAGTGTAAATACGGGAGCTGCACATTGGGACCTTATATTCATGGGGTCTCCTCTGGTGCCCACATATGTGCTGTGTTTGGTGAGAGAGAGACTCGGAGTTGCCTCCATACTCACTATCAACTCAGTTTGCTGCTTCCTGTTTGGTGCTGGAGAAAGCGTCATTAGTCGTCACTATTTACATGAGCCAGGACTAAAAACTTATCGCAGGATTATGTTAGACGGTTGATTTTTTCAGAATGTCAAGACGAAAAAAAGACTGACTCAAGACAGCTCAGTCCATCACACAAACAAGATGAAGGAGCACGTTACAACTGTACCAAAACCTTCAAGATTTTATTCTGACACTGGAAGTCGGTCTGTGACCGTGCTCGTTTCAAAAGTCATTTGGTGTGAGGCCGACGTACGGCATCTGTGTTTTATTTGTACATTTGTATCCTTTCTTTCTTGGGTGGGGGCAGCTACCAGTGGCGAATAAGACCTGTGTAAATACTGCTGTGTGACACAGAGTGAGAACGAGGGAAAGTGATGGCGAGAAAGGCCCGCTCCACCGGGGGCTGTCATGATAACACATGTATAATTATTGATGTCAGCAGTTGATGCTTCAGGCCCATTCAGTGTGGGAGACATTGACACACACACACAAACACACACAGACACACACACAGGCACAGGCACAGGGTTGATTCAGAGCACACAGAACTAATTGAAAGGCGGATGACAGTATTCATTATTCATGGTTTGGGCCTTTGTGATGGTTGTGCATTTATTTACTGACTTTATTTGACGCGCTGTCATTTGACTGCCAAATAAGGCATGTAACGCTTGGCTGGTGATCACCACAGCTTATAGCATGTTGTCAGTCGCTGAACGGAGGGATAGTGTATTCTTATGTTTTAACAGTACAAGTAGAAATCACATGGAATGGATGACACTGGCACAGCGGTGATTAGCCTGTTTTTTCCTGTTGCAGTTTAGTGCCATTAAGTGCACTCCAAGCTATGGAAATGAATCCTGTAATCAACTTTATGTGTTTTTTTTATGATTAAAAGTTGTAGACTTTAGGGCAGACTGCAAACAAATAATGAGCGTCTGATGTGCACTTTATGCACAGGAAGTCTGGAGAGTGAGTGCTCCTATTCACACACACACACACACACACACACACACACACCCTCTGCTGAGACAATTACTCAGCCACTGTGAGAGTCAGACTGCGAGCTGGTGTCGACTTGAGGAGGATCTAATGGCGAGGTCCCTGACAGAAACTTCACTGAGAGCAGATTTCCCTCCACAACACAACCAGCTCTCTTATTATCAACACTCACTTTCATTTACCAGCCGGCAGCGCTCGCACTTTTTAAAAATGTATTTATTGCTTTGCAGTGGCAGAAAATTGCCTAAATTTGATGAGGACGCATACACGCGCTCAATCTTCCGTGCGTCCGTCATCCGGGAGCCATCAAAGCGATGTCATTTAGGAGGAATGCAACACGAAGGCATCATTTATAACCGAAGAAATAATCACAAAACATTCGGCCCTGGGGAGATCCCCAACACAATTTGGTTGTGCCACAGATCCTTCATCCTGCCCCCCCTCTGCCTGTCATTCCCACTACCTGTTCCCACTCACATCTGGGAGCTATCAGGCGCTAATTAGCAGCTAATCAATGTTTAATTAAAAAGAGGTTGTTAATTAAAATGACTGGTGGAGGGGTTTGGGACCTTCTTTCCCCCGTCTGACACCTCAGGTGTTGTAAGAATATGGTGCCGCTCTCGGGGAAACACAGGGAGATCTGCCAAACTGTAACTTTGCTAACTTCAGAGAGAGAGTTTGAGAAGCCATTAAAAGAAAATTGAATTGAAACTCTCACATCAAGTTGATAAGTGAGAAATGTTACAGCCAATGTTTTCATAAAACCCCGAGGTGTCGTCGCCCCTGTTGTACTCACAGATGAGGGACCTGACCTTTGTTTTAGTTGTTATATGTGTGCCCTGTGTGAGAGCAGAGGCTTAAACTCAGTGCAAGAGAATATACTATAAATGACCTCATGGTGGATATATTTTCTTCTCGGTGCAGTTAATCCGTACTTGTAGAAGATGAGAGATGGCCTTTTGACTTGCTTTTAGTGGCTTTGATTGAATACCAGCCTCTACTGTCTTGTTTCCAGTAGAACAAATGAGTTTCAGTGAGAGTAGCCACCAGCACTGGGGCCGCTCCTTCAAAATGAGGTATTTTTATCTGCTGCCTCTGCTGGGAGTAAATGGAAGTTTGGTGAGAGAGGGAGAGGGAAGAGGTTTTGAAATGACAGACCAATAGAACATGTGTGTGTGTGTGAGGAACTGAGAGGGGATGCACTTGTCCCCGAGCCATGCCAGAGAGCTGTATTTTTAAGCCCGAGCTAATTGGAAACAGAGTACAACAGGACTCTCATAAGAAAAATATCCCTTTTATTGCAGCCAGTGATTAACACTGACCTTTAACTGAGAAAGAAAGGTGCTTACGCTGAGAGGAAGGGAGAGAGAGAGAGAGGGAGAGCTGGAGAGAGAGAGCAAGAGGGAGGGAAGAGAGAAAATGACAGAGAGAGAGGCGCGACAGATCACAGTAATTAATGTCTATGGGAGACCTAAAGGCGTTATGCAAATAAAAGATGAATTCCAAAGCTCAAACTCACCCTAGAGACACAATCAGCCGCCAGACACATGGGTGCACACACACACACACACTCACACACGCACACACACACACACACACACACACACACAGTGTACAACCTAAGGAATTAAAAGTTGTTCACTTGGTCTCATATATTCTCTGCTTTTTCTCTTAGACTTGTGACAAGTTTAATTTTTTTTTCCTAACATCAGCACCACTCCATCCTTGATCCTTATCTCACACCTTATTCTGGGTCTCAAACTACAGACAGTAAAAATGATGGACGTAGCCTCTGCGACGGCACCCATGGGTTTCTGCAGAGCAGTTTTGAAGCTCAGAGTGGGCTGCTTCACCATCACCATCTTGGCAGTGTCTGACTCCGCCCCTAACTCCTAGCTAATCCAAAAACGGGCAAAGAGGTGGGGCTATGTGGAGCTGAGACTTATGGGCATGCTGGTTTGTGGCAAGCATACGCTCACCCACCTGTCACTCAAAGCAGCACACCCTCAATTATACATAATTTAAGCCTTAAAATTTAAACAGGTGTGTTCTGTATAAATTTTCATACAGTTGTCAAATTTGAAATTAGCCATAGAGACCAAACCATTTTTTGGTTGGCTGTAACATGGCAGTCTACAGAGACTGACTCACTCGATCTAGATGTGGCAGCATCAAGTTCCAGTTTCCCAATGTCTCCATCACATTTCCATTTCCACTTTGAGTGGACTGTCTTCAAGCAGGCACAGTTACAGTATTGTTTATAAATGTTTTACTGGCATTTTCTTGTGTTTAACGGCACAGTGAAAACAGATTAGCAGCTTATTTATGATCAGTGTTGTAACAGAAGCTCAGTGGTTAGAACAGACAAAAACTGTACTCCAAAAAGATACTGTTACTTTCTATTACTATATCTGAGCATTACTATATCTGAGGAGGCAGAATACAACATTCCTTCTCCTACTTTACAGACTTCAGAGGACAAGTGACAGGAAGAGACAAGAAAAGTTTTGTAGGTAATGTAAGTAAAGACAAAGTCAATCGTCAATAAAATGCATTGTTAAATGTTAAAGGTTCCCTGTGGAGTTTTTGACCTCTAGCAGTGCTACAAAGACTGCTACACACACAGGGGTGCACACACACAATCCTACCAATGATATCACACTATTTCACTTACCAACAGGTGGTGGAGTCGTCCCAACATATGCATCACTGTTCTGGCAAAGTCTGCTAGCTTGTAAACATGAATGTTAACAATGCCTTTCAACTATGCCAATGTTTTAAATAAGGAAGGAAATTAACTTGACACATTTGTCAGACCTCACAAACAGACACAATGTGTTTTGGTGGGTAACACTCACTTTTGTTTGTTTGCAAGAAATATCCACATGGGCCCTTTGCCATGTCAATAACAGTCATTTAGGTAGATTCATAGCTTCAGAGATGTGAGCTGCTCTGGGACAAACAGACCCGACATCCTAAATAACAGAGAGTAGAAAAGAAGCGCATGTGAGCCAAGACTGAGACACTGCACTCACACGTCCAGTGGACACTGACTGAGCATCATCTCCAGCCCCTGGTTGCCAGAAGTCCCCAGCGTCAACAGATGACATTTGAACTATCAACAAAGTGTAACAATTATAATTGTAACTTTAAAAACCATCTCTAATTTTTAATTCGCTGCAACTTAGAGAGTATATGTCTCTGCTAAAGCTTAAGACATCTCTAAACATGTTACATATTTTAATAACCTGGATCTGGATCAGCACAAAGTAATTAACACTCATGGGATGAATGTCTCACTGTAGTTGATGACAGAATAGTAAATGTTAAAGTTTACCTCAAAATGAGAAAAAGTCCTGGATTCACACCCACAACCAGATCCTCATCAAAATTAAATACCACACTGTTTTTGACACAAACTGAAAATAAGTGTTTTCTATTGTATCAAGACTCTCTCTCCCCTCTATTACATATTCCATATGCACAGGTTATACTTCCCCTGGTGTCAGTGTCAAGACACACTGGTTTGCCCAGCCGTGCTTTATGTTTTACATATAAAAAACTCAGTGACTATAGAACCCTTCACACATTGTATGGACACATACTGTGATATAAGACAGCTGCTGCTACAGTTCCTGCTGCAAAGCTAACATGCAGAGAGCTAAAACAGCCATCACACCAGCTGCAGACAGCGACACTCACAACTGTCCTGCTACTACAGCTAACATCACACCAACAGTGTATCCTGGCAAACTAGAAAGTGGGCCAAATGTCCATGGGCTGGTAATTTCATGTTGATCTATGGGGTCTGGACTTTGGCTGAGCAGCTCAAGCGTGGTCAGACTTGAAGCCACTCCAGCATTGTCTTGGGTGTTTGCTTCAGCTCATTGTTGTCGCAAAGGGGAACCGTCAACCCTGTTCCTCAGTTTGGTTGAGCCCAGCTCTAGGAAGACTCCTGGTGCTTTCAAACTTTTTGCCTTTCACAGTTGTTGAGGACACTTTGCTCCTAGGAACTCTCAAAACTTTAGAAATGGTTTTATATCCCCACCCTGACCAATACCTCGCCACAGAGATCTACAGAGAGTCCCTCAGACTTCTGGGTTGGTTTATGTCCTGACATGCAGCGTGAACTGTGGGACCATATACACAGGTGTGAGCCTTTCTAAACAATGTCCATTCACTGCAGGTAAACATAGGTGAACTCCAATCAAGTAGCAGTCCACACATCTTGAGTGTAATTAAAGGAAAGAGGATGTATCTGACCACAATGTGGAGCCAAAGTAAAGGGTCTGAGTCATTTTGTAAATGAGGGATGTTTGTGTTTGTTTTAATGAATTTGCAAAAACCTATAAAAACATTTTTTTTACTTTGACATCATGGATTATTATGTATTATTATACATTATTAAAATATTATTTATATCTGATGGACGATACTGGATTCTCCCTAGTACTATCCTATACTCAAATGCATCGTAATTGCACAGCTAAAATGCCAAAGGTGTTCCAGTGTGCACACTGCACCTTGAATACCTAAAATGAGACTCTGTCTAGTTAATCAGTTCACTGCCTCCATACTATTTGTTCCTGTGCATCATTGCACATCGCTAAACTCTAAAACATGCATAGCCAAAATAATAAAAGAACTCACAAGTTAAACAAGGAGGAGTTACTTTGTCAAGTATTCTGTCATCATTTAATTCCTTCTTAACCTCTAAAGTTTAACATCGATCCACGTATAGAAACTATCATTTCAGTAGCAAAGAGCAGGTTCACTAGGACAGAATATTAAAAGGGAAAATGCATCAAATGCACAACTAATGCACTATAACAAATATCTTTATTATTAAGCAAAATGACTCTAGTTATGCTTTTTAAACAACATATCAAAAACATTTTATATTGAATACGTAGAATTTATTTATTATTGTTATTTAATAATAATGAATCAAGTCAAAGCACTTGGTGAAGTAAATAATAATGATGATCTTAGTATTGACAAATTCACTGAGCAGAATATTGATGGTCTGGTGGTTAAGATACATGCACTGTGAGTCCTTCAAATTAAAGGATAAAACAAGTTGTTTGTGCATGCCCTGTGAGATGAAGGCTAGACGTATTTTCTGATCCGACGCCCCTGTCAGCAGGATAACATCAACATTTCAGAACCGTTACAAATCAAATCAACCATGTTGTGTGTCGGCAGGAAACAGGGACGTTGGTCTCCCCAGCCTCTTCCTGGTGTGGACTGTCTCTGTAATAATGTCACCTCACTTCCTCCTTTAATCCCATCATTAAAACAGTCACTATGGCTTCGTCACTTGAATACTTGATACTGTCATTCCTTTTCCTATGTGCTTGTTTACAGTTTGAGCAAACTTGTTTGACTTGTATATACAGTAGATGTTGTATATTGTTGATAACCATTTTTATGCTTTGATCTTTCTTAAGTTACTTGTATCACACAATAATTATATATTTTTGTTTACCAAGTGTAATTCCTAAAATAAAGTCAATTAAAAGCTGAGTCTCCAACGGCAAAAGTGAATAAACTCCCAGTGCCTGTCATATAATGATGATTTCTATGATTTCTATATAATGATCATTTGCTTTAATTTAATATATTCAACAATATAATCATGTTATTTTCAACACTTCTGAATTACTCATCTAAAGTGTTTGACTCATTCATTCTGATCCACTTTGCTTTGTCATTCTTTAATCCTGTTCAGCTGTTGTTGCACACAGTATGCCTGAAACACTAAAGGGCTTTTAATTTGAAGCGGTTATACGTGTAGGAAGTGTTGAGTTTGCATTAACTGCATACTGCAGTAACTTTAACAGGGCAAACGGTGCCCTATTTACCAGTTGAGGTAAATAAAGGCCCCGGCCACTATTTCAGGAAATATAGTATCTTTGTTTAGCTTTGTCATCCTAGTTTTTAGCTGTGTGTCGATTTCTCTATGTCTGTCTTCTGAAAAATGTTCCTGAAACTGTGTGTAAGTTAGTTTAAAAAAACTATAGTGAAATTCTCTACACCCTGATGAATTGTGTTGGGGCAAAGGATGTTTTTAAACACACAGTATGTAACTTCTGCTGCTAGGGGTCTCTCAATGAAAAGGATGTCATTGGGTAATAACATGAAACAGCATGGAATCACGGGAGTTACCACAATTGCTGGAAGCTTCTCCTGGTTCAGATTTCTTCAGTGTCAGTTGTTCAGGATGTTTTTACCTGGAGCTGAATTATCCATGTAGGGCTCTTCTTCAAAATAAAGAGACCCGGTGATTATAACCGTCAAAAGCACTGAAAGCAGTTTCACATTTAAAGTCAAAGTGTAATAAGTGTATTAAAATGGTGGCTGCCCATGTTAACGGAGACGCTTGTCTCTCGCGTTGTGTGTTCTAGAAGTTTGGCGTCTCTCCCTATTTTCACACACATGCCTTGCAGCATAAATAGACAGAGAACCTGAAGACCTGTTGACAGACATTTTGACATCATACCAGCAATATACACCTTCTACTACAGTCTCTATGTCCAAGCTGAATTTGAACATGTAATAGTCATTAAAAAATATATAACATGATTAAAATCACAGATTTCTCTGGTTTGAGAATTGATGGAAACATTTAGGATAATATAAGTACACAACTCAAAAAAAACCAAAAACATATGATATAGGTCTAGACATTTTTAGACAAACTTTTAAGCATGTTAAACAGCATCAAAAATATAACATAAGAAAATCTCATGGGATAGAAAGACTGTAATACTTTTAACATTTACTGTTTTTGTAGGATGTGGTTTTGACCCTTGAGTGACCTGTTGTTGCTTGCAAGGTTTTTTCAAGAATTTCAACAAAAAAAGACTAAAAATGAAATATTTTTTCAGTCATTTTATGACTGCAGACACTGAAGTAATAGGCTTTTTGTGAAAATGCTAGATGCTCAAAGAGCATGTGTGTATGTAATGTAGAAACAGTCATCAGCATCTCTGAGTGACCCTACATTTATGTTCTCTTTAATTTCTTTTTCTCTTTCTGTGTTTGAGCTGATTCTGATTCAGTTCCTCCCCTGTTACTTTTGCTGCTGCACTGACCTCATTTCCCCAAACATGGCTGAGTGAAGTTATCTCAGGACACATTTGTTTAGGCAGTTTACAAGCATTCACGCTCTTCTCGAAAGAATAGGCTGGTCTTCTTCACGAGGATAAACTCGTCCAAGAGATGGGAAAACAAAAAGAAGGGAGGGTGAACAAGGGGGAAGACAGCCACAAGAAGAGGGGAGATGAAGGGCAATCCAGAGCACTTCAAACAGCTCTCAGCTTGTTCCATGTGCAGTAATAATAAATGGGGCTTCATTATTTAGTTGTGTATGTCTGTAGCACTGCTGCCAGTTATACTGCAAACCCCCTGCCTACTTATCACTGTGTTATTCTCCTATTTACTAATCCAGGAGCGAGATAAAGAAAACCTGTTTGAATAGTGTGTGTGTGTGTTTGTGTGGGGGCATACACAATCCTGCCTGGTGCATGTGAGGATACGTATGTGTGAGATGATTATCTATTTACAGATGCCACCCACACAATCCCATGACCCTTTACTGTGGAAGCTGGATGAGAGAGATGTAAAGAGAAAAACACAGTGAAAAGGAAGGGAGAGACGGAGATGTTTGGATATTATTATTATTCTTCGCGCCAGCTGTTGTTAACAGCACCATCTGTGAATCCCATAAAAAAGAAAAGACCTTTCCTACATCATATCACCTTGCTTTGCAACCTTCTACAGACTCAGAGGCCAGGGCCGGCCCTGTTAGCAGGTATTGTACCTGTGTGGAGGTGTAGCACCAGATGCTAACCTCCAGAGTGGGGAGGGTGTGAGTTGAGATTGGCAGCCTGGAGAAGGAGTGTTCAGCTGGGCCGCCAAGTGTCTCACCACAGCCTGTGTGGAGTTCAGGTGCTAACTGACTGTGATGGGAACTCTCTGGGGATCTACTCGACAGAAGAACTCACTGTGCGAGGGAGTGTGTATTTGTGTGTGTGTGTGCATGTGTATTCCGTGTATACACAAAGCAGCCTGATATTCACTCTGAATGGTTGACATTGTTGTCAGTCTGTTATTCAGTTTGACTATGTCTTCTTGTTAGCCTTTCTTTTTAAGGGTGAATCATTCTATTTTACATGACCATTCACTTGGCAGATTTGACATCATGCACTGCATTCTGGAAATGTATGGGGCCATTTCCCATTGCACTGGGTGACATGTTCCTTCATTAACGTGAACACTGTCAGTGCAGTTTATTTAGAGTCGGTCCTACATGCACTGTCCTGCTTTCTGAAAGATTCACCACAGCAACAAAAGTGGATTAATCTGCTGCTGAAAATAGTCCCCAACATATGCACTATTTCCTCCTGTTTGTACACTGTTTTAAAGGTTAAGGTCTTTGAAGAAACTAGTGGGCTCCAAGGCTGAGTGCTACAGACAAGTACTGACTCAGGAACTTTCTTAGGATTTGTTGACAATTAGAAAACTACAAATGATACCAGCTTTAGCCTTTTGATGAACCCAGGCTGAATTTTGAGAACAATTAAGAATGGGAACACTGAAAACATGAAGGCTACATCTTTAAGGGGGTTGTGTGACAACACAGCTTTGTCCCTTATTGGCCTAATTCTCTGGGATGTTGTGTGGTTTTCATTCAGTGCTCACCTAGCCCTCCAGCAGATGAGCCAGGTCTCCTGCTGCCTCAATGTCAAGACCATGGCATCACTTCAGCCCCACGCCAACCTCTTTACCAGCTCTGCGAGTTTGTGGCAAGCAATAAAGAAAGTCCTCATCAAAAGCAGCCCACCCCCCAGGCATTATTCAGGGCATTCTTTTAAGATATGTGTTTATACTTCCGCAGCCAATCAAAGAATTTCATCCTCCTCCTTGCAACAACTGGGGCAGTGGTCATCTACCTACACCTCCTAAATTTGCCCTGACATCAGCGCTGTTCTCACAAATCAATGATCTCTTAGGTCCAGATTCCCTGGTAAGTCTTGCGTATAAGTAATGGCAATCCTGTCGTAACAACTGCTGTTGTTTATTTAACGTAACATTTGTGCTTGTCATGGCCTTAGCAATACTCACAACATCACACTTAAATGAAGACACTTTCTCACAGATTTCAATAGTTTATTGGTCATTCTAGCAACATTCAGGTTAGGGTCTCTGGACCTCATTCATTAAACATGGTCATCACAACCTCAGCATGGTCCCCATGACCTCATGCATTGCCAATGGTATAGCTTGATTGTTAGACCTTATTTCTGTTTGTCAGTATAGATTATAATTTCTCTTTGGTCATTGGACCTTAAATTTTTGTTTGCTGTTTTATTTAAGTTGGTCTTTGCTGACCTTAATGTCTGTTTGGTGTTATGACCTTTTCCTTCAGTTTGCAGTCCTCACGCCAGCCGTTTATTATGTTATACACGCTGAACCCATGGTCTGCTCGTGATGTTTTCAGTTTGGTCATCAGGCCTCAATTACTATTTGTCACTGATGACTTAATTTCTGTTTGGTCACCAGACCTTAAATTTCTTTTACCATTTTATTTAAGTTTGGTCCCTCACTGACCTTAACTTTTGTTGGGTCCTATGACCTTTTATTTCAGTTTGGTCCTTACTGACCTTTTATTATGTTGTGCATACTGACCTTAATTTTTTTCTGGCATTCAGCTTACATTTTGTATAACTTTCACTTATTTATACAGAATGTCTGCCTCCCCATAGGTTGACATATCAGGCCTATAGTGAACTCATTCACGACTTTATTTAACATTCTCATTACTTATTTTCCACAGCTGACTGGTAAGGTAAGGATTGATATATATCCAGAGGGTTTTTTGTTACTCTACGCACAGCCTCACCCCCCATCGAATAAGATAACATCACAGTCTTTGACATCACAACTGTCAAAGACTCCTATTCAAACGAAACATCAGATCTGTGTAGACCAATGAAGTAACTGAAACATTCCTCAAATTAATGCATGAAAAAAACAGAAATGTTATATTTTCATCATGTTTCCTCATGGTTTACCACCAAGGTTTGACTGATGCTGACTTTCATTTATGCAGCTTAATAATGCTTGTTGCACCTGCAATATTGTCTACAGCACTTTTTATTTATCCTTAGTCACTCTTGTTCTGAGTTTTGTACTCTTTCCTGCACAGTTCTCATAAGGCTCTACTGAGAAAGGTGGTTGTAGATTTATAATTGCACCCACAGGATCCTTCTCCACTTGCACACACAGGCTGCAAAGTGCCCATCTATAGAAAAGGAATTTAATTTTGGTTTGCGCATAAGGGTTCGTCGGGCAGTATGGACTTGCGAATGATGTGATATTGTTCCACTACAGTCTTTCTTGTTCAAGGCTTTTCCAGGCTTTTCATTTGTCAATCTCATGTTAAAACAGATCTTTTAACAAACGGAGGGACAGGATTCTTGACATTGTCAATACTTTTACACTCTTATTCCATCACTGCAGCTCAGAATAACAAGTGGAGACTTTGCAATGTTAATTGGAGATAAAAAGAATAAAAATAAAAAAAAGTGCTGTGTTATCTCTTGCTGGTCAGATTGACCTTAGCAGGTGATAACTACCTTTCTCCTCCTCTCTTCTGTCCTCTATGTTTTATTTGCAGCAGAAACCATCTGATGTTATTTGTAACTCAGATAAAAAGCAAATGTAGGAACTAAACTTTCTCTTTAGCTTCTCTACTTCTCTACTGTCAGGGGCCACAACAACTGTGGCAGCAGACCAAACTCCAGGCATCAAAGTTTAAGTTAAGGCCTGATGTCTTCATACGCTTAATGCCATCCACTTCCTGCTGTATCAAGTCCTGAATGGGTTGGGTTTTTTCTCTGTAACAATGTAAGGTCTTGACCTTACCCTGTAAAGTGCCTTGAGATAATGTATATTATGATTTGGCGCTATACAAATAAAATTGAATTGAATTGAATTGAATGGTGAAATTGTGCATCCTGCCATGATGCCCATTTCCAACTGCTGTCAAGCTCCTATGGACTAAAGGAATATAGATAATTGAGGAATAAACAGACAGATAAACACTCAGGCTTGGACTTAACAGCTTCTTCAAAGGTAGGGAGTCATCAGCGTTTTGCCATCTTGCTGGTTTATGATGCAAATTTAAATTTGAATGAACTATACTTTTGTACTCAAGCTTTCTGTAAGCAGTTGAATTGTGGAGAATCTATGTGAGCTAATTATGTGTAGCATGTCAATATTGACAAAGCTTTAAGCAATTTATATATTTATTTTACATTTTTCTAAATTCTACATGCTTATATATGCTTTTCTTATTAATTTCTCATTAATTTTAAATATGTTTATCTTCCCATTCTAGCAAAGTAGTCTCAGACTTTTGGAGCCCACTGTATATAGACATATGTCAATTTATGAAATTATCACAATTTCTATTTTTTTTATATATATGTGCTTTTATTATCATCATTATTATTATTTGTCTTATATTGAAATTCAATATATGTACATGTATTACATTTGTCTATGGGCATCAAATTTTCCACTATACCATTTTGACAATTTGAAGCTATGAACCACTATGAAACTTAATACTGGAGCTCATCCCATTCCATCCATGTGAATTTTTACCACTTTCCAAAGAGAAATAGTGAATAAAATATCTTTGTGTCTGTGTTGGTGTTGGTTTAAAAGTTAAGCTCCACAGTTTTGCACTTGAAAGTGTTGGTTTGTGCACAGAAATGCACAAATGTTTGTTGTGCACGACAGAAATATATTTACATCTCTCTTCTCTCATCTCTCCTCTCCCTTTTTTTTTCCCTGCTTTGCATCTCACGTCTCATCCTGTCTTGTCTAAACCTTGGAAGCCTCTCTCCGCACTGCTCTCTAAATCTAAAATCATGGAATTGGTCAACTGGTCTCTCAACTCAATTGACAGGATCTTCTCGACGAGAAGCCCGGGTTAGGGGGAACCTGTCTGCCCTGGCCGAACATACACCGCTGGTTACACGAGGGACTCCTGGGAGCAGTGGAGGGTCGTATGCCTGGCGAGTCTTTCTGTTGAGGACATAGAAGATCTTTATATATTCGGAATTGTGATATCAGGCTTTCTGCTGATTGGATTAGGCATTGCCCTGGTGTATCGGAAAATTCGGAAGACGGTGACAGCAGTCCAAACCCCCGACATAATTGATGGAGTGAGTAAAGCTGTAAGCACTCAGACTGTGACTGTGAACCACAACTTGGAAACACCTTGGAAGGAGCTGTTAATGCTCAGACTGTGGTCATAAATCGCAACATGGGTCACATCTTGGAGAAGCTTTCAGCTTTGGAAAGGAGGAAGGATGAAGATGACCAGAATGGACAAACAGAGTAAGCCGTGTCTACTGAAATACGACTGCTCGCCCTAACCCAAACAATCATAATCTAATCTGCGTTCCGGCCCCCGCAGCACCAGCCTTGGCCAAGGCCGGTGCTGGAACAACTCCCCTACGAGATCGCTGCAGTGAGACGCTTCTACTCCTACCCCCCCTCCTCCACGGACACCTGTTGATTGTTGACTCCGTCCGGGACCCGATCAAGGATGTCTCCATGGCAACTTGCTGTGTTATCGCGATGACACCCTGCGAACTGAGGCACTGATTGTGAACTAGATGAAGCGACTCTCCAGGCCTATGCACACACACATTCACGGACACCTCTTACATGTACATATGCAACTCACACCAACCCCAACCCTATCCCACGCCTTCGCTGCTTCCTCCCATCCAGTGCGGCGGGCGGGGTCCGATGGCTGCGCCTTAATGGCAGCGGCTGCGGCTGACTGCCTGTCTGCACTGGAACCACCTCCTCCCCCCTTTCCCCCCCAAATTGTCTTGAGTCATTGTGTTGTAAGATGTGGTTATATATGCTTATGTTGCTGAGGTTTTTTTTCCCGAATCCCACACTGTACCCCCCCCCCCCAGGAGTATAGTTTGGGTTCTGTTATTTTTTTCTCCTCTCCTCTCCACTTGTCCCACCCCCCACCCCCCACCCCCCCCCCCCTTTTGCAGCGCAGTCATCCTGTTATGTCTGTCTTACTATATGTTGTATGCTCTATGTGTAGACGGGGTGATTGTTGTAATTTCGCTGTAATTGTACTTGTACTGTTACAGTGACAATAAAGCTCGATCATCATCATCATCATCATCACATTTGTAAATCTTATTAAAAAAACTTAATACATATAATATTTGCACTGTTTCCACTCCATACCTGGAAGTGTAATGGGCTATGATGTGATGTTACATGAGGACAAATTACCATGTTCCATACATAACGTGAGCACTAAGTTGTTCACTTAGCTGTTGATGCAGTCTCTGCCCTTCCTGTAAAGGTGGTTAGTGGCTCGGTTGTGTCTTCAACCCTGGTGGCAGCACCAGGCATGTGAATTACTGGACAGCTCTTAGCAGTGAGTGGGCCAATGGGGGGCTGGATCAGGCTATTCACAGTTATGGGAGTTGAACAGTTCAATGTTATGCATTATTTTTAGAGAGGCAATGATTACTTGAAATGCCAGCAAGGGTGACACACACACACACTGACACACAACCTTCTTCCAGGCAATTCTTGGTGCAACAGCCACCTCATCATTGCCTCCTTTCCCCTGTGGAGCATTGCTGCCAAGCATCCCTCAACTGGACTAGTGTAGCTGCATAATGCTAGTCTAATAGCTAATTTCACCTTTAATTAAATGGGGAGCAGCAGAGGCAATGTAAGGCGTGACTTAAAGATGCAGGACAGTGACACTGATAAATTGACAAAATGACAAAACCCTGGAGAAAAATGTCTAATAGTAGTAAATGTGCCATTCCTAGAACAATTTTTAAGTACTTTTTTATTATTATTTCCATTAGAGATCAGCGTAGCAATGGACAAATACAGTTACAGACGTCAGCCCCCCTCCCACAGTATCGAATTAGGTTTGGTATACAGGAGGAAAGAAACCAAGAGCATCAAGCCGCTAAGCCAGACAGATGCTTTAGGTGGTTTAGGAGATTTCCACTCCAAAAGGATCTTTTTCCTGACTTTGAGGGAGGTAAAAGGGATTGCATCTTTTGTGCTTTTTTTCAGAGATATGACATTACCTGGTACCGCAAAGATGGTTGTCTCATCTCCAGAACACTGCTAGTTTAGAACAGTGCCAGAACATGTGAGGTAAGTCTGACATTGCAGTTTGTCACATTTTTCATCAACACTAAAATATATTTTAGTCTGGCCTTGAATATGATGTAGGACTTTGAACTATATTATGCTCAGACATACACATGTAGATGTATAAGGTCTCCTGAATCGAACCCTAGCTCTTCTCCCCAATCAGCCAGAATTTTACCCAGTGTTATGTTCAGAGTTTGACCTTTCTTTGATGTGGGTAAATTGCAAAACTGTATTCAACCCTGTCTTTGGCGGCAGGTTTGGAAATGTTTGCCTGGATCTGGGAATAGCAAAAGATGTTTTAATGTAGAAGATACAACAGGGCTGATGGTGTATTGTGACAGCTTAGGTACGACTAATGCTGGAAGTGATGTTGATGGGGAGGAACTTGTTTCCAGACACCGGTCTACACTGGGGGAGAGGAAGCAGCAGGGGTGCACCTTGGGATCAGGCAAGGCAGGCAGCTGCTTGGGGCCCCAGGCTGTTAGGGGGCCCCCGAGGGTTGACATACTTTACTCCACAGCAATATCAAAAAATGTGTGTGTGCAACCAATGGACGATTTGCAGTGACGTCTTAGAAGGAAACCTCCTTAAAGGGGCCCCATGCTGTTCCCTGGATGATGTGCGATGAGATCTCAGAAGCAGTGTTGCCAACTATTTTAACTAAAGCCTGCACATACAGACAGGCTTTTTTTTTGTTAAATCTAAAGATAATGAAATGAAAATTAACTGACAGCATCTATCAGGCGTTCTAATGTGGGTTATTTACAATGTGTTTTTTCTTACATTTCTTTACATGTATATTTTGAAAGTTCTACTAACGTAAACATTTGGAATAAAAAAAAAAAAGTCAGGTTACACAGTCGATTATGATCACTGATTGGATGGGCCCCATGCCATTATTTGCCTATGGCCCCGACAGACTCTAGACTATCCACTGAGAAACAGTGGACAAACTTATGAGTGTTTGCGGTCCAATAGTATTTCCTGAGGTTTGGAAGGTCCACCCCTCCACCGCCCCATGTCGTTGGAGAAGTTTCATGTGTATCCTGGGATGTTTGCCTCCTCATAAGAGGGATGACATCAGCTCGTCTACAGATTTAAACAAAAAACACTTAATAACAAATACAGAAACCTCAATAAAATTCGTATGCAATTGATTCTACCTGCCAGGGAAAAATGGAGGCTGCTCCATCTTTGGAAATTGAGTTTGATTCTGTGGTTGATCAGCAGTGTAAAGAGAAAGTTTGGGTGAGCTAAAGCAAAGCTCTGAACTCTCTCTGTAGGAAACCATTAACTCTAACAGGTATCACTTGTATCCTGCGAGGGTAGCAAAGCTGTGAAGGTCTCCACTAAATGCTGGACAGTTGACACTGGGTCTGATTTGATCATTTTTCTGTACTTTTACAGTTCAATCTTACAGTTTGTTATAATACCACGGCAATATGATTTGGAGGTATAGATTTTTGGTGTGCAAAAATGTGTGTGTTTAAATGTGAATACAAAAATGTGGGGGGATTTGAGGAAAGAAAGAAAAGTAAGTAGTAAAGTAATTGTAAAAAGAAGGGATGAGGCGTGTCAGGGATGCAGGATGTGATGAGGTGATGGAGATCAGAGAGAAGGATGAAGGAGAGAAGAGGAGGAGTGAGGCAGGGAGGCCTGTTTCCTCTGAGGTTCACTACCTGTCATGGTGTGCTGAGTTAAGTCTCACTAAAAGACACACGCATGCATGCACGCACGCGCGCGCACACACACACACACACACAAACACACACACACACACACACACACACACAGAGCAGCAGCAGAAGAGGTCTTTGCCTCGTCTCTGTGCCTGTTCTTAATCTTTCTCTCTCTTTCTATCATAAACCCCTGCCTGCTTTGTGATGTGTTCAGCGACATTTGTCTGTGTGTGTGTGTGTGTGTGTGTGTTTGTTTGTGTGTGTCTGTGTGTGTGTGCATGTGTGACAGACTCTCTGCATCTCTCATTAACATGCATATTCAGCTCAGTGTCTGCACTGGCATTTATGGATGCATCTATATGAATGTGCATTTACACATACAGCATGTATAGTGTGGTGTGTGTGTGTGTGTGTGTGTGTGTGTGTGTGTGTGTGTGTTTCCGCTCACTCACTGGCTTGCATCGCGCAGCAGCTCTCCCCTACTGTAGCTTGCCCACTGGATGCACACCAAACGCATCCTCTCACATACTCACATACTCTCTCTCTCTCTCTCACACACACACACACACACACACACACACACACACATATAGCTTGCCTTCCTTCTCCTCTCTGTAATGCCCCCTCCTCCTCCTCTATCTCTCTTTCTCACTCTCTCTCTCTCCATCTCGGTCTCTCGCTCAGAGCAGTGCGTTCGGCAGAGCGGTATAACAGAGTGGAGTTTGCCGTGGCGTGTGTGTCCAGAGCAGCGATCGCAGTGAAAACAGAGAGAGAGAGAGAGAAAGACAGAAAGATAGGCAGATAGAAAGGGAGAGAGAGAGAGAAAAAGAGAGAGAGACATCCAGAGGCAGGACTGAGCGGACTGAGAGAAAGCAACACTCCTGACCACCGTGAGTACTGTACTGCATATACATGCTTTTGCTCCACTCCCTCACTACTGAGGGAGCTGTTTCCTAACTAACTGAACTGGGCTGTGTGTTGTACAGTAGACAGGTGCACACTGAGCAGAGCAGATGGGAGAAATACAGTGGGGATGTATGGGATGTTGCACAGCATCACTTTCAAATTGTTGGCTGGAGTCATGTTGTGTTGCTCGCTGTGAGGCTGCAGAATGTGCCGTGGAAATGAGTGTGTGTGTGAGGTTGTGTGTGCGAGCGTTCCTGAATGTGTCACAAAAGTGTCGAGATGCAAAGGTGGGTATTACACTGATTTGCACATTGAAATAGAGAAGAAAGAAGAGTTGATAGTGCATGTGTGCTCAAGTGTCTTTTTCATCTATTTATGATTTAAAAAAAAAAATCTATGCTACTTAAGTATTTCTTGTTCACTCATCTCTTGATCCTGTGTTTTCTACAAACAAATACTTCTTTAAAATCTGCACTGAAATGAATTGCAATTTGATGGGGACCACTTCCACTATGCGGGGTACTGATATGAATAAGGTCTTTTTTTTTCTCCACCTGACGTATGTACATGTTTCACGCAGGAGCTGAGCTGCAGATCTGCACTCACGCCACTGATGGGACGATCCCACAGTTTGGTGTGTTTTTACTTTTTCATCCTTTCGCCATCTGCTCTCGTTCTGAAGACAATTTTTCTCCCCGTCACCTCACTTTTGCATAAAAGTGCATTCGGAAGACGTTCGCACATGTGGGTGCTATCTGGTGTGAACCCCCACAAAAAATGTCTCCCCACAGTAAAAAATAAGATTGGTTCATTTCAGTATTTCTGTCAGGGAGTGTTGGGTGGGAGGACCGGGGAAGGTACCAGAGGCATCCAGTGTTGTAAATTGCAGTGTTGATGTTCAGGACGTGCACAGAGAAGAGGTTAGGGGACTGGCGAGGAGAGAGCTAAAAAGAGGGATTATGATAACTTCTTTAAAAGAGGGATTATGATAACTGCTGCCACCCCCTTCTTTCCCCCTCCTTCCTCACTCACAGTAATTATTTCTGGAAAGCCACTTTTCTCTCTGTGGCTCCTCTTTGGCTTTTGTCAGCTCTGTTTCCCTTCATCAGATGCCACAAAGTCAGAATGAGGCGCGCTTAATTCTGCTGCAAAAGAGTGAAAATTATTTGAGACAGACCACCACATCCCGACATTTCACGTTTCATTTATTGGTTTTTTATAGTTTAACATTTGACGTTAATGTAGCAAGTGTTACTGGTCATTCATATATTTTTTTGATCTCAAATGATTCCGTCCACTTTAATGCATGTTTGTGTTTTACTGTCAAAGAAAATTACTTTATGTTTTTTTTCCCCACATAAAATAAAAAAGCACATTTCTCTCATAAACATGTTTCCAGCTGCATAGAAGTGTTCGCATTTATCAGATCTATAGAAAAAATAGACAGCAAGTAAATGCACAAATGACTTCCACAACATTCTGCACATCTATATATATATATACGCTGTTTGTCCCACAAATTTGTGTGT